>NC_041710.1:8037539-8663372 GCF_900700375.1 Denticeps clupeoides | reverse complement strand
AATGTCTTAGATATATCAGCCATTTATGGTATGCAGACCATATAAACAAGACTGGTGAGTGGTGTCTCAATAATTCCAGATTTGTTTTGTTCTGTTTGTTAACTGTGCTGTTCAATAGCAGGACGTGTGTGTGGTATTGAGACTGAAATATAATAGCAGGCAGAATAAGTGAAAAAAACAAACATTTGTACTGCCCAAAAAAAGCTATTATGGATATTGATAGATACATGATTTGTTATTCCATTTTGACACTAACTGGGACCACCAAAAATACATGTATGCAGCCTTGAATTATTTTCTGAATGAGGAACCTGGTCTATGGTATAATTCAAAGGATCCTAGAAATTGTTGCTGTCCTTTGGAAGGATTTCATACCCTGTCATGACTTAAAAAACTCCAACCATATAAAAGAAAAGGGACATAGGTGAGAGAAATGGATTTTGGCATCAAATGCCAGTACTAACAAAGAAAAGAAAAAGCACCTAAAAAGGCATTGTAATCTTCTCATGGGTGTCAGGGTGCACGACTGGGAACAAACAGGGGGTTTATTACAAAGAACACAAGCTCACATCAATACAGGACCACAGTATTATGACCCGAAAAGGACATGAGACAATAGGCAAACATTTATACAAGAACACAGTTGTACACAATCGAGGTGATCAAAAACAATACGGTGTCTGATTGTGACAAATCGATAACTCACAACCGACTGTAACAAAAATGTGGCTTTGGACAGATCCGTGCTTCATGTTCTTTAACTTTTTAAACTTTGGTTTCTCTTTGGATTCCGTTATTACATTTACCCACGTTGACCTCATCTTAAGTATCCCCTCTGAAACATGTGGATCAGAATTATCGAGATTTGAAGGTATCATAAAGTGAATAATTTAATATACGTATGGTGCCCTGAACATCAAATATTCACCCCTATGAACTATTAAAATTCAGAAACTAGGAGTTCCATGACTTGTGTTTAAATCCACTTATGAGCAAAATGAAAATAAATAATTTGTAACTTTATGGCAAAACTGATCTTTCAGTTCCCAGTTTAGCAAAATGATCACGTTGTTTTCCTTTGACTGTGAATACGAGCAATTCTATATCTTCTATGGGTTTTAAACAGCCCAAATTGCCCATCTGAGATGTTGCTACCTGCTACATTACAGGTTCACCTACACACTGGGGGAGGGCATGTGGCTTCCGCTGAGCAAAAGCTTTGTCATCCCCCCTGCTGAGTTGGCAATCAACCCTTCTGCCAAATGCAAGACTGACATGACTGTCATGGAAGATGCTGTGGACGTGAGGTGAGAGAATCCTTTTCTTACCACGTTCAGTTAATCGTGAGTAGTGAATATTGGGTAAATTCCATAGAGTCACTTTCCACTTATGAAGTAAAGCCTCAAAATCACACACAGTGGTGCCTGAAAGTCTGTGAACTTCTTACAATTTTCTATTTTTCTGCATAAATATGACCTAAAACATCACCAGACCTTCACAAAAGTTGATAAAGAGAATCAAATTGAAGTTCCTATGACATGAAAAATTCACTTGTGTCATTTGTGATATTATTTAACAGTAATACAAGTTCCCTTAGCCTGTCTATGGTCCTGCCGTGGCTAGAAATGGCAATAGGTGTAAAGAGTGCTTTGGTCATTCTGCTTCACCATTCAGAGTGGCAGCTCAGACGGTCGGATCTAGAATTTGTAAAAATGAGCACAAATGTCTTTTTTTTAGTTCTGTCTCACGAGACTATGAAAACTATGACACAACTTCCTGTCTGCAACAAACATTGTGGTCGGTGAGTGTATTGATGGAGTCATTTCCGCCAACGCCCGCTGTCACTAGGGGTCTAAGAAACATGACAAGGGTGTGGATAGAAGGAGGTCCACTGTTATCAGACAACAATTCAAAGCATACAAACAGTGCTTTTATTGGCCTAAGATGTACAATAAAACAGCGGACTCAGCACAGCTAACCAACATCAGAACAACCTAAAGGAAGGTATGGTCCAGAGGGGAGAACTCAAACATGATACAACAGTACACCTATAGAATTAGTAATTGATGGTGACACTTGATGGTGTGTGTGGGGAGTGTGTGTTCTGTGGAGCGCAGACAAAGAGTTTATGCTCATCAGGCTGGAAGAGGTTTCAAAAAGTTCTTCTTAAGAGCTGTGGACATGTGCTTACTTCATGTGCGTTTGATTGGAAATCAAGATAAAAATGTTGCAACAAACACACTTCTGCACACGCTGAAGAAAGATGTTCACAGGGAATTAATCTCAAAACTAGCATATTCTGGGCAGTGTTGTGGCAGTTCATTTATATTCTTTCATTTGATCAGAAATGTATGATATTTGTCACAGCATCACAAGAAACATTAAATTTTTTTTATTTGTTTGTCCATCCTTTTCTGCCAGCTTAGACTCAGTTTAAAAAAAAAAAAAAAAAAAACGCTAGTTATCTGCTTAGACTTGCTTATGTTCAGCTATAAGAAATTAAATCTGCAGTAGTACCCAAGGACTTGACCAACACCCACACAACATTAAAATTTTATAGTGTAACATTTATATTTTGTTAGTGGAATATTTTAGCAATAGTTTGTGAGTGTAATGAGGTGTATAATTTAATTTGTAAATATAAAAATGTAACTGTTTTTGAAAGAGTAACATGTACATAGCAAAGGCACTGCAGCAGGAAGTTGTATAATACATCAACATATAGCCTAACCGTATACAATACACATGGCACCAAACATGCTAAGACCGCCTCTGGTCGTTTCCTGGCTTGCGCTGCATTTTGAAAAACCTGGAAGTGCACAGTGACCAGTGCCTGTCATATGTGAAGTGAAGTGATTGTCACACGTGATACACAGCAGCACAGCACACAGTGCACACAGTGAAATTTGTCCTCTGCATTTAACCCATCACCCTGAGTGAGCAGTGGGCAGCCATGACCAGCGCCCGGGGAGCAGTGTGTGGGGACGGTGCTTTGCTCAGTGGCACGTCAGTGGCACCTTGGCGGATCGGGATTCGAACCGGCAACCTTCTGATTACAGCCTTCTGATTCCTTAACCGCTAGGCCACCACTGCCCCATATTATTGACAGATTGAAGGCTTGATTCATATAATTTAGTTGGTTTACTGTATTTTTGTAGACCTTTAAACTCTTTATTTAAGAATTACTAGTCATTAAGTCATGATATATAAGGCATTAATTTTGGAATGTGAATTTAATTTTTTTAAGGATCCGCTGAAACTGCCGTGTGCTCTCAGTTTTTTTAAACCAATGCCTTGTGCTGCCAATAGCCCTTGGTTTGTGCAGGTGATGCTACTGTGTCATTTTTGCACAGAGTGTATATTTCTGTGATATTTAAAATCATTGATATAATCAAAATCTTTCCTGTTGGACAAATTTATATTGCATACCGTTTATATCGCACAGAACTAGCCCTATAGATGAAATTCAATAAATCCACTCTATCCAGAACCTGCTCCTTATTGTCTTTAGTCACAATTCCCCAAACCATCACTATCGTGACAAGGAACCAATCATGTTCCTCAAGACAACTGTTAATAGATGATTAATGAGACTGGATTTAATATGCTGTTTAACCCCTGGCACCCCTGGCATTCAAACTGTTGAATAGTGCCAGGAGCTGGAAGGTCACAGTTGGATTTTATTTTCTTGGCTTTAAAATTCAGAGGTTATCCAGAGACTCTTGTGCCATTAACTACAGTCATGTGGAAGAATTACATGCAAAAGTAAGGAATGTATCAATCAATTGATTAAAAACATTCATCAAATTAAAAACTGTAATTATAACTTAGAACATACACAATAACAATTTATTTTTCAGGAGTATCAGGAGTAGCCGTTCTATATGCTCCATTTCTTATCTTTTGGATATTTCTTGGTGAATTTGCCAGCGTGTTTGCCGTTTAAAGGTCAATCTCTTGTTCAGCTTCAGCTTTGGGACATATGGACTAGCTTGAAGCATGAAGAAGTCATAGTTCAATCTGTGAGTGCAAGCTTCCAAGTCCCTGATGTAGCGCAGCAGCCCTAGCCCAGAACATTTCCACCTCCATGCACAGATGGCATTAGGCTGTTCTCATGAAAAACTATATTTGTTCTGCACGAAATGTGTGTTCTAATACTGTGGTCAAACAACTCATTCAGGTCCTTAGATCACAGGACAGGGTACAGATGCCAACAAACAATGACCCGACGCCAACTAAACACACTGGGACTACATTTATACAAGGAACATTAGGTATACACAATCGGTAATTAGGGTGATAACAATCTCTGGACCGGCACACAGAGCCGGAGCGCCACTAGAGTTCGAATCTTGAAACTTTCTTATGGTGTGAATGTACAAATATCTAGAAACAGATCCTGTGAAGAATTTTATGGACCGCTATTAGCTGAGGAAGGGTCACTCTAGAGTAATTAGGAGTTGTTAGTTTACTACTAAAGATCTACTTTAAATAATGTTGAGCCATTTTAAAATCTCTTGCCAGCTTCATATGCTTCCACAGCATTTTTGTGAAACTTGCCAAAGTTGGTCAAGTTTAAACAAGATTTTTTTCAGCTGCAGTTAGTTCCACAACACAGTCTGGAACATTGTAATATGGATTTGTATTTTTTGTTTTGTGATCAGTGTAAATGGTTGATTTATGTAAATGACCAAATGTATGGTCTCAGACTGTCACGCCGGAGTCTTGCTGGGGAAGGATGATGGACGGCAAGGTGTCAGGGGAAGAACAGTTTATTGAAAGTGAAACAAAAAGCTTTTGGAATGTCCAAAAGACCAATAAACCAAGCCACCACGGCGTGCGCTGAACACAGGGAAGTCCCACTCGACCCTCGGGTTGGCACTGCGATCGTCCGGGAAGTCCTCACGCACGATAGCTCCTGCGTGAGACGTCAGGCAGGGTCGTGAGATTCCGCCGGGGTCTTGGAGGTTTAACAAACAAACACTCACTCCTCAGACACAAAGGGGATAAGACTCCGGGTGTCGCGTTGGAGAATCGCTCTGTAGGTCTTTTATGACGAGGCGGGTTAGACGTAACCAGCCACACCTGACGCTCGCTATCCCGTGAGGATCACTATCCGTTCCGAAGGAGCCTGGGGAGGGAACGTGTTGAGGAGCCCACGACCCAGGACTGTGATAACAGACACGCCCAGTGCACACTAGGGAATTGGGACTTACCAGGGCACCCGCGGCTACACGACATGACACGCAGACACGGACACACAGTCTAATACTCTGGGGAAGGTGTGCGTGTTGGGGTGGCACGGACGTGACACAGACTAATTCACTTGCAGTTTCAAAAGGGACCTATTAGTTTCTAGTGTCATGTATTTTTTTTCTCACATATCTGTACTGTACTGTATAGTTATTCTTTTTTTCTTAAAAAAATATAACAGTTACAGAATTATAAAAGTAACCACTTAGCAGGTAAAGTAACAGGTCAAATGTTAAAATATGTAAAAATAGTTGTGGCTCAATCTTCTCTTTTGTTAGAGGAGCTAAAACCCGGGTTTGTGCTGCTCTCAACTTCTATGTTCTTGGCCACAAGTTTTGATGAAGTCTCAAATGAAGCTTCATCAGATTTGAATTGTATAAAGACATAGGTCCAGAGCATAATGTACATTTAACATATACATTCTTACATTTAATTTCAACAATGGAATATCATGTGTGTGATGTCACTGTAAAAATTCTAAAAGACAAAAAAGACAAAAGCTTTGTGGCTGAGAGCATGGAAACATCTTAAACGCAAAGGCCTTCCTTTCACTCTCACACAGGCCACATGACAATAACTACTAATACGCCTCCAAGAAAGCTGTCGACAACTATAATACAATCCAAATGATTTCCACACTGCTGCGTGCACTGCTGCCTGGTGAGGGCTGCAAAAGCAACAGAAGCTTGTAATTCCTATATCATACTCAGCAGCTCATCCTTGCTTATGGTGGCTTGGACACCTTAGACTTAAAGTAACAGAGCAAAATTAATTTACAGTATATTCCCACAGGATTTAATGCTGGATCGATAATATCTATAGGAAGAGGCAGGTTTTCAGACAAAGAAACTGTGAAGTTTGGATGCAGAATGAAATGTCCCTACATTAAAGAAAGAAAGTGCAGTTGCCGTGACTCAACTTTCCGACATTATTGAGTGTTGTGTGTAGAATTCAGAGGTAATTGCAAATGTTTATCAACCTCTGCATTTCTGTAAATAAGCATTTAATAATAAAATACAATTATTACTGTTCTGAGCATCAGCAAAATGTCCTCAGTTTGATTAATATTTGCTGTGCTTCTGTCTTTCTAAGGACACACCGCCACACTGTGCCTGCTGTTTTGTTAAATATTCCCTCCAACCAGAGCTAAATCTGATAAATACTTGTGATCACTTTCATCCCGGCTCCGCGAAGTGAAAGAGAAAAAAATATTTTCCTATATCCCATAATACCCTTACTTCATAACCACAGAAGAATGAAATAAACATCACATTCTTCTATTTTGTGGTATCCTGCCTTAGATCTATATTCAATTTGGAGGCCAGTCCAATATGCTTTCCGCTCTATTCACTTTAGTGCCCAATGTCAGGGGTTTTCTATACAGCCGCTTTATGAAGAGGTAAATGGTCTATGAGATTGGGGGTTCAATTTTTCATGACGCCGCAGCCGGCTGGCTACTCTTTAAACTTTGAGCTAGCAACACCAAATCATTATTTCCCTTTTTTTTTTACATATACCTTTGGTCGATGCATGTACTTGGTATGGCTGTGAGAGACATGATGCCCTCTTTCTTGGCAGCATTGTCAAGGTCTCCCCACTTGGCAGCCATTTTGGTAACCCCATTCCTGCCTATAACTGCACTAATGGCCATCAGCACATAAAAACTGCATGCGTACAAATCACCTGTCATATCGGATATCCAAGCAATTTGTCAATGCAAAAAAACAATGTGTGTGTAATGTTGTTGGCTCAATGTGTTTATAAAGCAGAGTATTGGGGTTTTGGGCTGCAAAGTCTGGAATAAATGGGATTAATCATGCTTCTTCTTTGGTGTTACAGACTTTAGTGACTGTCTATTTATTTCAGGATTATTCCATTTAGTTATTGCCTGTGGATAGTATCCAATAGAATACTATCGTCAAGTGCTATTGTGTGGTAAAACATTGCAATTGATTAGTCGGATACCTGTCTATATCCGCCAAGGTACCACTGAGGTGCCACTGAGCAAAGCACCGTCCCCACACACTGCTCCCCGGGCGCCGGTCATGGCTGCCCACTGCTCACTCAGGGTGATGGGTTAAATGCAGAGGACAAATTTCACTGTGTGCACCATGTGCTGTGCTGCTGTGTATCACATGTGACAATCACTTCACTTTGTTTTTGTTGTTGTTGTCCTGAGACAGCACTTTCAAAGTCATCTGTAAACAGTAAACACATTTTCCGTGACCTGAGAATATCTGTTCCTATGACAGGCATTTCAACCTTAAACTCACTTTAAATGTCATGTTAAAATCCCTCTCGTGTTGCTGTAGTCACTTGCCTGGTTTATGGATGTCACACTGAATAAATTAAATAATCTGCAGGCGCTTGTTGAATTCTCATGTTACCTATACCAGTCACGACTCTGCGGCAGCTGACAGGTGCTAAATGAAGGCAATTTTCTAAATACAAAAGTGATATTCCAAGCATTGTTGAGAAATAAAATCAGCAGCATAGGGAGGAGAGGTATGCTGTGAATTCAAAAGTACAAAAATTGTCAATGCAGTTACACTAATCCATACCAGATCACACTTTTTTTAATATTGCGGTCATAACTGATTGTGTGCGTTAATTTCAGAACATTACATTTTAATGCATAGCCTGAAAACCTTTTTGCTTGGTCTGTTCTAATTGCCCTGGTTACTGTGAGTGCTGCTTTGCATCTTGCTTCTCCTCATATGTGCAGAAGAAGCCTGATCTCGATCACTCATTACCTCATCTCATCTCATCTCATCTGAGCTGGCGGGCCACTTGTGAGTTTGAGATTGGAGGCATGCCGCATTCATCCACGCACGAAGGTGCAGCTAAATATGACACAGTCAGACAGGCGAGAGGCGCTGCGCCCGGTCCATACATGTCAAGATGCCATAATAACAATATTCATTATCCGCCGCGTGGCAGCGGTGGCGTCACGCTGCGACAAGTGCATGTGCTCCCACACGATGAGTAACGGAGGGAAGCGAGAACGCCGGGGCCAGACGTCACCTGACGACGCGGCTGGGCACAGTTCAGCCTGACAATTACACCCTTCAGACTCCTTCAAAAACACTTCATCATTCATCTGACCAGTTGAATTTACGTTTTTTTTTTTCTAAGCATATGAAGACGAAACCACAACCAATTATGGAGTGAAATTGCTTAGTGAGATAAAATCATTTTTACATTAAGGAAAAAAAGAAGGAAGCGGCATCGAACTTGTTTGTTTCAGGCGCTCTTGCCATGCACTCAGACAAAGGAAATTGTATTCGCAAAACAATGGAGGCATTTTTTCCTCTTTGGTTTTTCCCCCTCCACCTCTGGTTTGTGGAGCTGTTATTGTGTGTCTGTTCCATTCATCACTGCCATTCCACTTCTTTAGTCAAGCAATTTAGCATTTAGAAGAAATATTAACCAAGAAAAAGGTCGTGCCTTTCTTCCTTCATCATCAGCTGTTCCCTGTTCCCATTTCAGTTGGATTTATGGCACAGATGTTTAGAAGGGACAAATAAAACACGATGTGCCATTTGCAAGATCTGAAGTCTTAAAGCAAGGTCGTAACGGTTAAAGGTACCTTCTCAAGGCTTCATGATGATCTTCAGTGTTGCCTTCTTCTTAACACTCATCGTCCTCTCTTTTTTACATAGACACTCAACTGAGGTGATAATGAGATTTGTGAAATAGTAAAAAAAAAAAGCAAAAAGTATAGTACAATGTACTATACATGAAATAAATCCCCTGGATAAAAAAATAAAAATAGGAGTGAAATCACTGTTTCAAAGGTGTGAATAACAACATGAAAAAGGCTCAGTAAAACAGTCAAAAATGCAAGGATGATTGAACTTTTTACTGATTTACTCGTTTATAACTTCAGCATTAAAAAACTGGTTTAGAATCAGTCACATTTTTCTTTGAAGCTTTGAACGAAATGAGCTGAAAATAATGCAAAAAATATTCCAGGCCTCCCAACCATGACCTCGATCAGAGTTTTTTGGTGTCGATGTTGTCTGCCATTACACGAATTTGCACACCAGTGGTTAATTGTACTTAAGTAATCCTCCCGTCTCTATTCCTCGCCGGGTCATTGTCAGTTTGTCTGATGGTGTTGATGTATGTAGTCCAGTATGTAGTGCCCTTGTTGTGTATTATATCCCCTTGCCTATGCCACGTGGTGCAAATTGTGATCCTGCCATGCCGATAACTTTCGCCACGTGACAGAAACATGAACTCACTACTTAATAACTAAAAAAAATTTTGGACTTCATAAGTTCTGCTTTTGACAAACATTGCAAATGGTTATGACATTTATCGGTGGTGAACAGCCATTATTGTTTGAAATGGATCAGGCTCTGGGATCATCCACTGCCCTAAGACAAGCAAGAAATTGAGGCATTATCATTACCATATGTAACAAGGTGCCCATCAAAAAATATTGTTGGATTTAGTTGGAAGACAGACTCATATGAGATACATGTAATGAGATGCAAGATGTCATTTGAATCATGAACCTGCTGTCTGACCAAAGTGTTGCTTTTTCTTCAGGGAGGAGCTCATGATATCTTCATCCTTTGACAGCCTTGAGGTCTTGCTGGACTCTTTTGGTCCAGTGAGGGACTGCTCCAAGGACAACGGTGGGTGCAGCCGGAACTTCCGCTGTATCTCCGACCGTAAGATGGACTCCACGGGCTGTGTGGTGAGTGCTGCATTTGCAGACACCTAATCCAAAACTTCAAATCCTGTCCTTTCAAAAAAAAATTTTTTTTTTTACCTGAAGTGACTTCCTCAAATCCATATTTCTATATTTTTTTCACCTCCACATGCCTTATTCTCTCTCACCATTCCTCTTTAAACAGTGTTTAGCAGCCATGAAATGAATCAGCGGCTCTCATTTCTTCAGCCATCTGCCTCCGCTAAGCTTTAAGCGTTTTACTTGTCCCAGCGGTGCACACCGCAGTGAGGGTATTTAGCTCTTTCTGTCCCACACATGACACTGTTAACAAGTATGCATGGGAAGCCCTGCTTCCCTAGCATCTATCTTTTTTTTATTCCTCCTTTCCTTCCAACTCATCTTCCTGTGCCTCTCCCTTTAGTGGCAGATACGAGGTGAGATGTGATCAGAGAAATCGCTCGTCACCAAGTGCTGCCTTTATTGCAGGATTGCTTTCACCCCCTAGTAACTTTTTCCATTTACAACTTTCTTCCTTAGTGCATTTGAATGATTGGATGGCCGATTTTAAGCCCCTGCCAGAGTCATATCAGTCATTGTAATCTGTGCCTCCAAACTATTCAGCCTCTTCTATTGCTGCCCTGGGCACATGAGATAGAATACATTTCTGGAATAAAACACAGACTGTCATACGCATTTGTCAGCCTCCCTGACTCTGAAAGCTACATTCAGCGATTTAAAAAAATGTGAGAAATCTATAACAGCACAAAAATGTATTTGTATATATTTCATTTTTTAAATCTGAAAACTGTCAGTACCTTGTCATTGCCATGAACTGCCATGCATTCATTTTCTGCACCCACTCATCTGTGCTGGTGTGGTGGGTTGGCCTTGTACGGTGGTGAGTGTAAACTCATTAGCATTAATGAATGTGCATGAGTGTTAAGTTATGTGTAACCGCTCAGCCAACAAGAATGTTAATGGTCTGATCTTGAACCGCTACATGATGTTGGGGCTTTTATGGCCATTTTGATGGCCAAACATTAAAGTGTATCTGAAATGGTTCAAATTATTATTTGCTAATGAATCGTTATATGAATGTACTGAATCAATGTGAATGAATTAAACAAGATATTTATTAACAATTAGCACATTTCCTTCCTCAACAAAAACATTTTGGTACTAGACCATTACAGGGATGTTATTATGCATTTGCTAATTATAAGGTGAAATCCCAGTTCTTGTCTTAATCCTGACGCCATCCATTCTTAAACCAGCCTTAAACCAGCATTTCATCAGCATGATGGCAGGTGAGTGGTCTATCCAAGTGAAGGACCCTGAAACTTCTTTTTTGTAGGTGGTTTCCTGGTTTTCTCGCTCTCTGTTAAAGGGAAGCAGATGTTCTCCGGTAGATGGTGGAAAGACACATCAGCAGTGTGACCATGGGCCACGTCAATCTTATACACATCTAGCATTTCTGAGATTGCCTTGAGGCACCTGGGCGCATTTGCCACACATGGAATCATGATGAGACTAATGCATGGCATCATAAAGAGCCTGCCGATTTTTGCTAAAACATTTTAAATTAAAAACTGAAAAATTGTGTAGATGTGCATTCAAAATTGGAGAAGAAAAGATGTGTCCAGGAGCCAAGCCAATTAAAAAGAAAAATCCTACAATGAAATTATAATGAACAAAAGCACAGAAAACATTACAGAAAATAAAACATAGTTATATGTTCCAGAAACTAACCATATAAAATAAATAATGAAAGAAAATATACTGAAAATATTAAAAGGCATTTTCTTTTCTTTTCATTTTCATAAAGCAGCCTGTAATTTTTTATTCCGCTTGAAAAAACTATTAAAACGTGTAAATTTCAGTTGTCCTAGTGAAATTATTATTATCATATTATATTCTAATTATAACAAATAGTAAAAACATTTATACAGGATCAATACAGCATACATGTTTCACGATAGGAAACTAACGTTAGAGAGGAAAAAAAAGAAGCAGCAGCTACAGCCATTGTTCTGGATGGAGAAGTATGTGGCCTGAATGATGCATGTGCTTAATTGCGTTATGAGCTGGAGCTGCTACCATGATGTATTGCTTACACTAAAACGGTCACAGTTACAGAATTAAAGCTGCAAAGCACAAAAGACATGGATACAAAGTGTGCCTATTACTCTGTACCACTTTTCTTATTTACTGCTGGTTTCTGTTTACTTGTCAGAAAGGTGTATAAAAGTGCCGTTTTGGCAGTTTACTCATTTGTACTGACCTCCTGTTTTAGTTTACGTCATTTATGTCTTTGCTGTTTAAAAAAAAAAAACATTCAGCCCCAAAAAGTATTGACTGTTTAAATATACATATTGTTTGGATGACATGGACAGAGAGGGAGCATATTTGCAGGTAACGTCTGTGCAGACGGGCAGTGGCTCTGCCTAGGCACGTGCAGACCTGGTGCTGTCAGTGGATAATGGGGAAGACTTCAGGGATGGTTCTGCGGGCACTCTGTGGGGGTTTACATCAAAATAATTGTTCTTAATGAGCGGTGAGAAGAGAAATAAACATCAAGGGAGGCACAATAACTAATGAATCAATCAAATTTGTGAATAGCAGGCAACCAAGCACACAAATAAACAGTCCAATAATTAAAGGGAAATGGTCATTTAGCAGGAATTGCTCCATATGGACATATGGGATAAGGTTAGTTTTGTATAAAAAAAGATCTGGCTTGTATGGTAAATACGGTCTGGTGTGTAATTTTTAAAGTGATCCCTCTTACCCATGACCACATGGGACCCAGTGGGTACCTGGCAGCCGGATTCTACCAGCTGCTTGAGCTGTGTCTCACTGGCAAACTGTCAGCTTCAGGAGATCTGGCCATCATGATGAGTGGTGCAGCGATCAGAAAACTAATGCCTGCTTTCGTGCATCCCAATCAAGAGCTCTGAAGCATTCGTTCTCCGAAGATAGCGCAGCTGCCAAAACCTGTAAGATCCCAGTAAATTGAATTGAATTGAACAGAAATGAATATGGGCTCCTAGTTCCTCTCATGGGGGTACAGTTTTAATCTCGAAATTGGAACAGAAAAAATTAGATTTTTTTTCTTGTTAGAAATGTGCACAAAGGGGTACTTTGTATATGAAGTAAAAGTAGTTTTTTTTCTTTAGTAAACTTAATGCTTTATACCCAAAGTTGGAAACATTTTCTAACCATTATATTTAAAATCATTGATTTGTGAATCTAATTGATCGTTATTATTTGTCCATTTTATTTTCATACAGGCTTAAAAAGTTATCTGTACCAAATTTTCCAATATTATCTGCACCAAAGTAAAATGTCATAGCAATGTAAAATAGTACAATATAATCCTAGTCAACATGAATATGAGATTGTAAATGAATGAATCACAAGTTAGGAGTAGTATTGCACACAACTACACTATACCTTAGTTCATGAAGGTGATAAATGTTTGTCTAATAAATTATTTAATTGGTGCATATATTACGAGTTTGTAATGGTTTTCTTACGTAAAGAATACCATGACATACACACATGGACAAAATTATTGGTACCCTTCAGTCAATGAAAGAAAAACTCAAAATGGTCCCAAAAATAACTTGAATCTGACAAAAGTAATAATAAATAAAAAAATTCTATGAAATGTAACTAATGAAAGTCAAACATTGCTTTTCAACCATGCTTCAACAGAATTATACCAACAATTTTGTCCATGTGTGTATGTGTACATCATTAGGCTGAGCATACATATAATTCTTAATATATTCTACACTTTTCTACAGTACAGACATTCAATATTTATTTAATATATTTTAGTATCTTTTGGCAACCCATGTATAGTTTTCATGCAATATCAAAAGTTAGATTTATTAATGAGTTGTACTGCATTTTAAATGAGTTTTTTTTTATGTTTTTGCACTGAGAGTACAGTGATAGAACTGTTTCAGTTTAGCCAAGTCAGTTTAATAATTATCCAGTAAGTGGGTATATTAAAGCTGGCTCTCGTGGCTTAATCATATGTACCGTCCTGTAGTTAGCTAATCAATTAGGAGCTTGTCAGAGGACAGTGTTGCAAGTCCAGGATTGTGTTTAAATGTGTCTGTCTATGACCCGCTCCATCTCTCTGATGTACGACAGGCCTGTGGAGAACGACAGTGCACTCATTTGGAATTAAGCATGGATAATCATTAAATGATGGGCTAATTAATTAGCTCATTTGCCACTGCCACTCTGCCATAGGTGTATCATTTAACAAGGCAATAAAGAGGCTGAGGCACAGCTTTGGCAAATGGTGGAGCATACTTGCGGCATGAAGGCCAAACTGAAACCAAGTGCTCTAATATAGTGTTCAGCATAATATTGGAAAGCCAACAGAGATTTTTTTTAACCATAAAATATAGTAAAGAGTACATACACAACTTTTTCATCTTATTAGTGTAGATGCCCAGTAGCTCATGGGAAAAAAATAAAGCCACAAACACCACAAACAAGGTATTAGATGACAAAAAAGGGATAGAACGTTGCCCAATCTGAAGGAATTATGCAAAAATAAAAAAAAATTAAGATCCTGCAACGGGTCACTTATATAACAGCACAGCCCTGCTGGAGGAGCCACTGTTTTGTTGACCCTACACTGATAATGCCAGATATGGGAAATGTTCCCTTTGTGAATTTGATTACACTTAACTCTGGGCCATCCATCGTGGTGACAGGCTGCTCCCATGATGCTCTCTGATGAACCCCATCAGCCCCTTCATCGACACCACACTCAGACCGAGTCCTGGTCCAACAGCCATCACTTTCTGGTCGCTAAGCAGTTCTGAGCTGCTAGTCGATACTTGGCAGAGGCTCTTTAAAGGTGGACAGGTGCTCAGGACATGCACCAGGGCTTCAATTCTCCCTCTCCAAGGGTCCAGCGCTGGATTTGGGAATTCTGTCAGACTCTCAGACTATCTGCCTTACAGCTGTGGTCCGAGAAGGAACAGATGCTGGGCATGATAATGTACCATAGAAATACCCAAAGCTACATCTGAAGTGGGAATCTCTCGCTCTTTTTCTGACAAGTGCCAGCAAATGCAATGAAAGTAGTTTCACACTAAACCCCTTAGGATAGAAATGTCAGTTTCTTTAAGGTTTTCTCATTTTCATAATAAAATAGCAACATTGGTTATATATCTCCTACAATTAAATGTAGGAGATATATAACCAGAAAAACATCTCACTGGATTTCTGTCCTGTGGAATCATTTTTTTAAAATGTAGCTTTTTAGAACTTTTAGAACATAAAAACGAAATGGGATGAGGACCCAAGGCAGATTGCCAGAAGAAACATAACTTAACAGAAGAACGTTTCTGGTTCTGTATCATTTAGCACCCGCTGGTGGCCACAGACTGCCATGACTGGGAGGTGACAATTTAATGATTTGTAGCACTTTGGATTTGCCATATACAGTGTTCCCGTCCCTTGAGTAAACACATATTTGCAATATTTTGAGAATTTTTTAGTCTACTTGTTACATTTACACCATATAGTTCTCTGTAACATGCAGCGTAAGTGTTACAGTACCCTGTAAAGGGTTAAATCTAAAATACATAGAAAACAGTTTTAAAGTGACGTGACCATAACAATGCAAAAAAAAAAAAAAAACATAACTAATAATAGTATACAGTTTTTATGTCCCAATTGTTGTATTTATGTATAGATATACTGTAAACTATAGTAAAATGCATATGTTTATTGTGTGCTTTAAGAACCAGGCTTCTATCTTAGATAACTGAGATCAGAAAAAAAACTTTGCCTATATCTTAACATATAACTATATAACTATTACCTTGTGGTCTGTGGTATGAAGGCATCGTTGTTTACGTTATTTTGTAGCTATGGACGCCTCTATTAAAATAAAGCCTCTGGTGAACTGTGCAATTGAAAATGTTTCTCTGTGGGTTTCTTCCTTCATTCTTCTCAACGTGCAATGGGCCTTTTTAGCAAATAGATTTGCATAACTTATTTGCCAGGCTAAAAAAGGATTTGTTCCTATATGCGAATAGCGTGCGACTGATTCTCTTAAACTTTGGGAAGCTGCAGGAATATATTCCCATTTGGAAAAAAAGATTAAAAGGCTCTCCAAACTTTTGTTCCCCGTCCTTTCTCCCTGTTCTCCAGTTTGTTTAAAGTGTAGGGTCTCATTGGAGGCTGCAGTATCATTAACTGTTTGACTTCACACGACAGCTTCACTTGAATGCTTATTCTTTTGTGCATGCAAAAATAATCATTCTGTTCTCAAGGATTTCTTTTATAGTCATTTGATGTGATTGTGGTAGCACTTGATTGAAACTGCGACAGACACATGGGGCACATTTCACTGCAGGACACCGAAAAGTTGAATGTTCATGATTTTTTGTTTTATACTTTGTATGATAGGGGAGGGATAAACATCCACTCTTGTTCACTAATCCCACGACACTGCAGTTGAATGTTGATTACAGAATTAATTTGATGCATGGATTATTGGAGATTATGCATGGATTATAAAACAGTGGAAATTCTACAAAAGATGTTTCTTTATTGACGAAAAGCTGTGCGTAGGACGAGTATTGACTTATGAAAAAAAAAAAAAAAAAAGCCCTTATCTTGAGCCATCCTCTCTTGGCATGTCACAGCACGGCGCCGCGCCGCACCAGTCGATGAGGATGGACAAGTGCGCTTTACGTGTGGAGAGACCCTTCCGTATCTGAATTCCCTCACACCCACTTCACTTCCCCTTTCCCATCGATTCAGAAAGGGCCCGGTGATTTAAAGGGTCCACGTCGCCGCCGAGTTAGGAGACTCAGTGTTGCGTGCTCCTTTACATTACAGGTGATAAATCAGTTGTCATGGCAGCAGTGGCCAAGCGACAAAATCAATGCGTAAGAGTCTTCGAACATCTGGGCCCTTGATACCCTGGTATAAATGAGAGTAGGTTAGGTGTCATGTTCACTGTTGTAGGCGGAAATTGCAGCTATTCAAACTGGAGGGGAGTACAACTGACTGGGTTTTTTATTATTATTATTATTTTTATTTCTAACTATAATGCAACAATGCAATGTCTGTTTGAACATGATATTTTCTATTGTTAGTCATTTTGCACACGCCAAAGCCTTTCTCCTGTCCTACTGCCAGCTGCGCGCTCGGTCCTACATGTTTAAAATCATCATCCTGTCTCACAGGCTTTGAGACGTGCTGTAATCCGACTTTCCACATGTGTTCGCCGCATAATAGCGATAAGCGATAAGCTCTTTTCTGTATGTCAGTCAATCCTTTACTATGACAATCCTTTAGCTGACCTGTCCCCTGGCTGGGTCCTCCTGAGTTCTGGGGCTTAATATGAGAAACAGCATGAAAACTTGTCAGGGTTCAAATCCGTTCACTTTTAGAACTGTACTCTCAAAACAGAAGGAACCAGAATATGGGGACAGCGGAATAAAGACTTGCTGTGACAGATGCTCTACAGTGGTTGTGACCCTAGGATGAGATTTTGCTGCTGTCTGATCTACAGCACGTATTATGGCTGACATTGTGCTGGAATCTATGGGCGTTGGCCTTATGCGGGGAAAAGGCAGAAATCCGGCGCCTGGAGGTATGCAGAGCAGTTCCATCTATTCCTGTGTGGGGCTGCCATGTTAGAATCAGGCCATCAAAGTTGTCTTTGAAGGCAGCCCTGACAGGAAACATTGTGTGAATCTGGCTTCACAGGCCCCAGTAAGATTGCTTTGGGGACTCAGAAATTCAAACAGTATCAGTGTGCAGATGTGTGAATTCTGTAATCGCTTACATGCCCCTTGTCTTTTCTGTCTTTTGTAATCTCTGTCCCCAGATCCTATGTGTTGTTAAGTCTGCTCTAAACACCTTTTAAGTAAACCATGAAGTGCATGTGGGTTCCTTAATGCTTTTTACCAATTGAGGCCTTGTTTGGATGTTTTTTCTCAGCCTGTGGCTATCAGAGATACTACCGCTTTGATGCATTTTGGGAAACTAGGTGAATTAATCAAAGATCCATTAATCAGATGACACGGCCTAGAATAAGACTGGGTAATAAGACTAGAAATAACTGAAAAAAGAATAAATTGTGGCTCAGACCCAGAATTATTTATTAAATAGATTAATGACTTTCTGTACATATTTTCCAAGAGCAAAATTCCAAGTGATAATGTGTAGAAGATGTTTTCTGATTTTCATGATTAATTAAAAAACAAAACAGAAATGGACAAATATTGACCCGATTTAGTGAATGCTTGATGCACCAAGTGCATAACCTCTAAATAACATTCCATTATGCTAAAATACAGTCATATGTATTTGGCAGTGTGTTTTTAGATCAAATGCATCAAGAAAAGTGAACCACATGATTGATGATGGCATTTGCTTGAGGGTGGCCACCCTTGCAAGTGCTGTCTTTTTTGTTTCCTTTTTTGCAAAATGCAACTGTGAAGAGTTGTATAAGTATTACATTTGTATAAGTGTAAATATGCTTCTGTTATGCCTCAGTTAAATAACAAAAGAAAAAACAAGAAAATATCATGCCAAATATTTAAAATATATTTTGAAGATATATTCCTTTAATTGATCATTGAAAGAATGTTCAAATAATTATAACTAAACACATTAAGGGGGACACATTTCCACCTGTATCAATGTAACTACCTTCAGAAATAACACATGATAAATATCATATTGTTTTTCTTCTTTTGACTGCTCCCGTCACACAGTTGCCATGTCAAGCAACCCTCACCACTTACCGGGGCTTGGGACTGGCACCAAGGAACACATTGTCACCAACATCCGCAGTGACTGGGTTAATTAACATTCCTTGAATAAAAAATATTTTAATATCTTTTAAAATATAATTTAAAAAATTTAACGGAGACTATGCAAATTGTATTATTCTTCATTGTAATAGCTGAAAAACTATCAGACATCAGACATTTGCAGCATTTATCAGACGCCCTTATCCAGAGCGACTTGCAATCAGTAGTTACAGGGACAGTCTCCCCCGGGAGCAACTTAGGGTTAAGTGTCTTGCTCAGGGACACAATGGTAGTAAGTGGGATTTGAACGTGGGTCTTCTGGTTCATAGGCAAGTGTGTTACCCACTAGGCTACTGTCACCCCTAAACTGAAATTAGACTGTGTGTATTTTCTCTTTCCAAATTTGAACAATATTGGTTGTTTTCTGCAGTGCCCCCCAGGACTGAGTCCCATGAAGGACGGCACTGGATGCTATGACCACCACATTGGCATTGACTGTTCCGATGGGTTCAATGGAGGGTGTGAGCAGCTGTGCCTCCAGCAGTTGGCTCCTCTGGAGGAAGACCCAACCCTGTACAACATCCAGATGTTCTGTGGGTAAGACGACATGGCTGCAGCTTCACAATAACACTTCCATTATCCTGTCGGACACGGTGATTTTCTTGTGGCATTTGATCTTTTGCAAGATGTAATGTGTTCCTATTAAGTAAAGATTGAAGTACCAGAATTTCATAAAAAAGCCATATTATGTAGTTTCATAAATATGGCTTTGCCCCCTTCAAGACCAGCTCTGATTGAAAGCAGTAACTATTCTAGCTTTTATTGAGCCCTGGTAAAGGCTGTAGATGGGTCAATAAGGGGACAGAAACATAATGTAAAAATTATTTTCGTACTTTATATAGTTCTTGAAACTTGTCTGTGTAACTAAGCAACAAAAATGTGACCCGCAGAAAAAAAAATCAGAAACAGTCAGAATATATCTTGGTTTAGTAATTAGAACATGGTATTAGAAGAAACAAGGTTTGATTAAGATTTTCACTCTGTTCATCACGTATGAAAATCGAAATTTGATCAAACAAAATAAGTCATTGCCATGGTTTCACGTTACCGTGGGTAACAGGCAAAATATTTTGTCACTATTTATTGGCACAGATGGAACAATTGGCCGCTCACACAATCGTCACAGCTCAATTCTTTGACTCCTTTGTGAAAAATAATCTGGTAACTTAAATGAAAAATTTAGGTCAACATATTTGTTTTTGGTTAAATCAGTGACTGAAATGATAATGTTGTAACGAATTAGCTCAAGAGGAAATATCTAGAATTAATTATAACTGGTTATAATTAACAATAAACATTTAGATTAGATTTTGGGATAAACTGTAGCAGAATTAATGTTACAATTACTTGATCTGTCCGTCCACGGAGCAGATAATATAATTATTTATCAATTCTGGGAACGATTATCCCCCCTCTTGCCAGGAAAGGTAGCTTTCCCACTAGCAGTAACTTAGCATGTAGCTTAAAAGGTCAACGTTCAGTGACTCAGCTGTGAGCAGCACACAGAAACAAACGATTGTGAATTTAAAGAATTTAATAAACACGGCTATAGCTAACATACAACAATTAGACAAACATATACATACAGGGTAAAGGAAAGTGATGAAAAGAGAATGGCAGTATTACACATCAATTAACCACAGCCTAATGAGAATCGTCAGAGAATTCTTATGTTCACCTTAAAAAGGGGTTTAGACGTGCATAGTTACTTGCATTGGTCCTTATTTCATGCAAAGAGTCCTGATGCTGTAGGGTCACGATCCTTGATCCGTAGGTCTGGCGTTGGAGGTTCTCCTTGAAGGTAAATATTGCCAAAGAGTAACAAAGTGTTGAAAGAAAAGGTGTCTCGGAAGGAAGAAGAGAAGTTCTGAGCATTCGTGCCTGTGTGACGCTCCTTTTTGAATGTTTTCTGGCACGCCCATCATGTGGCCTGAATAGCCAATCACAAGTGTGACATTTTGGCGGGAGAAGTTCCCCTTTGTCTGGGTTTACGACTGACCGGAATGTTTATGGCTGGTCCAGAGAGAGACTGTAGTTCGTTGCAGTTACAATTTCTACCTTATAGGAATTGTATGATGTATTTTGTGATCACATGGTATGCATCACTGTTCCAGTAGTAAAGAGAAGTTCCTTCTGACACCAAGAAAGGGACCTTTAGGAGGTAGGAAAGTAGAGATACACTTATACACTTAATTATAGGTAATTAAAGTTTACCTAATGTACAATAGAAAGTTGTAACTAGTATAATTCATACAAGGGAACGTACACACAACGCGTGCATATACGGGATCCACTTATAATCACATATTCCTAGCACAAGATACAGACAATATGTTTTAAGTGTGTGCGTGATTGTGTATTGCGACGGTGGGGCCAGGCAGGAGGTCTTTGGAATGCTTTGAAGCTTGGAGCCCCGATGAGCAGTTGGCAGACCCCGTCTGCTTCGCATCGTCTTGGTGACAGTGGGGGCAGACGGAACAATCAGGCTGAGGGTCCAGGTTGTAATTTGTATGTAAATGTCAAAGGTTAAAAGGTTCTTTGAAGATCAACCATCTATGATCCTACGCAGACGCTACATTTGTGACAGTGGGGGAAGACGGGACGATCAGAGTGAGGGTCCAGGGTTGTAATTGGTATGTAAATGTCAAAGGTTAAAAGGTTCTTTGAAGATCAACCATCTGTGATCCTACGCAGACGCTACAATGTAATTTTACTTGCTACATAGCTCTTCTGTCAAACTGTAGTACAGATATACTTGCTTAAGAACCAAGCTCTTGTCAGTTTCAATCTGAGACAGAAGACGTCTTTGTCAGCTTTGTCACCATGTCATATAGCTAAATGACACGGTAGAAAGTCATCAACGCGTCCTTCAGTCTTTCATGTGCCAGTCAAAACAGAGCTGCACATCACCCAGTCGGAATGAATCATTAGTGCCTTGGCTCCTGTGCATTCTGCAAAGTGAGATCTTTGGGCCCGGATGCTTCAGGCACTGTGAAATCCCGTCTCCCTTCAATAGAAAGCCGAGTTTGGCTTCAGGTGGCAAATGCGCTTAATTTTCTGACAGAGCAAAGCGTGGTAATGTGTGAGGGAGTCTGAAGCTTCTTCACAAAGTGTGTTTATTATGGGTGTTTTTTAGGACAGGATATATCTTACCTCTGCTGATGACGGCTTCCTTTAGAAAAAAAAAAGCATCAGCCTCTATTTAAACCCTGACACCCCCTCATGCTCTTGCTCTCTTTCGTTCCTCTCCTCTCTCTGCTACGCTGTTTGATATTCTTTACAGAGCATGCTAGACAGCTGGATGTCAAATTTTCATAAATATGAAAGAATCCCATGCAGTCTGTGACTATTCTTGTTTTTTTTTTTTGTTTTTTTTTAATGGCAGACCACTGTTTCGTTCTCATTGCCTCAAAAAAGAAAAATACCCCCATGCTGCCAAGGTACAAAATTGATCTTCTGTTCCAAAATCATTAGCTGCTATTTATTCTTCTTATTTTTTCACAATAGAAACAAAGCATATGGAGATGATTTAATACTTACTCTTGCCTAAAAATTCACATTTCTTTATGGGGAGAAGCTCAGAAGTTTATTCCATGTGTGCTGCTATAATAGATTCATTACATCAGGTGCAGTAACTTCCTTATGTCACGTGACTTCGGTTGCTTGGCAGCATGAACGCGGAACCGGGTGACGCGTTTTCTATTTAGTCAGCGTTCTGATTGCTGACTGGTGCTCACCTCAACTCTCCTCATCTCCATCTCCAGTAAGCCTGATTCTTTCTCCTGCTTTCCTCAACCCCGATTCCCTGTTTGTTCTGTTTGTTATGCGAGCGTCAACCTCCGTGGGGGTTACAGTGTACGCGAAAGACTCGCCCACCACCACGTGTCACCTTGCGATTTGGTTCCACGTCTCTTTCATCACGTTCGCTCTTTCATCACGTCACGCCACAGCCCTGTGACACCTTATTGACCAGATGTGTGATTCATTCATCTTTCTATCTTTCTGGGGGAAATGTTATAGGGGGTAGCTGTGCAGCATAGAGGTGATAATGTATTTCTTTCTATTCCATTATTTCCTATCCATGGAAGACAGGCTAATTGGATTTTTTTGGTAAAAAAGACATTTTTTCGCAATCTTCCAGTGTACTTAAATCTTAACTTATAATTAATTATAATTGCATTATATATAATAAATATAATAATATATGCTGATAGTTTGGGGAACATAGCCCAGGACCTCCTCTGGGCTGCAACTCTGGGCAGCAGGCACTCTGAATCCCTACTGGATTCTATTAGTGAGCATGTAGGTTGACCGTTATGAACCTGACATGGATTTGATAAAAATCAGGCTGTGATACCAGACAGACTTTGAATGCTCACCCCATGAGTTTATACAGTGGGCTTATACAGTGTCTTTTGACCATCCAAATGTGGCCTGGGAAGTTATGTTGAAAGTGAGTAAGAGAAGCCATGAAATGTGTGGACAACACTATTAAGATAGGAAAAAGGGGATACAATAAAGTGCTGATGAGTGAGGTTGTGTCCACTAGTGCCAGAAGGTGACCAGAGCTGGGACATGGCCACCTAGTCTTACTGAATCAGAGTTTAGGCTGAAAATGGCAAATGAAATGAAAGAAAAAATAATGCTTTGGCTGAGTTTGGAATGGGAATTCACTGAGCAGGAAATGCTGCTGACTTAGACAAAGAGAGAATCCACAGCTCAGCATGAAGGCAGATATACTACCTTCAGTTTTGATTTGCAACCAGTACCTTAAGCTCTTGGGAACTTTCAGCAGATAGGAAAGAAAGTGAAACAGTTCCATGTCTTCAGAAGTTTTAGCAATGTTTTAACATTTTAACTCCCACAAACAACACAAACTGTGGCATGCAGGAGTGAAACAAAAAAAGTATGATTTATATCAATTTGTATTATTTATATCAACCTACAGATTTACCTACAATCTGTAAAAAAAGTGGCAGATTAGCCAAACAGACAAGTAAACCATGCATTTTCCAGGTAGATGGAGCTGCATGTGCAAACAAAGTGCCAGAGAGTCAAGGTAGTGTGGTCCACCGAATGTATATCACCCCCTTTGAAGGCAATTTTCCTGGCTATATGGAATTGACTGTGCACAGGACTTTCTCCTTATTAACTGATGTCCAGACTGTAATCCTGGTCTTTGATCTTCAGGATGTTTTGTGTTTCAGGTGCATTGAAGACTACAGGAGGGGGCCAGATGGCCGCTCCTGCCAGCCGCTTTCTGAGGCCTGCACTGAGGGAATAGACTGTGCCGAGACGGCCGACGTCCCAGCCAACCAGACAGTGTTTGGAGATCTCTTCTACGGTTACAACAACCACACCAAAGAGATTACCTCAGGCCAGATCCTCAAGGCCACTTTCAGGTAAACTATGAAATGTATATGGATTACACAGACAAAAATATATATATATTTTTTTTTATATATATAAAGCACTGAGAATGTATATATATGTCCTTTGCTGTATTGGGGACATTGAAAGAAACACCCATATGAAATGTATAAACCATGTTTGGATGCACCCTACCAAGGATATTTGACTAAGAGGACAAATCCTTTGAAGATATATTTTTTTTAATTACTGCAGCTCGCTTGCTGGGGTGTCCTCGAAAGTGGGGAACCTGGAAGGTCATGAAAGAAATGATGTCCTCTCTCTTTCTAGCCCTGGGCAATTTCTCCTCTCACAACTAGCCATGTTACCGAGTGGGGGTGGGGGTTAATATTATCAAGCAGCCAAATCTCAAATGCTCTGATCCTAAGTGTGAGGCCTGAAGAGACTGCAGGTTTAGACTTGCTTTTGAAAGGCATGTCTGTCACCTGTGCAACTCTTCTTGTGTAAGAAGAGCACCTTTTGGGAGTTCCTTGCATAATGCCAAGTCTAATTACATGATATGGCAAGGAGTGAATAAAATGACCTGGAGCAGGCTGGGCTTAATAGGACCTAATTGGGCCGGATGGTACAGTGAATGCAGAAAGAACAAAGGGAGGTTCTGCTAGTGCACTGTTCCACAACCTTTGGTTCATTAAGCCTCGGCAAAGCACCATAGCTGCATTAAAGCTTGCAGAACTGACAACTCAAGGCCATTTCTGCTGTTGTGATTTCAGAAATGGCCTTGAGTTGTCAGTTGTGCAATCTTTATACACACGCACACATGCACACACAGTGGGCTAACAAATTAGTCGCCGATTGTGCAAGTTCTCAGACTTAAAAAGATGAGGTCCGTAATTTTTTATCATAGGTACCCTTCAACTGTGAGAGACGGTTTGTAAAAATAAATCAAGAAATCACATAGTAGGATTTTTAAAGTATTTGTTTGTATATGGTAAAGAAAATAAGTATTTAGCATAAGTCACTGTTGTAGGTGCCGGTGTGGACATGGAAGAAGCAATTGCTTGACTTGTACACTTGCAGGAGGATTTGTTAAAAACATGGAAACAAAGCATGCAAGGGAACACTGGACAGGGACACATAACACACGCAATAACGCAATGAAGACATGATGCAAACAAGGCTGATTAATGCAGATAACAGCAGGTGTGAACGCTCAGGAATTTGGGGAACACAGTTAACTATAATCTCCGGTCTGGATGCACCCCACACTCAGTACATGACAAAGCAAGAATTCTGGCCCTCACAAACCTGTTACTTTTTTTAGAAGCTCTTCTATCCTTCACTCATTAACTGTATTAATTGCGCCTGTTTGAACTTTTTATCTGTATAAAAGACACTGGTTCACAGCTTCAAACAGTCAGATTCCAACCTCCACCATGACCAAGGCCACAGAGCTGTTTAAGGACACAAGGGACAAAATGATATTGCTGCTCAATACAATCTACGTTCGGAAAGCAGCTTGGTGAGAAGAGATCAACTGTTGGAACAGTCAGATCACTGACAAATGATCTTGAGAATGGTGAGAAAACAGCCCAGAACTATACGGGGAGAACTGGTCAATGACCTAAAGAGAGCTGGGAATACAGTCCCAGCAGGTCTCCCTGCTTAAGCCAGCACATGTCCAGGCCCGTCTAATGTTTGCCACCGACCTTCTAGATGAGGATGTCATGGGAAGTGTACCTATGATGAAAATTACAGACCTCCCTCATCCCTTGAAGTGGGACAACTGCCCAGTACCTTTTTGCCCCACTGTACACCAACACCTGCCCAGTTCATCTGGTTAGAAGCCTCGTATCCTGTGTATAAAGCAGATTTTAGGACATTCAAAATGAAACAAAGGCTAAGAGAGGAAGTGATTCCCAGAATATCCAGGGAGAGATGAAGGCATTTTATTATTCTCTTTCATTGCGCTGCTAGTGTGCACTTGGAGTTCTGCTGGCGCCTCTTCAAAAGCTACACCCCATGGCTTTTTGGAGTGTCGCACAGCATCTGCTTGACTTCTTTTTTTCATGAACAAAAGTTCTGAAGGACAAGGAAGTCACAGTTTAATCTAGTCTGCTAACTAACACTGTCTGAAACATATCGAGTTGACTACCGGGGCCCACGCTTCCATGAGGCAGCTGAAAAATTCACCAGCCTCTCCTGCAACAGCTGGATGGACACAGTTCTCACTGCTTCAGATATTGTAACATGTAATTATGCCAGCAGCCATGGCATTGAACCGATGGACAATGTAAGCCACATGTGCTCTTAATTTGTGGATTCCAGAGGTTGAGGAACAGCATAGAGTCAACCGCCCAGGGCTTCACATGCTTGCAACACTTTGTCTACTAATGCCTGGACAAAGTGGTAGCTCGGTGTCATGCAGGAGAGCCATTCAGAAGGATAGCATTCATTTTAAAAAGTCACCTCCAGTCATCTTGGTTTATCATCTGGAGCTTTCATTTTACATTTTTTTTAACAATTTTTCTTTCTTTTTCTTGCTGTTAATATTTAAGTGCTCTAATGCCTGATGACTTCTTTTCCTTCTCCAATAATAGCTGAAGCTCTTGAGAATCAAGCGCATATACACTTGTGCCCTCCAGCACTTGAATGAAGAACTATTGCACAAGCAAGCTTAGACAAGCTCTTGGTAACAAGAGCAATTGTCTTTTTGTGCATGGATTTTTTTTCAACTAAATAGCACCTATTTGGCATCACAGTTTGTGACTTTTTTTGAACATTTTATTCACATTGGTTCACATTTTATTCACATTGGTGGTTACATGGCCCATGTAACCACCCATTTGCGAACAACCATCATGGAGACAAACTCAGACGCAATTGAAATCATTTCAAAACTGTCTGTGCTATTTAAAGTTATGTTTTACTCAAGGGTTCTTTCCATCTTGAAACGCAATCATGTCACTAAAAAAAAAAGAAAGTTAAGTGGACAGCGCAGCCGAGGACATCATCCTCGGGACAGATGGCACAGCGCTTTGAAAAGAACCAGATGTCAGGAAGTGTTGTCAAGAGATTTGCAGCTACTGAAATTGTACAGATTTTTTACTTTTTAGGATATCAAATAAATTACGAGTTGCAAACAGGCACTGGATACGTTCTCTAAATATTTTCAGTAATTTCAATGCTAAAATTCCTTTCTCTTGCATACACTGTTTCCTGAAACTTCTAACATCCGAGTCTACCAAACATGTGGAACTGCCATATTGTTTGATCAGAAATCTGTCTGTCTCACTTTCATAATATCGTGACACCTTTGGAAACATGTTAGTAAATATTCTGACGGTTGATTGAATAATATTTTGCATATTGTTTGCATATTGGTTGGTTTTTCATCCATTTTTGAGCCATTTTGGCAAAATCTGTGCCGTCTGTACAAGTGCTAGACCCTGCCAAACTCTGATTTGGATTAAATATGATTGTGTGAACAGTATTTTCAAATAGTTTACGACCGAGGCTAGAACTGGGTCTCTCTACAGCTTTCATCTAGATCTGTATTGAGCTGGTGCAGTAGGGCTTTCACCCTGTGTCTTGCAGGGAAGTGAAACTTTATTTAAAGTAGTTTTTTTACTTTCTAAATCAGGATCTCTCGCACGATATTCCTGTGTTTTGCTTCACTGGCTTCTGCTCCTGTCTTAGCAAGATCGCCTGTCTGTGCTGATGAAAAGCAGCCCAACAGCATGATGATGACACTGCCATACTTCACTACAGGGATGTTTTTCCACAGGCACGGGCCATGTTAGATTTGCAACACATACAGGGCTTAGAATTTCCATGTGATTCGACCACAGAACCCTTTCCTTTTTAGGTCAGAAGTGGTAATGAAAATTCTTTCAGACAAGTTTCACACAAGTCTAATATTATTATTATTTCTTTAGACATAGACAAATTCCCACTAATTCCGTATGTTCCCTATGTGTGGAGCATGAAAAGAATTAACATTACAACCCTAAATATTCATTGTGTTTGTCTCAGACAACAGTTTTAATAGTTTGCCTTGACATTAATCAAATCTAAAATTTCTAATTCTAATGGCTGTAATTACTTAGGATGGATAAACAACACAAAAACGTTATTTAAGTCACTATAAGTCTATTCAATCTGATACTAAACATTCGTATCAGTGCAAGTAACAGTGTGTATTCTCAGTAAATATATCAACACACTGTAACTAAAAGTCTACTATGAAAAAGTGTTTATGGTGTTTACACATCAAATAACTGCTAAGAAGAAAAAAAACCTACACACACACACACACACACACACACACACACACACACACACACACACACACACACACACTACAAATAGATGTACACAATCCACACTTATCAAGCAGTGCTTTTGCCAATAATTATTAAATGGAGCACATCCATAGGCTCAAGGCTGAAAATTGTTGATGCAGCCACTGGGTTCAATTTAGTACAGCAGAAGTATGAACATGTGTATACCTCACTGTACTTCAATACTTTTTCCTTGTAAAGAGGAGATTAACATGCCCTGTGGTTGGGTTTCCATCTAAAAGCTGCCATCGCCCGCACTCCAGCATCTTGATTCATCTCTGTTTAGTTTCTCAGAGGTCTATACTCCCCCCAACAGGCTATGTTGAACTCTGTTTACATTCTTAGCTTTTTTTACATATTTACATCCATAACACAGTAGCATATATTTATCAATTATGGTAAGAAATGGCAACATAAGTACAAATGATAGATGTACCCCAGGATGCAAACAGTAGGAAGTAGGAAGATGATATATACCTGGGAACAGCAGACAATGTGGTCAAAAAGGGCACACCCCTTTTCATTCACAACACCCGAACACACACTAATCACCTGTCTTTATAGCCATGTGGCTCTCATAAGGGCAGTCCAAACTTTCTCTGAATTGCTGTGGTAACACAAAATTTGGCAAGTAAGAACATTTTACGTTGTTGTAAGTGTCAATAAAGACCGTGTCTGATATCTGTGCTTGGGAATTTCACTTCCGCTCCTCCTCAAGGCATCACATTTATTCCATTGTCACGATTGCACAAGATGGTTGGGAAACAAAAGTGCACTTTAACATGTTGAAATCTTAGGGTGTTATCACTAAGAGTATCCACTCGTACCTCCACCTGTTCCATGGTAGTTCTTGTCTCTTTGAGTGCTGCCAGACAGACGTATTCAGTAGCATTCTGGAACTGAATGTGTAGTGAAAAAACAACATTGGCCACAAAGCGTCCCTGCACTAATTATGCTTCCTTCCGTCTGGCCTCAAGTCCTTCCTTGGCTGGCTCGCACTTTTGCACAGCAGGCTTTCAGCAGTTTTTAATGAATATTTTAGTGCCCTTTGTTCTCATTAAGTATGGTTGGAATTGTGATTAAGCACATTACTCCCTGCCCCCTGTTTGGGCGTCTCCCCCCCCCGCTAACTCACAGGACAACCGTCATCTGAGTGTTTAATTAAAATATCATACTGGAGCTATAGTTAGCTTGATGAAATGGCAGACTGGGGGCCTGCATTCATATTATCAGTATAATATCCCTGCACTTTTGGGCCCATGCATAACCAGTAATTACATATGGGATTGTTAAAAAAAAAGGATAAGGTGATAATGGCAGCAGATATTGGCTCTGCAATTTTACCTCACTGGTTATTAAGAGCACTTGAGCTCTTCAGAGTTAAACAAAGTAATCAAACAAACAGTAAGAGGGTAGCTACAGCGTCGGCGCTCAATTGGCAATAACAAAATAAGCATATCCATCAGCAGCGACCGGCAGAGAACGGGCGCATTTTGCAGATGGGTGGATTTAGAACAAATGCTGCCACATGGCACTCATAGACTGTGGTAAAGAGGTTCATTTCCAGTCCTGTCCAAATGTTTATCATATGCAGTAATCATGTTCCATTATATGTTGCCTCCAGAATTCTATTTACTGCTTCAAAATTGCTGTCTAAGTGGTGTCACAAACAGACAGAAAGATAGATAGAAATGTATCGATAAATCAGAAATGTACACGAGAATCTCTTTCAGGAAATGGCTGAATCACAGTCCCATACACAAACTTGCAGATCCACGAGAATCACAACACAAACTACAAAATGTAATTGCAATACTAAATCTCACCCTAACATTAGTGTGTGTGTGTGTGTGTGTGTGTGTGTGTGTCTGTACACAGGGGTCTCCGAAGGCAAATTCTTTTTCAGCTGTCAAAACGGGTCCTTTGACCGTGCTTTCTGAAAATTGTGCTCAGGTTAAAAAACAGAATCTACTGACTGAACTATGACTGTTGATGTCCTGCTCTCTACCTGCTCCGGGCTTTTGCACCGGAGTGGGCAATAACAATTTTACAAGAGCCATATTTCAGAAAAGCTCGTTCACAGTTAATGATATGTAAATAAGTGTCTGATTTTCAGAGGTTGTGAAGGTGAAGCATGTAAAATGCTTGAAGGGAAATACATCATTTCATAAATGTTGGAGATCAAGCCAACAAAATGTTCTTGTGTGATTCAGTGATCGGATGTCCTTATCAGGCTGTGAAAAGATTCCTGTCCGTTCATTTGCAGCAGCCTGCAACAGTTCACCTGCATAATTATGATTTTTGTGGGCTCGTGGGTTCATTTGCTAATGAATTTATCATCTCAAAGGGACACAATGCTGCTTTCCAAACACACGTTGGATTGCAGGCCCATTAATATTTCAGCACCATTGCGTTTGCATCTGGCCTCCCTCAGCACTTGTAGAGAGCTTTGAGTTTTGTACCCTACTCTCCTTTGACAGTGCACTATGGGGAAAATTGTGTGTAGGGCGTAATTACTACTTTTTTCACATAAAACAGAAATAATTAAATGTTCTAAGCTCATAAGGAGTAAAAAAAAAATAGGACTCTCACCTCCAGCTCACCTCCTTCGTATAATAACGGTATAATAAAGTCTTATTCAACAGTTACAAAGTCAGTCACTGGAAGCAGACTTATAAATGTAAATTTAATGACTGTAAAAAAATAATTGGATAAGCACTCAGATATGTGGTACAACAAATTTTGAAGGCATTCGTCATTTCCATTCTTGTGCCAACAAACTAAATTGTGGGTCTGTTGCCTGCAGCAGAAATTTGAACAACCTCCTGTGGTTGTTATTGGTGGCCTTTCATAGTTTTAGTTTTAGTCCAGTCTTTGCGTCAAGCTGTCATTTTAGTCTTTATTAGCCTTAGTCATGTCCATACTCATTTTAATCTAGTCATGTTTAATTGGACTAAAAGTCCTATCATTTTAGTCATAATTTAGTCAGAATCATCCATGACTCAATGTAGTTTTGGGCAACAAAAAATGATGCATTTTAGTCTAGTTTTAGTCAATAAAAATTGTATCTTAGTCTTACTCTTTTTTTTTTTTTTTTTTACTAATGCAAATCTATTTAACACAGTCAATATAGTACAAGTACAAAGTATCACAGACAAAAACATTTTCTTTTAGTAAAAACATATTATTATATCATTGTTACCTTATAGATTCAAGAAAACGCTACATCCATTCCAGACATTGACAGTGCTCTGATTCATTCCATGTTTTTCAACCACAAATTCTGTTCTCTTTTCCACTTCATCATAAAGATGAGTCCTTTTCTCCCAGCCAACTGCTAAACCATCACAAGTATATAAAGAAATCTAATTCTGTGATTACAAATTGCGGAAGTGACCATCATCATCATCATCATCATCCGGTCGAAAAGGTTCATTGAAGAAAAAACAACACTTCAACCAGCAGCCAATCCGATTCATTCATGCAGATGGTCCTGGCCAGTCAGTCACATTCTTGTACCAGCAGATCAGTCGAGTTAATGCAAAAACATAAAAACAAAAAAACAAACAAACAAAAAACAAGTAGCTAATAATAATTCAGTATTTAAGTTGTAAGTAACAGAAAGTGTCAGCATGTCATCACCTCTTGTGCAATGTATAGACAGTAACAACCCTTGTCACTAAACCAATATCCATGACAAAGCAATGTAAAAGTTAATAATTAGAGCTGAAAAGCTGATTGTGTTGCAAGCAGAAAAACAACTATTTGGTTGTCGTTGCTAGAGACATAAGCTTTTACACAAGGCTCATGCATACAAACATACCTACTTGTACAGTATTTTATTTTGTTTAGAATGCCTACACAATATTGCCCTTAATACCACAAACATTGTGGTTTTATGTTTTGGAGTAGGGAGTTTTGTCCGAGCAGAGCCTTGATTTTTATGTGGTTTGTGGGAGCACCATGGAACCAACGGCTCAGTAATTCTGTACACACTTATTTACCCTGCTTGAACCTGATGCAAACACTCTGTTTAGTCTATGAATAATTCTGTTTAGTGAAATAAACAGCAAAGAGCGTCTCATTTTAACCATCGCCAAGCAGTAATGGGAAATGACAGCTGTTGTGCTGAATGGCGGATTCCTCATTCAGGGATTAACGTGACCTGTGTTCTGCCTCCCTGAAGCTTTTTTTCTTCTCTCTTTCTTTTTTTTCCAGGACCAATTATTCACACTGTGCTCAGTGCATGTGGAGCTACATTTATTCCTACAGCCAGGCCTCTCTGTAAATGAGATATGACATCTAACCATCGAGAGGGGTTTAAATTGTATAACGTGGCATGATACGAGATCCAGATCGTTCTCTGCATCATTCCTAGAGCGGCCTCTCTGTAATGTTCTCTTATCCATTATTAAAGCGTACCATTCTGGAGCACATCTTGGCACTATTTCAATCTAAAAGAGCATTCCCATACATTTACCTGCAGGAATATGTGCTTCTTCGTAACTCCATTACGAAGTTGTACTGCATCATCTGGAGGATTTTGTTGCTGCCGTCAGAAGTTAGATGCCCTTAAGGTAGTAGTGGCATGGTGACTAAAGACATGGACTTGTAACCAAAAGGTTTCGAGTCCAATTCCCGAACCGCCAAGGTGCCCCTTGAGCAAGAAACCATCCTAACACACTGCTCCCTGGTCCCCTTGGTCATGGTCCATGGTCCCCTTTTCATCGCCCACTTAGGGCGATTGGTTAAATGCAGAGGATGTTGCGTGCACCGTGTGCTGTGCCATGTATCACTATGACAAAGACACTTTCAATTTTCCTTTAGTGTCTCTGACCCAAAACAAGAATTCTGCCCTTGCTTATGACATATTAGGAAATATACATATGTATGTGGTCTTATCATAATTAAAAGGAATGACTAGAAAGAGACAGCTAGTTCGGGCGGAAGCAAATAGCCAATTACTGCTGACATTTAAACCATCATTTAATGCTTGTGATACGGCCTTCACCGTGCAGAGCCTATGAAGGCAGTATGATTATATATGAATAAATGAATAAACAAATACAAAGGCTGCAAATTTGATATCAATACTAGTTATGGCAATGACATGCAGGATCATTAATTTGCCAGAACTCATTTTATCTAGGTATCATCAAACCTTTAGCAGTTAAACCGGAAATTAATCCGTTTGTCCTTTGATGTTTGCGGTTTGTCTAAAAAGAACCCCCTAATACAGGAATACTGTGGTCACTCACCCTCAACAAGACATTCCTATTACCTCAGGCAACCTTTTTACTAGCACGACTATGTGTAGTGTAGAAACTCAACATATAGTCAACATTTGCAAATCATTAAACACCAAATATTGCTAACAACTGTTTACTCAGCCCAAGAGGTGCTAGATTTTTAAATGCTGCTCCAATTGATTAACAGCTCTGGTGGCGGTGGGCTTGTGGGCATATACGGCATTTGTGACTCTTAACTAAACACATTACATTTGAATGTTACAGGAACAAAACTGAACTATTCAAATTTTAAACTAGTACTACAAAAAATATATATAATAAAACTAAGACCCTTTTTTTTAAACCACAGGGAGCTGCAGTGTAAGGATTAAAGACTGGATTCTGACCCCTGTCCTAGACAGTTTCTCTAGGGGAACTGCACATGTCATCCATAGAAGCTGCTCTATTAAAATAATCTATAAAAATGGCAATGTTCTAAATTTTCTAACATCTCTTCTTGTGACATCCAGGCAGAAGAACTTTGCCAGGGGGATCGACCAGCAGCTGCCTGATGGCATGGTGGTGGCATCTGTGCCCAATGAAGCCCAGTGTCAAGAGGAGCTGTCTGAGCCTGTGCCTGACCCTGAATACCTGACTGGTAAGCCCTAGCAATTGGTGCATATTTACTTTTCTCGATTTAAATATACATGGTGTATCGATCAGCTTGACCTAATTTCTGTAAAATTGTTACCAAATTTACGATTTCTCATTTGATTTGTGAAAGGGACTATAGTGTATTCATTTTTGATAGAGTACAGGCCAAAAGTTTGGACACACCTTCTCATTCAATATGTTATGTACTTAACAAAAAAAGGTAAATAACTGAAAACATTTTATTTTCTAGTTTCTTCCAAATAGCCACCCTTTGCTCTGATTACTGCTTTCTCTCAATGAGCTTCAAGAGGTCACCTAAAATGGTTTTCCAACAGTCTTGAAGGAGTTCCCAGAGGTGTTTAGAACTTGTTGGCCCCTTTGCCTTCAGTCTGCGGTCCAGCTCACCTCAAACCATCTCGATCGGCTTCAGGTCCGGTGACTGTGGAGGCCAGGTCTCCACTTTTTGTTAAGTACATGACTCCACATGTGTTCATTCATAGTTTTGATGCCTTCAGTGAGAATCTACCAATGTAAATGGTCATGAAAATTAAGAAAACACATTGAATGAGAAGGTGTGTCCAAACTTTTGGCCTGTACTGTATGTTATTTCTTCCAGCCTTTTAAAAACAAAGGTCACACACAGTTGATTTTTGATGACTGGCACATATTAATGCAAGGGGTTTTATTTTTTGCTTGGTGCATCACTAAGCATAACAATTTTTGAGGTCTGCAGTAGGGGTTGTTGTCCAGGACTATTTCAGAGAGAGATACCGTCCTGCCTACCAATTGTCTTCCAAAAGCTTGGCCTTTTAAACCTTATCCCTGAGATAAACCGGCTTACAGAGTCCCATTCCTTTTAGAAATGAAATACTAGGTTATCTGACCTGGAATATACAGTAAAGAGCAGCCTGAAATCCATTTCTTTAAAACAGTTTTCCCCCATTTTCATCACCATAAAACCTCTGTTCTCAAAACAAAGTATTTAGCCTGAACACTGTGAAGAAAGACCTTTGATGTGTGCAGTTGCCCCAAAGCAGCTCTCTTGTCTTGCAGTCCTCATCCACACTGTTGCTGCCAGATCAACCAAGTAAATATTGAATTAAAGGAAAACAGAGTGGCTATATTTTACGAAATTGTTTTTTTTTTTTCTTTCCTGGACCTAACAAGGGCTTTTAGCAATGGCTGCTGCCTTCCGGATTCATTTGGTATCAAATCGGACACCGTCCTTCACCATAAGCACGTGCTAGATGCTAGGGCAGTACAAAGGAGGGTCAGCATTAATGTTCTTGTTAATTAGGAGCAGAGTGAGAAAAAAACAGAGGAAATAACTCAGCCTTCAAAATTACTGGCATTTCATCATTCCGCACCTGAGGGAGGATTTAAAAAATGGCCCAAGATTCAGCAAGCTGCAAAATATTTAGTTGATTTCTTGAAGGCTGGATGGTGTAATCATGAGCATTTCAGTGGTCACAGGTCTCGAGCTCAGAGCATTTGCACCAGTATATTCTCTGAAACAAATCAATAAAATACATTTACATGACTTGTAAACATGACTTGTTAACAACCCTGCTTATTATGGTAATGATCAGCCCAGAAACCCAAGGGCAGCATATATGTTAACTCGGCAGAAGTTCTTGGTCAAAAATTCTCAGTGCAGAAAGGGGAAGCCAGAATGTACAGGCAGGAGATCAAAAAACAAGAACCGATATGTCATTGGAAGTTTTTCTAAGAATGTTCCAGGCCTCACAACATTTGATGGTTGTACAGTGAAGCCTTAGTTTTCTTAAAGTTGGGTCATATGTGACATATCATTTTATCAAGATGGGACAGTCGCAGGGGTTGTGACACGTTTTCAATGGAAAAACGTTTTATTTAATTTTATTACGACATAAAGTTGCCTAACACAGACCAGACCAACTGAAGCAACCACATAAGCAATGTTGCCTCAACAGGTTTGTACAGTAGTGCTTATGCATGATGGGTCCATCACTTCATGCACTTCTCTTCTTACTCTGATGTATGGACTCATCAGATCATATGACCCTTTCCATTGATCCAGGGTCTGTGTACAAATCTCTATCAAATTGAAAACATTTCCATGATTAGCCATTAACGTAAGAACAAGTGTATTTCTCATAGAAAAACAACTGTTTAGTCCCAATCTGCTGGGCTCTGGTCAAGCGCTGTGATTTTATCTGTCCTTTTTATACTAATGTTCAACAAGTGTGATTCATAAATGTCACTTTTTTTACATCTGTTGCATGTTTTCCACAACCGTGGGATGTGTCTTCTGAAATGGCTGTTGAGAAGATTTTCACTGCATCAGTTCAGATTAAATGATATGTTGCCATCTGAAACATAGAAATCAGTCACTGTAGTAAAATTGTTATGCAAACTAATCTTACACCACAAATTGCCATGTTTGTACATGTATTAACAGCTACGTTTGAGGTGGTGGAATTTGTGCTTCAGCATCGATGAAGGACAAACTGCAGTATGTGGCCTAGGTGTGTTATTAAGGCCAGAAGAATCCAAAAATGGAACGAAAAAGTCACCTAGGGTGTTTTTACTCTTATTTTTGTGTCCATTTTCTGTGACTTAAATGCCCTTGTTTTGAAAGTGTTACTGCATCACGCAGGCAGAGCCGCGGCGTCCAGCTCCCATCCTGCCGAGCAAATTGAATGACTTCAGATTCCAGTGTTCAGATTGGCCACAGATTTCACAGGTCATGGATGTGCGCCGCGGTAATGCGCCAAACACGCCGGCCGGGGGCCGTGACAGTGGGAATGCAGGTGGTCCCATTCCCTCCGATCCACAGTTATTGTTTGAGTAATTGCCAATCACTACAGACACTCGATGGGGCAGCAGGTGAGGCGGCGGCGAGTTTATTGCAGATTTCAGTCAGTTCCATCTAAACCAATCAGCTGCTGTCAGTCAACCCCTGGAGCCCGCTTCCACAGAGGCCCGGCCCTGTGTTTGTTCAGCAAATCCATGCCAAGCAGGGACTGTGCACCTGATGTTCCTCGTGCTCCTGCAGCATAACCATTACAAATGGCCCGGTAAACACATCTCATTAGTCTTGTGTTTAACATGTCATGTTACTCATATTAGGGAAGTGCATGGAGGACAGCTGCCTCTATGAAATCAGAATAAACGAGTTCCAAATAATCCAGCGAATTGGTAAGCATACAGAAAATAATCCTGAGTAACTGAGTGGATGAAGCCTTCGGTGCTGCATTTGGTGGTCCATTTGTTTTCTGACTGTGTAAAAGTCAATTCAAAATGATAGGGAGTGATCACCTTTATCTGATATGTTTAGATCCTGAAGGGTCAAGTTCTATGAAGACTGGACACCACAGCACATAACAATCACTGAATGCTTGATGTTTAAGAAAAGGCTGCAACTTATGTCATATCATTGGACGCTGAAACACCTGACCCCTCTGGGGGATTTTTGAGAGATGGGTAATTTGCATAATTTCTTTTCTGGTCGTTTGGGGAGCTCAAAAATAAGAAACACACTACATTGTTCTGTCACGGAGTGACGCTCAGAGTAAGCAAGTGGCCTTCTGCCGGCAGGGTTAAATCTTGGCTGCTTGTTTCTGTTTGGGGGTCCTGTCCAGGTGTTTTGGTTTGGAGCCGATTAGGTGTATGGGGGATACCATTACTGGGGTTTTTAAAGGTTTTGGTGTAGCTGTTTTTGTTGTTTTGTTTGAGGTTTTTTTTGTAGCATATGCTTGTAAATATTTTGGGGTGTATATTTTGTGTTCTTGTTTTCTGTGTTTAAGAATGTTGAAGGTTTAATTTGTACATTGTTTTGAGAGCGAGAGAGAGAGATAGAGAGAGACTTTTGATACTTAGTAGTGGTTATTGGTGCAGGACCACATGCTTTAGCCTGCCCTAATTAGTCTTTTGTTTTCTGTGACTTTCGTTCTTTTTGTGTTTGATTTATTTTTGTAGCACACTTCTGTTTTTTCGGTACATATTTGGACAATTTTGGGGAAAAAGGGTAAAATAAATAAAGAAAGCACTTTTTTATATATATTGGGGGCCTCTCTTTTTGACTCCTGCCACATGTGGGTTACAAGGGTTAAACTGAACAATTAACCTGTGTTACAAATTCAGATTATTGTTTGTGAGTAACAGATTTTTAATAGAAAACTAAACATCCAGGTTACTCCACCCTCTTTCCGTGTCAGTAGTCCAACTCTATTTGGGCTAGTTTCATGGGGGTGATCGGAGCCTAGTGGGTAACACACTCACCTATGAACCAGAAGACCCAGGTTCAAATCCCACTTACTACCATTGTGTCCCTGAGCAAGACACTTAACCCTGAGTTGCTCAAGGGGGAGACTGTCCCTGTAACTACTGATTGTAAGTCGCTCTGATAAATGCTGTAAATGTAAATGTAATGTGGCAATCCACTGCTTTAAAAAAGTGAAAATGCAGTAGTTTTACTTCCCTTTGCTAAACACATTTTTGTATGTTGTATTTTTATGTCTTCAGCAAAGAAAAAAAAATAGGACAATAGTCAAACACAGTGAATTAGTTGCAGTTTAGCATTTACACACGCACATATCTTGAAACAATGTGCAGCATTTTTGCAGAAAGCCATGTCAGTCCAACATGAAAGTGAAGTGATTGTCATTGTGGAACACTGCAGCACAGCGCACGGGTCACACAGCGAAACGTGTCCTCTGCTTTTAACCCATCGGCCTTGGTGAGCAGTGGGCAGCCGCGACAGGCGCCCGGGGGGGGCAGCCTTTGCGGACGGTGCCTCTGCTAAAGCAGTAAAAAACGCTGAAGGGCTACCTGCAGCGCGGTAACAGAAATACTTTTTTCCTCCAGCTGCGAGGTCCATTAGGAGAATTCTGTCTTTGACAGAACTCGATGCAAGTTCTGTGAGGTTGCCAGCCCCCTTTTTCCACTTTATTATATGGACTTTGTCTTCATTCGTCTTTATTCAGTTTGATTGCCCACACCTGTGTTCCCTCATTATGTGCACTCACCTTGTCTGACCTGCTGCCTGGATCTCAGCCTGGTTTGGGGGTCTCATCCATTTCGATTTGTGTTTGTTCTGCTCATTAAATAAAACTGTTCACCTGCACTTGGCTTCTACTGACTTTACCTTTGGAAATAGTAAATCACATAAATATAAATTGAACCGGCTGTGTGTTTTTACACATTAAAACAGTGTAAACCGAGTTAAAAAACTTTTTTTATTGTGAAGTTAGTCTTAAATGTAGTTATTAATGACCTTCAAATATTAAATTGTTTCGTAAACCTGTTTCTGAAACCTGCACATAGCACATCTATTTCTTCTTCTGTTCTAAAAAGTGAATTTCTGCAAAATGTTCTCACGTTGTGTAACTTTTCTTCATGCTGCCCCAATTTTCACATACGGCCTTAATGTGTCAGTGATGTGATCAGTTTGGAGGATCCGAGGAAGAAGGACAGGAAAGGCACCTGAATTGGAGCTGGCTGGCAGCCGGGGGTAATTGGGTGTGGGACAGGCATGTGGTGAACAGCTGAGGAGCTGTTGGGGGTGTCGTGCCGTTGCCACCCTCCCTTGTCGGTGCCAGGGTCAGTGTATTTGTCACTGTGTCAGCAGTCCGGCAGCCTCCCTCCCAACCCGCTCAGGGCACCGCATTCATCTTGCTCTTCATCTTTGGGTTGGAAGTCATTCATCATGGACCTGAGGGCCCCATCAATTATTCCAATGGGGAAGGGAGAAGGAGGAGAGGCTTTGAAAGGCAAATACATCTTGATTTAATTAGAAAGCAGGTAAAGTCCACAGCACTCTAAGCAGATTTCCTGCTGGGATGAGGAGGGGAAAGGATTGTCTTTACCTCTCTGTACAGATTGTGATATAGCTGCAGGAGATGGATGGATTGGTTGACAGATGGATGGATTTTTTCAGTGCAAAAGGCACTCCTGGTCTTTTTTTTTCACTTCTTTCATGTGTTTGCCACAAAGGCACGTGTTGTTATGCTTAATGTGATTCTCGTCTGTCTGAATAGGAAAGGCGGAGGCTCCGCTTTAAAATGTAGACGTAATGTGCTGGGAAAAAAAACCCAGCTGCACCTTCCTGGCCTGTCAGTTATGGTAAAGCCAGTACATCAGCAGCACTGATGATGAGCAAGGAGTGGAAAGGCATGTAGAAGGTGGGGGGAACGTTGGTAGAATTCGTCATGCTCTAGCAGGCTTGGGAATGCCACTCCTGATGGGAAAAGTGAACGTGGCAGGGTTTGGATTTATAATAATCCGATAAATCCAATCAGCATTTAGACTGAAGTCTGGAGTTCCTGCTGGACTAAGACAATTGTGGATCGTGTCAGATTGGATCCTGGGTTGATATTGAGTGGACCGCCAGGCTGGAGTTTGGCACTTAGACACTTATATCATAGGTGATGCGTGTAGTGTGTGTGCTAGCTAGACGATACTGAGGGTGAATTCACTTCTCTGAATGCTCCAAAAAATGGCTTTGTTCAAGTTTTATTTTAAATTGATATTATCTGAGGATGGTTTTGCTATTGGACTATCTGTTTGAGGCTTTGTGTGTGTGTGTGTGTGTGTGTGTGTGTGTGTGTTTGATACTGTTTTTTCATTAGTTGTATTTCAGTAGAGGATCAAGGATATGACACTCTGAAGTTACTCTGAGTTGTTATTTATCTGTGGTAGTGCACAGCCAAATCCCAGAACAACCAAGGCACTTACCTCTCACCGAATCAATTTACCATTTACAAAGCATGCAGATACAATATTGATGAATGGCACAAATTATTAATCCAGACAGACATGTACCATTTCTCTGGAAATCTGAAACTTTTAATAGTGATATAATGAGTTAAAATCGAAGGTTATGAATATAAAATAAGTATAGTTATATTATATTTAATCTGGAACCTTAAGTATTCAGATCCTGGCTATAAACAAAAACTCAGGGGAAAGTCAAAGCTTTGGGGTGCTGCACTCGTGAAGGCAAATAATAGGCAACAATTACAAAGCAAAATTGCTGTAGCTCTGTATGTTTTGCTCCTGAAACGAAGCGGGGATGATATATTGCGGCGTCCTGGTCTCTGAAAGAGAAGTGCTTGTCTTCGGGGTTGTTTAAGTGATTGATTTGCCAGACAGTGGCGTCTGAGGTACAGCAGACCAGTGCCTTGTTCTCGCGGGGAGCGTGGGCATTGCTTATGTACCTTTCTGTGAGTGTCAGTCGCCGTCCTTACAGGCAAGGTTACGACACATAGGCAGTGCCGCATAGCATTGTATCACTGTGTATAGTTTTATAGGCAATGTACAGTTAGCTTCAGTCTTAATAGGGGTGGTGTGTCAACACCTTGTTTTGGGTCAAAAGTCGACTCATGAACGCAATGGGACCTATTTTCAAAATGGTGAAGAACTGCTTGGTAGTTGATCTTGATAAAAAGAGACTTACTACCAATTTTTTTGTCACCCAGAACACAATCTTGGCCTTACAGGTCCAAAGTCAAGAGTTCAAATCCATGCCCCTGGTTAGTGTGCTGCGTTCCTCATGTTTCCTCATCCCTGTGGTGTGGGATTCCTCTGGGTTCTGTGGCTACCTCCTGCCATCCAAAAGCATGCACACCGGTCTGGCCCTGGGTGAGTCCCCACCCTGCGCCCAGTGTCCTGGGATGGTCTCCAGAAACACTTGCCAACATAGGGACCGTGAGTGAGTGAGTAAGAAAGAAATCATACCTGTCAGTATGTCACATGCACAAACATAATAAAAAATTGTGTTTCTTTCTTGTTTTATGAATTTAAGTAAACACTCAGGATGTGTTTGGTCATACAGTTCTGAACAAGCCCAACGCTTAGCACATAGTGCCTAGTACTGTACTTAGTATGCTTAGTATGTTGAGCCCAATAACTCAAGGGGTGGTAGTAGCCTAGTGGGTAACACACTCGCCCAGAAGACCCAGGTTCAAATCCCACTTACTACCATTGTGTCTCTGAGCAAGTCACTTAACCCTGAGTTGCTCCAGAGGTTTGTAAGTCGCTCTGGATAAGGGCGTCTGGTAAATGCTGTAAATGTAAAAACCATGAGGGAGTGGTTAGATTTTTGGTCAAGGATTATATGGCACTTTACATTCCCTGCATTTCAAAAACCAGATTTATATATATATATACACACACACACACACACACACACACACACTGTATATATTTTTTTGCAATTTTAGATCATATCGACCCAACTGTTATAAAATCGTGGGCTGACTTTTCAGGTATTTTACCACCCTGAGGACATTAGTGTACATAGTAATTATTCCCCAGGGTTTTGGACTTTGTCATTGAATAAAAGGATTTCTCTCTCAACCTTTCAGAAACTTTGTAGGCCCTGCTGAACAATGGCTTTTTGGGAATGACTGAAGGTAATCAGCAGCACCTCAGGGTAACTTGAAACAATGTGGGAGTGTCTGCGATGCACGCTCAGCTTCATTTGCATACCCGGACTAATTGCCTGGCAGTGGCGGAGACCTTGTTGAACACAGACACCGCTTCGCTCCACCCCTCTCACTGCTGCAGGGCGCCATCGGCTGCTGCAACAATTAATTGTTTGCTTTCTAGGGCAATTAGAGTTTACAGGGGTGCATATTCCATTAACTGGTTTTACTATTCAGGCTGAACCTGCTCCCTCGTTCTGGAGGTAATTACTGTGTTAACGGGAATCTGGGATGAAGCTTACCCATGCATGCACCAGCTACGAATCACACAAACAGGGGTCTTTCCCGCCCCACGGCCACTGTGCCCTCTTTTCGTCAGTGAGCTTGTGTGATGTTCACAATCTTCAGAGTCTATTGCTTAATGAATCATTCAAATTTCTTGTATCTAGTACTGGGCATAAATTTACTTGACAAAAATGTGGTATTTACATATATATAATAAGAGCAAGTCAGTAGACCCCAATTTCTGGCTAACATGGAGGAAAAGCATGCTCCATTAAAATTCAATTTTAGCAGCAGCCCTCAATGGTAATCACATTTGGGGTTTAATTTATTCTTTGACGCTGATTAATTACATAGAATAGCTGGAACCATTTCCTGCAGTAAATGTCAATTAATTAGCTGACAACATTAGACGTGATAATTAATACAGTAGGGGCCTCTACATGGACACTTCAGTCTTTAAGGGTGGTCCTGGCTGTGGCTGGCTTCACCTCCAGCATCTCAGCTTTTACTGTGTGTGTGTGTGTGTGTGTGTGTTTGCAGAACAACATCCCAGAGGAGCAGCTCTCCCTTTTCTGCTGATCTGGAGGCTGCTCACCGCTTGTGAGCATTTGTCTGGTGTGAATGTCTGCCTGGCGCCTAGGCCACACACTCTGACAAGGCCTGACTGATTCATGCCGTGGCTCAGAGGGTCCTTGCTCCCCAAGTCCCTCTCAATTAAGATAGCAGCATATGGCTGCTGACCGCTCGAGCACAGAGGTGTGTCTGGAGACTCTGACCCATCGTTCTTTTCCCCCATCGAGGAAATTCAGGAGAAGAGGGCAGAAAAGTGTTTCACTATGGTCTTTTTGGAAATGTGCTGTCTTCATGCTGATCTTGATTTGGTTTTTAATCTGCTGTTGTTAAAATGGTTATTATTCCAAAATCTCCCATTCAGATGTGCAAATCATAGAATAAAGCTGATTACTCTTAACTTTGTTAACAAAAACAAGCCAAAAAGGCCAAAGGAAATTTTCAACTCTTTAAATAAGGATTTTTAGAAATGTTACATTTTTATTGGCCAGTGTTTTTCCTGAAGAACTGTCTTTCTAATGTACTTCCTGGCATGGATTTTTATCTACATCCCTGAGGATTAAATGCTCCTGTGTGTCATGCAAAGCAGGGTGAGGAAGGAGGCACAGAAGTGTGACAAACGATAACGGCAAACACAAAACAGCTACATTAACACAGGCCCAATGCAAGTAGCGCTCCTATTCGACCCAAAATAAACCGACACACATGTGAGTCTTAAGGATTAGTTGTCAGTACACCTTGTTACCGACTAGGCTACTGTCACCCTGATGGCATGGCATCACTCTATGCTGTCCCATCATAATTCATTAAATGTAATGGCTTTTACAAAAGAAATGTGAACTTTCTTTAAAAAAAAACTTTAATAATAATTTGTCCCCTTAACTGGCTAAAAAAATTGTGATTGAAAAAAGCAAAAGACGGATGACCGTGGTGGTAGAGTAGGGCACAGAGCACTGATTCATGATCCGACCGGAGGAAATTGCATCAGCTCATCGATGGCTCCACTGGAGTTTAAGGCCGAGAAGAATTGGTGCGTCGTGTCAGGAAGAACAGTGCCAGTGCGCATTTGCTCCTGATTAATCCTGGTCTTAGGAGGGGAGTGAAGACTCATCACGGCCCACAGTCCACCGCTGTAGGTGCATGTCCACAGCTGATCTATGACAAAGTTCTCTTTTTAATCCAGTTAATGCTCGGGATGACACCCCGCTCCGCGACGGCTCGCGGAGGTTATATTGTTTCTCCGAGCCAGAAATCCAATTGTGCTGCATCTATGCCATGATTCAATTTGCTGTGTCATATTCCCTGCCCTACCATGGGTTTTCAGTCTACCGAAGTGCCTGGGTTGTGGTAAGCCTCTATTAAACCTGGTCAACAGTATACATTACACTTCAGCCTTACCCACCTCCCCAATTCTGTAATTCGGGGATCCACGGTTTCCCCCAAAGTTCACTTTGGACTTTAAGCTGTCTTATTACTGTATTGTTGGCCCATTTCCCCCCTGTTAGATTCCCATTAGATTAGCTGTAAAGATGGAGGTAAGTCCCATTTTTCCATCTTCCTCGCTGTACTCATCGGTTCTTTAGCTCATCCGGTGGGGAAATGGAACAGGGGCGCAGCTCTTAATGGGAGTTCATGAGGCATAAGATGACTTCCACTGCTGGTTGTCGCTATGAATCTTCTGCCGAGGGGGCTGTGAGCGGGGGGGAGATTTGCCCGCACCACTGTGAGTTATGGGCTCACCAGGGACTGTGCCAGGGTGGAGACGTTTCGCACTAAGCTCTGCGGTTTGATATGCAGATCTCCAGCTCATATGCGCTTGCACTGATGAATGCGGTAGAACTCACAGTGGTGTTTGTTCTTTGGGTCTTCATATTCAAATTCATTCTTTTTTCATATTCTTTTGGGTTGAGTTCTGGCTGCGTTGGTTCTGCATTAATTATGCCACCACCTAAAGGCACAGGGAAGAGTGGGACAGACATGATTGGAGTCTGTGCACTTGTGTTTGTGATGTGAAGTTCGGTCATATTAATCATCCGAGAAGACAGTGAGAGCTGAGCACTCATGGGGTAAGAGGAAGCCGGGCGTCTGAGGCACAGGGTTTTTAGCTGAGAAGAGAGGAATACGGACGCTGTGCTCTGTGTTGGGGGATTGTTATTAATCTTCAATCTGACACGTACTGCTTTCATTGGCTGGGGGAGCAGTGTATTTTTTTGGCTGAATGGGGTAGACACTTGGGGTGGAGAACGTCATGTGAACAGTGTGTTAGGGGCCTTATTCACCAGTTTTGAATAGTAAAAGAAATGGTTTCTGGGAGAATACAGCCCCCCCCGTTGAAGTCTGGGCAGGTGATTCATGTGGTTTTGTGGGTACAATAGGTTAGGTTATTTTTTTACTTTTATGTAACTACCACTTGAAGTCATGCAATATTTACATGCAATATTTTTTGTTAATATATTATTATTGTTATTAATAGTAGAAGTTGTAGAGGTAGCTAAAGTTTTGCTTGTAAATCCCAGATTAATAAATATCACATGGAGAATTTTAAAAGAGTTTTTTAATTTCTTATTCAGATTTTGATGAAACGTAACCATCTGCTAGTTTTAACCCAGAGCTGCTGTGTTTTGATGTTGGGCAGCTAGAGGAGATCAGGGGGCATAAAGCAGATCTAAATATAGGTATGATTTATTTCCTACATTGATAGAATACAAAAGAAAAGATGCACCCAGGGCAAAAATCCTGCATGCTACCACTGGCTTCTTTACCACTGGGCTCCATCAGACGTAAAACACAGCCACCGCCACACTGAAAGCAACCTAATTTTAGACCTGCGCTGCGCCACAATGGCACTTACCCCCTACCTCTCACAGAGGTATCAGCAACAGGAAGAAAGTATGCTCTACGTCCCATCAAGGCAGCTGTTGTCTCAGAACTCAGCAGTGATTCTCTCTCAGCTCCTCTTTCACCTGATCAACAAAGAAAACCTCACATCTCCACTCCTTCATTAACACAATACAACACTGCCTTTTAAAACCTCCCGCAACAAAATGATTCCCGCCGATCCTTCGTTCCATTCACTGTTGGGGTGCCGACCTCTAATCCTTCTGGGTGTACAAATGTGAGACTTTTTTTTTTTAAAAAGCCGGTGTATAAATGTGAATAAAAGACTTGGTTGACCACAAGGAAAATTATTTTGTTTTGGATTGACTATAACTGTCAGTCATGCTGCCTCCATAGCAAATGCATATGAAACAGGGGTTTCAGAGACAGTAGGAAAACATAATTATTTTTTACAGGACAACCACAAAACATAACCTTCTTTGTTGGAGATGATTAAATACTTAAGATTTGGTTTTGATATTACCACAAACTGCAAAGTGTTGTTCTTCAAATATCGTGGTAATGAAGGTTCCTGTCACTATCACACTACCACAAAGATTGGAGGTGAAAAACCGTGATATTTTGTGAATGACACTTTCTGTGCTATACCGTGTTTCTTGCTACTTCTCAGACCCAGATAGTGCAGCAGAGTTACACAGCAAATAATTTTTTGGCTTCAGATATCTACCTGATGTGTTTGACATGAAAGGTGGGTTATAGTGATGTATGGCTATAGTTCCTCTTGCAGCTCAGCGTGGCTGACAGTTGCTATAGGTGACGGCATGATTGATGACCAGACCTGGGCCTACATATGGCATTATGAGGGAATTTAACTCTCAGCCTAACCACAGGCAGAGCAGACTCCCATCTGTTTATTGGGATGACAAATAATGTGTGGCCTATTATAGCTCACTCACTCACACCCACACACACACACACACACACACACAGAGTTCTATGGCTATTCTAAGCAGTAGCAGCATGACCATCATTCATTACCTCGTTTGTGTACTGTGGGAGTTTCTTTCATATCCAACAAAACAGCTGAGCTTTGTCTACCCTAAAAAGTGCAAAGAGTGTTTGTACACAAAATAAAAAAAAAAGGTTGTGAATTAATTGTTTCTGTCATGCATGGCAGGCATTGTGCATGCTGCTGATGTATTTATTTCAGACACACGGTCGCAATGGGGCCGGTTGTTTTTCATCATCCCCTGCATGACTAGCATAATGGCAATGGTTCAATTTCCATAAGAAAAATCATCCTGCAATGACTTAAATGAAACAGCCTTATCTGTCCAGGACCTTACAGCAATGATTTATGTACATGATGTCTGAACCTTTGTGTGAGATAATGAGGCTCCAGCAGCATTAGCTGTAAGAGTTATTACCTGATGGGGTTAATATCAGTTGCATGTGAAAAGAAATATATTTTCAAATTAATTAATTATTTGAAAACCATGCAATGTGATTATCTGGATTTTTTTTATTTTACATTTTGTCTCTCACAGTTGAAGTGTACCTATGCTGAAAATGACAGACCTCTCTCCTCTTTTTAAGTGAGACAGTTAAACTGATGAATTGTCTTCATTCATATGTATCTCCATTTGTAATGTAATGCTATTCTCTTATTCTTCCAGGAATGGTCAACTACAGTGAAGTGTCTGGGTATCCACTGGTCCAGCACTGGAAATTGCGTTCCATTCTGTACCACGTCAAGCTCAACCAGTGGACCCTGTCTCAAGGTAAACGCTTACCATGCATTTTACCTCTCTTCCTTCACCCAAATCCCAGTCAGCTCTTCTGTACTCGCACAGGTCAGAGTACGGGGAGGGCTGAGGAAATGTATGGGGAACTTAGAGACCTCAGTTGATATCTTGCATTTTGCACCAGTGAGCTTGGTTGCTCCATCTCCTTTAATGGCCGACTGCGCTGATGTCCCCCCACAGATTTGGGTTTGACTTGGGTGGTCATGCAGGTCTATCAGAATGAGATCGCAATGGATATGATCTTGGGAGGGAATTTTGTTTTTGGCACAGCAATATCAGTTGGAAAGTTTTGTTACCTGCGCTCGTCGACCCTTAATTTCCCCCTGGAGTGGAATATCTCTTAAACTAAAGACTGGAGGTTAATGAAGAGTATGAGACAGGGGTGGAGATATCATGGTCTTATATCATTTTTGATTAACTTAGGTCCATAATCGTTTCATACAGAGTGTCATAGTTTTAGTCAGTTAAACTTTTAAGTGGAGGCAATTGATCCAGTAAACACAATCAAATGGTGTCTTATTTTCTTCTCACCTTGCAGGATGTATGTACAGGCGTTACCACCTTGTATCTGTCTTTTTTTGCCCATCATCTAAAATGAATTGACACAAACTGTGAATATTTTCAAAAATGTTATTAATAGACCGTAGCTTCTGAGATGTACTCTGTTTATTTTGGGTATTTAGATTTCAAGCAGGGATCTATGAACATGGCCTATCAATATTAACACTTTATTTAACAATAATAAGAAAACAATATTTTATTAGATATTTATGTTCAATTTGAAGTGCAAATACCAGAATACATAACTATAAGCATAATTTCATTGATGAATTATAATTAAGAAATAGTCTGCTGAAATTTGGATATTTACTACTTTGGCTTTATTTTTCAAAATGTGATAGTAAGGCGGGGATTCAGAAGGTCATCCTGTTAACTGGGTTTTTCAACTCAACAACATTCAGAAATTGTATTTTATCAAATCTGACTGCCATCTGACTGCCATCTGACTGAAACACCTCATTCAGTCAATCAGGTCTACAGAATCAAGCACAAGTAAAATTTTATCTACTCATGTAGGCTGACTTGTTCTTGCCTCTGGATATCACGAAAATATGCAGTGTAACTGAACTTGATTAGCTAGCTGAAAATTTGTTCATTATAAAAAAATGAAACATGAAAAACAGAGTCTCCACGTTTTCTGGACTGTATATACAAAATTATGAGTTATCAGCATAGGCCTTAAGTGCTGATCATGTAGCTTTAAAATAAATACTGTTCAAAAGATCCACAAACAGTTATAACAGAATATAAATATGGATACATAATTCATTCTGGGTGCACTTGTGATTTATTATGCATGTACCGAACTGTCCTAAAAATATTCTTTAGAATGCAGGAATCCTTAATGCTAATACAGTTTTTTAGAATTTTAGCAGGTTTGGTATTTACTGCTAGATATTCTACTAAAAAACAGATACCACTGGAATATGAAATGTGGTCTAAAATGTTACATCACATATTGTGTTTTTTAGAATCGTTATCTCGCAACAAGGAGCCCTGGGTTTGAGTAGTGGCATGTGTTCTCTCTGCGTGGAGTTTGCATTTTCTTGCTGTGTTCACAAGGATTCCCTCTGGTGCTCAGTATCCCTCTCATCATCCAAAATATGTTGGATCAATTGGAAATGTTAAATTGGCTGTAAATAGGATGCGGGTTAAAGGGAGTCTGAGCAATGTTTTTTCAGGGTGCAGGAACTGCTGGCCATGGCATTGGATGGATGGATGCTATTTACAGTCAGCATTACAAATTACTTTTGCTGAATTCACCTCTCACATTAATCTATTTGATGAACTTTAGGAAGATAGTCATTGAGCAATGAAAGGCACACAGCGATTCATTTTCGATTGCAGGTATGTACAGAGACAGAAGCGAGAGAGCGGGAGAGAGAGAGTTCAAAACTGCAGTTAGAAGTAAAGCCAGTAACAGAGAAGAGTCTGACATATGTCTCCGACTGAAAATCACAGCCAACATGTCAAATTACATTACATTTATTAAACAATGCTTTCATCCAAAGTGTCTTACAAAGTGTCTGACGTCATGGGAGACATGATGGTGTGCAGTTTGAAAGAAAAGCATGCAAAGTGTGTGACTGTAAATCGGGGTAATTATGAGGTGTATATGTATGGGGAATGCTGGTACTTTCAGATATATGAGAGGCCCTATAGGACATTATCCATACCTGGTCACACATACAATACTATACTCTTTCACAAAAACCACACCCTGTCATTTCTTCATAGTGTCCTTTATTTACTATTATACTCTTACACAGATCTGTCTGTTACGCACACACACCGTCTCTGAGACTTGAGTGTTTAGGCTGGTTACAGACCTTACCTCTGTTACAGGGGTGGAAGGGCAAATTGTGTTCGCTAAAATTGCAATCTCTTTAAGAAAAGGGATGTATGTCCATCCTAAATGTAATATAATTTAAATGAAATTTAACTTAATTTCAGTTAACACTTTCAACAGCCTGCGCAACAATTGGACACCTTAGCGCGGGAGTGGATGGGGGCGTTGTTAGTAGCTACCACGAACAGCATGTAGGATGCCCATGACGAGATGGCCATGGATGTTTAGGCAGCTCAAAAACCTGGTCATGTCTATAAACATAATGTATTTTCCAGGTCCTGAAAAGAGGCCATGTCCAGGGAAAAGAGGATGTCTGGTCACCCTAATGCTGCCGGTCCATCTCTGAAGAGCCACCGCAGCGTTAGATGTTTTTTTTTCATAGTTTTGATGTGTGTCTATGTCTTTGTTCTTTGATTTCAAAAATACAAAACCCCATTAAAAAAGGTGTTTCCAAACATTTGTGTACATTGTTGGGTGCTCTCCCAACAAAGCTCTTCATAGCCAGTACCCACACCAACAATTTCCTTGTGTGCACTGTGTGCTGTCTTGGAGTGTTTCACAATGACTATTTCAGCTACATTGCCATGTTCTGCTCCAATTCCAGCTCCATGTCACCTCACTCCATCCCATTTGAGCTTACGAGTTCCCAGGACAGAACAACATCCCAATTTAGGAAGACCCTCTGCCCTACCCCTATTTGTTTAAAATGTCAAAAAAATTAAAAAAAATTAAATGATCACCAGCTCATAGTGATTGGTTTTGCTTTGGACAGTCATGACAGTCACTATTGGTGGCTTCCATTATAATTCCAAGCAACAGAGATTTATCAAACTTGAAAAGTGTGTCCAGTGTGATCATTAAACACAACGGACATTTCAGGGAATCCAATCAATATCCCTGCTTTACTGCATATGTTCTTGTAGAGGTGAGCATCTCCTCCCCACTCCACCCCATCAACTATACTCTCTCGGCCTTTTATCTTGCTAGTTAAATGGAAGGTAAACTTTAATGCAGCGCGTCCCAAAGTCGATATCCGGTGTCCTCGTTTTTCCTCATTTTCACTGGAAAGGGCTGAGTAATCACTGCTTCCTCCGTTTTTTTTATTCCCCCAGCATTCACTTCGGCCATTCACTCTCTGGATGGAGCCACTACACGTAGTGACTTTGTTTCAATCCTGAAAGAGTTCGGGAATCACTTCATCCAGGAGGCCGTGTATGGCTTCGAGGAGTCTTGCACCATCTGGTACCCGAACAGACAGGTCCAACGGCAGCTGTGGTTGGAGTATCAGGACATCAGCAAAGGTAAGTGATAAAATCCCATCCAATATCTTCAATCTGACACTTAATTCTTCAACTTTCTGGTACACGCGGACTGCTTTGATTAATATGTGAGTGTTACAGAATTGTTCCAACTGCTCTGAAGTTTAAATTTTATACATGGACATGGTGTCTGGTGGATAAACTACAGCATGGCCTCACTCTGGGGAGGTCAGGATAAACCTTTCCTGCTATTAGTGGAGGAAGAACTTCTGGCACAGATACCAGGGGAAGCGTTACCGGTCAGCTTGCCAGCTAATGTGGGTCAGTGTGTTCTCTGCCTCATCAAGTGGTCACCCTTAAGTTCCTGAGACCTAGTTAATGACTCTGCCGCACACACCAGAACTCTGGATTTAGCTGTGGACGAGGCTTGCTGTCAAATCTAAATGAATTCTGTTCATTGTTGGTCATGAGTGAGGGTCACTGGGGTGTGACAGACAGGGTGAAATGGAAGGTTTTTTTTTAAAGAGTAAAAGGTGGTGGTCACATCAGGTGCCTTTTTGGTAAACGAATCTGCCATAAAGAATTTGAAATTGAAAAGCAGTGGGAATGTAAAAATCAGCTGGGAACAGAAATCTCTTCCTATCATGGAGGTGTGACTCAAGAGAAGGTACCGAGTGTGGTCCCTCTGTTTAATTCTCCACCAATGTACTCAAGTTATGCCAGTATTCCCTATGCCTGACACCTCCTACATCACTGGAAAGGTTCTCCTAGGAAGCTTGAGACTTCCCACCTTATTTATTAATATAGTTTTTCTTTTTTCTGCAAGAACGAACGGATGCTTCCAATGTGTCACACTCCCAGGTTTAGGTTGCCAGATCCTGTGTGTTTAGAGGTAATCGTTGGTCGACTAAAAGGCGAAGTACATTTACATTTAATGCGCAGGTTATTGAAATGGCGGGCCAGTCAGCCCTTTACCCGTGGTTATTTTCCCGACATACACAAAGGCGAATAAGTAATGGGCCCTCTCCTCCCACCGTCCCGCTCCACTTACTCCGGTGCCATTGTTTCCTTTGCTTGGATCGACCACTCGGCACTTTCCTCCAAGGACATTGGCCTTCCCTCTCACTCTCCCTCTCTTGTCTCAGAAACGTTAGTGTGGATGTGACGGATGGCTTTAAATGATTGAGTTTTCCAGCCCAACCTGAACACTCCATTATTCTTCATTTTCCCTCATGCTGACATGGCCCCGTACACCACCGGACCATTAAATACAGAGCGCCGCAGATAAACTCCGTAATTCAACAGAATGTTGTGTGGCTTTGTCATGTCGTATCACTCAATGACATTCTAAATTAGGAAGTCTCAAATTATAACCATCCCAGATGGCACCGGCGCTCTGTCGCAGGGTTAGGGAAAAAAAGGGAAAGTGAGAAAACTGCACAGGGCATCCATTGAAGGCAGAATTAGTGCCATTTCTCCAGTGTTTTGGGTAAAGGTCCTGCTCTTTGAGTATGGGTAATGAGATCACTGGAGAGTTTGGTCATCCATGCAGTTGCCCTCGCCCCAAATACCAGAGTCTCACTCGGTGTGTGCGTGTGTGCGCTGGGGGTCGGTGTGTGCATGCATCCGCACCAGCTAATTTTTGCTTTTTCTCATGGAACTGCATTTCTTCATGTTACTCTGTGACTCTTGAAACATAATATAATGAAAAACCCAAACTTCAGAAGAAGTGTAGGAAAAACAGAATATTTCACCAGTTAAAATTAACTGTATTAGCCCTAATGCCCTGATGGTCAATTGAAACTGAATCTCAACTGTCGAAACTGCACAGCTAATAACAGTGGAAGAAAAAAATATATATATAATGCACCTAAAAAATTATCTTAATGTAAAAACTGCACAGCCAGCGGTGGACAACTGGGCTGCACCGTTCGGTCAGTGCCATCACCAGTGAGATTATAGCAGCAGCCATTAAAAACATGTTTTTACTTAGATTTCTAGACATTTTGCTCAGTATGCCGATACTCAGTTGTGTAGATCACCTGAAATAAACAGAAGTGTTGTTTAAGGGCCCGGAGACCTCTCCAGTTTCCAGAGGAATCTCTCTCTTTCTCTCTCTCTCGCCTCCTTTGTTCCGTGAAACAGTGCACCGCAGCACTCGTCCAATCAGAGCTGTGATGAACTGATTTGTGGCGTAAATTGCCCATGTTGTGTGATATTGCATAATCCACTATACACAGCCAGAAAGTGTTGAGATCTAGCAACATGCTCTGCTCTGATGCAGCCAGTTACAAAGGTGTAAAAAAAAAAAACATCCAAATATCCTGTAAGCTGCATTTGTTTCCTGGTGCACCTCTGGAATTTTACCTTATGCTCTCAGTGCCATTTTACAGCATGAAATAACCTTTTTTTTATGTATTAGTCAGTCTTAAAGATTATGTTTTTTTTGTCAGACATGGTTATGCTTGCCATTAAATGTGTGGACATGTCTGTTCTAGATTCCTTTTTATTCAGCTCGCACTCACTTACCCATCAGGGTCCGGTCTTACACGGTTCACCTCAGAGCGCTGTTCCTCTAGAACCACTGCAGTGAAAGAGGAATCCTTAGTTCTTGTTTTTGAGCAAGTCCCATTGTTTGTCTTAGTTTTTTCGTTCTGTTGAATAAATCTTCAGTTGCTTTCAATTGGGTCCTCGCCTTGCCTCCTTCTTCGTGGCGTCACAAAGACAAAGAGTGTAGCACATGTTCAGAGTATGGAGCCCTAATAGCACATCTAGTTTGACTTCTGCATTTATAAAATGGATATAAACAATAAATGCCTGTCCATTTCGTGGTGTCACTTTCCCGTCTAGGGGATAGGGAAACGTGGACAACAAACGAGAGGGATAAGTGAGGCAGGAACACACACACACCCAATCCTGAATCAATATGTGTTTATTTACAATGTGCATATGTGAAACAATCACCCAAATCCTGGAGATCTGCACGAGCGAGAACAACACACACGTCCAATCGGCAGGGAAAAGTGACTATCACCAACACCACACTGACCACTTTAATTCTTAACACAGGTTTCTCTAGCTTCACAACAAACACAACACCAATCTCCTCTCTGTCCTCCCAGACTGATGGCTGAAGCAGTCCTTAAATACCCCCCTCTGCCGGGTTAATTAGTGGACAGCACAGTCAATCTCAAGTCTCCACCCCCTCCAAGTGAAAGTGAAGTGATTGTCATTGTGAAACGCTACAGCACACCACACGGTCCACACAACAAAATGTGTCCTCTGCATTTAACCCATGACCCTGAGTGAGCAGTGGGCAGCCATGACAGGCGCCCGGGGAGCAGTGTGTGGACATGGTGCTTTGCTCAGTGGCACCTCAGTGGCACCTTGGCGGATCGGGATTCAAACCGGCAACCTTCTGATTATGGGGCCGCTTCCTTAACCGCTAGGCCACCACTGCCATCAGCCTAAAAGGGAAACGCTTATCAAACAGAGCACACAAACCACAGTACGGCCCAAAGGACGCAACACTTGGAGATAAGGAGCTAGTTATTTACAAAAACGCAATAAGGAATGACTGTTAATGACTATTTTACTAAACAAAGCTTTAAAAGGAAGCGGCAAATAAGGACGAGGAATGGATCTCACACTTTCTCTTTCCTGCATGATTTAGACACACTTCAGCTCAAATTGCAGATAATCAACTACATAATTATTTAATTCAAGAATCACAATTTCAGATAATGAATGTGACATTAGTGACGAGCACTGAGCACTAGGCACTTAATAATTTAACTTTGTTTTGTGATGAGGAATGCAGAATAATCTTACATGCATTTATATGTGTCTCAGTCTAAAACTGGAAATTTTCCTACACTGAGGATGTTTATTTATTTATGATATGGGGGGAAATATTTTATTGCCTCCCGAGCAGCTTCACAATAGTTGGTATGAATTTAAGGGTTCCACGTGACTCCTGCAGCAGCAGCAGCAGCAGCAGCTCTTATCCACGCTTCATTTCCTATCCTTCGGTTGGCTCGCTACTGCTCTCAGTTCCTCTGTCCCTGCGCTGTCCGCAGTGCTGAATCCATTTATTTGACTTTGTTGCACTTCTGAACACAAAGTGAATGCTGTATTAACATCAGTGAACCTCAAAGGAATGACATTGTACATGGATTTGTCTTTATTATGGTCGTAGATCTCTGCATGCATTTTGCCAGCTTCTTCTGTTTATTTGAGGAGTCTGTCTATGCTGAAGGAAATGGGTCATCACCTTTCTCCAGGACAGCGTGTTTCCTCTGTCTCCCCGTCTGTTCGCTCCTGCACTGGGTTCTGCTGACAGGGAGGTCGGAGGCTAACAGGGAGCACAGCCAAAGCTCCTCACCACACATGGCCTCGTCAGGGGTGAGATTTTCGCCTCTCAACAGAGCGAGGCACATGCAGACAGAGGGATCCGCTTCTCTCCGACTGAGGATGGAATTCAGGTCACGGAGGGAAAGGGAGAGAGAGACAGGCTTGATGAGGAGGAGGGCTGGACGGAGTCTTGCTCTCAGTGGCCTCCAATGCCACGCTGTTGCTCTCAGGAGCTTCACCTTGGTCGGTTCCCCCCGCGGTGGCGCTGCCAGGCGGCCTGTGGAGGAGTGGGCTGATGAATGTGTTCTGGGTGTTGTTCTGTGAGACAATTAAAGATAGTTTGAGACAGATGTTTCCACTTGCAGAGCCACGCAGCAGAAGGTGGGGGTGGTGGAAGGTTGTGCCACTTTCATCACACTTGTCATATATAAATAACTGCTGCATTGCAATTATCTCACACACACACACACACACACACACACACACACACACGAGTGTGCTATTTTTTTCCGCTCAAAGTGTAAAACTTTTCCTCATTAAGGATAGAGTGTCATTTAAGCTAGTGTTAAGAGGCAGAAAATAAATGCCTCCGCTTAGACCTGATTTTTATCCTCTGCTTTACATACATAATTCTCTGAGAATCAGCACAATAGACAGCTTCTACTTGGTATTCGGTAACCTAATTTTATACATTTATTCAATGAATACAAAAAAGGGGGTTACTTATTTTAACAAAATGTATGATACAGCATATGAGACATCTTTTTGGAGATTCTTGTGTTGACTAAACTACTCTAATTCAAAATAAAAGGCACATTGTCAAATGAGTAACAGTGGTTTTAAAATGGAAAACTTAGATTGGATTGTTCACAGTGTGTGCCACATTATAATACATTCATTGGCATTGGGTAAAACTGATAAGCATTTTAAATATTGAGTTTTTTATGCCCTTATGCCTTTATTACATCTTTTATGTGGGTTCTGTCAGTGAAGTCGAGGGCAATACGATGCATTGGGGAATAACATACTTAGAGGTGTACTTAGAGGTGTGTTTTGGGCATAACATAAACCAGTCAGGATTGCGTGACACTTCACCTTCACACAGGAGCATGATCTCTGGTGGATTTGCTATTAAAAAAAAAGCAGATTGGTTTTCAGCCGGGGAAACGTACCTGGTTGTGTGTGAAGTGAAAAGTACATCATGCATGGCTGTACAACTGATACCACCGACGGGCAGGAGACGTGTGCAATTTTGAGAACAGGGGCACATGGTGAGAAAACGTGAGGTTACTTGACGTAACCCCGGTTCTCTGATAACATGAGTGAGGTATCTCACTATGGGAAACGCCCTCAGCGTGACCGATCGCGGAAGCACCAATGACACCACGTCCGTCGCAGACGGACCAATGGCAGCTGCACCCCGGGAGCCCCGCCTCCCTATATCAGGTGCCGCCGCCCACCGGAACGGCCTTCTCTAGCATGCTCTTCCCCGTGCCAAAATGCAAGGAGGGGAAGGCAGTGAGATACCTCACTCATGTTATCAGAGAACCGGGGTTACGTCAAGTAACCTCACGTTCTCTTTCAAACATTCGCTCGGTATCTCACTATGGGAAAGATATGGCCAACTCCCGTATTGCATGCTTTCCGAAGTACCTCCGTCCGGACGCACACGGAGCCGAAACAACACTAATCAGCGGCACCGACACTAAGCACAGCGTGCGCAAGCGGCGGGGCCGTGACGTCGAGTCGGTAAAACCTAATAAATGTGTGTGGCGTAGCCCAGCTAGCAGCAGCACAAATATCACGTACAGAAACACCCCTGAATAAAGCCCAAGAGGTAGCCGTGGCTCTAGTGGAATGAGCCCTAAGCCCCTGCGGGGGCGGGAGACCCCGTGCATGGTAGGCCATGCCGATAGCCTCCACCAGCCAGCGCGATAACCGCTGAGATGAAATCGGCTTACCTCTGTATGGAGGAGCCCAGGACACAAACAGCTGGTCACTCCTCCTGAAAGCTCTGGTACGGTCCGTGTAAACCCGCAAAGCACGTACCGGACACAAACAGTGCAGCCTCCGATCTTCTTCTGAAGTAAATGGAGGGGGGTGAAAAGCGCTCAGCTCCACAGCGCTACAATTATAAGCAGAGTTAACAACCTTGGGAACAAATGCAGGGTTAGGTAACAGCACAACTCTAGCATCGCCCAGGCCGAAGTTCATACAAGAAGGATGAACAGAGAACGCATGAATCTCACTCACCCGCTTCGCTGAGGACAGCGCGAGAAGCAAAGCTGTCTTGAGGGTCAGGAGTTTCACACTCACTTGTTCCAGAGGCTCAAAAGGAGGTTCTGAGAACATCTGCAGGACCAGGGGCAAGTCCCATGAAGGGACGAAAAGCTGACTAGCCGGCCGGAGCCGGCGGGCACCCTTCATAAAACGGCGCACGAGAGGATGCTGACCAACAGACGTGTTGTCAAACCCCACGTGGCATGCTGCTATAGCAGCTAGATACACTTTAACAGTGGAAAATGCCCTGCCCTTGTCCAACATGTCCTGCAGGAAACATAACACCACAGTAACCGAACACACAAAGGGCACAACCCGCCTCTGTTCGCACCACTGTTCAAAAACGCGCCACTTGCTGTCATACAGTGTGCGCGTGGATGGAGCCCTGGCACTCTGGATGGTGGTGATCACCCTGGCAGGGAGACCAGCCGCGTCCAAATTCAGCCTCTCACGGGCCAGACCCACAAATTCAGCAGACCTGGAGAGGGGTGGAAAATCTCCCCGCGCGCTTGTGACAGAAGGTCCCTGCGCGGCGGGAGCTGCCAGGGCTCGTCCCACAGAAGCTGAAATATCTCCGCCAGCCACGGCCTCCCAGGCCAGCGGGGGGCCACCAGCAGGAGAGTCAGACCGCCCTCTCTCACTCGCGAGAGTGTGGGGCAAATCAGGCTCAGGGGTGGGAATGCGTACATCAGCGCGTCCGGCCACGGGTGCGCCAGCGCGTCCACCCCCAACGGCGCGTCGCTGTCTTTCAGAGAGAAGAACAGGGGACACTGCGCGTCTCCGCGCGAGGCGAAGAGATCTACGGCAGCCCTGCCGAACCTCTCCCAGATCTGAGTAACCACCTGAGGGTGGAGCCTCCACTCGCCGTACAGGGGGTTCCCCCTGGAGAGGAGGTCCGCCCCCGAATTCACCAAACCCGGCACATGCGTCGCACGCAGTGACGCAAGGTGCGCGTAACTCCAAAGAATTAATCTCCGCGCCAGACCGTGCAGACGGCGTGAGCGCGTCCCGCCCTGCCGGTTGACATATGCCACCGCGGTTGTATTGTCCGTCCTGATAAGAACATGACCGCCCCGCAGGTGGGGGAGAAAATGCACCACAGCGTGAAAAACTGCCAACAGCTCCAGGTAGTTTATATGGGCGTCCCGAAGCCGTGACGGCCAGAGCCCGTTGACCGTCCTGCCTTCGAACACGGCGCCCCAGCCCGTGAGGGAGGCGTCCGTGGTCACCGTCTTCCTTACGGACACGACACCCAGTGGCGCGCCGGACAAATAATTGCCCGCCCTCTGCCACCAGCGGAGAGCCGTGAGGCAGTCCTCCGAGACCGTGACAGAACGGCCGAGGTGCCGACGGGGACAGAGACGCAGCGCTGACACCCAGCGCTGAAATTCCCTCATGTTCAACAGTCCCAGCGGGACCACTGCCACAGTAGAAGCCATGAGCCCCAGCAGGCGCAGGCAGGTCCTGAACTGGACCGCTCTGCCGCTGCTGAACAGACCAACGCACTGTTTTAACGACAGTACGCGTCTCTCGGACAGTGAAGCGAGAAAAGACACAGAATTTATCTGGAGGCCCAGATATTCTACGGTCTGGGACGGAACCAGTGCGCTCTTGGCGTAGTTTATACTGAAACCCAGGCTGGTGAGGTGGGTCACCAGCGCTTCCGTTTCGTGCACTGCCTGCTCGCGCGATCGGGCGCAGAGCAGATAATCGTCCAGATAAGCCAGAACCCTGACGCCCGAGGATCTGAGCGGGGTCAGAGCTGCTTCTATACATTTGCTGAACACACGGGGCGCGAGGCTCAGGCCGAACGGAACCGTGAGAAACTCGTAAGCCACACCGTGGAAACAGAACCGGAGATACCGCCTGTGGGCAGGATAGATTCCGATGTGAAAATACGCGTCCTGCAGGTCCACTGTAGTGAACCAGTCGCCGGGACGAACCGAGCGAAACAGGCCCTTGTGAGTGAGCATTCTGAATCTGAACCGCCTGAGGTGTTTGTTGAGAACACGCAGGTCCAGAATAGGGCGGAGCCCTCCGTCCCGCTTTGGAACCAGGAAATAGCGAGAATAAAAACCCCGCTGCATTTCCTCCATGGGGACGGGCCTTATTGCCCGTTTGCTCAGAAGGGAGGTTATTTCTGCCTCCAAAACCTGAGCGGCATCCCCAGTTGCCAGCGACGAAACCACCCCGGTGAACGCGGGGGGACGTGCCGCAAACTGCAGCCTGTAACCTTTCCCTACCGTCGCCAGGACCCAGGGGTGAACTGCGCATGCGCGCCAGCTGTCGAAACGGCGCGCAAGGGGGTTCATCTGCCCCACCAGCGGCGCGTGAGCACCATCTGGTGGAGGCGCAGAGGCATGACACTCTCCACTTAAGTTTCGTTTTTGTTTGTGCGGCTGCGCCCTCAGCCCTAGGCGTGGATGCGGCAGCGCCATTTTTAATGAACCCTGAGAACGGCAAGGGGAAAATGAACAGGGACAAACCCGCCTTACCCGCTCCACTCTCAAGCTCGACCGAACGAGCTGAGGGGAGGGCGTAAGTGGAAGCACGATGTGAACTGGTGCTTTGGTCCTGCAATGAAGCGGGGGAACAAAAGTGGCCGCTGAACATTGAACAGAACGTACTGCCGACGTGCACACCGTCGCCCGTTTTGCTGGGGGAGGGGCGAGCGTGACGTCGGTCAAGGGAGGGGGGAGGCCAGAGACCACGTGGTGCTGGCGACGCCCCTGGTGTGAGGGAAACGAATCCCTAGGTCTGCCGGCGCTTCTTACCGCTGGGGGGAGGAGCCGGGCGGTGCTGTGCAGCGACCGCCGCGTATGACGGCTTTGTCCCCTGTCTGGAGCTGGTAGCCCGGTGTTGAGCTCGGGGTTCAGCTGCCCTCCCCGTGGCCCGCGGGCCAGGTGACCTGAAGTCAGATCGGAAACCCCGGTGTTGAGGCGGGGGTCCCGGGCGGGGGGGCGGGGGAGGGGCGCGCGGCGCCGGCTTGCGAGGCAGACAGAAGTCGAAGGCTTCTCCTTCTTTCTTCTGGAGATCGCATCTCTGCCGCATTGCCTCGACTGTTGGGCCGAAAAGGTTCTTACAGTCCACCGGCGCGTCGAGAAATTCAACCTTCTCCCGGTCGGTGAGACTGGATAAGTTTAACCACAACGAGCGCTCACCCGCGACGGCGAGACCCATTGTACGGCCACAACTCTGAATCGCGCCGCGTGAAGTGCGCAGATTCAGGTCTGAGATCATGCAGATCTCCACCCAGGTCGCTGGATCGGGGTTGCCAGAGTCCAGCTGCTTTCCCAGCTCCTCGAGCAGTTCGGCTTGGTACGCCGTCAGGAGCGAGGTCACGTTTAGCGCCCTGGCGGAAAGCGCGGAAGATTTAAAAATCTTCTGATAAATGGACGCGGTAAAGCGATCCATTTTACCTGGGAGCGACGGTCCTGTTGACGAAAATGAAGCCCTCCTGGTCGGGTGGAGGTGATGAGCCACCGAAGCCTCGACCGTGGGGGGGCTGGAGAGCCCCAGCTCCTCCATGTCGCCAATATCCAAACCCGAGTAGCCCTTGACGGGAACGCGGTTAGAAAAGGGTTTATCCCAGGACCGTCTGACCTCGGTCACACACGCAGGCACCGCGGGAAGCGATTGGCTGAATGCGGGCGGACGAGAAGGGAGTCTTTTCCCGTCGAAAAAGTCCCTCTCAACCCCGAGGTCACCACGGGGGGCTGGCCATGCAATGCCCAGCTTGGCCGCGGCTCTTTTACACACCTCGACCAAACCGAAGTCCCCCGTGGAGGGCTCGCTGCCCTGAGCGCTGGGAGGTCTAGAGGGCTGCGCATCCGGGAGAATGGCATCCTCGTCGTCCTCCTCTGGCTCGTCTCGGAGGAGCTGATCGTCATCCTCCTCCTCGACGTCCGCCTCCTCCCTGTCCGCGAACACGTGCTCGTCGAACAGCGGGGGCAGCATAGGGGACTCGACGTCCATTATGTCTGCCCAACTCGTGGAGGCGCGGGGTGGAGGGGGCTTTGAGGCGCCCTCCGCCGCGGTTTTAGGCAGCAGACACGTGTCGGCGCCTGTGGACGCGGCGATACGTAGCCTCCTCTCCAGAGTTTTCACCGACATGGCTTTGCAGTGAGCGCAGCCATCCGGGTCCGCAAGCGACGCCCGAGCGTGCTTCACCCCCATACACGTGATGCACATGGGGTGCGGGTCCTTGCCTGAGATACTGAAACCACAGGCAGCGGGGCAATAGCGGGACACGACGCCCTTTGTCCCGGAGGACCCGGCGGGAGAGGGGCTGGCCATTAGAACCTGGTGAGAGCTCCAAATGGCCGGGGACACTCGCCACAACGCGTTAGCGTCGAATTGAGTCCTTTCGCTTTATTTCTGCTTTCCTACCCCTCGCCTTGACGCGTTAGGCGGTATTCGGAGGGCAGCGGGGGGTGAGCCCACTGTTCCTCCACAGAAACTAAGATAAAGGAAGACCTCTCGGTACCACGTGGAGGGTGACCGCAGACCTGCGTTCTGCGGCGAGGTCCTTGACGGTTCGCCTGTGAACTGTAAGCAGGGGGCAGCCACAATCCGGGCACTGAGGAAAGACCGCAGATCTTCACGGGGAAGAGTGCGAGAAGGCCGTTCCGGTGGGCGGCGGCACCTGATATAGGGAGGCGGGGCTCCCGGGGTGCAGCTGCCATTGGTCCGTCTGCGACGGACGTGGTGTCATTGGTGCTTCCGCGATCGGTCACGCTGAGGGCGTTTCCCATAGTGAGATACCGAGCGAATGTTTGAAAGAGAACGAACACACCACAAAAAAACCATGGCTTAGAACATGACATAGAACTGCACTTTGCATTAAAACATCTGCTCGTGGGATGTTTTCATCCAAAAACCTCACTAATTAGCTAGTTAAATGATAGTCACGTTCAGCTCATTTTCTCTGAAGAAAGGAAGGCATAAGGTTAATTTGTGTTTTGGTCTGAACATTTTGCCCGTCCTGTCTAACCTCACTCCTTAGTCTTGATTCATGTTACAGGACGGATTCATAAATTTGACTTTTGTCTTAGTTTCACGGGTAAAACTTTGCTGCAACTGAGTTTACAGTCCTTTAGATGCAACAAAGTTCTTTAAATGAATAAAAACGTTGCTTGTCTAATGAATCTGCATCTTAGAGGACTGTCAGATTAAAACAGATATTGTTTTATATATGGAAATGATGGGAGACCAGGCTTGAGGACAGGGTCAGTGTGTGAAGGCACACTTTTGAACCTCGTGCTGAAAAAGAGAGGAATAAGTATACAGAATTATACAGAGCAAAGGCAGCAGTATCCAATATCTCTCAGCTCTTCACGCCTAAGCTTTTGGCCTCAACCTAAGACCACCCACACGCGTATGTTTTAATCTGAAGGCCATGGCGCTGCTCCACCGCTCAGCAAAACACGGTCTTAAGCTGTCATATCTCCATAACTACAGTGCCTGCAATGCAGAGTTGGCAAACGCGGCATAAACCCCAATTTTATCTCTTAGACAAACAATTCCAACTTGGGCTCTTTCACACTGTCCAAAAAAATCTTAAGGCTGCCTGGCCACAATCAGGCATTCAAAGCCAGACAAACAGAAAACAGATTTCCAGACGCAGCCTGTTTTAATTTCCTCTGAAATCTGAAAAAGTGATGTGCTTCGTTGTTCATTTCTCTGGAATGAACAGAGAAACCGGTTGGCTGAAATGTGGTTCGGAATAATATAAGGCCACTCAGATGAGGTTAGTCCCATGAGGAATCGGCAGCGAATTTGTTCCAAACCGATAGTTTCTCCCCGCCATCCGCATTTCCCTGTTGATCTTGTTAGTCGCGCTCAGGAGAGGGCCGAGGGTGCATGGCGGGGCATTAGTTAAAGGTCCCCTCTTTTGTGCCGAGGTAATTTGGAGTAATGTCCAGTCGTGTCTGTCCTTCAGGTGAGGGACTGTGGCATAGCCGGAACACTCGGCGGACGCTCAGCGCCAACAGTCAGGGCAATGAAAGGATTTGTCCTTGGCAACACATCTGTTAGTTTGTGTGTTTATGGATTTATGTCCCTCAGCCATGTCCTTTCACCCCTCTCTCTTCCTTTTTTAAGAGGCAGGAGTTCAACGGATGTTACTATGGATAGCATCAATAGCGGTACGGAAAGGATGAGCTGGTCCAATTCAGACTCTCCCTTTGTTTTTCTCCAGAAGGAATTGATTATAAACTAATGTGATATTATATTGATTATAATCTAATGTGATCATAATCTAATGTGCAAAAAAAAAATCTAGAAAAAATTTTCTAGAAAATTCATTATGTTCTCAGGGATTTAATAGGTCAATGGGTGTTCTAAATAGATACGTTTACGCCTTTGATTCCATATCTATAAAGTCAAAGTTGGTGCAAAGCCTTGGACACAAACATCAGAGGTGCCTTTCAGAGCCAATCATCTTTCTGCCCCTCTCCCTATCTCCGACAGTCAGTCTGGACCTTGGATGATTTCTGCCTCAGTCCAGTTTAATTACGGATCTCCCAGGCGTAGCTGTCTTTTAGCTCCAGAGGATTCATGGGAAGAAGTTCATAAACAATTCACAGAGCTTTCTTTTATGATGTATGATGTATGAAAATACAGTCTCCAAAATTTGTCTTAGCCAGATACAATCCTGACACAGGATTGTATAGGGCCTGGGTTGCACATTCCTTGCCACATTTGCTTTATTTTTAATAAAATCACACAGTTAGGAATGCACTGATTGCAACTGTCTTTTAATCGATTCTGATTTCCGATTTTTCATTAATGTAATTGGCCGATACAGATTTTTGCCAAATTTCTTTCTGAGAACAGCAAATACATAGAAAAAATGTAATGCAATTTTTTTTTATTTTCATATCAATATATTGTTGAACGCTACAAATTAAAAAGACAAAAGTAAAATGAATAAAAACTGTCACTGCACAGCATACAACAAACGTGTGGTTTATTACAAATAGCAGGAGCACACAGCTAAACACGACAGAGATAGTAAGGACCTGACGAGGACATGGCATAAAGAAGGCGCACATTTATAGAAACCCAGTTTATGTGCAGGGAAAGGTTGAATCGTAGTTTGGCACGTAGGAGGTGCTGAGTAAGCGCGCAAGAGACACTGAGAGAATGTAACATTGTACAGCTGTTGTGAAGTGTGGAAGAAGCTCAGGTCTAAGAAGATAACCTTCAAGCTGGATCATGCATGTGCTTCCTTTCACATATTCATCACTGTTCATGCCAGAACAATCATTCAAGGAAATATGAACATTTTATCATAGCCATTTTATAATGTTTTTACATTTGTATTTTTTTCATTAGCGTTCCAAATGTAGCAGTACATTAAAAATGCCTTCAGCTGCCTTATCATCACTAGCTGCTTTCTAATTTGACTTGGTTTCCTAGCCAAATTAACTTGATTAGTTTTCCTACTCAGTGACTTGTATTTCATGAGCCTTTACCTCGCGTCTTAACAACTTTTCCTTGGATGGGAATAGGAATTAATCTGTTTTGTTATTAATTTTTCTGTTGCACAATCATATTTTAAGCGATTCACATGATTAGTACAAAAGATACAGATGCAACATTGCCTCAAAAGCATTTAGTTTTTCTCGATCCCTCCTGAGCAATATTTTGACTGAACTGTGATTTAACCTTCCTCACACAGAAACTGTGTCTCACTTGGCTGTTTCATAGCAATTTGTCATTTGGGAAGGACCTTTCTTGCAAATGTACTAAAGAGCACCTCATAATGTTCGTGTATCCGTATGCATGTTCACCTGTGATGTGGGTCTTCATGTGGCTGTGCGCAGGACCCATTTGGAATCAGAAATATGTCAGACTGACTGGCCGATCACCGATCGGTCTGAAGATTGTGTGGTTTTGATACCTGGCTTTTTGATCATTTCATTCCTACACACATTTTTCAGATGCCCTTATCCAGAGTGACTTACGATCAAGGACAGTGTCCCTGAAGTGTCTCGCTCAGGGACACAATAGTTGTAAGTGGTCTTTTGGTCTTCTGGTTCATAGATTAGTGTGGGTACATCATCTGAATGTGCATAAATTTTAAACATGAAAAGGGTCCCTGGCTGATCCACAGAGAAAAAAAAATTCTGCCTTTACATCTGAGCCTCTTTCCATTTCTTGTCTGTCACATTTTTAAATATGCATTATTGCAAGCTTTAGTGCTAAGAATTATTTTGATTGCGGGCCATTATATGTTTATTACATGTATATCTTCTATTAAAATTGCTGTAGTATGGTATGCTTATTTGGCAGGGTTTGACTGAGTGTTTCAGGGTTGTGCATGCAGGGCACTTTTGCTGAATGCGAATGAGTTCAGCTACAGGGCAGAGCTGCTTTTTTGTTTATCAGTTGCTCAGAACAGCAGAGCTTTTCCAGACCACACTGCCTGGTCCCACTGATTTGGTTTCTGGTGGAAGAGTGTGTCCATAGGGTGTGTGTTTGTGAAACATGAGGTGAAAAATGTGATGTGTGGACATTTTTAAGGTACAGTTTAGGTTTAGAGAAACATTTTACTCATTATCCGTAACCGCTTAATATATGACAAGGTTGTGCAGTTTCTTAGGTTTTAGATTTTGAGCATCACTGTGTGTCCCAGTTTTTCTTTAAAATCTTTCTTAAAATCTAGATTTCATTAAAACACATTAGAAAGACCATAAGAGCCTATCTCTTATGGCTCAGAGTTTAACATATTACGTGTAAGTTGCAAAGATTGTAACTACGCATTATCAAGGTTCTCACAATGAACTCAAAACAAATGACTATGTGTGAAGAACAGCAGAAAAGCAGACAGAATACATCAAGATGATGTTTACGAGCATTCCTGTGTATATATGTGTGTGTTGCTCGCTTGGCTGCCTTGTTTTGAAGAGTGATGAGGGGCATGCTTCAGGCCTTTCATCAAGGCCACAGGCATTATGAGGAACGCCTTATCAACACAATCCAGGGTCTGATTGGCTGACACTGATCTATGAGCCACAGGTCTGGCATATCATCTGTGGAAATTGACTTTTTTTTTCCATTGCCATCTGCTCCTCCAGGGAGAAATAACTCAAAAAATGACGAGTATTGACAATAGAGATTAAAGCAGTGAGGTTGGCAATGAAGCTAATCATTTATTTAGGCCGCACCAGCCTGCCCATCAGCCTCGCTTTAGCCCTTTGAAGTACAGACCATGAAAACAAAAGTCTCGTTTCATTCCACATTCTGTGAAGTGGGCAGTTCTGTGGTCTGTTATGAAATATTTTTCACCTCGGCCTCTGCTCTGAATTTCACAGTCTTCCCTGAGGTACGTGATAGGAAGTGACATCATTTTTTCCTCACACTTACCTACGCTCGCTTTTAATGAACTAATGTCTCATGAAGTGTGGGCTGTAAAACCAAGGGTAGTCGCCTTAGAATGAAGCTTTTGTTTTCCGTTTTCGAAGCTCTTTATCGCAGAACTCACGCATGCTAGCAGGGAGTAGCCCAAGCCTACCCAATTAACATACATGTGCATTGATATGCATGTGGTGCTGCATGTGATGAATCAATTCTGAAAGCTTCCCCTCAAGAATTTCACATTGTGATGTTCTAGGAATATGTGAGATTTATGTTATGTTAATCTATAATTTTTCCGTAAAATTAAGATACCTAATGCATCTTCTAATTAGAACCTAGTAATAAAACATGGATCCTCAAAGCAAAAAAATAATAAAGAAATTTAGAGATTATAAACTATTTCATTTTTTTCTACACCTATCTCCATCTCCTTCAGTCTGTGAAGCTTCTGTGAAGCAAAATTGCCCCCCACAGGCGAATGTTTGTACTTCGGCTGTGCATTAATCAGGAGCAGAGGGGGAAATGATTTGCTTTTGGTATAAGAGGGTCTAGATGAGTGACTGCGGGGTCTCATTAGGTCCTTTTATTGAATTTGCAGTGATAGCTTAAAGCAAGTCAACCCTGTTTGCAAAGTGAGACGGGTTTCTATCATTTTTCATTTATTCTCTGGCAGGTTACATCTTGATATGTGCAATGGAGTTGACTTGTGGTGCATACTGATTTCAGGCATCCCAACACACACACACACACACACACACACACAAAAGTGGCTGCCCTCAGCCCACGTAAACACTCCCAAATGTAATAAATCCATTCATGGATGCATGCCATCCCAGTCTGTACATCCAGGGTTGAAATGTGTTATGAGCACCAGTCAATTTATGAGCGGTGGCCTGATTGGTCCGATCGATAACCTTCTACAGATTTACAGCTACAATCACATGAGTCAGCAACGGGTGAAAAAATGGACAGAGAAAATTCGAGGAATATCTAATGTGTTCGCACCCTCATCCCACACACTGACTCAGACACTAATCCCACCCAACGTCCTCACACTGATCCTTTAATGACAACCCAGTCCCCCTAAAGTGCGGATGCTGAAGCCCCTTGACTGAGAAAGGCAGCTGTCCACCGACACCCATGATTCAAATGGTCAACTATCGCCCCTCTGCCTTTGACGTTTATAGTTTTCATTACTTTTCTTTTGAACCCTCTTTTGCAAGAGGACAAAAGGACACCTTTTCAATAATAAATCAGCATCTTTTTCTCTTTTAAAAGATTATTGTGCAACATGAGTTTGTAACTCAGTTCATCCAATTTTCATTGGCTACACTGCTGGGCGGACAAATTTACAACAGTTTCTGTAGACATCTGATGAGGAGCCGCACTCTTTCTTTTCATAAGTTTTTGATTTGTGCATTCCCTGGGAGTTCATATGTGTCGCTGTTCCGCATCAATATTTCAGCAGTCGTTTTTATCAATTCTGGGACATCTTTTTTTCTCTCTCAGTTTTTTTCTCAGTCTTGTGTGCCAGTATGTTCTGTTTTTTAATTGATCCATCATAAATGATAAGCAGATAGTACCTTCTCAAACGCCCATATTAGAGTTTGACAATCGCTGCTAATGAAGCACAAAGATAAGTGTCACATGTTGAATTTTGGCACTCATCCCATTGATGCAAACTTAAATTATGTTTTTTTCACAGCAGTTCACACATCGCTCTCTCCAGGCTGCACTGAGCCACTCGCATGGCTTCAATAATGTACTCGGGCGTGGCGGTGCTCTGCATGTCAGCAAGCTTTGGTTAGGAGCTGCCGTTTCAGCCTCTGTAACCCCGTGTTATTGGTGGGGTGGGGAACAGTGCTCTTCACATCAATTCTCTCTGTTCTCCGAGTCAAATCAGATCACAATCAGCTGCTAATTACACAATTACTCAGACGACGACGCTAATCCACTGCTTATAGAGACCCATTGAGGACATTGATTGTCAAATGAACACAAATCCCTGTGAGTCCCTGTGACAGGGGGAGAAAATTGCCCCTAAACGTGACGCCCGTTCATCAGTTCCATATTCTGGTTCAGCCAAGATAGGGCTATTCTGGGTCCCTCTGGAGCAAGGAGGGTATTCAAAGTAAATGATGCATAATGCATGTCTTTCCGCATTTGTGTGCATGCATGTGGGCTGTACTGAAAGCCCACAGCGAGAGCGTGTGGGTGTGAAGTAAAGCATGCATTGGCATTGTTATTTGACTGTCTCCCCAAAAACCCTGAGTTTTGCATTCAGACGGTTGAAATGCCAAAGCTGTTTCTCTCGCGCAGCATTTGGCTCTGAATGCAGTTAGCACTTTTGTCAAAGTGTCAGGATGTAAAAAAAAAAATCTATGTCTGCGCCATCTCTGGGGAAAGCTCAGAGAACACATTGCATCCGTGCCTTCATTTAGTCATGGCGTGCATCACATGCTTGTTGCTCAAGTGGTGCATCTCGCAAATGCAAAATCTGAAGTCGTAAATAAAGTAGTGCTAATGTAAAGAAAAGTCATTTGAGATGTCAAGTGCTCGTTACCTCATGCATTGTTACTTTGGTGCTCCAGCAATGTGCTAATGGTGAAGCGTGCGATTGCAGGGCCCTCTTTTGTTTCAACTTTGTCAATGCCTTTGGTCCCGTCGAAAGGAGAACTCCATTATCACCTCCTCTTTCTAGTCCTTCGCACCTCGAGTCCGAGTCCACAAGGTCAACTCTGCGCCTAATTACGCAGGGGTGTGCGAGCACGATGGCTGAAATGTATTCTGATTGCGTCTTTCTCCGAGAGGTTGGACATCTGCAGAGGACTCCGTGAATAATAATGACGCCACCTACAACACGATGATGAATATGAAAATATCTAAATAATAATATTCATAAGGCTGAAAAGCAAAGATGTGTTTGTTCCTTTGAGTATGTTGAAAAATTCAGGGATCAGTGCACAGTTCAGCTGGTATCATGTGGACCAAAATCACAAACACTTTCATTTTGCTCGGGGAGATGCAAGAACATTGCCCAGCTTTGCATGGTGGGTGTGGGGTGCACATTTAAAAGGCCAGTGAATATTCATTACAACAGCATGGTTACATAAAGATGCCTCTCACAAATTCTCACCCATTTGTTTAGTTTTGCACAATTTTGTGTGTGTTACTGAAGCTATGCAAATGTTGGAATAAAACCAGACCTTCGTAACAGAATATATATCAAAGAAAATGCATTATAGCTTACAATAAAGGAACCACACGCCACCATATGAATATCTGCTACAAAGACTATAAAAACAGGAGAGAGTTATCATTCAACAAAAAATGGGTGACTAAAGCTGAAGGAACTAAACAATGCCCTGACACACTTTGAAACAAGAATCACAAGACAGGCACATATTTCGAGGGACACAATAAACCCAGACAAGAGTTCATGAGGTTGGGTTAGTTGACATTTTTACATAAGGTTGTAAATACTGTGTACCACAGTATGAAAAAAAATACAGGCCATATGTCAAAATATCTGCATATTCTTTGTGGCATATTGGTGTCAGAATGGAAGATGCAAATAGTAGGCCTAGTGCATTTATCAATAACAGCATGGGGGCATACTATATACACCAGACACAGAGATTGGGTTCCTTAACAAATAAACCCACTGCCAACCACCAAGCACTTCATCGCAGTAAAACGGACGAACGGATCCAGCAGATGGAATGGACTAGGTACTAATACTTCTGTGGCTTTCAAAATAATAAGAGTATTGTCTGATGCACATCAGACAATACTCATGAATATTAAATACATAGTACGGTGCATAGTACGGTATTGTAAGAATAGCATAGAACATTATAGTAAAGCAATTCATATGATGACACTTCTTCAGGTGTTTTGTGTGAATAAAACAAAACTGTCTTATATTCAGATCAATATTGTTTTACTCAATTGAGAGTTTATTTAAAAGCATTCTTTTGACTTCAGTTGTTGCGTCAAAATTATGAACACTTTGATGATTCTAGTCCTTTTTCTGTATAAATACTGGGCATTTTGACCTTCTAATCTGTCATCTTCCACCCACAGAGCCAGAGAAAGCGACATGTGCGCTCCACAAAGAAAGAGGCTCATATCCTGCAATATTGATCGCTCAAATCCATCCTCCCACTCCTGCATCTGCTTCTTTTTTGTCCAATAACTATCGGGGTAGGCCTGGCGCTTTGGAAGCCAAGCGGTCGGGAGTGTTTGATCACTCCATAGCAGGAGAAAGGAAGTTAGACAGAGGGAGGGGGTAGAAAGGGAATAGAAACGAAACAAAAGGGGTGATTTGGTGTGAAAGAGAGATGCGGCATGCAGGAGGGAAGGAAATGAATAGGTTACGCTGCTTCAGAAATTGATCTCTATGTAAGGAGACAGGCAAAGGGGGGGGTGAATGAATATTTAGCAGAGCTGTCCAGCATGCTGCAGGTGGAGAGGCAAGCCCCTGGGGGCTTTGTGCAGTGAGGGGTCACTGGTAACACATCCAGCCCGAGCTCCAGGGACTCTCTTTCCCAACACGTGCCCACAGGGCAGCGTTCCACTGGGCAAGATTGCGGTTACCTTGCCCTGGGTTGTTTTCTCCCCACTAGTTCCAGCGTCCTTGCATTGATTAGATGGGTCATTTGAAGCACAGCCAAGCCTGACACCCCCCCCGATCCAAACCATCGTGCACTTCTATACCATACCCCCCCCCCACCCTTCACCCCGCCTGCAAAGCCTTTTAACTCATTTTGCCCAGCATGATGCCACAGCATCAGCAAGATGCACATAACTTTATCATCAGCACTGTTGCTGCTGCTGCTGTGTTATTTAAGTGCTATTGTGCATTTGCACTCTCTGAGAAAATACTAAAGGTTTGTGGTAATAATCTGGAACATGCACACTGCATTTTCAGCCCTGGGAAGCGGGTGATGGTTGGCTGAACTGATCTGTTTTCATTTGGAGGAACAACTGGAAAAAAGAAGGCAACAAGCAAAACGAAGCAGTCAGTATTGCAGCCTTGGCCTTTTGTTTGCATTCCATTGTTCCATGCTGAAAGCACTTTGTTTATTGCCCTCCATTGATACGGTAGAGAAATGGGGATTCACGAAGGCACTGTGTTCATTATTCCATTTTTTACAGTTACCAAGTGCCTTGATAGGGTTCAGTGGCATTAAGGACTGCATCCACTTGATTATTCAGCACCGTCTCACACTTCCTGACAATTTGTAAGGCTCATATTTTGAATAATGCTGTAGATTTACAAAAAATAATTTTGACTGACTACTGAATGTACAGTGAGGGGAAAAATTATTTGAACACCTGCTGATTTTGTAAGTTTGCCGAATTACAAAGAAAAAAATCAGTCTATAAGTTCAATGGTATGGTTTTTGAACACTGAAAGACAGAATGTATTTTTCCTACTCCTCTTTGCACCCACCCACGACCCAGTTTCAATGCCTCGGCTGAGGAAAGAAGGTTTTCATCCGTCCTCCCTTTGATTCAGGGCAGTTGCCTTGTACCCTTGGGGGAACAACACCCCCCCAAAGCATAATGTTTCCACATCCATGTTTGACGGTGGGGATAGTGTTCTTGGAGTCATAAGCAGCCTTCCTCCTTCTCCAAACGGCGAGTTGAGATGATGCCAAAGAGCTCGATTTTAGCTTCATCTGACCACAAAACTTTCACCCAATCCTCCTCTGAATTACTTAGATATTCAGTGGCAAACTTGAAATGGGCCTGTATATGTGGTCTCTTGAGCTGGTTCCAGATCTCCTTCCTTGCCAGGTCAAACCAGTGTGACAGGTACCTGCTATCTTGAGATAATCACCAAGTTCCTTTCGAGTAGTTCTGGCAATTTCCACACCTTGATCTTGCATGGAGCTCCAGAATATGGAATGTTGGCAATTATTTTATGGTTCTTCCATTTGCAAATAATCACACCAACATTCTCGCCCAGCTGCTTAGCAATGGTCTTCTTGCCCATTCCTTGTGTAAGTCTGCAGTCTTATGCCACATCCCCACACACTGCTCCCTAGGTGCCTTTTGTGCAATGCATGCTTTGCGTCAGTGTTTCACAATGGCAATAACTTAAATTTTACTCTCCTTGGAAATCTCTTTGGTTTTGACCATGGTGCAGAGTTTGGAATCTGGATAGATTGATTGCTTCTATGGACGGTATTTTTTATACAGGCAACAAGTTAAGAAGCTCCCAATGTCCCAATGTTAAAGAATTTTTTAATGCATTATTTTGAATAATGCTAATAATAAACAGTAATAAAATGAGGCTCCTTGCACAATCAGTGGCTACTACTGCCGCACTGAATATATTAAAATGTAACTCTTAGCACATCTGTTTCACTTGGCTTTATATTTCATGTGGTCTGGAATAATTGCACTTTCTTTAGGCTTATGAATGTGAAGACACCATCTAACACCATCTGACAGAAATTTCATATACCAGAAGTCACTGCATTTTTAAAAATGTAATTTATTTACTAATTTTCTGTATTATATTCAAAAGCAAAAGTAAAAAATTTAAGAATTTCTTTCATGAGGATGAAGTGTAATATTTGTACCCGTATTTTTTAAGATTGTAGGTATTGTATAACATGTACAAAATGAAGAGAATGCAGCTTTAAACACAACCATCTGTGATACATCGATAGTTAGCTGCCGAAATATCTGAAATCAATGTGGGGTTTCCATCTTCTACATAAAAATAAAAATTTTGCCATCAGCGTCCTGCGTGTTACTGGGCTATGTACTTTCGTGCTCTAAACAAGCTCCCTAATAAAGAGACATAAACTCCATTAATAATCAATTAATAATGAATACAACATTAATGAACTAATTCTGTTCCAAGCGATATTTAGCATTGACTCACACTGCAAGATGTCCGTGCTGACCTTTAACATTTTCTTCTTGGGCAACCAAGCACCAGTTTCCATAGTTTCTGGTGAATATTTCTGATGTATTAAAGGTGATTATACATGTGAAATTAGGTAATAACAGCCATGAACAGTTGAAAGATGTGTCCTTCCAGCTACTCAGTGTATCAGACAACATGGCTGCAAAATCCATAAAAGAAGAACACACATCTTATTTTCTGAGCATGACAATAGGTAATTGCCTGTGAATGGATTTAGAAATAGGCACTGAATAGCAGAGCAGATTAATGCACAATAAATGAGAAATTCATCAATTAAAAACACTGCATATAATGGGCTCTCAGAAGCAAATGAGGCCAAATTCCTCTAGTGTGTTCCCGTCACTGTGGCACTGTACTGTTATTGCATAGATCAATGCATGTGTAACATATTGAATTTGCTTTTTACCCCAGTTCCTGGACTTTACTGTTCATTATAAAGCAAATAAATTTAGACTATTGCTTTTCTGCCATGTGTCGTCAGCAAATAACACAGTTTAAACTCATTTAAAGAAACTCGATGGTGAATAGGGTAAACATTGGGTCCAAGAATGGGATTTGCATGACAGAAAAAAAAATCCACTTGGTCTGTATTCTTTAACAGCGAGCAGAATGGCATTTTTATATTTTGCATTTTAATTTGCAAAATTAGCTGTTGCTAATAAAAGCATCACATCTAGGCTATAATCATCCTCAACGCGGCCGTCAAGTTCTGGCAGGAGCTGTCATAATGAGATACAGGCTCGTCCTTGGATGTTGTGATGATTAAAAGTATATAAATCTCCCTTTAAAGCCGCAGAACTAATGAATTGCGGTGAGGCAGATGGATGGATTGGCTTGCTAATAGCATAAAGGCTGTAATTGGATGCATATTGTCGGCCCTAACAATTATTGCATCGTGCAGTGGAGCCGATTAGGGCAGAATTGCCTGTAAGGTCACATTAAAAGCAACAGCGCAAAGATGAACACATTTACAAATAAGCCAGGAAGACACGTTTGCCTGAGATAATCATTTTAATTCCAGACAGTAACATGTGCCGTCACCGCTCTGTCGCTCTTTTTCCCCCCGCCCCCAACCCAGGGAGTTTCGTCAGTCTTTGACTAATTGCCTCAAAGAAGCTGTCTGTCTTGCCTAATTATAACTCAATTCCCTCTTTCCTTTCTGCCACACAAGGGGCATCAAATCAGTCATTAAATCGCATTTTCCCTGTCTTACTCATCAGGCCGCATTCTCTAAATAAAACTGGAGGTGCCTGGCGGATCCACGCCGGCCCAGCCCTTCAGCGGTGGGACGCTTTATCCAGATCGGCTCACATTCATCGGTTATTTCTGTTAATGGATGTTATTATGGTCTAGGGGGAGAGCAGGGCGGAGGAGTAATGGGTTGGAGTCAGCGCGCCTACAGGAAGCAGGAAGTATGCTGCGCAATGATGCTTCCTGCCGCACGACGGGAGCTCCGCTCACAGTCAAGCGGTGTCACGCAGCGAACATCGACGCACGGCGCCCAGCTGCCTGTGTCAAGGGCAATACTTCACCTGAATGTTAACTGAAGACTACTGTAATGCCTAAAGATGCCCAATTCATCCTGGCTCACTTCTACTTCTGCCACAGAGCTCTTATGGATTATTCTGGAAAATCTTTTCATTGTTGACATTGTTTTCTGGGTCACGTTGACCTTTAAAAACCACTGCAAATTACCTGCATAAAATTATTATTCATAAATTCTATGCATACATTTATAGAATTTCAAAATCGAATCAAATGCAAAATCCAATTTTCATACTCTGTGATTATCATAATATTCCCTACACTAAATATTAGGGTCACCAGTAAACGGCAAGAGAAATGCAGAAGGGAGAAGGGACGGTGGGCTGGAGAGAGATGGGGTACAGGCTGGCCGATCCACTACAGTGGAATTATTGTGGTAATGACGATGACATGCAGTGACATGGAGTGCAGCCATGAGGGGATAATGTCCTGCTGAGAACACACATAATTTATTACCGCAATCTAATCACCTCTCCAAATGAGCTCCAATGGAACTCATTAGCAACTCGGATGAAGATCTGTGCAGACAATGAAAAACTGAACTTTCCAGGATCCTCTGAATAGAAATGATAATTTAATTGTATAGAAATAAATAATAATAGAAATAACCATATCAATTTAATAAATGAGAAACATTAATATATCAGAAGTAGTCTTTTTGAAGTTATCAGTTATCAAGGAAGTCCTGATTAGAGTAACTTTGAAGTTTTTTTTATTATTATTGAGTGCTCTCATTTGACTCCCACCTCTAGATATTTCCATCAGATGCTATTTTTATTTAATTCTTTGTATGAATGAATGATGGAAATGTGCTCGTATATATTTATCATTGTATATTTTTTGTATGTGGCATAGTAACAACTGAACCTCATATAACTGTACATAATGGAACTCCTTGTGGGTTAAATACATTTGTTAATGTTTTATAATAATGCACTAAACTGAGTGATTGCATGAAATTAATGGAATTGTTATTTGAAACTAGACAAGATGGTGAATAGAAATCGTTGGGTTTTTACACACAGAACTGAGGCATGCTGAGGAGACGGATGCAGGTGGGAAACAAACAGGAATTTAATATCACAAAACACAGGAGCAATTGAACAGGGAACCAAAACAGATGCTAGATAAGAAACCAAGGTCTGTGTATATGGAGTCTAGATTATAGTGAAAAACTGCTGAGGACAAAAATCACAATACTAAGTAAGACTCCATTGCTACAACTTATTAGGGTTGTGTGTTGCTATCCTGCACTGTATGCAGTCATTTACCCTTTATTCAAACTAAGTAAAGTAAAATATATCAATTTTTATCTTTCATGTTTTCAGATGTGTCCACATATATATGAATGGATATTTCAGTGACAATTACCCTTGATGATCAGCAGCATACATGTCTGCATGCTTCAGAACATCAATGTCAGTCACTGGCTGAGCTTTCTGGTATCAGACTGGTATGATTTTATAAACGCTTAGAATGATTCTTTATTGGAAGTGGGTCATATTTCATGGAAGGTATCATGGTGCAACATGATGTTTCTGCAGTGACCAAGTCTAAACACTGTCTCTAGAGAACACATTTCACATTTGACTCTGAAATGAGTCCAGTTTCATCTGGATTACATTTACATTTACAGCATTTATTAGACGCCCTTATCCAGAGCGACTTACAATCAGTAGTTACAGGGACAGTCCCCCCCTGGAGACACTCAGGGTTAAGTTTCTTGCTCAGGGACACAATGTTAGTAAGTGGGATTTGAACCTGGGTCTTCTGGTTCATAGGCAAGTGTGTTAACCACTAGGCTACTACCACCCTGCTACCACACATCTGGATGGATGTGAAGTGATTGTCATTGAGAAACACTGCAGCACAGCACACGGTGACACAACAAAATGTGTCCTCTGCTTTTAACCATCACCCTTGGTGAGCAGTTTGCAGCCATGACAGGCGCCCGGGGAGCAGTGTATGGGGATGGTGCTTTGCTCAGTGGCTCCTCAGTGGCACCATGGCAGCTCGGGATTCAAACCTTCTGATTATGGGGGACGCTTTCTTAACGGCTAGGCCACCACTGCCCCATCTGAAAGTAGCTACTAACACCTAGGGGTTAAGGGTGGGTCAAACAAATGCTATTTGATTTCATTGAAATCCCTCTGTGAGATTGTGTGCCTCACAGAGGGAATGTGATTTCATTATTTTGAAACCAGCAGCGATCTCACCCAGCCTTGTTGGCTTCACTTTACCTGCTGTCACCTGTAGAGAAACCTCAGCTCAGACTGAGCAGGCGAGTGATCATGAGTTTGTGGTTTATGTGAAAATCTGAAAATGCAGCAAAACAATCCTCAGAGCAAATAATTTTTTTTTTCCGAGAGAGGAGTGTTTGTCCTCAGCCTAAAATTGCAATCAGACGAAAACTGATGGTGTTGATTCGTGGAATTGAGGAGTCAATCCAGATAAAGAGCCTCTCTGTAGGCAGCCATTCAGTGAGCAGAAATCAGAATAAACACAAATTGGACCCCCATGGAATCATAGTGGGGCAAAAACGACAGAGGAAGTACAATCGCATTAGCCCCTGTCTGTTCTGGCATCTCACGTGTGAGACTTCCGCTAGATTCACATGGGGAATGGTCCACAGCCTGCAAATCCAATCTCTCTGTGTACTGTACTTTTTCGTCTGCAGCCTCTCAGGGAGTGAGAAATTCTCTCCTTCAGACGTAAATAAGATCTGGACGCGAAAATCTGAGCACAGAGAGTGCTGTACCAGCCTGTGTGATTTTCCCCTTAAATAATGACGAATAATACAACCAACTTCAAAGTAAAGTGAGCGCGGAGGGAGAGGGGCCGTGGGACGTTTGACACAGTGGCGCAGATTGTCTTGCCTTCAACAGGCGTCATTAAATGCATTAGCAGGATGGATTTAACCAAATTACAGATGCATTTTGATAATGACTAATGAGGGCTACGGAGAGTGCAACTTGAGAGAGAAGCGTACGGATGCATGCATTTTCTTTTCATTTAGATGGAATACTCTGGTGGGGGGGGCATGTACTCCCCCACACCTCTCCATGCCATAATGAGAGAAGAGTGATTAACACTTTTTAACCATCTTGCAGATAGAGCAGCCCTTTTGGCGGTGTGTTTCGCGGTAATTTCTTTGTTAATTACATCTCAGGGGAGCACGGTCGGTGGGGGGACTGATTGCCGGAGGGCCGGTGGAGGAGAGGAGCTCGTGGTGGGACCGGGCTGTCACACTTGCACACGGGCCTACTTTACCCAGACAGTCTGCTCTGCCGGCAGGGCCCTGCGGCCATCGCCTCCGCCACGCTACGCTACACTAACTCTCCTCTGATAGCATCACCGGCGCCAACGGCCTTCTTTCCCGCCCCTGCGCTCTGCGCCGAACAACCTCTCCTCTGTTAATTGTGCGGCCGCGCTGTGGTGCCCTGCCGCTCGGCCACTAGCGCAGCGCGTGCTAATCGCGTCCGTGCGGCAATGGCGCATGCTATTCATCCAGCAGTCTGTCTTTCTTTCCGCCAGTCGCAGTCCCTTTTGGGGGAGTTTAAGATTGTGAGATTGCCCATGCCTTTGGGGGATGATGAGACGGGGCCATTTCGCTCAGCGTCACAACGGCTGGGAAATAGCATCACGGCGCTAAAATTGATCAGTGGCAGAGGAGAGCCCAGAGCAGCAGCGGTGGGAGGCGGGACTGCCGCATCTCTCCACACCTTCCCCGCACTTCTCTAATGCCCTTAAATGTGTTGCTTTACAGGCCTCGCGGGCATCCAGGGGAGAAGAGGGCTTTTTGTTAATCTCTCATTGCTCCGTGAAGACAGCTGCGAGGGTCACAAGAGACTGCAATTAACATCAGCTCACTGATCTCACACAGCCAGGACCGTGTAGCATTCTATACATACCAAACAGCAACACCTCCTACACGGGTGTGATCAGGAAGCAGCGAGAGAGTTGCTTCAATGGACCGCAAGCACTGGGAAATCAGGGACCGGTGGAGATTAGAGGAGAGAAACCACTCTGATGAGGGAGTTTAGGGAAGAAACAGACCAACAGAAAAGAGTGACTGAAGTATTTGAGGAAAAACTAAAGAACGGCAGATAGATGGAAAGGTTGCTGCGTTTGATCTGGCATCAAGGCGCCGGGCTTGTCAGGAGAGGCGAGAGAAGGGAAGTGACCCGCGAGTGACCCCAGCCCCAGAGGGACTATTCTTCCAGATCAGCGCGGCCCGACTGACCCCGGATGATCCTGGGCAGTGTGGCGTCCTCCTCAGCCCCTCACCCTGCATGTCACTTCATATCCACAGCTGCAGCAGCAGAGGAAAATACAAGGATAACATGATGGATGGACAGTTCTGCAGAATAGAAATGAAGGTTTTGTTCAGCGGATGGATGGATGGGACTTAAGTGCCTTTCCAGATCAATTCCAATGGACCTGAAGCAGGCATGTCTAATTCAGTATGGGCGGAGGTGGGCAGATTATATGCCTAATGCAACAAACCAAAACATGCTGACAATACTATTATCACCACTTCAATTAAATCAGTCTAATGGGCATGACATTTGCAAGCACTCCCCTTATACAGCAATCTGAATTTATCCCCTGGCAATAAACATAGATTACTTTTCTCAACAAATAAGAATAATTTTGAAAATGATGCTTGAGGACCACTACCTGGCCTAGTGGGTTAGACCCGGGTTCGAATCCCACTTACTACCATTGTGTCCCTGAGCAAGACACTTAACCCTAAATTGCTCCAGGGGGGGACTGTCCCTGTAACTACTGATTGTAAGTCGCTCTGGATAAGGGCGTCTGATAAATGCTGTAAATGTAAATGTAAATGTACCTCTTCAGGGAATATTCACTGCAGCCCCTTCTTGTAGAGAGTATCCATGTTTGCTGGCCTGTCTAGTCCATCAACCTGTTGCATTACTGTGTATTTGTAGGTCTTGACCATCTCCACATTCTTCCCCCTGAGGAAAGGTCAGGTCAACCTGCGACATGTCATGAAGACCTTTACCCTGTACACTCACCTCTTCTCCACCACTGATGCACCGCTCAATCACTTCATGTGTGCAAATGTAATAGAATTCAGTTTACTCCCTTTTCCCTCTAATTTGCCTGTGACTAATTCACCGTGCTCACACACTATGCAATAGCAAATGGTGTTTGATTGTAGATTTGTAACTGGTTTCATATAGGAAAAAGACTATATTTAAACCTGGAATTGTGTGCAGTAAAAAGATGCTCATGCTACGTTGTCTGCTCTAATTATGTGAAAGAAAGGTTAGAGCAGGGTTTTTTTAGCAGGTCAGGAAAGACATTAAAGCTTTCATTAACTAGCATGAAAAAACATATCTCTCTAATGATCTGCACGTCCTACGTTTTTCCAAGGTCTCTGTAAAAGGTGTTCAGTCCCAGGATCTGTAATTATGTAATAATTCAGAGACATAGGTGTATGGTTTATTTTCATTTGAGAAATAGCAAAGGAAAGAGGCTAGAAAGACTAACCCAATTTGAACTGAAATTACTTGCACCTTAGAAGCCAATCTTCCATAATCAACAACCAATCTGTTTTAAAATATACTTTTAATCAATTACTAATATATGCATTAAGGTCCTATTTATTATAATGCAGCTTGTTATTGATCTACAATCAATAACCTCATAAATCTATGCGTTTCATTATAGTACAATGGAATCATCAAACATGTGACACTACAGGCTTGTGTGTACACTATCTATGCATAAACTAAACTAGCTAAAGGCAATATACTAGCTAAAGCTCTATATCATAAGCATTTGTGTGACATTTAGAGAATTTGATATTTGCCTTACAGCATTCAGATTGTGCATTATTTATTATGTCTAATGTATTATCAATTATCTTATAAGTGCAAAAAGTTATTTAATAAATTAAATAGATAAAAAACATTCATGCCATGATGTTTGGGACTTCTGACAAGGAAATAAGGATAGAAGGAGACAGAGCTGAATGTCAGAATTGGCAAAAAGCGGCTCCTCTTACTGCAATGCTGGTCCAATAACCAGAAAGCAATGGCCCAAAAAATAGCAGAATATACAAGCCATCAGAAACCGGCTGGTGAACCACTGAAGGGCAAAGATGAGTGATACATTGTAGGAAGATGCAGGAGATCATTGCAACTGACCCAGCATCTGGTTGGCAGAGATTTGGCTAAATAAATCAAGTAAACGTCAGCAGGAGCAGAATGAGCATCAGCATTCTGAAATATGAGCTTTCTGTGCAGGCTTCCTTAGTTCTGCTGCATATATTATGAAGGAGCACACCAGAGGCAGGGAAGTCAGGCTACCTGAACCCTAGAGGTTAAGGAAGTGGACTCTGCAAGGTCACAAGTGTTATGTACACTTGAAGAAATTATTATTGCTTGTTTCCTTCTTTTTACACTGTGGACGTGTGCAAGTCAAAGAAAAAGGATTACTAAAAAATAAAAATACACAAATATTCTTCTTGAGAACAAACCACAAACTGTGTAGTGGAAAAGATAACTGCACACACAAGTGAGTCTTGATCAGTGGCAACCATTTATATGAGAAAGACACTTTTATAAAGAACAGTGTAGTAAAATGTCAAATCTTTTGTTTGCCATGTATACCATATAGGGGCAGCAGTGGCCTAGCGGTTAAGAAAGCGGCCCCGTAATCAGAGGGTTGACTATTCGAATCCCGATCCGCCACGGTGCCACTGAGGTGCCACTGAGCAAAGCACCGTCCCCACACACTGCTCCCCGGGCGCCTGTCATGGCTGCCCACTGCTCACCGAGGGGGATGGTTAAAAGCAGAGGACACATTTCTTTGTGTGAACCATGTGCTGGGTGTGTATCACAATGAAAACCATTATATCACAATGACAACCATTATATCATGCAGCTGAAGTCTACATTCAGTGCACATTCTGTGCCACACTTAAAAATGTGTGATCAGAATTAATTATGGGGCCACAAAGCACAATGGGACATAATCGGGAACAAGAGAAACAAAAAAAGCAAAAGAAATGACCCATTCGTTTAGCAATGCGCCAGTTTGAAAATATTGCCCTCAATGTCCACTTTCTGTTTTTGACATTGACCTGGCAGAGTTCGAGATGGAGGTGTAGATTGACCAAGTCAATGTGTGTTTGTTCCACTTCTGTGTTCTTTGGCCTCAGTTACTCAAGCTCCATCAAAAAGACGGTTGTGATAAAAGGTTGATTTCCTCCCTCGCAGACGCCCCTGTTGATCAGCGGGGACTTGAAACATCCCTCACACCTGTGTAATTGCGCTCGCGGTAAGTGTGCTTTTGGAAGCCGCTGCTCACTCCGCTCACACTAGCTGATTGGAAAAACTAAAGTTGTTCCGTTAATCGGCACGCAGCCGGCAGGTTTGCCTCATGAGCAGTCGACTGAGTCGCAGGCTGGCCTCAGAACAGCCCCACCTCGGTTTCCCACTGCAGAACGCCTAAATGAGAAAATTAATTATGACAGGAGTGTTTGCTCACTCTGTTGTTTTTCTGACTGACGCTGATCGTGCCAGCGCTGAAAGTGACAATGGGACAGCGCGTACCGTGTTCCTGCTTGGAACGATCCTGAATCCCCGCTCAATAACGGGAGAAGACTAAGCCAAGCGGCATCCCTCAATCCATCTGCCTCATTATCTACTGTTATGCTCAACTATCTTTTCGAACTCAGTGCATGGGTTCTATGAAATACTTCCTTAGGGCTGTCAATTAATTTCATTTTTGCATTTTCTGCATTTAATTTCAAATATTAAATATTAATATTCATGCAATTTGTTTACTTCCCGTGTGGCTCTGGCCTATGACATGGTTGTGAAATTCATGGAGCCGTCACTCCAACACAGGAGCAGTGTGCTTGTGTGGACGCTTCCTTTTTCTGCTGCACAGGGAGTGCAAATAAGCCACAAATATGAAAAATGCCATTTGATTTCCTGGGTGCCTATTTCCTACCAGCTAGCACCATTGCTTTGTTTGTCATTGTGTCAGTAATTAGTCCCAATCAGTTTTCCATGCATTTCCAAGTGAAAGTGATTGTTTTTGTCATTGTGATACCCAGCACACAACACAGCTCAGTCAACAAAATGTGTCCTCTGCATTTAACTCATCACCATGTGAGCCTGCAACCTTTTGGTGACCTTTTGGTTTGGTCTGCTTTCTTAGCCGCTTGGCCACCGCTGCCCCATCAGCTCCCGACTTCATTCAGTCCTTCATGTATTTCTCTGTTCAAGTTTTTATTTTGGTATTTTGGTCATTGTGCCTATTTTGTGTTTTGTTATTGTCTGTCATTAAATTCCACGTTATTGTTTTGCACTTGAGCCTTGCGCCATCACTCTTGTGACCCATCATGTGAAACAACCTCTACTGAGCCATTTAAAGCAATTTTACAGTACATTGTGCACTTTAGTCTTAATAATACATTGGGATAAATGTATTGCAAAATATCAAATTTAAATGTATACATTATAGAATGCTTATTACAAGTATTTGGTGATTTTGTTTTTTTATTAATCTCTAGTCTTGATGCTCTGGGATTGTAAATCATAAATTCACAAGACTGTAAAGTTAACAGCTAACCTCTCAACTGATGGATGTGCGTGAGTTTGGGCCCTCGTCAGAATTAAAATGTGATTATGAAGCCTGTTCCTCATGGCCGCAGTGGACCTGAAGGCCAGGCTTGGCTCTGATGGACGGTCAGTGCCTCCAGTCATGTGACCAAGGCGACTTGTCCCCTGAGGGATTGGTGGTTCATTTTTTGTACTCTCTCTTTGCGCTGGAAGATATTAATATGTCTTTTATACGCCCTCTCTGCACTAATGAGCTGCTCTGCAGTCAAATGGTAATTACGGGGAGTAATTTTTATCAACTTAATTAGTTACATTTCGGTCCTATTGATGAATCTTCTCGATCCTGATTGTTCCACGTGCTCTCGCTGTCGCATGGTAACAAGCTACATAAGGTACGGTGTGTTAATATTGCTTCCGAAGACACGCAGTTCCCAGCGCCTCTTCCTTCCTGAACACACCTGGTCTGCTTCCAGGCTCCTCCTGCACCAAGTGCCACGAAAACCAAAAAAAAAACAGGGCTGCAGATTGCCAGGTAATTAAGCCCGATAACGACCTCCTAATTCAGGTAAACAGGGACTTGATCATCAGTTGACGTGCTGTATCTGGGGTGTCATTGTCCTTATACGTGCAGGCCCCTGAGGCAACAGCGCGAGCGTCAGTGACAGTGTTGCTGTCACCTCTCTTTTAGGGGCGGAGTTTCTTTGTTTCCCACCGCGAGCGGCTCCCGCTGTTGTTACCACTGCAGCACATTCCGTCAGAGAGGCGCTGAGAGCACCGTCCTCCCGGCAGAAGATTGTTAATGTGACCTTGATGAGTCGAGCCGAGCGGGCAAGGTCACTTTGGGCCGAGCTGCACAAAATCCTCCCTTATCCCTGTGCACTGTGTTTACGGTCAGAGTGATGCTCTGCTACACACACTCCTTTCTCTCGCCGGGAATCATTCAGTGAGAGACTGTCTGAAACACACATCAGTAAACACTGGCGACTTGATATTGTGCTTAAAATCTTGTATCTCAGTACGTGACTACATACGTGAAATATGTATTTTATTTTTTTTTTACCAAAGGATGTATACACAATTCACACACTCGCATCTATGGCCAATTCATAGTCACCAATATGTGAATGTCTTTGGGCAGCAGGGAGGGCACGCCACAGAACCCAGAGGAAACGTGTGACCACGTGTTGGGAAAACATGCAAAGTCAGTCCTGCTTTTTTTGGTGTTTTTATCACTCTTGTAAAACCCCAACGGTTTTAAGCAATGCACAAATTGGTCTTGTCCTCTATCCCGTTCCCTTGATCTCAAACACTCAATTGATTTGAATATTTGGTGTTGAGAGGTCGAAGGACATACGAACTCACTTTGTAGCAACAAGGAAAATGTCAAGGAAAATGTCATCAACACTGTCCATTGACTTGGACAGAACTGATTAGATATTGGTGGACAAGGGTCAAATATCTATTTACTGAATACAGCATGTTTCTCACTGAAACTTGTTCAGTCAGGTCATACATGCGACAAGACACAATACACACAAAAACTGGGATGACAACAATGCTGGATTTCGGATAGATGTATGTTACGCGCACCAGGACCACAGGCAGCAATAAAGTCACTTGCACAGGTTGTACATTAAAACACATACATTCAATTAGACAGAGGGCTCATTAAAACACATACATTTAATTAGACAGAGGGCTCATGCAAAGTCCATTCTCGCTAGTATTAACTGTATTGTTTTTTGGGGTGATGCGATACAAATTTGGAGGTCATTGATCACAGTGAATATGGGTATATATCTGTAGAGGTGTTAAAATTTGCAAAATCATCTATGTTCTCGGCTCAGATTGATTCATGACGTGTCTCGAAACTGCAGGGCATTTATTTTTTTATTTATCGAAATGAGTAATTTTGGCTGCCTAAGTTTAGTGGTGGGCATACAGCTCATAAAAGAACAAAAGGCAGTGGAGTGTGTGTAGCGCTTGGCCTTGCTAGTGATTGAAAACGAGCCGACCCGGCTAGTTGCCATGTCAACGCCGGGTGACCTGTAATTGTGTGTGTGTGTGTATGTGTTTGGGTGACAGAATGGGGTCTGAAGACATGGACCTGACGAACCAGTCATCTCTCGGCCCTGATTACTCATTTTAGAGGTCGAGACAGACAGGACCGCGGCCAGGTCCCTTTTCTATAATTAATCACCCCCTCCATCCGCCGAGGACGGCCATCACCTCGCAATATACGCGCTGGCACCGGCCAGCGCCACGGCGCCGTGAGCTGCCATCCCGTTTCACATGGGGGAGTGATGCATCTCCCTCAGACCGGTGTTTTTTTAAAGATCAGCGGGGGCTTAATTTGTTGCCGTTGTCAGGGAGTGCGCTAATGTGAGTTTGAATAATGAGAGGGTGTTTAAAAAATTATAAATAAAAAAATTCAATCGCCTGACTGAGCCTGAGCTGAAAAGCGTGCCTGATTTATGTGAAGATCATTGAATTTATTATTTTTGCCACCAAAATGATATGGAATTAAATGTCAACAAAAGGCCTTTAATATATCAGCCTACTTGATGCAGCATTATAAATGACTCACAATGGAAACTGTTGGAGCTTTTCTTCAGTTTAATACCTTCGAACAGGTCCTTCTTTCTACCCTCATCTCACCACAGGATGTATTTTTTGTCAAATTTTCAATGGTGATTTTAACGGTGCACTAGGTGATGCTGGAATAAACTTGTTTTCAGTTGCCGCTTTCAAGGTCAAGGACGCCGCATTTGAAATGTGCATCATCACACACATCTCCTTTCCTGCTATAATCACACACAGCGGCATAATCGGAGGCGGAACAGTTAAGCTGCCGAGAGCTGAAGCTCCGTGGCACAGATGTGCTGTTAAAGACTTAAAGCACAGGATCCCGTCTACTTTCATTAGTCCTGTAAAACACCGCCTGCAAATCCTCACCTCAATTAGGCCAGGGGAAAGTTCTGGGCTGCGCGTGAAGGTCAACGTGCGCGTCGGTAGCGTAAATGATACGGGGGAAGTTGCAGAGGTGGACATGTTGGGGGGTTTTGGGGGGGCGTTGTTAGCGTGCAATCTTGGCGTGAAAGGAAAGCCAGCTGCCTGCCTCATGTGGACAGATAAGGCCAGCAAAACAGCACCTGGCTGGCAGAGTGGCCCGCAGCTGCTGTGAGCCTGCAACAACTCCTGGGGACGCACCCACCAAGGCTAACAGCGCCTGATTAGAACACTGCAGCTAAGGCAGCGGGGAGGCGGCCTGCCTTCCGTGGCCTGGATCTTCACAGATTCCTGAACTGTAAAGGTATATATAATTTTCTGTGCGACATGTTTATGACCATCTGAAATGCATAATAGTTGCTTCAGGTATTAATACTCATCTCAGCTTTAATGTAAAAAAAAAGAAATTTCAACAATGTTCAGCACTTTATTTCCAATTATTGTCATTTTCAGTAATGGGGGACTAACTGGTCGTAAACACAATTTACATAATTCTCACACATGCTACTTACTCATTCTGGATTATTTGAATCTGCACCCGACAGTATGTCATGTGTGCAAACATCACTGAACACTTTCTTTATGTTAAGTTTTGGGTGTGGTCTGGCTTTTAACGCCATTAATAGATTGACAAATGCCACAGATTTCATAGTCTATAATCAGAATATGAAAAGGGTGGAGTACCAGGAAATAGACAAGGGAAAACATAATGATAAAATTATGTAATATTAAATTAGAATAACAGCAGTTTTTGGAAAAATGACTCTTGTTTAGGTTGGAATGCTTGGACTTTGCAGTACACAGTAGTAGAGTGTTACTGCAATATTTTTGCCATGTCCTTGCTGTGGAAAGGGTTTATTTTAATGAGGTCCCAACCCAGAAGCTGGTAGAGATGGTCCATGACCTGCCAAAGAAAGTGCAACATGGTTTTTGTACAAGCAATTCCTAATAAACACATGTGACACAATAAAAGAAGATAAACTGTGAAGAACAACACACTTATGTGTTAAGCACAATAGTACCAAAATGACAAATTTATGGCAGCTTTATTTAAATGTTCACTCCTGCCTCGTATGCTCATTTACATGAATCTCCCTCTTCTCTCACACGTCTTTATGAATACTAGATTAGCGACCCGCCGTGTGCCTTATTCGGTGATTCAAAATACTGTGACACTCATTGTAACAGAGTCCTAAATCTTTCTATGAAGTAGAATAAACTTGACTGAAATGCCATTGGACTTAATAAAATGGACTTAATAAAAAAGACATTACTTCACCTGCAAGTTTTTCTAATAGATATCATTTTTTTTATTTGACTTTAATATGAAGTTTTATCATATAATGAAGTTCTATTATGCCTAAGTTAAACATTCTTATTCACATGTAGAAGTCTTTTTGTGTGTGTGTTCATTCTTGCTTCGCTCACTGTAGACAAGGCCACGCGGTTTGTTTAGACATTGTTTGTACGTTGCTGGTGGCCACTGCCGTTTGAGATTTATTTCCTGCCACAGTATCCTACACGCTCGGCAGAGGTCTTGGTCAAATGGCTCTATCCAGAACAAAAGATTCGTAAATTACCTGTGATTCGAGCCGCAGGACTCCGCGGTCACTACAGACAGTTGCGCTTTTGCTGCGAATGGCGGACCGCCGACACAGGCATTACTTTGTCCTCAGAGCACCACAAACAAGATGTCACGACTCCCCATGTCTATGGGCGGATCAATCACAGGGAAACAAGATCGGGCATTTTCACCTAGGGCAGCCAGGAGGCCTCGTGGCAGGTTTTTATTTAGATACAGGTAGGCGTAAGTGGGGGAATAAATTTTGCACTGGAAGATTGAACGGTTTTCCAGCCACAAGATGAAGACAGCCCAGGCAGGACATGGCATGCAGACGTCTTTCTCGTTATTACTGGTGACGTATAGACGCGATCCATGATGTGTCCATGCCAATCTTTTGCCCCTGGAGCATTTACACATGGACAAGGTAATAGTAATGGGACAATGGTGGGTCTGTGGTTAGTGCTCAACAGTCTTAACTTGTTCATGTGAGTCTCCACTGTCTTGTTTTAGTTGGGACAAGTCATGTATTGGGCCAGATTGGATTGTACCACAATGCACGATCCTTCCCCTGTAAATTGATTGCTACTTTACCTTGGCATTTACTTAGTCTGACAACTCACTCTCTTGCCAAGTGAAATTTTTAGGCTTTGGAGGCAGAGTGGGATTGAAGACCATGTGAGCTGAAAGGGACCAGCCTCTGTAGATTCCCCCCAACTAATTCTTTAACTTAAAAACTAAATAAAAATATGAATATGCACTGAGTATTCATGCAAAACCATATCAATGCTGATTAAACATTTTAATAATAACGATGTACTCCAACATTTATATTCAGATTGACTATGAAACATGGAAGCACACACACATTATTCAGGTTACAATCTACAGAGCAGCCCATTGTGTTGAAACATTTTTCAAAGCATACATTTGAAACTATGGTCTGGCTTTCTTAGGTCTGAAATTGCTTGTAACGACTATTAATTGGTAAATACATAGTTTCCATGTTACACTACTCACTCATTTAAACATGAAAAGTGTTCTAATAGGAGATTAAATGTAAAATTGTTTTCTTCCCTTCCATTACTCTAATAGGTTATAAAATGTAAATTTGGGGAAAATGTAAAATAGTTCCCTATTCAAACCATTATAAACATTGTGGTGGCAGCCCACCCTGTTTACAGGATTAATTACTGTAATATTGCAAATGTTTCATGTCAAACATGATTCAGTTGACTAATCGGTGAAAGGCAGTGTGTGTGAATGATTATGCTGGATCAGATATTTGTTCCATCTACCTGTAACCAGCTTAATTATGATCAGCTACCACATTAGAGGGACATAATGGATATCAACCACTGGTTTCATTACCAGGTTTTGTATGCAAAGTGTAACATTGAGCTTGCTGTTTGTACCACATTAGTAGTGAACTAAAGATTTGTCATTTTACACTTTTAAGTGAAACTGAAGACAAAATTGTACAAGGCTGGCCAGCAGTTCAATTAATTTTTTCAAAAGATCAAATAATTCTTCACATGTGTGTGGGACATTATTAAATTATACTTTCAGAAATGTGTATGATGCACATGCTGGTTAAAAACCAACAGATTCTTATTCTTTATACATTCATGTACACATAGTGCATCCAAAAAGTATTCACAGCGTTTTGTTATTTTGTTGTGTTACAGCCTTATTCCAAAATGGACTCAATGCATTTTGTTCCTCAGAATTAAAAAAAATTACTTTTGGGTTTTGGTGAATTTATAAAAATGAAAGTGATTGTCATTATGATGCACAGCACAGGGTGCACACAACAAAATGTGTCTTCTGCATTTAACTCATCACCAGAGTGAACAGTGGGGAGCAGTGTGTGACCTTCTGATTATGGGTCCGCTTCCTTACTCGCGAGGCCACCACTGCCCCACATAAGTATTACATAACTAATACATAAGTATTCACAGCTTTTGGTCAATACTTTGCCGATGCACATTTGGCAGCAATTACGGACTCAAATCTTTTCATGTATGATGCCACAAGCTTGGCACACCAACCTTTGGCCAGTTTTGTCCATTCCTCTTTGCAGCACCTCTCAATCTCCATCTGGTTGGATAGGAAGCATCAGTGCAGCCATTTTAAAATCTCTCCTGAGGTGTTCATTCAGATTGGACTCTGGCTGGGCCACTCAAGGACATTTAAAGAGTTGACCTGAAGTTGTCCTTGATTTCTTGGCTATTTGTTGTCACTGTGCAGTCAATGTGCTGCTGAATGATGAACAAGAGCGCTCTGGAGCAGGTTTTCATCCAGGCTGTTGCAGTCATCTTTGCAGTCATTGTTGCAGTCATCTTTCCATCTATCCTGACTAGTCTCCCAGTTCATGCACACAGCATGATGCTGCCACCACCATGCTTCATTGTAGGGATGGTGTTGGCCTGGTGATGAGAGGTTTGGATTCCTCCAAAACCTGACACCTGGAATTCACATCAAACAGTTCAACCTTTGTCTCATTAGACCAGAGAATTTTGTGTCTCATGGTCTGAGAGTCCTTCAGGTACTGTTTCTACTCCAGAAGGGGTGGTTTTCGTCTGGCTACTCTACCATACAGGCCTAATTGGTGGATTGCTGCAGAGATGGTTGTCCTTCTAGAAGGTTCTCTTATGTCCACAGAGGATCTCTTGGGCTCTGTCAGAGTGAACATTGGGTTCTTGGTCACCTCCCTGACTAAGGCTGTTCAGTTTAGGTGGCTGGCCAGCTCTAGGATTTGTTGTGGTGGTTTTGAACTTATAAATGATGGACACCACTGTGCTCATTGGAACCTTCAAAGCAGCAGACATTTTTTATTGTAACCTTCCCCAAAATTGTGCCTCGAGACAATCCTGACTGAGGTCGACAGACAATTCCTTTGACTTCATGCTTGGTTTGTGCTGTGACATGAACTGTCAACTGTGGGACCTTATATGGATCGCCGTGTGCCTTTCCGAATTATGTCCAATCAGCTCAAACATCTCAAGGATGATCAGGGGAAACAGGATGCAGCTGAGCTCAATTTTGAGCTTCATGGCAAAGGCTGTGAATACTTATGTACATTTTTAGAAATTTCCCAAAACCTCAAGTTTTTTGTCATTGTCGTTTTGGGGTTTTGTGTGTAGAATTCTGAGAAAAAAATGTGGTATAAGGCTGTAACATAACAAAATGTGGAATAAGTGATACACTGTGAATACTTTCCAGATGCACTGTATATTCCCTGAAAAGAACCAGTTTAATACATAACTCTCTGGTTTTATTTAACACATAAATGACACGACGTACAACCATTCTGTATGTAATTCACTTGCATGATCTGCTCCCACAAGCAGATCTGTTTCCTCTGCTTATTTCCTTGCTAAATTCTGTTTTTGCATCAGGATCCCAGGACAGGGAGGACATAGAGCAAGTACAGGACTACCCTGTACCCTGTATACCAATGAAAAGAGGCGACTGAGTGATTCAGTGTAACAGAGAGTTTGGCACACATCTGAAACGCACTTATTGGTCATTGCAGCAGTAGCTTGCAACTCATGTCCTAGTTTAAAATGTCGCTAATGACAGGGACTTGGCCACCCTAGTAATTGACATTGTCCTCACAACTACAAGTCTGTGATATTTTGACGACTGTTAGTGCAGTGGTGCTGTTAATCAAAGTAATGTACTCTCCAGACCATCAAAGACCCAGTAACAAACACATCTGCTCTCAGAACTGCCATTGCAGCATGCTTTTCCTGGTCGAACGGCGCTATAACACCACCTCATTACCCATTTTCCTGTGGAATCAGCTAGCATTAGTTTTTTTTCATGGGAAGTCTAGTCTGATGTAGTGTAAGGAGAGTTGTGTTTCATGCGCCTCTGTTTATCTGTTATTTACTGCCGTGTAAAGGGAGTATTGTCTCGTTTTTTCTGTCAGAGAATAAAGCGGTTTACCCCACAATCATTTTCAGCGCTTACGCGGCAGTTCGCCATATCAAAAAAGGCTTTTACTGACATCTAGTGTCCAAATAAAGGATCTGAGATTTTACTTCCTTAATGTCATTCTTTGGACATACCTACCCATCAAACTACAGACCAGCAAACCACAGACTCTGGAAATGATCTGAAAAACATGGTAATTGGAAGTCAGTCTGACTGAAAGCCACCAATCAAAGCATTTTCTCTTCAGAAACTGGAAATTACTGGGATTTTACATCGGGGCTTTATAATAATCCTGCATGCTGCCTTCAATGATCTGTCTAGTTCTGTGCTGCCTTTCTCTTGGCGTTTTCCTTAATATCTCGCTCTGCGAATTAGAACCATGACTGTTGGAATACTCTTATTTTTCTTATTTGATACAGTTCTTTTACTGCACTGCACTTTTATGTAATCTGCAATCTTTCTATTTTTCCGTATGTAAGATTTTTTGTAGTATATTGTATGTTGTTGTTCTTTATACCGTGCTCGAGGCTCCATAGACCGGAATCAAATTCCATGTATGTGTTCACTCATATACGTGTCGAAATAAACAAAATTCTGATTCTGATTACATAATAAAGACACAGAAATTACAATAGTTGAAGGAAACCAATTGATGATTTTATTGTGTTGTGAAGTCATCACAATCCTCAGAATTTTGCACAGAAACAGAAGTAAGACTTGTTTGGTAAAACAGAGCAGACAGCTTCGCTCGCAGCGCGACTCCTCGTCCCCGGCTCCATGCGACGATTAATCAAGCCTGCGTCACATCCGATAAAGAACGGGAGCGTGCTCCCCTCCCCTCCATCAACCCAACACCCAGACGTGGCTGGAAGCCACCGCCCGTGCGCTCAGATGCGCGGATATTCATCGTGTCTGTCTGCCATCCGCACATCACCCCTCTTTCATGCAGATGGTGACGGGGCATACAGGCTCCCGGTGCTTGGCCCGGTGTTGCCTCACATAAAGACATTCCTACAGGCAACACTACAGAGAACTCATGAATAACAATAGTGCACACACACACACACACACACACACACACACACGCAAACTATCTCTCGGCGGTTTTCTCCAAATGAGCTAGGTTTAATTAAAAATACAGGTTAGAGGGGATTTTGGGGCCAAGGATCTGGAGGAAACCAGGAACTTTGAGCCCAGGAGTACTGATTGATGTGCTGTAAGACCACCTCTTGTTTTCTGCCCTCCATTCAAGTGCACTGAAGTGCATTTGCATTTGTTCTTGTGCCACATGAGAGGTGTGTGAGCAGAAGTGTGATTCGTTGCCTTCGGCAGTGTAGTCTCTGCAGAATAAAAAAATAAATAAAAATGTGTGGCTTTTAATCCACAGTCTCTTAAATTGTCTGATTTTTATTAATGCTCGTTCGGGCAAGGGGGTATTCCCTAATTGGCTGTTGAGCTTTTAGATTACTTGTGTATCCAACCAGCTCAGCAAAGGGAGCAATGGTGTTCTGAGAACTTACAAAAAAGAAAGAAGAATCTAAGAATTTTTTTTATTCTTACACATGGCTGGTTTGCTGCTCTCTCGTGGGGCAGTGGCGGTTAAGGAAGCGGCCCCGTAATCAAAAGGTTCGAATCCCGATCCGCCAAGGTGCCGCTGAGGTGCCACTGAGCAAAGCACCGTCCCCACACACTGCTCCCCGGGCACCTGTCATGGCTGCCCACTGCTCACTCAGGGTGATGGGTTAAATGCAGAGGACAAATTTCACTGTGTGCACCGTGTGCTGTGCTGCTGTGTATCACATGTGACAATCACAACTTATGTTCCTCTATAGACATTAAAGGCGTGAGTCCTGGCTCAGCAATATGAGGCAGCAAGGAGTCTGCACAATTATGAGTGCATTTATGATGCAATTTTGGTGGTATTTTTGCAAAGCACGCTTCTCTTTTTGTGCACCCACGCAAATAACATGGTTGGGGAAGAATGACCAAATAAAAAACTACCCTAGCTTTGTATGTATTTTGGACACTTTAATGTAGTTATCTGTGCCATTTTGGCCATCAAATTTCACACAATGAAACAATTTTCTAAAAAAAATTTATTGCATAAATTCAAATTATTGTGTTGTGCCATGTATCTGTATTTTATGTGAATTGTATGAAGTGTCAAAATTTGCTTTCAGACCCAGGTTCTCAGACTGCTGTGCTCTGGCTCTTTCTAGTTGTAACCGTAGTACACCAGGTTGTACACCAGGAGATAATTCACAGCTGCTATGTTTTTTTTACTGCAGTATTGACAATGGATGATATTCAATAGTAAATAAAGTTTATATTAGGAATAAAATGACCACTTGGGTAAAGTCATAGTGACAGTGCTTGGAGTGGTGGTATTTCTGATAAGGGCTAGTGTTTTATTAAGGAACATCTGCACTCTGCACATCCACATATGAAAGTGAAGTGATTGTCACTTGTGATACACAGCAGCACAGCACACAGTGCACACAGTGAAATTTGTCCTCTGCATTTAACCCATCACCCTGAGTGAGCAGTGGGCAGCCATGACAAGCGCCCGAGGAGCAGTGTGTGGGGACGGTGCTTTGCTCAGTGGCACCTCAGTGGCACCTTGGCAGATCGGGAATCGAACCAGCAATCTTCTGATTACGGGGCCACTTCCTTAACCGCTAGGCCACCACTGCCCCATTATGGGCCTACATGCCCATTTGTTCGTATCCTACAGTTCATTTGGGGATTTTGGTCCAGTAAGCAGGTCTTGCTGACAACTCGGTCTCCAGTAGGGCAGAGTAAACTTTATTTGTAATCAATAGACATTTTGGCATTTGAGGAAGTACCCACTTGAGACATAATTGAAGAAAAGTCAGCTACTGGTGACTATTGATTTTGCATCCGATGCTTTTGCCATTTTAAAGACATAAGAAACTTGAGAGCTTGTGTATGGTGTTCTTTATTTCAACCATGGTAGTCTTTCCTCTGTAGCACATGCTCCTCATCTTTTTTACGGAAGCAATGAAATTAATCACTGTGCAGATTCAGATTTATTCAGCTGATTAAAATAGTTGCTACATTGTAACGGAGTTGTCACGTGGCGCTCTATTTCCAGGGAATTCTCCATCAGATGAGTCAGAGGAGCACGACAAGGAGCCGCGGACCCTGACCTACCCCGCGTACATCGCCAGCCTGCTGGACTCGGGAGCCAAGCGCATGGCGGTGGGGGTGCGCATGGAATGCAGCAGCCAGGGTCAGTGCCCGCTGTCGTGCCGCCTGTGCCACATGAGCCCTGGCCCTGCCCACCCCACCGAACCCGTACTGCTCCACATCACCAAGGTGACTCCCGTCTATGAGCTGGTCTCCAACAACGAGACCTATCAGGTAACCTGACGAGCTTCCTCAGTTCATATTTCATCCGTATCTCCATTGCCCCAATTTTAACTTGCACATGAAGGCATGCTGTCAATTTTAGAGCCTTTAGGTTTGTGTGTGAGCATGTGTACATTTATTTAGCTGTGTGTGTGTGTTAGTTGAATATGTGTTTCTCTGTGCCCAGGCTCTGCAGGAGGCCATGATGAGTATGCTCTGGTGCTCGGGTAAAGGCGATGTTATTGATGACTGGTGTCGCTGTGATTCGAGCGCATTTGGGACAGATGGCCTGCCGACGTGCGCACCTCTACCTCACCCCATGTACGTCTGTGGCACAGTTTGATTTCTAGGCCTCGTCATGATGTTAATATAAGAGGTTTAGAAAACACATGTCTGCTCTGCCCGCCCCTCAGGCTGAGACTCTCCCACACCTATGAACCAAGCAGCTCACTGGTTATTGTGGAATGGAATCACACAGAGCCACCAATTGGAGTGCGCATTGTGGACTACCTCATCAGTCAGGAGAAAGTGACCGAGAGGACAGACCACTCCAAGGTGGAAACAGGTGGGGAAGTGACCACTAGGTGGTGCTAGATTTCTAGTTTGCATTTTGGTAAATAGCAGAAATGGCAAGAAGTGCCAATGGTCTATTTTTTTCTTTCGCATTTGCTGTGATTTATTTAAACTTGGACAAACCTAGGGTCATATGTTCAGCTGTATTGACATTTTAATAACTGAAAGTGGAAAGCAGCCATTGAAGATTTAAATGTATTTAACGTACAAAGAATTCACTGCTCTTTGCGATACTTTTTTGTATTGGAACCTGCAAGACGGGTCTGCTGTGATAAAATACAGTAACACAACGTAGGTTATGTAAGGTTACGCAATTGATTTTACAGCTACACATTCCTGTCAACTGTGGCATGCAAAGTGAAACACATATAATTTTACTATCTATCTATCTATCTATCTATCTATCTATCTATCTATCTATCTATCTATCTATCTATCTATCTATCTATCTATCTATCTATCTATCTATCTATCTATCTATCTATCTATCTATCTATCTATCTATCTATCTATTATTACTGATGTTATGTTTTAACAGCAGTGTCTCCATATTTAAAGTTACAAAAACTATATTTTAAAATAAACAAAGCACATTGAAAACAAAAGAAGGAATGCCAAGAGTGTTTAGTAATCCATAAAAAAAACATAATAACTATAAAATCAATATTGTTGCTGCAGTAGTAGTTTTATAGTAGTTTTGCTGTTGTTCTGATTCATCTCTTAATAAGGACTTGCTGGCTTGTAGCTTGGAGACCGACTAGAGAAGAATGATTGTGTGATCTGAGTCCAGCACATGCCTGGGTCCATTCAAACTTCTCTAGCAGACCTGGACCACGTAGCTCCACAGAGAGTGTGGTTCCAGGGTCAGGGTTTCTTGCTGGAGCTTAATAGATGAGGATCCCGAACATATCCAAGAGTTGTCAGGCATCTTATGCCTTACTCTGCACCATGGGCGTGAGAACGCTAAAAGCCACATTTAAAAACAGATGCCTGCTTTAATTCTAGAAGCAGTGAAAGATTTTGTGGTCATGCAACTTCCACAGCACCTTCCAGTTTTGTCGGGGAAGATTGAACTTGTTCTTCCTGCCTTAACCTCATTCTGCTCTCTGAGATGCAGCCCTGCAGCCTTCCGGGTCTGGACGGGGCTTGAGCTTTCTGATTTGGTGTTGCCCTGATTGACTGATGGGTTCACAGCTCTGCATGTGTGCAGTGGTGCTGTGAAATACTGGGACCACCTCTGTGCAGAAGAAAGAGGGGGCGGCGGAGCCAGGCAAGAGATGTGGTATTAATTTAGGCTTGTCAGTTTCAACAAGAAGTGTCCATGTGTTAAATAACCTTCGGATGAACGTGAATTGTTCAACGCCCTTGTGCTGTCGGTGAACTGGCTGCCTCCATCCCAGAGAACCAACAATTCGCAGCGTGGACGACTCCTGCCGCACAGCAGGAGCTGATTAAACGTGTGGTTTCAGAATCGTTTTAATGAGCCGGCACGGCCCGGATCGCTCTAGAATCTCCTCTGTGGATGAGTAGCGCATGGCATTCAGATTTGCGCCTCATCTGGAGTCAGATGAGGGCAAGCCGAGCACTCCCACTTCCAAAGCATTAACACCGGCTGAACGAGCGCGGAGTCTGGACACCGCGTCCTACTGACCTCAGAGGCTCGCGCTCTCCAGCGGGCCGGTTGCTCTGGCCAGGCCTTTGGCGCTGGTATCAGTGCTGTCGGATTCCTCCCCCTTTGGTCCCTCTGTCTGGTTCACTTTAAAGGTGCATTTAATGCTTCCCCCGCTCTGAGATTTGGACAGCCGTCTCCAGCTTGGCCAGGCTAAGAACACAACATTATATCAAGTCCAAATGTGTGATTGTGAAAATGTAATCGATGAGGAGGTGCTATTGAGGTGCCGAAAGCCAGTTTTTTTTTTTTTTTTTTTTTAATAAGTCCATGGTTTGAATGCAGCACCTTTGTTTACTGTAAGGGCCTGAAAGGAATCCATGGGATGTCTGGAGAACAGTCATGGCCTTTCTCAGTTTTGCGTACTCCACGAAAGACATTTTCTCTTCCCTTACGGACCCTGTCTCTCAATCCCCAAGTTATTGTCTTATAATGGAATTATATTCTACTTCGGTCCACACACTCATTACGTGATTGTGTTTATGTCTGTGCTGCGTTGGTTCGTTCTAGGTTGGATTAATGTGTTGCGTAAGTGCAGCGTACTAGCAAGCACACGGCAGTTCGGCAGGCCCGGACTTCCGGATGGAGCGAACAGACAGGTCGTGCGCAGGGGTGGAGGGTGTGAATGGAGGGGAATCTATATAAAACCTCATTGCTAATGACAGTATCACGCCCCCCTTCTGGCAGGGATTATTTGTGTGGTAATCTAGCGTTTAATGAGGCTCAGGCACACAACTTGACATCATAGCCTTCTCCCCAGATGTGGAAGCTGACTAAATCGGAAGTCTGCTTTCAGTCATCCCGTTTGGGCCAGACATCCTGTGAAAACAAACAACCAGTCCGACCAGGCCAGTGTCAGTTCTTTGATCACCCAATAACACTGGGGTTTATTCAGGGGTCAGTGGGACATGACGTCCAATCAAATTACATTTGCACTGGTGCCACGCTTCATCCTGGAGCTTTGTTCCGGACCTTCGTCCTGGGCCTGGTTCTGGTGTGTCAACAAACATAGAAGGAATTTCTGAAAAATATTTTTAAAAAATGAAAAGAGGAGGGGAAGTTGCATGCCCGAAAGGTGGAAGACGAGGTTTCACTGCGAAGGAATGTTTCCAAGCCGGGCCGTCTCTCAGTGGGGTGACCTCATTCCTCATGATCTGCGGAGGTCGGCCTGCTGTGCGGAAGCTGGCAACATGCACGCTGCGCTGATGGGCCTCACAGACTCACATATGCATGCAGGGGTTTTGGAGGTGGGAGTGGGGGCGGCGGCGGTGCCACACCTGGGAACACAGTCTCAGAGCTGCCCGAACGCCATAAAACGCCGTCATCTCCGTCCGTCTCAGCAGAGGGTCACAGGGCCCCGGCACCCCGCTGAGGCAGACACTGTTATGACATGGAGGCGCGGACCTATAAAGTTCGACCTGTGAAAGTGAAGTGTGTGTGTGTAGCCGTGGAAGGAACTCACATTCTCGTAAAAACCCAGTTTCCTCCCCTTCAAGTGTGGCCCAGAAGGACGGTGCCCACTTGGCAAATGGCCTCCCCTTACATCTGCAGCTGAGCCAGCTGCCACCCTGCAAAAACAACTTTTTGATTTACAATTGGAATATGACTGTATGATTATGTGAAATGTGTTGATTAAGTAAAAAAAATAGCATGCAATAATGAGTGAGAGTTTTACAAACATCCAAACGTGGCCTTTTGTAGAAAACATCACTGGACAACATCAGAAACCATTTGCGGAATGCGGCATGTCTGCTGTGCAGATATGACCCATCGGAGATTCACGATGCGCACATGGTAAGCACGGAAGCTAAAAGCGTCCTCACCTGCAGGACATTACTGGTGTTTGTTCAGATGTGGTGCTATGAATACCACATGGCCTCTCCGTAACCCACTGCAGTCAAATGGTCTGGCTTTTAATGGGGTGAGAACAAGTCTGCGGTTAAAGATGCCGTCTTCTTTATCAGGGCGGTAGTGGCTTAGTGGTTAACACACTCGCCTATGAAGGTTACTACTAAGGGTACTGGCCATAGATTAAAATTCTATGCTGCTTTGACCTTGACGTATTTGACATCACTGGTTGGTACTGCAAACTCACGTCTAGAACAATTCAGCAGTACAGTCCATGTCTGTAACTTGTTTTTGGCTAAAAGCACCCAAATAATCGACATTATTATATGTAATGTACAATATAATGTAATTGTAACACTTCAGGTCTGGTGAGGGTTAATTATCTTCGGGTTCTACTGTGTGACCCTGCAGTCACCCTGGTTGTCTTGGTGAGCCAGGCTTTGTAATGGTATTCGCAAACAGCCACATTATCTCAGTGCGTCAAAACACTCACCTAAATAATTCAGCCGTGTGCCGTGCACTCCCACTTATTCTCTGTCAGCGTTTGAACGCTTTTGATGATTTTGTGTGGTCCTCTTCACTTCCATCATAAAACACGCTTGTGTATGCAGGTCTGAAATTGGGCTCTGGAAAGTATAGTGGCTAAACGCTCTCACCTGCGCTTGTGTGCTATTCCCCCCTGCATTTTTGACAAGTTTCAGGAAGGAGCGTTTATCTCCAGTAAATTGAAGGAAGTTGAATCCCGACCAGATCGCGGGCCAATGACGTAGATGCAGAGTTCATATTGTGCACCATTCGCACGATCGTGGAGGACCATTAAAACCAACTAGTCCTTTGCATGAAAGAGACTTATGCAATGACAGCAAAGGCAAAACCTTCCATATGCGAAATAGTGTCTCGTAATCATTCTTCACTACAAAGCACCAAAAACCTATAGCTTTGTTGCTGTCTGTTGCTTTTTGTTGACCAGAGTGGATTATGTGAGCCAAATGTTATTTATTACGGCTTTCCAAGGCTATAGGTACAATGGAGTTGCAGCTTTAGACAAACTTATAAAATTCCCAATGTTGCACAGATAAGTGTTTAAGAACAAGTGAGTCTTTTTTTCTTTCTGTTCCTGTATATTTTCCTGAATTGTTGAAATTACTGATATTAAATGTTTTGTACAGAATACATGTGGTTAGAATTGCTGGGACAACCAATACTGGTAGCTCATCCGAAACCAATTCACTTTGCTTCATTGTTACCAGTCTAATCATGACGCTAACACTTAAACTTCTTCTTTAGATCAGTGGAGGAAACTTTTTTTTGGCAGAGGCAAAATAAACACACTTATGTGCATGGACACTCAATCTCAAACCAATTAGATTTTGTTTATGTTATAATTGCCTCTATCACGCGCCAACTATATGCTGATTTCATTGTTCATATTTTTCTCTCGCAATGCCTTGGTGGTGAAGGAATAAATCTTGATTGAATCAAGACAATGAAAATTGAGTTGGAACTGACCGAGAGAGTAAATGGGGGAGGAGTGGGGGGTGTTATTATTGGCCCTGCTTATAAATGATGTCTTGACCTCTCTCCCCATTAGACATCACGTTATGATCCTGTCTGCAGTGCTGGGGTGGATCTAGCTGAGGTGAGGATGGGTAAATGAGGCTATGTACATACAGTTCGAGAGATAAGGGGTTTGCTCAAAACATAAATGTGAAAAGCATGCATGTCATGTTCCACTACAGTGCTTCTAGGACATTAGCAGCATCTACCACCAATACTAGCCCTAGCACCATCCACATAATGAATAGCCATGAGTGCCCACCGTCAACCCTGAGGTCATAGCTAGATAATAATTTCACTAACAAGCACCTTCCATTAGGAGGTAGCCAGACATTGTTTTGTAACACGGGCAAACACAAAAGTGAGAATATGCCTCAAATTGTCAATATTCGCAGCGTGGGGCATGATGCAGGAGGCAGCAGGTGAGGGAGAACGGAGGGAGGCCATGCACACGGTATGGAAGGGGATATGTGGGTCACCCGGGCGTAGGTGTAGCTGAAGACAGATGGCTTGAGAATAGTCAACGAGCGTGGGTCATGCACCGAAGAGACAGATACATTGGAGAAAGAGGCAATTGGGTGGTCTGGAAAGGAGTGAGGGTTTAGTTTCATTCAGATCAGGCATGGAGTTCAGGAAGAGCGGTTGAGGTAGAGGCAGTTGTAATCCAGCAACGGTCAAGCAAGGTAAAGTCGAACACCAATGTCAATAAATTCAACAATGGATGTCCAGTATGGCCGCCGGGTGTTTATACTGGATCCTGACCTAATCTCCATCTGCTTCCGTCATCCCCTCTGCTTCCCTTGTGCCCCCTGTGGGCCTGGTGGTGGCGCAGCAACCATGACACAAATAAAAGAGAATCAGCTACTGGTTGAAGGTAATCATGATGTGTCAAAAACATAACAGTGTTGCCCAATACATGCACCAGCAAGCTGAACACAACCGATCACAACCGGAACACAACTGATCTTGTAGTCATTTGCATGTCTAAAACATAGAAATGTTAATAAAGCTGTTAATGACTAATGATGTTAATAAAGAAGTCATGCAGTTTTGCATCACTACTTAGACCGGTGGGGTTAAAAAATGAAGATATTATTATTTTAATATTGATTGAATAGATTTACCGTAATCAGCTAACAAGAATATCCATGTTACCTTGGTGTTCAGCAGTACAGAATAGCACCAGGACTGAATAAAGTCATGTAGGCCTGGGAAGAAAATTTAAAGTCCTACAAAAACTTTGAGATGATCAGATTGGTGTTTGAAAGCAGCTGCCAGAATTTAGGGCAGCAACGTGCCACTGTATAGTACAAGTGCTTTATATCCTCCACAGCTGAGGGGTTTTTACGGACAAAAAGCCTTTTTTCACATCCCAGCTCATTAAAATTTTGGAATAAGATAGGTTTCAGTGCAGAGTTCAGAACATACATTCTGGTGCAAAGCCAGCAAAGCTCATCACCCAAAGCACAGAGTGGCTACTGTCAAGCATGGTGGCGGCCGCAGCATCACAAGTTTGCCTTTCCGCGGCTGGAAAAGCTGTTCTGCTGAAGACAGGTGGATAATGAATGACTACATAGTCCATAGACTAGATTTGGCTCAAAACACCATGCCACCTGCCAGAAAGCTGAAGTTAAACAGCTATTTCAACACGACAGCAATCTTGAGCATGTGGGCAATTTAATAGAGTGCCTTTAGGAAAAAAAAAGGTCCTGGAATGGTCAATCAAATATTATAGTCCGGCAAAAAAATCTCTATATATTTATTAACCATTATGAATCAATATGACACTAATTTGAACCAATATAATATATATAATTATAATATAATTTAATAATTGGAAATTCAGAATCAATGTATACCTGGTCACCTCATATATATGGACAGAATATTGAAAAATGTCTGCCTTGTCAACTAGAAAAGATCCACTTGAAACAAGGCAGTCAGCGATGCACTATACAGAGAGGAGTTTAGTATTATTATATTTAGTAGTAGCAGTAAATGATTATTAGCTTTACCCTTAACTTCTCACTCACACAAAGCATGTCTGACACCCACTCACAGCCAATCATGGTCACCTGGAGATATTCACCGACCCCCAACACACCTCGCCCATTCACAGCCTCTCACTCGTACCTCTTATCATCAGTGATAATGGTCGTGATGGTGAGAGACTTTGTCCATGTTCATCTTGCTGTGTGTGTTCCAAGAAGGGTCCTTCGCTCTGCCGCATTCCTCATGGCATCACAATATCTCATATCTAAGCAGCAGTGTGTGTGTGTGTGTGTGTTGGGCAGTTGGGCTGACTGTCTTGCATTTTGTATACAGATCCAGATGCAATAATAACCCTTTTATGGTTTTGTTTTGATTCATTAAATCAATCAGGCAGTTGGGCAGGTACACGTGAGAAGCAGCTCCTATGGCACAATCATTATAATCGCGCCGCAGAACTAACAGGGGCCAGAGGGAGTGGAGCACAGTGGAGAGCAGCCAGATACCATGGTGATCCTGCCATTCCTGGCCGCTCCCTATGAAGAATGAGATGGAGTAGGGGGGTTGGAATAGGATGAAGAGCATAAATTCTTCTTCTGCCAGAGTCCTGTTACAGATGTAGCATTTTCAAGGCATCACGCTAGATTTATAAAGAGACGGCACGTAAAAAACGACGCTTGGAAACACTCCTGCCAAATCTTTGAGTAAAAGATAGGCTTTGATGAAGGGGCATCAAGAAAACCTTGATCAAATAGTTCATGATGAATACTTGTATTATTACTAAGGCATTTTTCTTGTCTGGTGTGTGTCAAAAGGAGTAAATATCTCATTTCTTAAACATCTGTACAAATAAACCACTTGTGTCATGACATCACTGATCTTTATGGAGAGCTCATTTGTTTGCTACTGGCGGCAGGAATGGCTTCGCTCCTTTTGAATGGTAACTTTGCTGAGAAGTGGGCCTGTGCTGTGCCCGCTTTCTGCAGAATAACCTTTTCCTGAGGTAATGCTGCAGCCTTTGACTATAGATGGTAAGGTCTTGAATGCTACACACCACTGTGTAAACCACAATAGCAATTCACGGTGATGGTTTTTTGATATCCGTTATCACACATTGAGCTACTTTTTTAAAGGAATTCTGAAAGCTGGAGTTGATTTTAAATGACTATCTGTGTATATTTCTACTTCAGGAAAAATGTTATATAGATATTTGAATGTTGATGGGCGTGATTTTGTATAATCCTGTGAGGATAGAAGGACCCAAGAGCAGTAGCAGACTGAGTCACAGTCATGTGTGAGTTAGGTGTGCCAGGGCCTTGGAGAGGGTGCTGCTGTTCACCGTCATCACACTGCCAGGGAAGTCACTCACAGCAACACCTCATTGACTAACCAGTAGTAACCGCCACAATCTCCTCATTATCCGACTGCGGGGTGGTAGGTATAGGAAAGCCTGCACTGGAGGATGAAGCAACAACATGTCCCAGACTTTGAACATGGGAGAAAACCACTCCCGCAAACACCAGGGCTAGGATCATTGTGAGCGAGGCAAAGGACCCAAGAGCAGTAGTAGTTTTGTTCATTGAGAAATAAACAAAACAGAAAAGCATTCAGGACGATGCCTGTAATCGGAAAGTGGTAACACACAGAGAGTGATTTGGACAAGGTGAAGAACATATACCTACTGCTGGGTGTGCTTGGGCTTCTGAGTGAAGGGGCTGTGGCTAGTGATGATTGAATGATTAATATCCAGGGGAAGGTGACTGTGTGTGTGAGAGTGTGTTTGCGTGCGTGCAACTGCAGGGGCAGTGATAAGCTCTCCATTTCTTGCCTTTTTTTTTTTACTTCCTCGAATTTCAATTGTAGGAATGGCGTGAGTGGCGCTCCAGGGCTGTGTGGATGGCTCTTATAATTTACATGTAATATTACATGTATAAATAAAATCTGTGTATTTCACATATATGAAAAACATGTACTAAGGATATTTAGCCAAGCTGTGCTAAATTGAGCCCCCATTTTTGGCGAGCCCTAAGGTGAATACATACATTAATGGCAATTTCTGTTTCACAAGATTGAGGGGGTCAGTAAACCTGCACCTTTCCTTGCCATTCTGAATCTGAATCAGGTCCATCAGAAATAAAATGTTGTGAAAATATTACATTTTGAGGTGTCAAGGTGAAGCAATATTTGTTATACAGGGAGTGCAGAATTATTAGGCAAGTTGTATTTTTGAGGAATAATTTTATTATTGAACAACAAACATGTTCTCAATGAACCCATGAACTCATTAATATCAAAGCTGAATGTTTTTGGAAGTAGTTTTTAGCTTGTTTTTATTTTTAGCTATTTTAGGGGGATATCTGTGTGTGCAGGTGACTATTACTGTGCATAGTTTTTAGGCAACTTAACAAAAAACAAATATATACCCATTTCAATTATTTATTTTTACCAGTGAAACCAATATAACATCTCCACATTCACAAATATACATTTCTGACATTCAAAAACAAAACAAAAACAAATCAGCGACCAATATAGCCATCTTTCTTTGCAAAGACACTCAAAAGCCTGCCATCCATGGATTCTGTCAGTGTTTTGATCTGTTCACCATCAACATTGCATGCAGCAGCAACCACAGCCTCCCAGACACTGTTCAGAGAGGTGTGCTGTTTTCCCTCCTTGTAAATCTCACATTTGATGATGGACCACAGGTTCTCAATGGGGTTCATATCAGGTGAACAAGGAGGCCATGTCATTAGTTTTCCTTCTTTTATACCCTTTCTTGCCAGTCACGCTGTGGAGTACTTGGACACGTGTGATGGAGAATTGTCCTGCATGAAAATCATGTTTTTCTTGAAGGATGCAGACTTCTTCCTGTACCACTGCTTGAAGGTGTCTTCCAGAAACTGGCAGTAGGACTGGGACTCCATCCTCAACCCGAAAAGGCCCCACAAGCTCATCTTTGATGATATCAGCCCAAACCAGTACTCCACCTCCACCTTGCTGGCGTCTGAGTCGGACTGGAGCTCTCTGCCCTTTACCAATCCAGCCACGGGCCCATCCATCTGGCCCATCAAGACTCACTCTCATTTCATCAGTCCATAAAACCTTACAAAAATCAGTCTTGAGATATTTCTTGGCCCAGTCTTGACATTTCAGCTTGTGTGTCTTTTTCAGTGGTGGTCGACTTTCAGCCTTTCTTACCTTGGCCATGTCTCTGAGTATTGCACACCTTGTGCTTTTGGGCACTCCAGTGATGTTGCAGCTCTGAAATATGGCCAAACTGGTGGCAAGTGGCATCTTGGCAGTTCATGGGCAGTTATTTTGCACCTTGGTTTTTCCACACACTTCTTGCGACCCTGTTGACTATTTTGAATGAAACGCTTGATTGTTCGATGATCACGCTTCAGAAGCTTTGCAATTTTAAGAGTGCTGCATCCCTCTGCAAGATATCTCACTATTTTTGACTTTTCTGAGCCTGTCAAGTCCTTGTTTTCACCCATTTTGCCAAAGGAAAGTAAGTTTGCTAATATATATGTCATTAGACCACACCCCTTCTCATTACAGAGATGCACATCACCTAATATGCTTAATTGGTAGTAGGCTTTCGAGCCTATACAGCTTGGAGTAAGACAACATGCATGAAGAGGATGATGTGGACAAAATACTCATTTGCCTAATAATTCTGCATCAGTTGTCTCATTTAGGCATTTTACTTATGGACATTTTTATTATGATGAGAAATCAGACCTTATATTATTATGGTGTAGTGCTGTTTTGTGTAACGTACTACTCCTTTTCTGTTGCGCAGTGGCTGCAGATTCAAGGCCATAGATCTATTACAGTGAAGATGTAGCACAATCTTTAATGTAGGGATATTTCATCACCAGAGCCTTATAAAAGATAATGGTGTACTATTGATTTAGTCCCCGTTGTGAAATAATTAAATTGGGTTCCGGCTGTTGGTGTTGCACATGTTTTTGTCTTTGGTTCTCAAACTGTGGCTCTAGAGGCACACCAGGAGACTCTGAAATTGCTGTTGAAATTCAGTTATTATTCTTAATGTCCTCAATGTAATGACACTAAAGGTAATAAATAATAAATACTATTCCTAATATTGTGTCATCTAGGCCCTGTCATAAAGTCTATACATGGAGATCCAAATAGTTTCTTTTTGAAAAGTTTGAGAAAATGTGAGATATTATTGGACATTTCTAGACAAATATCTCTTTTTTTTACACCCCTTTATTACATTATATGTGTAAGTGTGTTAATATTTGTTTTTGGAGCACGGAATGCAGCTGACAGCATGAGAATGTAAAATGTGTGGTCAGGCGCTAAATTTGACAAGTATGAGGATTCTCCACAATGTCACTTTTCATTTTCGCTGCCTCTCTGTGGCTCTGTGCATAAAGCCACTGTAAACAGCAGAGACTGACAGCTGCTCCACTCTCCACACGTGTTTTCCCCTCCTCAGTGTTTTTCCTGGCACCTGTCTCCTTGTTTTTTAAGCTGCCTGTGACCTGCAGAGTGCAGACAGGCTTCCTGGACAGGCCAGGGTGTCCACCTTCCTGAGAGCGTCCAGGGGTGGACTCCCCACCTCCGCGAAGCACTCTGCGGAGACCCCCGCTTCAGGGCCTGTGACGCACTCAGCCCACCTGGGCAAACATTTTTCCCCCTGCCACTCCCTGGGGGGAGCAGTACTCACGCATTACGATTAGTCAGGTCTCTCTTCACTGGGCTCTTTTGATTCTGGTCCTCCGACCTCAGGTTCTGAGCAGCGAGCCTCACCAAAAACAAAAATCTGACATGCCCCACCACCCTCACTCCTCCCACCCAGGCAGAATGTCCATGCCTACAAAGACTCAGTTTCTGAAAGGTCCTTCCACTTCCACTCAGCAAGCTCTCCTGAAAGGAATTTTTTTTTTTCCACATGCGTGGCTGATGGTTTTTTGTCTTTTCTTTTGTGCATGTGTGTGTGCGTTTGTCCTGGGCAGGAGGGGATTGGTTTGGGGAGGATATTGGGGGTGTCACTGAGTGCACCCTGGTTTTCCTGGGGCAGGGGAGTCTGTCTGTTCCCACAGCTGAAGCGCATTTATGCTCAGTCGCTCTGAGCGGCAGTGGGAGGCCGCCTCGTGAAAAATGGGGTGCTGCTCACATGATTCATGATATTGTCCTAAAATTTTTATTTTATGCACCAGAGGAGCGCATCTCTGTTTCCGTCTGGGTAAAACGTGGGTGGTTTGAGGAAGTTGTGTGGGGAAAAAAAATAATTTCATTAAACCTTAGAATACAGTGCCTTGGAAAAAAGATCTATTCCCCCTTCCATAGGATGAACTTTGTACTCTTTTGCTTGATCTATTATAAAGGTTTATGCAAAAGTCTGTTTGTAAAAGTGCATGGAGATGCCATGGACAGGATACTGGTCAACCTTTTAAGAAATTCTGTTAGGGGCTGCAAAAGACTTGAGACTGGGGCAGAGGTTCCAGCAGGATAATAACACTAAACCTAGAGCCAGAGCTGCAATAGAATTGTTTATATCAAATTATATTCATGTGTTTGAATGGGCCAAAGGTCAAGAAGTTCTACTATGAGTCTGTAAGCAAGATTTCGGTTCACAGATGCTCTCCATCCGTTCTGACTGAACAATTTTGCAAAGACTAGTGGGCAAAAAATGCAGATCTGTGTAACCCCTAAAGTCTTGCAGATGTAGTTCAACAAAGTATTGTCTTGGGGGGCTGAATATAAAAGCACACCACACTTCAGATTTGAAAAAATTGTTAAAGAAATCATTACTTCACAATAATGTGTGACTTTGTGTGTCTTTCACATAAAGTCCCAATAAAATCCAAAAATGTGGAAATTTGAATACTCAAGGCACTTCAGTTGTTTATGGTGACTTGGTTTGGTTTATTATTTAGTAAAATCTTGCCTGTCACATGATGTGCGGATTGAGTGAATGGCCTTGTTTTTCTCTCATGCAGAGACAGTCCTGAGCTTCGTGGATGACATCCTGTCTGGGGCCAAGTCTCCATGTGTGATGCTGGGAGAGATGCCCAACCCCCTGACCTCCATCTCTATGATCATCCGCTGCCTGGAGCCTGACACCATCTACATGTGAGTCATTTATGTGGAAAGTCATCCAAGTTTTGTTATTCATCCCACTAATCAGGTCTTTTCCGATGTTCTCACATCCACAAATATCTTGAAGTTTAATATTTCTCTACGAATATTTAAATATATCAAAATAATAATTTAACTAAACACAATGGCTTGAAATTCTGTTATTAGACCATTGTGCTTTAGCTAAAATCTATTAAAAAGTACAGGAGTACATGATAGACCACATGACCCCAGATCCTATGTATCACTGCATCGCCCCAGTGCAGGACAAGTCAAGTCTGAAGCACCCTACCACCCCCCAGTCTCATGCGTACACGCACGTGCAATGTGGTGGAAATTGTTTGTGAGGAAGGCTGCAGGGCTGCAGGGCAGCGTTCTCGACTGGACCAAAGCTCATGGTCTGTCTTTAGGCAAAATGATGCTCAGTCTGGGACATTTGAAGTGTGTCTGGAACAGCTGGGGAAGTGGTTCTTGCTTCTGGATTGGCTTGAAAGTGACAGGGACGGTGCACTTAATGGTCATAGCAAAAACAGAGATGGCAGGATCATTACATTTTAGGAAGGTGAACGTCAGTGAACACACCAAGTAGGAGCCATCATTTGGCAGAAAGCTGCAGTTTTCAACACTATAATTCATATATTCTGAAAAAAAAAACAGATCTGCAAATGATTAAGAAATAAGAGTGGACAAGCAGCTGGAAAGTTTTTGGATATTTATTGGAACGGGAAGTCCCAATACATTGATAAATTGAGAATTTAAAAACAAATACAATTAGAGGAGTGTTAAAACAAGCAGAGTGAGAGGTCTGGTCTGTGATTTAGACTGTTAATGTTTATAACATTATTAAATTTCATTACTTAATTATAGCTGATTAATGTAGCTTGAAGGCTGAAGGTACGAGTTTGAATTTGGCACTATAATCAGTGGGAGTGAACAGGAGGATGTTGGAATTAATTTTGCAGGCTAAAACTGAACTTGAATAGCAGACTTCATATCTTTATCTGGAAATGTAAAGCAGCAGAGAGTAAACTTTGTGGGTCAAAAAGAAGATGACAAAATGAGAGTGGATGTATAAAAAAGTTGGGGTCACCAGCAAGTGTCTGAAATTATTAGGTGTCCGGGATTAAGTTAACAAGGAGTAATCGTGATTGATTGTGTAATAACTTGCATTGCAATAACACATTAGTATTTATTACCATTCAGAATGTATATTTTTGCCAAATAAGGAAGCATTACTAGATAGACCTTATTATGGTGATCGTGCAAACAAGAAAAGTAAGTTACTATACAAGGCCTACACCAATCAGCCGTAACATGATGGCCATTGGTGTGTGACACCACTGCACTTGTGGACTCAACAAAATGTGTCCTCTGCATTTAACTTATTACCTTAGTGAGCAGTGGGCAGCCATGACAAGCACCCGGTGAGCAGCGTGAGGGGATGTTACTTTGCTCAGTGGCACCTTGGCAACCTTTTCGACTTAACTGCAAGGCCATCGCTACCCATGTATTAGGGAGCAAGTTAATATTGTGTCCATGGTGGCCAGGTGTAAATACTGTGATTGTCATTGAAAAATTGTCCTCGCCATTTAACCCATAACCCTTAGTGAGCAGTGGGCTGCCATGAATGGCGCTCGGGGTTTGTGGTCAGGACCTACCAAACGTGATCCAAGGAAAACTGGTGCGATGGTCAAGGCTCATTGATGAACAGGCGGCGCACAGGCCCGATGACAGCACCATCAAATAATTCCCATGGAAATTAGGTTCCTTTATTCTATAAGCACAAGGCACCTAATTTCCATGGTAATTATTTCTCCCTAGATTTCTTGTTGAACGTACTGCATTTTAGTCTACAACATCTTGTGTGTAGACCGCTGAGGTTCGCCATGTTTCTGCAGTTAAGACCTTTGACATGAGGCAGCTGTCGGGTGAGGTAACAGGGAGGAAGTCCCATGTGAGGGCACAGTCTTGCATAGTGTGTTTAATGAGTGTGTGTGCATTGGTCTCTTTGGAACAGATTGGGTCAGCCGCCTTTCCGGGAGCTCACCATGCCTCACCGATTAGACACACATACACGCACACACACACAAATAAATAATGCCCAATTGCAGAGCACTATTGCTTGATCTTTTGTAAAGGTTTGTTGGTAAAAGTGCATCTTTACTCAGAGAATATGAGTAAACAATGAGTATCCAATTATTTTCATTAGGCATTTGGAAATTTGGTCTATATAATTAGTTGTAACTTTTTCTCTGTGTCTTTTCCAACAGGGGTGTGGTATTAATGAAATACAAGCAAAAGCCCGACAAAACACTGCAAGTGATTAGCATAATTCTGCCGTGGACACGGGAGAGTGTATCGAATTTGGATTTGGAACCATAAAATGTTGACCTGGTTCAGTTGGGAACGCGCTGTAGCTTTGAAATATTTCAATCATATTTACAACCTGACTGTATCACTGCTATAACCAGTTTTATATGGCTTTGTTCAAACTGTGTGTGTGTGTGTGTGTGTGTGTGTGTGTGTGTGTGTGTACAAATCCTAAGCATTTATACCAGTGATTTTTTGGATCTATACAGCACAAGGTTTACACTGATGCACACACAACCCAAATACATCTGTCCACCACTTCCGGGCAGTGGTGGCCTAGTGGTTAAGAAGGCGGCCCCCAGTGAACAGAAGGTTACCGATTCGAATCCGCCAAGGTGCCACTGATGGTTAAAGCTGAGGACATATTTCATTGTGGCACTGTGACCTGTGCTGTGTATCACAATGACAATCACTTTCACTGTATAATGTTGTATATTGTTGCAAATACTTAAATGGCTGCTTGGTTTCTACATGAATGACAGCCCACCATGAATGTGTGATGCTCCACATGATGGATAAAGCTTGGGAGATGACCACCTTCCAGAACTCTTTCATCTTGATATTACCATGAAGTCCATCCATTTTCTGACTGGAGCATGCCTCACCTTGTCTCAACTTATAATTCTACATCTTTGTAATTGGAAAACTAGTTAGTAGTTTACAGGGAGCTGTTTCTTTCAGTGGGGAAAACATGGCAATGAGTATACACACACACACACACACACTCACTCACACTCACACACATATAGAGAGAGAGAGACTAAGCTCTTATAATCCCAGCGGTTTTCAGCTCTGCACACATGTAGATATTTACCTCACACACATAGATTTGCAGAGGCCATGCTGGAAAGATTACCCAGAAGGCAGGAGGGAAGGAGAAATGAGCTGTGGAACTCAAATGCTTTTGATGTATGGAAGCTGTACAACGAAAAACACATGCAGCTGTGAAAAACTCATTTCACTGTGGCCATCTATCTATCTCTCTGTCTGTCTGTCTGTCTGTGTATACAAACAGTATGAGACAAATGATCAATTTCATAATTTAATTAATGTTTGGTGAGTGATTCTATGTGTATTACCATCTTGTTTTTTATTGTGTATTGCACTGTAGTCTGTTATTTGTGTTTCTGCGCACTAGATGGCGGTATAACAACATGATGCACTCTGCTAGTCACTGAATTTCCTTATCCCATAACCCATTAGCGCCATAATTAGATCTTCACATTATTATCATTATAATTATTGCCTGGACAACATTGGTAAAATACAGATTAATGTTGCTCTCTGTTCTAATATATATGATGTATTGGAAGGATTGGATTGTGTTCTGAATTTTAATGTGTTAGTAGATAAAGTTTCACGTCAATTAAATAAGAAGGAATAATTTTTTTTTTTTTTTTTTTGCAACTTCAATGATAAAGCCTACTTGCTGACTGCAGTCTGCTGAACTGCAACTGACAGACTTTAAAAACTTCCTCTCCATTAATTAACAGAACCCTGGAGAGAACCCTATTCTTTTCCTCCTGACTTCATTTGTGACATGATCTCATGACAAAAGTCACCAAGGAGCATCATACCATCTCTCAGATTCTTCAGCTTCCTGCAGACATTCTGCTCTGCCTCTGATGGCTTGTAGTATTATATTAAATGAGCTTTATATGATACTAGTCTCTTTAAAATGGCCACAAAATGTCTGTAGGATTTTACTTTTAAAACAGCAGTACATTCCCTGTATTCTGTCTGCCGCTACAGTAGCGAGTTTAGAGAGGATGTTCTGTAAAAACGGCTCTGAAGTCCACCTTTGAACCTGAGAAATGGACGTCCTGTGGCTAGTTCCCATTAAAGGCACTCTGCTCTGTGCCAGGTTCCGGCTGTGGGCGGTGGACAACACCGGCAGGCGCTCCAGCCCCAGTGAGGTCACCATCAAGACCCCCTGTCCTGCTGTTGATGACGTCAAAGCACAAGGTGACCTCATGTATTCTGGTTTACTCTGCCAGCTCTGTGACACAAATATATTTCCCTAATTGCATCTTTTAAAATGATTATTAGCATTTTCATTTTGCCTTATTTAATCATGCTTTTTTTTCTTATGTGATTTTAGGTTTAAAATATCATTCCAGCATTAGACCAAGCTTTTATAATAGTAATAATAATAATACTATTTTATTTCAGGGCACCTTTCTAAAACCTAAGGTCACTTTACAGAAAAAAAAATCAAGTAAATAAAAATAAATAAAAAATCAAGTAAAAAATATTTAAAAAGCAGAACAAAAAGCATGATTTGACAACAATAAAGTTAAAGCAAACAACACAAGTCTAAATGTAAATGTACTAAAACAACAAAATCGGCCACAGACTCAGGTATATATGCCACGGATTGGTGGCCCTCGGGGGAAACCTTCACCCAACTTCTCCCATATATTTCCTTTCTTCTAAGCCTTCTCACTGCTCCAGGCTTTACTGTTGACATGCTGTGGACTGTAGAAATTGAGAAGCTGTGTTTGGTTTCAGCTCTGATGTGTTGCTAAATCCATTCGTCTCTACATCTATCTGCATCCACAGAGATCGCAGACAAGATCTACAACCTGTTCAACGGCTACACCAGTGGCAAGGAGCAACAGACAGCCTACAACACCCTGATGGATCTGGGCTCGCCGACGCTCCACCGCGTCCTCTACCACTACAACCAGCGCTATGAGAGCTTCGGGGAGTTCACCTGGAGATGTGAAGATGAGCTGGGTCCCAGGTTAGATGGAGGCTTTGTCACTTTCTCATGTTTCTTCAAGCTTGGGCCATACTAATTCTGGTTAATGTATCCATCAAGCAACACATACAGTACAGGCCAAAAGTTTGGACACACCTTCTCATTCAATGACCATTTACATTAATAGATTTTCACTGAAGGCATAAAAACTATGAATGAACATGTGGAGTTATGTACTTAACAAAAAGAGGAGACCTGGCCTCCACAGTCACCGGACCTGAACCCAGTCGAGATGGTTTGGGGTGAGCTGGACCGCAGAGTGAAGGCAAAGGGGCCAACAAGTGCTAAACACCTCTGGGAACTCCTTCAAGACTGTTGGAAAACCATTTCAGGTGACGACCTCTTGAAGCTCATCGAGAGAATGGCAAGAGTGTACAAAGCAGTAATCAGAGCAAAGGGCGGCTATTTTGAAGAAACTAGAATATAAAACATGTTTTCAGTTATTAAGTACATAACTCCACATGTGTTCATTCATAGTTTTTACGCCTTCAGTGAGAATCTACCAATGTAAATGGTCATGAAAATAAAGAAAACACATTGAATGAAAAGGTGTGTCCGAAATGTTTATCCTCTACTGTACCTACATACATTGTGTAAGAGAACTATTAATAAGGGTTTGCATATATATGACTTCTCTCTTGTTAGTGTTAGAGACAATCAGAGTCAGAGACAATCAAAACTTTGGTAGTACAGCTCTAGGAACCTGTTAAAAATTCTCCAGATCAACACGCACAGAAGAATGACAAAAAGGGCACAGCTGAAGGTTTTCTGAACATGGCCATGTGTTTGTTATAAAAAGCCGCACTCTTCCTCATAGCTGCTGGGCCGAAGCAGGTGATTCGGATTAAGGCTGTTTCGTTGTGGAGAGGGCCAGCCTGTAATCGACCCTGGGCGGTCTCACGGAATCAGAAGCATCTGAAGTTGCCACCTATGAAGTGGACCTGCAGTAAATGAAAGCCTCTCAGTGCACAGGAAGAGGCCATTCTGTAATGATGCATGATCGTGGTGTGTGAGCACACAGCAGTGACTTCCCTCAAGGCGGATCTGTAAGAGATGAAGGGAATTTGCCTGGTGTTATTTTAAATCATTTTTGAATTATTATTAATTTTATGGGTTTTCTGCATTTAGAAGTTTACATCTTAAAAATCTGAATATATAACGCCAGTTTTAAAACATTTTTTTCAGATGAAGCCTTCAACATTTAGGTCTTATTTTTCAAACTGTAATATTTTGGCTCTACAAAATTTTTAGATCAAAATGAAAGCAATCAAAATTTAGTACAGAGTACTGTGTCTTGTGTCTTGTAATTATTCCGTCTTCCAGTGCAATGTGTTGCTGGGTGGTAGTGGCCTAGTGGGTAACACACTCACCCATGAACCAGAAGACCCAGGTTCAAATTCCACTTTCTACCATCGTGTCCCTGAGCAAGACACTTAACCTTAAGTTGCTCCAGGGGGGGACTGTCCCTGTATCTACTGATTGTAAGTCACTCTGGATAAGGGCGTCTGATAAATGCTGTAAATGTAAATGTAAATACACATGTCTGGGATAGTCTGGGGTAGCCAGTGAAGCCCACCGGGAAATCCGGGAAAAGAACCTGGGAAATCCGTGAAAAGAACCTGGGAAATCCATAAAGCATAAAATGTCTTCAGAGAACACAGGCCCTTACCAATGTAAAATACCTTGTACCCACGCCACTGCAACCAACAAACTCTGGACAGCATTAACAACTGGTATTCATTCATAATGGTGGTAAAATGCTCTTCAAAAATGTTTGTTCTTGCCTGTGTAAACCAACATGTCTGTAATGTGTCATCAAGATGACGTGGCAACGATCTTTGGGGCACAGTACCTCTGGCAGTGCCATCGTTCACCATTCCATATATGAATTGGTTTATAATACAATGATGGCTGTAAGGCCAGGCACACTTCCTCATCAGAACAATGAAGGTTCCTTATCATTCAACTGCAGTCACCACAGCAGTTACACAGCACTGGAATGGAGCCTTGATGGTGATCCTGGGTGATCTGATTTGAGTCAAATGTCTCCTTGTCTTACTCTAACAATAATTCAGTTTTTTTTTATGGAAAGAAGAGGTATTCTATGAGGATTTTAGAATACTTAGGGGTTTTGGATGGATTTTTGAACTTCTCTGAAATTCAGGCAACCCAGACCTGATGAAGCTCTAAATCCCAAATGTAGTCGGTATATTCATCCTGTCCCAGATGCAGCATCCAAGTTTTCACATGCATTCATTCATTCATTCTTGGCTCCCCTTGCCTGCTCATTTTCACATCTTTTTAGTGCTTCTGAGGGGAACACAGGATGTTTTCTCTCAGATGGGAGAAAAGCAGCAGAGAAGAGGAAAGGAAGAGCGATTTCAGGGAGGAGGGGTGAAATGAGGGGCCATTTTCCACTTCCATACATGCTTGGATTTATGGTGACAACCGTTGCTATTTGGAGACCAAAATGTTCTCGAGAAACGAAAGCATAACAAACCACATTTTTTTGTTTTGTGCAAATAAACACCCAAATTCATAAAACCGCTGAAATGTGGCAAGATATTAGAAACAAAAATATGCGAATGATATAAGTGATGATATAACTGGCAGCATCTGCATGAAGAGGCCATTGCTTTGTCCTCATGGCTAATCAATGTGGCTGTCATATTAGGTGTATTATAATGTTTTTCTGCAGGTGAATGATGATTTATTGAAACAGCAACGTCTGTTCAACGGCCGTGTCCTTTTGCACAGGGGCTGCATTAAACCCGGTCTTAAAATAGGGGTGTGTAATTGGGGCGCTTAGTTCCCCTCTGCCAAAAGCTCAGTATAAACAGTGATCGATGTGCTTAGCTTCATTTTTTAAATGCCTTGGTGGCTCATTATTTTTATAGCTTCCTGACGGTGAGTTTTTGGTGTTGTTTTTTTTAACAATTTGCGTTCCATCGGTCCATCATGGCGCAAGTGGAGACCCAAACCCCTCTCCTTGTGGGTCTACAAAGGCTGGGTTTCTCTATTTACATTGCTAAGCTTCTGGTTTGGCTGCTGGCTGGAGTGAAGCGATTTCTGAGGAATGAGGCGATCTTTCCAGCATGTGCGAATCCCACCTCGGCATCAGCCCGCTCATGGACGGCTCTCTGTCAGCTTGTCCCACACTGGGCCCGGCGCCTTGTCTCACACCGGGCAGCGTGGCCCACGGGCTCCGCAAATATGACAAAACTCTCAGGGCCGAGCACCATGACAAACCTCTTCACTTGCTGAAAGGATGGAGCAAGCGCCAGAGTCAATCGGGCAGCCGTTACGGTGCAGTGAGCAAACAATGAGTCCAGGGGCCTGACTTACGAGTGCCTGCCTCCGTCCAGACGCCGCTGTGCTCCATTTAAGGTGGGAACAGCACATACCTGCACTTCAGTCAGTTCCACCTCTTACTGTATTTCACATTTTCCATCCCTCTCATTTTTTTCCCCTGCTCTTTGAAGCTCGCCAGCTCTTTAGTTCCACTATAGGACTTCAACTGAGAACATCTGAAGGTATCGCTGGCTTGTACCTCTCTTCCCAGACCGAGATATGTTTCATATCAGCGCCAGGATCTGTGATCCGGGGATGCTGGGCCTTAAATAAACCCGCAGCGCTTTAAGGCGTTCCCACTTACAGGTGCCAGGCAGTGGGTGAGTTTCCACTCCTGACGTTTTAGAGGACACTTTAATCAGAATGAATGTGCCATTAAATATCAAAATACGATACTGAGCCAGGCGGAGAGAATCAACAAATAAATTTGAGTTAGGAACAGGAATGCATTTTCCCTGTGAGCCCAAAAGGAGCAAGTCCGTGGGATTGTTTTTTTCCTAGGAGTGCTCAAGTTTCCTCTAATTAACTCTAATGTGCCCTGGAACATCGATAGTGCAGTAAAACATATTTTGCTGGTGCAGTTGAAGCTGGCCTTTTCTTTCTGAATGACAGTATTCAGAGTGTCGGGCACATTGCATGTGAAGAGAAGTGGTGATTCACAGACCCAATTTAAAATGAGTCACCTTCAGCGAAGTGTTGAGTGTACAGTAGCTGTATTTTTCTCAATCCACAAAGGACTGGGGAACTATTTGGAATTATGCATATGGTTCTTATTAGCAAATAAAAGCTCACTGCACAACCCAAAACACTTGTTTGCTTTGACACCCTACAGTTCTTTTGACTTCATTGCCTTCACAGTGCATCTTGACAAGCAGAGGAGGAACTAACTCCACAAACAGCCACAAAAAACCCAGAAGAGCATTAAAAAAGGGGGAAAGTGAGATGATTGGCAGCTATCGGACATCCAGGTTCTGCATTGTTCTTGTTTCTATGCATCACACGCTCAGGTGCAGCCAATCTCGTCCCTGTCCTTTTCTCTCATGGTTCCCCACACAGACATGAAGACAAGCAATGTCAGCATGACACATGCACTAAGTCTTACTGAGAGTTGGACAAACTTGGTCCAGTGTCTCAGTAGGACCCTAATATTATAATCTTACTGAAGATTACTGAAAAATCATCAGTCACCCACACATTGGCCCCTCTGATTCTTTCCCCTTTTTATCAAATTTTTGTGCTACTTGTTATGTCTGGAGATATTTCAGCAAACACCATGGATACTCCACCTGGGATACCTTATCAACCTACAAGCATCCCAGAAACTGCTTGTGACACAGAAGCAGTGTCGTGTTTGGCATTAACGAGTCTTGTGCTTTGTGCTGCAGGAAGGCCGGCCTCATCCTCTCCCAGCTGAATGACCTGAGCGGCTGGTGTCGAGCGCTGCTGCAGGAACCCAAAATCGGCCTCCGGAGGGTGTCCCTCAAGCATCTGTCCTGCCGCTACACGGACACCAAGGCATTTGGACTCAACTGGCAGGAGTTGGGCCAAGACTTGCAAAAGGCTTGCGAGGAGAAGCTCCTCCCGATCATGTACAATGATTACGGGGACCCCAAGGAGCTGTAAATGTTGTGGGACATAATAATCTTCACCTCAATCTGTTCTTATTCAATGGCTCTCACTCATCTGGGCATTCCGGGCTACGATCATGAAACTGCTGTCCCCGAGCATCTAGTTTATAAAGAACCTTTCGGTATGTTCCTTATCTTAGCTCATCGGTTTCAGGAAAGCAGCCCTGGAGGCCCTGCAAGATGCTGATCAGCATTAGGTTTACAGAGAGCCTTCAGGTGAAGAAGTGTCTTGGGCAGCAGCGCAGAATATTACTAGACTAGGGGCTCAGTTCACTCACGCAAAAAAAAAAAATTGTGAATTGAGCCCATCATTTCATTTCTAACAAAATTCTCATTGTGTACAGAGAAAAAAATAAATATCGCAAAATGCCTGTTAGATGTAGTGATGTATATATAAAGTAACTTTTTGGAGGCTTAAATAGGTGGAAGGCTTACCTTTGGACAGAAAAGTTACTATTCCCTTTGATGTGCTCAGAATATGTGTGTCTGTCTCATGTGCGTATAGATATGGGGGATCGGTAGAGAATGGTTTTACTGAAAAGAACCGCCATCATTTGGCGAAACGTGTTAAAAAGAGAAGATTCATTTCCTAACATGCTGAATGTAGTATTAAAACCACGGTAGTATTTCAACTGTTGTACAGTTTTTTTACAAAAGAAGGAGCAGTCACAAAGTCATGTATAGTACAGTATCTATATATTTTATTTTAAATTTTACCGTTAGCAAAAGCTTTAGGCACAAAACAATATGCTACATGAAACACTGATGGGATCGAGTGAACCGATCTTTTAACACGTTCTAATTCATGGTACATGTCCTTGTGCAAATTTCAGAGCACTGACTTCATGGTTTTTAATGAACTAATGCCACAAGATGAATTGTGATGCTAAAAACAATGCTTGCTTTTTTTTGTCATCATTGACATACTGTAAGCTAACATATTGTGCACATTTTCTCTTTGATATTTTATGAATAATAAAGAATGTGATATTAAGACAGACAGTGTGATTAAGCCAGTTCTTGAGTGAAGGAAAACCATCCAGACCAGTTCAGCAGTAAAGAGAAAGTGATTTGATGTGTCTACACAGTGTTTCATGTGCACACAACAAAATGTGTCCTCTGTATTTAACTGCATTTAACGGGTGGCAGTGGCCTAGTGGGTAACACACTTGCCTATGAACAAGGAGACCCAGGCTCAAATCCCACTACCCACTTACTACCATTGTGTCCCTGAGAAAGACACTAAACCCTGAGTGTCTCCAGAGGGACTGTCCCTGTATCTACTGATTGTAAGTCGCTCTGGATAAGGGCGTCTGATAAATGTCATAAATGTAAATGTGAACCCATCACCCTTAGTGAGCAGTGGACGCCATGAAAGGCGCCCGGGAAGCAGTGGGTGGGGACTGTACCTTGCTTTTTTTCGGTTATAATTCTGCTTCCTTACCCGCTAGACCACCACTTCCCAATCCAATATGGTAATGTGATACAATTCATTGGCTTTTGATCTTTTTTTATCTTAAACACAATTCTAAAATCAGTTCCAATATCAGTATATTTCAAAATCCTTCTATAAGTACATAAAAGCCCATAAAAGTCTGTTCTCCACGGTTCCACTGAACTGCATTCCCTCTCATTTTGAGGTAAACCATTAAAATTAAAACAATAACGCATGACTTTACATTCCAACCTAGTCATCATTACAATACATATCATTTTAAATCTATACCAAGATCATAAATGCACAGTAATACAACTTGAAAACTTCTCATGCTCTTTTGAACTCTTACTTTTATTGTTGAAGTGCCTGGATTTCTGGATTGAATCATTGAAACACTTATTATTTCATATGTATTTCTCCATATTAAGGTATTACAACCAAAGGGTGACAGAATTTCAAAGTTGAGTGGCCAACAATATTACCTCACGTTGAACACTGGTGAATCTTAAGCTTTTATTAAATTACTCTTAAGTGTTGCTTTTGTTTACCCAGGCAAATTAAATGCATAAAATATAAAATATAACACAATGCTCACGTTTAATTTATTAATATTGTGTAAATGAATGGAAGCAATAAAAAAAAGCTAATACTCCTTTATGTGTCCCTATGCAGCATTTGTATAAAAATCACACAAATTTTGGAGTTTGTTTCTTAAGTGAATGCCATACATAAATGCTTGTGTGATATGATTACATCCCTCTCCCATATCTACAGCTACATGTTAGAGATTGTCAAAATATATTAGTGAATATCTTATAGATTAGTGTAGGTTTATACTTCTGAAGTTCCTGCTACATAAAATACTGCTTTTGATCGAGGAAACTCGCCATCTTGTTCTGTGTGAGGAGAGTGAGGTCCAGTCGCTCTTGTTTATTTTTATTTGGTTTCACTGGAGCTGTCTATACGTTTCATCTCGCTCTTCATCACTCACGGCCGCGTCGGCTCGGCCTGCCTTTCTTCTTGTTCTCCTCAGCCTCTGGGTCACGGCAAGTGCATTCATCATGGTCGCAGTCCACCCCGAACTGAATGACCTGTCAATCAAAAACCCGACATTGCATCAGTGGGCGTGTCACACAGCCAATCAGCAACTGTAAATTCAAGTCTTCTTGATTGTCATTGTCTTTCCTCCTGAATACTTTTATTTTTTCATTTATTTTATTAAATTGTGATATGTTCAATGCAAGATCAAGGGTTCTCTGGAACCAAAGCAAAATTGTGTCAAGTGGTGCTCCGTGACGCAAACAACAAGAAGCTTGAAGGGTCGGGGAGGGGGGGGGGAATCCACCAAAGAGCAAACAGATGAACATGTGTTCAGAATCAACGGGCGGAGCTGCCAGGATCTTGTCCAGGAAGCCTGCCATCATCACAGGTTGCAAAATAAACTCAGATGCCCTGCAAAGCCGTCTGTCTCAAGGAAAGTAAACATGACATGCAAGTGCTGGGGCTAGCACTGATTTCGCTAAATGTTTACAGGAGGTAATTGTTTCATTGAGGACTTAGCAGCTGTTCCAGCAGGTTAATAGGACGGAGGCTTGTCCAACACCACCCCCCCTCCCATTAAAACGCTGTTTGTTTGCCTGGACCGAATTTCATTAACCTCCATACTGGTTTAATGAATCCAGTTTCTCCAAAAAAAAAAACAGGCGGCACAAAAGACTTTTCTAGTTAATATGGTGCCAGGGTTACATCTCTTCACTGAAGGCCCTGATCCTTCAATCTGTTCTGCCAAGAATCTGCCAAGAGTCATCTATAGTTAAGGTATTTTGATTAAAATCTTTTAAAAAATCCAGAATTTTCTACTCTCAGTGTCTTAGTGGATTTGAATGTTGACATATCTAATGGTCACAATCTGAACATCCAGGTTCAGACAAGTATGACCTCACGTATGACACTTGGAAGCAACATTAAGTGTATTGCATCATGCCTGTATTTGGGTGATGTGCATATTGTCCCTGCAGGATCTGAGTGTGTGGAAAGCCCACGCAGAGCTGCTGTGGTGGTACGTGGCGCTGTGTAAACAACTGGCACGGCCGCTCTGGTGCGCCCACGGCGGCAGGAAGCTGTCGCTCGCGGTTTATTTCACTTTCTCCGAGTCGCTCATTAAAACGCACTTTTACTCTCGCCCACGACCGCTGACACCTGGCCTTCCTCTAATAAAAAAGCCATTAAGCGGCCGTTTGTTTATGGTGGCCACTCTTTTTCCTAAGCTCACTCATGCAAGGGGCATCTGCACCATGGTGACTCATGGTTCGGATATTCATCGGGACAAGTGGGTTTTTAACTGAGCGGGAGGTGAATTTGAAAGCAGGGAGCCGCGGTGGGAGCGCTGGATATGGATGCTGCAGGTAGAAGGCTTTTGCTCCATTACCCTTCCAGTGGAGAGCGTGGATGGACAGCAGTCTCCCCCGTCGTACTGACAGTAAGCCCGGTTGTTGATGGTGTCACACCAGCCATCTCCTCCAAAGGGCTGAAAAAGAGGATTCATTTATAAAATAATAATAATTTGCCATTTGATCTGCAGTTAATTGAATACTCAGTCACTCACTTTCCATAAACACTTGCTGGAACTTATCCTGGGACGTTGGGCACAGGGCAGGGCACCATGCCACCTCAAGTCTTACACACACCATTCACTCACACACTCACAATCTATGGACAAGTCAGTGTCACCAGTTCACCTAGTGTACATGCCTACGGACGGCAGGAGAAAACCTGCGCTGTTATTGGTAATAAATAATAGTAAGTGTGCGTTCCCATGTCAATTCCCGAGAGCCTGAATACAATCATGATGAACCTCAGTATGTGTTGCTAATCTTTGTGTCTGTGTGAGTACCTTAGGTGATAAATCCCTTTAGTATCTTGCACTATTGACATTACAACACAGCTTCCTTGTCTTTGTCCAACAATGTCCATAATTGTCATATTGTGTCATATTGTGGGTTAGCTTTTCAAACTTCAGTTATTACCCAGAAATAGTATTCACTGCTTGTACTATTGCATTCCTTCTTCATACATACTACATTATTTTGGATTACATTTAATGAAAGGCCAAAAAAACTGTATGTGGCTAATTTTCATATATTAATGCACCAAAAATTCATATATTAATGCACCCTCGCACGACCTTAATTGCAGCGTTTTTTATGGTGAGAGCTCAAGACAACATACTGCTGCTGTGCATTGTCTAAACATCCAGCTGTGTACACTGTACAATTTGATATCAATAAAGTATCTATCCATCTAATATGGCATATGTTTTCAAACTGGCAGAGCACATTCCAGAGCTTGCTAACTTGTCCTGTTTATAACAGCAGTAGCCTGGAGAGTGAAAGTGAAAAGTGAAAGTGAAGTGATTGTTGTTGTGATACACAGAACAGCACACGGTGACACAACAAAATGTGTCCTCTGCTTTTAACCCTTAGTGAGCAGTGGGCAGCCATGACAGGCGCCCGGGGAGCAGTGTGTGGGGACGGTGCTTTGCCTTGGCGGATCGGGATTCGAACTGGCAACCTTCTGATTACAGGGCCTCTACCTTAACCTCTAGGCCACCACTGCCCCTGCTCTCTGCTCACTCACTGCTCTGATCCCAGCTGATTCTCATAGGTACTTGACCGTTACAAACTGGTACACAATTATTGAATTTTGTTACATAAAAAAAAAACAACAATGTGTTTTTTGAACCTAACTTTAGTGCCGTTTGGCCAAAAATATGAAAACAGGAGCCTGCCAAAGATACATCTGGCCTTCGTTGGGCATGTGGAGACATTTCAAAGGCATTTACGTTGTACCTGAGTCCGCATCACAGTGTGAACGCCGCTGCCGGCAGGACTTCTCTGCAGCGAGAGTACACATAATCCAAAAGCTTTCCCCCCTTCCATCAAACTACCAGAAAGCCATAAACAAACATCGTTTTTCCTTTTCATTTCTGCATATGATCCACCTATTGGCCAGGCCCTCTACATTTTGCTCTTGTTGCTTTGAAAGTGGGCCACACTGCGGCACGGTGGTTGACATTATGGCCTCACACCTCCGAGGTTCAATCCCCGCTCCAGCTTTGTGTATGTTTTCGAGCACAGGGCATTAAGTTGGGCTTGTTCGTATATTTCCTTGATTGCTGGATAAACTGCAGCAGTTGTTCTTTTGTTTGTTTTCATGGGTGGGGAGCACAGAAATTCTCCGAACCTGTGATGCAAACAAAAGAAATGTGCTACAATAAATGTGAAGGATGACAGGAATGCAGGGAGAGAGGCCAGTGGGGGGAAGACGGCCAGCGAGTGTTCTGAAGATTGACATGAACTTGGGCTGAAACCAACTGACGGGCACCTCGTGAGCAGCCACGCTTGACCCCTGTGGCCACATATTACAAGTCAATAAAAGGGAATGGGCACATGTGCGATGACAACAGAAAAGTTACTGATGCTTGTAAGCGGCTTTTGTCCAAGACTGGGATTTAAATCCATCGCAGACTTTCGACAGACAGACTTCCCCTCTCTTCTTGCGCCCAAAGCAGCAACCGTGGATAAGCACTGTGCCTACTTTATCTCTGACAGAATCCAGTAGACAGATGGGCCTCTGCCAGGTGACGAAGGTTGAAGATGGCGATGATGGACCAGGGGTTCTATAAGCCCTGATGTCTGGTCAAGGAGACCTGGAGTACTGTTCTCATCATAACAAGGCTTCAAAGAATGATGGGCCTCAACCATGGTGGCCTGCTTTGGACATTCCTTGGGTGTTAGGATGTGAGTGCTGTTCTTCGGGAGTTTTATTGGAGTAGGAAAGACCGGCGGAGTGATGCAGTGCAAAGGACCTACTGGTGTCGAGGGATTTTTAAAAGCACAGTGTAGACAGCGCCGCATTTCCCATCAATCCTCACGAGAGCTTTCCGAGTCAGATTAAGCTGCCTGACAAAAAACAGAGAGCTCCAAACCCCCCTCGCCGTTTATCTTGACCTTCCAACAATTTTCGAAACCAGTCGGATTTTAGAAACTCTGAATGTTCCATGAGTCACTTGAGCCAAGAGAAAAAAAAAGCTATTTTCAAAAAACATAATTAACCCCTAGCAACTGTATCTGGGATGTGCCTTCATGATTCTAGATATCAGAGAACAAAAACAAATGATTATCATCGCTAATGCCGGAGACTCAGATTCTCCGCAAACACCACGTCTCCCCGTGGCGTACAAAAACAATCAAGGTGTCTTTTCACCTTCCGCGGAGGTGAAATCCCTTAGCGCCCCCGTCAGACAGCAGGGGAGGACCCACATGGCGGGGCTGCTGACCAACCGTGTCCAATTCTCAGCGAAGGATACGATAAACCAAATTCACTCCATGGCAACAGCTCCGGGTGTTTTGATCCCCCATGTTAGTGCTGGCATCTCGCTTCACTCAGCTATGCTACTCTTGATTGGGTCTCCCCAGAGTTCCCGAAAAAGACCGTTAATTATCTTCCCCTTCATTTTGCGTCTGAGGTAAACTGTGTAGGCCGCGCGTCGAGGGACATTCAGGCTTTTACTTTCTCGGGGACCAACTTCTTCAGCAACAATAAAAAAAAACTTCATATACTTCATTTTGATTAGTGTGCACACGTAGGAACAAAATTATTTTTCTTTCAATATTACAGTCTGTCCATACTTGCTACCTCGCAGTTTATATCCACATGACAAAGCAGCTAAATATGCATGCAGTCATGCAGAGCCAAATACTGAGTGCCCAGCTACGGTCCAGTTGCTGAAATTATATTCACTCATGAGTGATTTATGCCTGTATCATTTAGCTAGTAACGGTATATCAACATGTGGGAAGCGCCAAAGTTCTGTAACCAGGAGGAGGTCTTCTTCTGGTCTTCATCCCGGCGTTCCAATGGCGAGCTCGCAGAACACGTTTTCCAGCCGGAGGCATAACACGAAATAGGCTATTATCGATTATTCCACGGAATCCCAAAACAAACAAGGCAGTGCAGCCGTACATTTAAAAAAAAATGGCCCGAGACGAACCCTTATCATCAGACCATTTCGCACTGGCCCATCTGCAGGGCTTTTAAAGTGCAGCGTTCGGAGTACATGTGTGATATAATTTATAATGTTGTCATGGAGATCCAGTTAAAAGCAAATGTTTTTCTTAGCAACATGCAAAGGTAAGGAAAGTAGAGAAGTAAAGGCCTGGCAGGTGCACAGAATATTTTTAAAAGCATAAGCCTTCTCTGCCGAGCGACAAGTACCACATGCACTTCCAGGCTGTGCTGAAACAGAATTAATCCTTAATAAAAAAAAACTGCCTGCTTAATCCAAAACAAATATGTAAGATAACTGCACTGCGGATAATGATGCGGATGTGTGCTCCATCTTGATGTTAATTAATTCATTTTCATATACCAAGCAAAAAAAAACACCTTGGGTCTCCAGATGCTATCAAGAGGTTTAACAGCAGGCTTTAGGTAAGGTGGTGTCAGGTAGTGCTACTGTTTTACTGTTGTGGTCATGGAGCAAACGTTTAAATGTCACCAGATCTTCTATGAAACAGGGATAAAGTTTGAGTGCATGCGTTGAATGTACCGAATCATGACAATAACCTATGAAGAGTCCGACTAAATACATCAAATATGTTTAACCAAATAAAAGAAACCAATTCATGCCTCAGACGTCTTTGCAAAAATTAAAAAAAAAGATTCAGTAGGCACCCTCATTACCACGTATTAACCATCACATGAACACTTTCACACTCAAGGAATCTGTGGTATTCAGCGAGGTAGTGTTTCCCCTTTATTGCACCCTTATTGGAAAGGGTTTTCTTAAAAAACCCTCCACGTTGGGTTCTATTCGAAGCACACTGCAAAGAGACAAAAGTATTTTTCATTTTATTGTTTGAGAATCTCACAAAAGGTGTGGATGGAGAGAGTTGTATGTTCATTCTTGGTCTTAGAAAACAGACTTGAACTTTGTGAACTCTATGGAGAACTAACATTCTTTCTAACATTCTAATACTGTTTATTTCAGCATGTGTGTGCAGTTTAAGGACATTCATGTGTCTCTCTTCTGAATTATGTGATGTTCTGATGGTAACCACACTTAAAAAAAAACACCCCCATAAACACCTGTACCTCTAGACCGATGTCTGAAAAAGTCCTGATTTACTGAGGCTAATAAAAGCAGGGAAAGACCACAGGAGAGACCACAGACACAGGAGGCGAGCCATCTTGGCCGACAGCTCTGACCACACCACTCGCTCATAAAAATAACAATCATTTCTCTTATCAGTCACGGCTGATTAAGGGGCTTTATCGGGTCTCTCCCTGATCAAATCAAAAAAACAAATTTCATGTCCAAGTAGGTAAAGTGCTGTCAAATTGCCCAAGTACCTTTAATAAGTCTGACATTTAGCAGATGTGAGCACAGAGATCATTCACCACTCTTACTATGACAAGCTGGGGTTTCCAGCAGAATAAACAAAAGCCTAGAGTCCAAGCCAGGGATTACGAAATGCAAACTGTAAACCCTCAGGTTAAGGTCAAGATCTAATCTTGTTGCCCTTCCCCTCTGTGATTCCTGTAGCTGCCGTAGGCAAATCCCCAAACTACAGTTTTAGCACAATCTATTTGGACCCAGCAGTAGAAGAAAACTGATGGGTTTTGTTCAATTTTAATGATTCATTTTCGTTATGTTTTGTCTTTTTTTTTTTTTTTTGCTGCCGACATTTTGCTTGTGCCATTTTTGTATATTATTCGGTATTAAACAGAAAAACAGTCTGAGATTACTGTAAAAATAATTGTGTTACATAGAGAAGGTTGTAACTTACCTCACATGACTGGATGCAGTGTATGTGCTTGGGATTTGGATGCCATTGTTTCATGCCTGTGCAGACAATATTCTGCCAAGGAAGACGGGATTACACAATATGTGAATATTTTTACAGCTCTATTTTCAACTAGCTCTTATTTTGTTTTATACAAGTGTTCATACTACTGTACTGTAGCCAGTCTGCAAGAACATGTGCATGTGAGAAATGGGTTACACAACTCAGAACACATTCTCAGAAATGAAAATAACATCTAGTTAATGCTCTGACGCCATAGAATAAACATCAGAAGTGTGACACCTTTTAACACAGTGTGTGGCTTCCTTTCAGGAATGAAACAATATAATCACTGCCGTCATATTTTAACACCGGGATGAGGACAGACAAGGTCAACTTTTTCTCCTTGAGAATGACGATGGTGAGGGGGCCTGGGCCTAACTTGGCCAGAGACTTGAGGCAACGCAATCCCACAATTCTCTTGGAAGTGCCAGCAATGTGACTCAACTTATCAAATTTGAGTCCAAACTATTTTCAACCTGAGGCCCTGGAGTCTTCTGGTTTAGCATGTGGCCACACAGCACAACAGACCCTCAAAAAGACCCAACTCAGTGTGGATCTAGACTTGACCTGAATCTAGAAAATCATTGGAACATTAGGAATGCTGAATGGAAAATATCCAATGTCCTATCTAAGCCCAGATTCCTAGACAGTAAAATGTGCTGTCAACGCAGAGACAGTGTGTTTTGAATTTTAGCAAAAACAGAGCACTTGTGTGTAACCCGGGTCAATATGTTTTAAAGTGGAATTAAGCATTATTCAATGTTTACTGCAACAGATGGCAAACAATAAAAAAGGAATGGCGACCAGTAATACTAAAAAGCCAACTATAACCACCTGAACTTTGCTGGGCAGCATCCAGTGCATGACTGTGTCTGCAGTGGTGTCATTGGCCAGCATCACAGGGTCAGACAAGGCCACAATGCATGATGGGTAGCAAGCAGCACCTGTAAAGGCAAAAGGATAGTGCTTGTATCATTTTAATTAGTATGTGTTGAATTTATTCATCCAGAAGCAAGAAATGATTTGTGAAAGCACATATTGTACCCATGTACCCATGAACCTTTACCGCATGGAAATGAACTCAATTAACCCAGTGTATCAACAAAAATGCAGCAGTAGGTTTCAGCTGCAAAATAGTGACAAAATGGACTTGACCAATTTTGTGGCTGATCACAAAGGACAAAAGGAATGTACAAATACATAAAAAAACAATACAACAGAACAAAAATCTCAGACAGACAGAGCATAGCTCAGTGGGCTAAGACCCTGTGTTTGGAAGGTTGCCGGTTCAAGCCCAGCCTCCCTACGTCATGTGGCTCCTTATGCAAGGTACACTGCAACACAGCACACGTTGCGCAAAATGAAATGCGTCCTCTGCTTTTAACCCACAGGCGCCCGGGGAGCAGTGTGTGGGGACGTTGCTTTGCGCAGTGGCACCTCAGTGGCACCTTGGCAGATTGGGATTCGAACCGGCAACCTTCTGATTTTGGGGCCGCTTCATTAACTGTGAGGCCAATACTGCCCCAGTAGTGCAGTAGTGCAGCCCACTACATCATTCTTAAAAAGTACATGCAAGGATAGGTACATTATTGTTCTTCAGAAGGGTACTGCTCCAACGACAAGCATTTGTACACAGCGTTACATCCATTTCTCTCTGTGTATACTACACAGTGACATATAGATTCATATGATGACAAATTATCCATTCTATACATTACTATAGCATTTAGCCCCATGTCCATGTCACTTTGCTCTATTAAACTAAAAACAATTTATATGATATGTTTATATTAATTGGCATGTTTAAATAAATGTATATATCCATATACACATATATATATATATATATATATATATATATATATACACACACACACACACACACACACACACACACACACACACACACACACACACACACACTTGCATTTAATATATCCACCTGGACTCAATCATGGCAGGCATGCCCTGTAACCTAGAGCAGCTTGCCACACACCAGGCCTGATCTCCTGACTACTGTTCCTGCTCCACACGTCAGCATTGGAACTCACCAACTTGAAACCCCTCATCACAGCTATACTCCACCCAATTGAGTTCAGGAGGTGGTGGACAGGTGCCTTCTATCTTCTCACACATGCTGAATTCCTCCGTCCACTTTCCGTCTTTAGTGCAGCGTATGGAATGCTGTCCGGAGAGTAAATGTGATTATTAGGATTATGAGAAAGGTCACAACAATAATGTTCATCCAAAAATGTTGAAAATGACATCAGTTAATAGCCTAATAATAGTTTTAAATTTGTTTGTGAGAAAGTGACAGGCCGCAACAGATGTCTACACTAAAAAGGTCAAAGGATGTACCATCTCTACCGAATCAGGACATTGGAGAGTACAGATGCTGTTATACTCCAGGCCACTGGTACAGGTGTACATGCCCTCAAACATAGAAGGTGGTTTGGGGCAAGACACCGGGCTGCAGCTACCCTGCCCCCATCTCCCCTCCTCCAGACACTCCAGCTTCAGGAACCGTCTGCAAAAAAAAGCCAAAAGGGAGAGGGAGAAAGAGACAGGCAGTAGCCACATCAACATCAAGATGTCAAACAAGGCAGTATCAGGATCCTGCACCACAGTCCCAAAAAGTGCTGACATTTTTGGTTTCAAGCTTGTAAAGCCAGTCTGGTGCATCTGCTACCGTTTATCATGTCAGCGTCACATGTGTGGGTGATGTCCACAGTCTTTCCTTATTTTACTATGACATGACATGTCCTGCAGAAAGACTGGTACACATGCAATGTATTTGTGACAAGTCCGTGCAACATCTGGTTGGGGCTCTGAGCTTCTTTGGTTTCATTTTGTAGCTGAGCTACAACAGCGTGTACCGTTATTTTACTAGTTTCTCTACATCTCTATACTGAGCAGTACAACTCCTCAATGGTCTTCTGACCTACATGATAGGAAACTGTCATAATATAATCAGCATTCATATCTAAGATGTTACAATAAAATTTTTAAAAGGTTACAAAAAATCATAAATGGGACTTTTCACAGCAATAAGAGTGCCTTATCGGAGAAATAATTTTAGCAGCTTGATTGCATTGGCTTTTTTGCATATAGGCCATTACTAACTATTAATAAAATAGTAAAATGGATGGAATTCATAGAAAAGTTTTTTATTTTATTTTAATCTAATCAATAAGATGTCATAATAAGCAAGGCATACGGAATAAAACACACTCATGTGTGAGGTCTGTATAAATATTTCAGCCAATTATGTCATAAACAGAATCATTGAATACAGCTTTATCAACAGAAAGCCTCAGGTTCATGTCTCAAAAGGAGTCAAATTGAATAAGGACCAAACTCACTTCAACTGTTTGTTATGATCTCCAGTCACATAGTATCCCGGGCTACATTTGTAGCGACACACTGTGCCAATGTCATGCCTGCTGCCTACACACTGGGGCGCCAAGAGCTTGGCGTTGTGAACCGCTGGCGGATCTGGGCATTCGATCTTGCAGTAGGCCTCGGGGAATGACCAGAGGCTGTCCTCCAAACACACCACCATGTCACTGTCACCTGCCAAGTGTTTAATGAGCACAATTCAATCAAAGCATGAAGCGCAGAAAGCCTTACAATAAGACAAATAAACCGTGTAACCGTGCAACACTGAGTCAAACCATGTGCACTAAAACTCAGGCTGGCAAGTGCACATTGTGTCTAAATACAGGGCTTATATGTATTCCATACTGATGGTTATAGTGTGAAATCTGAAGAAGAAGAATGTTTCCTTAAAATAAAATAACATTTTGACAACATATTTATCATTCAATTAATTGCTGCTTATGTATAAACTCTAAGGCCCCGTCCATGAGAATGCTTTTCTTCCATGGGTTGTAAATATATGTTATTTACATGTGCTGTTCCTATAAAGTGTTTTAAATAAAATCAGTTTGTGCATTCATTCAGAAGGGTGACTAAGAGCATGTGCATCACACTGTAGTAGTACACATATACCATCCAATCAAAATGCTGTATTCCTCCAGACTGTATAGTGTTCAAGGGAGGATACATTACACATGAGCAATTTGTTTTAGATGAATGTGTCCTGACTCTTCCTCCTCACTGCTACCCGATGATTATTTTCCCCCGTGGCATGAGGTTAAAGCCCATTTGCATTCCATTGCCTCAGAGCACCTTCAAATCATTGCACTATTTTAACTGCAAGAAATTCCCTCTGTCAATTTTTGTTGCATATTTTATTTCTTTAAAAATGCACATCAACTGGAGTAGAAACTACTGTGGCAGTAAAGTAAAACCATCAAGAAAATGCAAAAGCTTGGGCTGGTGATGAAATATGCTGGAAGTCTCTGAGAAACCCCTGACCAAAGTAGGATTCAACACAAACAGTCCATCTCACCCCAGGCCATATAACCTTCTCTAGAAGTGAAGTTCCCTCCTTTAAAAAGCACCAGAACGTTTTCTCCTTGTTGGGTGGGCTGCTTTTTTCCTAGCTATACATAAATAATAGTGATTCATGCGCACGGTTGTACTTCACCATTTATTCCTGTCTTAATTTATAACCTCCCTCCATCATCTGCAACATAATTCCACTTGTCAGTTTGTGTAATTTTGCTTTAAACACACAGGACAGTCTAATTACACTGACTGCAAATGTTATTAATGGGATTTTCAGGGTAGAAAGGTTGTAATAGTGGGCTAATATGTAACCAACAGCATATGCAATTTTAATTTGCATAGGCCTAATCATATATATATATAATAGTATTTGAATAATAAAGTGTAAGTACAGTAATTAAAGGCAACCAATTAGCTAGTGTGGACATATTCATTTTAGTATAATGAAGAGCCATTAAATAACGTGTTAAGTGGTGACTATGAACTATGTTAGAATGTGTAAATGGAAAGGTCCCATATTGTCCTTATCTGTCTTACTCATACACATTAAATCCACCCCTGCACTCACCTAAATTATTTGAGATATTAAGCCCCCCAATACACTGGCCCTGCTCTCTTGCACTATTAAAACACTGCAGGCACAGGAAAGCGTTCCTAGTTCCATACCTATACAAAAATAAATAATCAGACTTCACACTGCCAAAAGTGCACACGCATTTATCTTCCAGGGCAAGCACTCAGATGTGCCTTGTACACCATGGTGTATACCGTCTCTATTAGTGCCTAGGTTCATACCTTGCAGCAGAGCAGGAGCATTACAGGAGAAAGAGCACTGCTTGCCAAAAGTGGTGCCCCATGGGCACGAAAAGGTGGCAAAGTAGACATGAGACGGATCAGGCATCCCACAGTCAACGGGTTTACAGGCCACCACGCGGTCCCACAGGCCATGCTCACACTGTAGGTTCACCTCACGCTGAAACAGACAGAATGCTCAGATATTTTAGGTGCGTGGCAGCTCTCAACACAGAAGTGACACCGATGTGGTAGTGTGATGGTGATGTTGTGTTAGGTAGGTGTGAAATTACGGCCTTCTGAAATGATCATTATGTAATACCTGGTAGCCTGGCAGTCCTTTGCCACTGAGAACATTTAGTGCGTAGCCACGGTGACAGAGCACAGAGCAGTGGCCAGATTGTGTCCCAGATGTGCATGTTACATAGGCATAGTCAACTTGAACTGCACTGCAGGTGTCAATGGTGCAGGATCTACGCACACACCTGTGAGAGAGAGAAAAGCAGAAACAGAAGGCCAGAAAACAGAAGTAAAAGGAGAAAAGAGTGATCAGGTGGAGACATTTTGAATGAGCAAAAGTTGAAGCAAGACAATAACAAAGTTTCAATGACAATGTCCCTGTGTGGGTGTCAACAGTGATGTTTTTGACAGCCAATGATGATTTTGTGCAGCATGGTAATAATGCATACAAGATAATTCATGAGTGTGTTTTATCATTTAAAAGAATGAACATGTAAAAATGTGTGTGAATATTAATGTAAAGTACTATGAAAAAACCGTATGACACCAACAGGAAATGTGAAAATGTACATACAATTAAACATGCAAATAATACTTATAAGCTATCAATTTGTGTACATTGTAGCCATGTGTGCCTGTATGCACATCTGCATGTGGAAGTCCTGAGAGACCCCACCCTCAGCGCACCCGGTCAGGGCGAAGGCGTTGAACAGACATGAAGTGCGGAGGGCCACAGCTGTCACACCCACATGTGCCCATGAGAAGCTGAGAGTGACCGCATTTGTCAGGAAGAACGGCTGACTCAGGTTGTGGGTCACATTCACCACAAGGGGATTCTTCTGGCATGACAATTCATAGTTCCCTACACACAGACACACACACATTATTCGTTTTTGTTAACATTGTTCAAATCACACAGTGGATTTTTGGCTATTTTCAGTCAAATGCATACACGTCCAGTGCTTTTAGGAACATGGTTACAGCAAAAACATTACTATTGACTTATAAACATAATTATCATGCAAGACGTTTTATGCCACTATGCATGGCGGCCAGCGTAGGGATGGACAGAAAAAAAGTGTTCATTTTTGTAGATGCATGTTCAGGAAATCACACACAACACAGATTTATGCAGTTCCCCTTCTCCCCTTCTCATTTGAGGTTTTTATGGTTATAATATGTCAATCATATAAAGAATATAACTAGCTCTGGAATTTTGATCTCAATTATAACAATAAACAAATGTCATTATAATTATTATCATTGTGTAAGCTGTATTTGCTATTTGCACTCTGATTCTGTGCAAGTGCTAAGGGGTTAATTGCAAGAGTAATGCCATTGGAATGCCATTATCCATAAGTTCATTTAGTTCCGATCGGTGCATTTGTATCTATGGCATTTTAAAAGCATATGGTGTCTGTAAGGCTTTAGATCGAGATAAATGTTATGCCATGTAAGTATAATACCATCTACATTTTTAACTGATGCACTGTACATAGAGCCATGAGCCCTGGAATATTAAATCATGATAACTGCCTTTTGCAAGTATCTCTTCTCCTGCTCTCTACATTAGATGGATCTTAATACAGCCCATGAAAAAATATCTGAAAGCCACATTAAAAAAAGTGTTCTGTACCGAGCGAATGGTTTTTCCCGCTGGTATCCCACAGCTGGACCGACACTGTTTTTCTGCAATGGTCTCCATACCAACCGCCATCCGACGCCAGGTAGATGATAACAGAAGCTGCAACTCCAGGTCGCTCAAATCCAACCTTTAAAAATTAGGGTGTAAGTGTTTGCATGTAAACCTAAACTCAGACACACAACTGCAAGTGCTGTACCTTTAGCCACACTGGCTGGTCCAGCTCATAGTAGCTGCTCATGTGGGACTGGGCAGTGCACGGAAACCATGCTTCCTGTGTCAGTGCATCACTCACTTCTTGGAACTGAGACTTACACATCTGTGTGGTGGGGAATTAATACAGAGAGACAGATGGTGAGCTCATATATTATTGCATAAATAATACATGTTAGCAGGGCTCTTTACGTGAATGAACAGGCGTGGCACAGATTTAAGATGGAGTTGACAACACCCCACACCAATGCTCTTCAGTATTAATATATAGCTGTGTGTAAAAAAAAAAAGAGTTTGGAAAGATGCTAGCTAATATAATGAGAATCAATATTTATACTGATATATATTGAACAGTCTCACAGATCAGCTATATGATCCCATGTCTGGTGGAGGCCACAAGGACTACAAGAAATAAATGATATGTTGTTTTGCTGGATTCTAACAAGCACCAGTTTCTAACAAGCACCAAGCAGGGAAGTGTGATGTGTTACCTGGGAAAAGGACGGCTCGCCTGTTGCACCCATTGCAGGACATCTGTGGTCCTGGTGGGACGCCCAGGCATTGAATGCCCACTGGTCAGTGTAACCCAGTGGGGTAAAGAAGCCACAGTCCTGCACACTGAAGCCCCTTTCAAAGTCTTCACACTCCCCATCACCATCAAACACGTAGCACAGACTGGGCTGTCCTGAAGTGAAATAAACAAATAGCCCGCTCTGTGTTAAACAAGCTAGCAATTACCAATTTGTTGTCACAATTGAATGGCGGGATAGGCTGCCATAGTCAGTGTAGGTGGACAGGCTTCTGAAGTTGGGTAAATAAATCAATTTTGGCTAGAAATAGGAAAGTGATGTAATCTGCAAGTTCACTTTGCAGAATTAAGGTGTGACAAAAGTGCAAAAAAGAAAAGAAAAAGCAAGAGGTAAACCACAAAAATGATGATGTCAGACACAGGCCCTGGCTAGCCATTTCTTTCTCGAAGGGCAAAAGCTATGATTCACTGATGAGGTGTTTGGTGGGCACAGCTCATCAGAGGGAGTGTCTCCGAAGGGTTCCAATAACAAATTAAAGCAGCATCCAGCACCCACTGCACAATACGGTGAGTAAGTGCACCTGCCCTCAGACGAAGCATGGACATCTTCCAGCCCTTTGTAGTCATGCAGCAATTAATTTAAATGAAAGATTAGCAAATGTCGAATGTTGAAATTATATCCACAGGTCTGACAGAAACTCAGTCCAGCCACTAATGCTGAAGTTAATGCTAGAAAAATGTGCCTGCATGTAGTGAATCGAAAATGGATTAAAATAGTACTGTTGTAATAAACGTTTTTATAGCAATCGGGGAGACTAACGCCATTTTGAAGAATCCAATGTAAGAAAGATACTTGGTATTTCTGTAGCAGGAGAAAGTGGAGTATGGTTGATTAATCTGTTTTGTTATGACTGCTTTAACATGAGTGAATGACAAAAAAAGGTGTTCAACATAAACCTCCAAAACTAGGGCCTCAATTCACTCAATGTATTTTTTTTTTGTATTGAGCCTTATTTTAGGCCTTACCTGAATGTTAAATTGTGGACCCAGCAAGATTCCAAGCAAAACTGACTTTTTTGTAAATAATATTTACATGTAACTACAATAGTAATCTACTATTAATAAATTAGAAACTGTTCATTCTTTTAACCTCTATTGTGCCATGCCTCTTTCTGCCAGGTAACATCAGATTGGAGTGATTTTAATACAGTGCTTTTTACCTCTTTTTACACACACAATGAAATTACCCTTAGTGAGCAGTGGGCCATGAAAAGCTTAGATTAGTCGACTACCAAAATTACCATTAGTTGCAATCCTATTGTCCACCAGAACATACAGCTCATACAGCTCAATAAAAAAAATATTGCCCACTCCTCACGCCAAAGACATGCGCCATGTTTACGATGTGAAAGTACTGCAGTATTAAGGATCTGTACTCTTATATCAAAAAAGAAGAGCAACCCAACTGCACCACCAAAGTTACTGGATGTGTGTTACCAAGATGCCAAGATGAAATTTAAACCATCACTTAAGCCATGAGGCTTTATGTGTGGAAAACCACAGGAGACCAAACTAGCAGCCATCACTGCATCTTCAGATTGAAGTCAGGTGTGTGCAAGTTTACTTTACAATTTTCGGGGGACCAGGGACCTGCCTGACTGGAATAAAAGTCTTTATGTTTGAAAAAGAGGCTCCAGCTCTGGCCCCAGGACAGAAGAGTGTAATTGAGCTCTGGCTGTTGTGAAACTGGCAACAATTACGTCTCGGGTGGGGCTCCTGCTGGTGCCCAGCACTCGTCTTTCGGCTTTGCTGTGGTCATTGTGTGTGGTCAGCACTAGTGGAGTCCACTGCAGACTGGCTCACCATCGCAGTTGAAGCCGGGCTCCATGCGACACGTCTTGGAGCAACCATCTCCATCCAGCAGGTTCCCATCATCACAGCCCTCTGTTCTGTGTTAAACACAAACATAAGAAAGGAGAGATAAATTTGCATGAGCCAAAAGTAACAGCACAGAAACTGAATGGTTGGTTGGTTTCATTTTGTCTTTAATGGGAGCAATATTTTCATATCTATTTGTGCATTCATGCATATTTGTGCACTGCCACAATATGCTTTATTCCGAACATTGAGCATTGTTTGCACTCTGTAACCATATAGCAATCTAGACTGCTGCTAATTTTACACTGCAAAACTGTACTGATGTTAAACTACCTGCAAATTTATGTTCTGCTGTTTTATGGAACGTTCTGCTTTTGCTTGCACTGTTTCTTTGCACCTGCAATTGCACTGTTAAATGTTTGTTTTTTGCAAATACTACATTCTTCCACCTATGGTTGCATCTATAAATAATACATCTATGAATTATATATCAATTTAACTATTACATTGAAATTACAGATATTCATGCAAAGCATGGAAAGCAGTATATGGTCTTTAAAGCAGAATGTTATTTGAAGCAGTGCTTTCGTGTTCGGGAGTGAGCGAGAGAAGGAGATGGAGGGAATGATCTGTAGAGAAAGGGAACAGAGAGGGATCAAAAGAGGACATGAATCGCATAGCAGCAGTGTGTAAAAGTTAGAATGTGGTCAGCACACTTGTAACGGGTGAAAAGTAAAGCCAGTGTGAGACTGTGCGGTTTTGGATGCTCACTGACCCCTGCAGCAGCCCGTCTCCACAGAAGGGCTGCCGGTGCAAGTACAGCAGCGAGGGGGAGGGTTCGCTGAGCTGCCCATCGGCCTCCACCTGCACCCAGTACTGATAGCGCTCGCCTTTCACCACGTCACTGCAGACAGAGGAACACGCACGTATTCAAAAAAACATGCTTTCGCACCTGGATCAAAAACTGATAGCACTCGCCATTGTGCACATCTGTGCAGGGACAGAAACACTGAGACGAAGTATGCATTATTTATTTCCAGGCTTTGGTTAATAAAGAGAAAGAAAATTCTGAATAAGATATAAATGCATGTCCACACAAACACACATTCGCACCGCGGCCCAGTACTGGTGGCACTGACCTTCAACTATGTAACTGAAGAGATTGAAACAGGCTTAACAAACACACAAGAAGTGCACCATGTGCTGATTGGCTTATACTCACATCGCAAGCCTGCAGACAGAACCAGATATAAACGCACATTTTGTCACACACTGATAACACTGTGTTAGTGAAGGAGCATGGGATTCAACACACCCACGCACACACTCACACATGCAGAAGACGCTGAAAAATGTCTAATAAAATGACAATCTCAGAAGTAAAACTAATAAAAGAACACGTAAGAAGTGGATGCACTTCAGTGATGCCACCGTGACCTCAGTGTTTGTGATATTTCTGGAGCTCTAACCTTGGCTCAGTGGTGACCTCAGCCCAGCAAGGCAGTTTTACATTACACACTCCCGTTACACACTCCATTACTAGCTCCTGTTTCCAGGGAGCAATCGACCTGTTTATGCACCTATAAATACAGCCTGTCGCTAGATTCCAGTTGTTCCGGTCAGCTGTAAGAGATAACCGGCCGTCTGCCTTCCCCCTCGCCCCCTCACCTGCCCGCTCTCCAGTCTGAGCTCGGTTACCCTCCACAACATATCGCCGTCAGGCACGTCCATAGAGCCGGGCACCCCCTCACACCCATCTGCCCATATGTCAACTGTAATATGTGCCTTTTTAATTGTTTGTTCCTCATTAGCTATAATTATAGGCTCTAATGGGAATGCCTATGCCACACTGAGCCTGGCTGCTCAAAAGTAAAACAAAAAAATTATAAATTGTCCAGTCCCTCCCAATTCCACATTGCAATCGGTACAATCAGCTCCATCTGGCTGGTCCTGTTTCACCTCTTTCCTCTTGGTGGCAGTGCAGCTCAGTCTCCTCTTTTCCGTCTCTCCTGTAGCCTCATCCTGTACCTGTAACCTCCACTATATCTTCATCGTTCACCACCTCCCTTTCTCTGAAAACCTCGGCGTCTACCTGCTCCAAAGCCCCCGTCTCTCTCAGAGAGGAAAGGGTCAAGATATAGGTGATATAGAGGTGTTTACAGTTTCTACTGGTAGAACAGTCGCATTTGGTACATATTGAAGAGCGTCTCACTCTCACTCTCACTCACATACACACATCACACACATATCCCTAGTCCTTTTCCCCTCCTCTTCTCTCCTCTCCTTTCCTCCCCTCTCCCCACTACATAACTCAATTCCCCTTGGTTTTTACATCTTTTTGCACTTACAGGCCTGGTGGATGGAACTTTCTGGAGATGAAAAAGATCGCTTTTTTTTTTTTTTTTTGCTATTAGGACCTGATGGAAATATGATGAGAATACACAAAATGCAGTCTTACTAGCATATGAAACATATGCATGTAAACATTCAGTCAAGTTCATGTTATGTGGAGTGGTAGCAATTGACATCAAATTGGAAAATAAAAAAATATTTAAAAAAAGCAAAATAGTTTAATGGCAAAACGGTCTGCTCGCATCCTGGGATTTTAAAGCCTTGTATCTGATATTTATCTAACTTCATAAAAGTCATTATTCATTTTTATGCTATAAATATTTAATGCTACTGTGGATGGGGTCAGATTGCAGATTGAAAACGCATGTATTTCTGGTTTATCTCAGACCGGGCCATTAGCTGTGAGCTCCTGGATGACTGTCAGGAGTTCCTGTTCTGTGGGATTATTCCCTCTTTTGCAATAGAATTTGATCTTTGTTCGCTCACAAGATGTGCTTTTTTACAAGAGCTACAGCCTGGAACACACAGTGAACTATGCTGAAAGTTTAACTGGGTGTTAAGTCCTTGTACAGTAATAATTTCAGGAAGTGCAATGAAAAAATTAATAAAACACCATTTAAATTTTTGTAAATATGTTATTGGATCCATTATAATCCTCTTATCCTCCATCACAGAGCTCGTGGATGTTAGAGACATTGCGCTCCTCCACCTCCTATTTGAGAATGTACCACAAATCCTCAATAGGGTTTAGGTCTGGAGACATGCATGTCCAATCCAGCACCTTCACCCTCAGTATCTTTAGCAAGGCAGTGGTGGTTTTGGAGACGTGTTTGGGGTCGTTATTGGAATACTGCCCTGCATCCCAGTTTCCGAAGAGAGGGGATCCTTCTCTGCTCTGTCACAGTACATGGTGCCATTCACGTTCAGCACTCATTCAGCCAGATTGTTACATTCCCACCACCATTCTTGATTGTAAGCAAGACACACTTGTCTTTGTTCTCATACGCTGGACATATTTGAACCAAATAAGTTTATCCAGTAATCCATGTCCTTAGTTTGCTTATCTTCAGCAAATTGCTTGCAAGCTGTCTTGTGCATCATCTTTAGAGGACTCTTCCTTCTGGGACAAGAGACCAGTTTGATGCATATAGTCTGAGCTCTGACAGGTTGATCCCTCACCCAGTCAACTTCTGCCTCATTGCTGGCAGCATTTATACGTCTATTTTCAACCTCTGGATATGATGCTGAGCATGTGCTCTCAACTTCTTTAGTGGACCAATGGCGAGGCCTGTTCTGACTGGAATCTGTCCTGTTACATTTACATTTACAGCATTTATCAGACGCCCTTATCCAGAGCGACTTACAATCAGTAGTTACAGGGACAGTCCCCCCCTGGAGCAACTTAGGGTTAAGTGTCTTGCTCAGGGACACAATGGTAGTAAGCGGGATTTGAACCTGGGTCTCCTGGTTCACAGGCGAGTGTCTTACCCACTAGGCTACTACCACCCTGTTAAACCGCATTATGGACTTGGCCATGTTGAACTACAGTGACTACAGTATGAGAGGTTTAACACACCTGCTCCACATTCACACCTGACACCTTGTAACACTAACAAGTCGCATGATACAATTTGGGCACAATTTACATTTTCCTTTAGGGGTGTACTCACATTGGTTGCCAGCGGCTTAGACATTAGTGGCTATGTGTTAAGTTATTTTGAGGGAACAGCAAATTAACACTATTACACAGGCTGTGCACTGACTATTTTATATTGTATTAAAGTATCATATCTTTGGTGTTGCCCCAGGAAAAGATATAATAAAGTATTTATAAATTAGTCTGCTGTTGATCGGGATAGTGTTAGTAGGAGTATTTTAAGAGTGGGGAAAACTCCCATAATCCCTTGCCTGTCTGTAAATGAGAGGTGGCTCTGCCGAACTGGATTGGGGTCATCAGTGAAGGGTGGTTTACGGTGAATTCTGTAATGCAGAGCCTTGCAGCTGGAGCAGAGTGGATTGTGGGGTCGTGAGGCCAGCAGGACGGCATCGATCTCTAGCTTCTTGTCAAAGGTAGAGATTTTGACAGCTGTTACTTTCCTGTCGCCTGAATTGACACCCAGAGTGAGGGGCATGTCACAGAAGGCGTTCTGGGGGCCAGCATGGAGAGAGTCGCCATTCTCCAGCAGGAACTCAATGTTAGAGATGGCCTGAATATCTGTGGAGACAGAGAGGCACCATGGGACATACAGAGATCTTACAAATAAAGAAAACATAAATAACATATTTTACACTAAATAAAGCGCATTTATTAAAGCTAAGCACTCAGAGATCTAGCATTAAATGTATTTGGTAAAACATATGAATAATCCTATATGAAATGCTTTTTCTTAAGGTAATTTGAAATATTGAAGACATTAAGTGCATCACAGAGCCAATGACAACAGACACAGTGCCATGCGAGCTACAGCACAACATAATGTACAGAAGCAATAAAATGGGTGAAATTCTAAATGAACAAGCATCATGATGTAAATAACTGAGATCGGTGGTCTAAAGAACCGCAATTCCCATTTCATCATTAATGCAAGCCCTTTTCGTATAAATTAAAACCATGATGTGTTCACGTTTATTTATGCTGGGAAATGTATTCGTTTTTTTAGAATCAGGACTGCAGGTGCAACCTTCTGAAGGACAGTGAGCTCATAGATTAAATCAGTGAAGATAAGCAATTATTGGATTCTGGCAAAAGAAATGCCTGCAGGAGGACGGTCACTGCAGACCACGATAAGACACGAGTGTCTTTCCCAAGAGCATGGGACTTACTGGCAGAGATGTAAGTGACCCACACGGTCAGACTGTCAGGGACGACGGGGTGGAGGAAGCGTAACTCCAGCAGACACCCGCTGCCATGTGGGCAGGGTGATGACATGTTTGCATCGTACAGACTGACCTCAGGGCTCCAGGCTTGAATGCTGGGCTCACATGGCTGGTACACATCTGGGGCACCTGGAGATGCACATGCACTCAAATACTCAAAGGCTCTTAAAAAGGTTAGTTATTATTAAAAGTCAAAGTGTTATTAACACATGGATCTTTAGAAATATGCATTTTGCCTAGTATGGGCTATAATAGCTCCAACAAAAGCAGCAGAAAAAAAGACCAGAACATGTCTCCATAATAACTGAAATTGCATTTGGCCCTCACAAAGTAATAAATATGAGGACACACATACCAAATTAATCTATTGTTTAGACTACGATAACGTTTAAGTGAGGAAAAGTGACAGAAAGAGCCCCTAAAACCTCTCAATATTAAATATTATCACCACTAATGAAATAGCAACAATGTCACTGACAAAAATGACCCAATAAACTTTGTTTATTCAAGCTAATGGGTAATTTAGAGAAAGAGAGATTTAAAAGTGAGATTGAATGTTTTGGCTGCAGCCGTCTTTAAACATTTAGAAACTTAAGTACTAAATGCACAGTTTAGAAGGACATCAAGTTCCTTGCTCTTTTAGAGGTGCCTCTTTCAGTGCAATGGCAGCCACCACATGAGAACAGAAGCACGGGGAGTTCACAGTGATGCAGTCTGTGCTTTAGCACCTCAGAGACCACAGGAGTTGAGCAACAGGGGCTGGGAGAAGAGATGGAAGCCGGGAGAGAGGAAGCGTGATACGCTGGGAAAAACCACATGTCCTGGCAATGGATGTGAGGCGCATTTTCACAGGCCTCGCCTGACCGATATCCCCAGGTGAAACTCCGCCTGGGAGACAGATTGGCGTCCTAATTGGTAAGGACAGGGCTCACAGAATTATTTATCAAGTAAGAGTTTGCAAGTAGGAAGTCTTCAGCACGATATGTAGGGGGAAGTCAGGAGGGCCACGCTCAGTGCCACTCTCACAGGGGCGCACTGGAAGAACCTGATCCTGAGAGGAACTCTGCTCAACTACTACTACTACAGACCTCAAGAAGCATAAATCGGCCGGCTGTCACCGGCCACACAAACATTTATTTGTTGGGTCCAGGTTTAAAGTTTCTGTGGCCTGGCCTCCAAAGTTAAACTGTTCGATTAACAGGGTCATGACAGGAGCGAAATGAAGAGGCAGGCAGACGGAGAGACAGACAAATGCTCTGATGGGGCCGCACATGTGTTGATGTGTGCAGGGTGAGCAGCGGTGGGCCAAGGCAAACCATAAAACTAAATTGGTCAGATAAACAGAGCAAGGGCCGCGCGCACACAGGCCTGCTTTAATCGTTCCGTCAGATGTGGCCCAGCACTCCCGGCGGGACCTGACGAGCGGCGAGATCAGTGAGCGTGTCATCTGCCCGCTTTCCGCAGCCCTTAGCCATATATCCCTGCTACGAAAGTATACCCAGAATGCACGGCAGCTCTGGGGCCTGCAAAGGTGTGCAATATTGCCAGGGATATCAAGGACTTCATGTTATGTTGTATTTTATTTGTATCGCAAAAGTCACATACATATTTTAATTATATCAATGATGAAAAAAAAAATGCTTTTTGCATGCATTCTTACACATATTTTGGTCAATTTTACAAAAAAACAAAAAAGGTCACATCAAACTTCAGCCCCCCGGATTATAATAATCAGGAACATCTGTTAGATAGTTAGATAGAGAATAAAGATCCAAAGCTACACAGGATATAGAGAGTCCCGCACCCTCCCCTCCCCTTTTATGACAGCCCAAGCCTGGAAACTTCCCAATATTACCAAAACTCGAACCTGCGCCAACAACCCTGTTTTTCTAATGGCCAAAAAAACATGCAGCCTCTTCATCCCGGCAATTATTATTTAATGATTTACTCCTTAAAAGGTTCCAGACTTCCTTGCTGTTGCACGCACCCGGCGTGCAAGATAGTTTAGGACCATCCTCATGACTACACCGGCTCTGGATGAGCTGCCAGGATGAGATGGCCAAGCTCCGAGCCTCCCTTCATCATGGGGAGTGATTACCCGATGCTGTGTGATACTGCACCTCCACCATCACGCTCGGGTTTCTGGAGAAATTGTTCACATGTGTGCAGATTGTTTCGTTTTTGACATGACTATCTGCTTTGGCACACAAAGTCACTCTGAGTTAGGCGTGGTATGTGTTGCAAAATCATTCAACGGATTTTGGATAAAAAGCATAAAAAAAACATCAGGTAACTCTCACCAACAGCCTCCTCAGGCGTCCAGTATCCTGAAGAGTCGCAGGTATGGGGTGATGTGGCCTCGTAAGCGTACTGATGAAGAACTCCGTTCTCGTCGCAGCTCTGACAGCTCACTGCACCCTCTCTGAGGTGACATTGAAAAGGAAAAAAGTTTCAGAATTAAATACTGACCTGGTAAAAACAGTTCTGACTTCAGAGGAAGAAAAAATCTGGAATTTTTGGAAGTGCCACTGCAAGACCCAAAGAATTAGCAAAGAATCAGGATTCAGGTGGAAATTCTAAACTTAATACCTATCATATTGCAATATCAGTAATGGACTTGATAGACAGCTTACCCTTGGCTGAGCGGCCCGCTGATAGGAGGTAGCCAGTGAATTGTTACCGAGTTTGAACTCTGACCGATCAATATTGGTGAGAGGAAAATGGTGGTGGGTTTTCTGTCCTGGACCCAGTTCTGATAGACTAAATCCACATAGCAGTGCATTCGGGCAACTTGATTAGGTGTGAAATGATTGGTGCAGTCATCGTCTGTAAAAAAAAAAGAATTTCATCCCAACACAATTCTTACACGGAATTGAACATCACGATAACATCTGACTATTCAATTGAAATATTTTCCAAATTATACTTAAGTGATAAAGTGAAGTGATTTTCACTTGTGATACACAGTGAATGTCCTCTGCATTTAAACCATCACCCTTGGTGAGCAGTGTGCAGCCATGACAGGTGCCCGGGGAGCTGTGTGTGGGGACGGTGCTTTGCTCAGTGCCACCTCAGTGGCACCTTGGCGGATCGGGATTCGAACCGGCAACCTTCTGATTACGGGGCAGCTTCCTTAACCGCTAGGCCACCACTGCCCCTGTTGCACCACTACCAAATGTTAAAACATTTCATATACATTCAGTTGTGAACAGTCTCTAATAAGGGTGCGTATTCACAAGGATCTCACAATATGACACGTATCACGATACATGTGTCACGATACGATTATATCATGATATATTGTGATACTGAACATACACTGCACATACTGTACATATTCTACAGTTCATTTGAAAATGTAACAACAGAGCTGAAATACCAGATGCTGTGATTGGTCTGTCACATTGATTTTGTGACTGAAATGCCAAGCAGTACCCAGCAGTACAGCGCCATCTACAGGTGTGGAGGTTGTAGTCACACGCCAATGCTCATCTCTACTGACCTCACTAAAGAAAACGCTTGACAGCACCACCTGGTGAACTAAATTTGTATACAATACTGATATTTGATGTTCCTGTATCAATACAATATCACCACATAAAATATCATGATATATAGCTGTATCAATATTTTCTAACACATCTAGTCTCTAAATACATATATTAGTGCATGCCAGATTTCATGCAAATTATCACGCACACATAAATAATCTATCAAAAACAGATAAACCACATCTGAAATTGTTATATTGTATGTTCTCCTTAATCCTTCAATTAGGTTGCTGGATTAAATTATAAATTCCGCTCTCATTTTCTTGTTTTCTCTTGTTTTCAATTCCTGTGATACATATATCATGGTCCCATATATAACACTAGCACAAGGGTATACCAATATGTTATTGTTATTATCTATGCCAATGTCAAACTGCACAATAGAGTTGGGTGGTATGGGCCTGTAAACCCCACAGGGGCAGTGGTGGCCTAGTGGCTGAGGAAGCGGAAACCCGAGCTGCCATTGTGCAACTGAGGTGCCACTGAGCAAAACACCATCCCCACACACTGCTCTCCCACAGGCGTCTGTCATGGCTGCCCACTGCTCACCAAGGGTGATGGGTTAAAAGCCGAGGACACATTTCGTTTTGTCGCCGTGTGCTGTGTTTCACAATGACAATCACTTCACTTTCGCTCATTCTGACTGATATTCTGTATCAGAGTCTAATTCTTACCTGTGTAACTCATGTAGTTTCTGTAAGGGGTGTTGTAGAAGTGGGTGATGCCACATGTGTCATTTGTGGGGTCAGGGTCACGGCAGGCTTTGGATTTTGGTGTGGGGGCTGTGTCAGCACACAAGTCCCCCGTTTCCAAGGAAGCAGACGTTTCCTGGCAGGGGTCATCACACGAATCGCGTTCACTAACACCTTTGAAGACATGGTACAATCCAAAAATGTGGCCCATTTCATGGATCATGGTGTTGTTGTGCCCCGTGGTGCCAAAATATGATGGGTTTAGAATCATTCCACCTGTAAACAAACAAGTGAATTTTTTTAAAACTATTTTAAAAGAAACTTGAGAACAATATGCCACGTAAAATGTAAAAATATTAATATTTCATTTAAAAATTAATATATCATTTAACAACTGTATTGAGAAAAATAGAGAATTCCTGGTAGCATCAAGCTACAGATGACTACAGATGCTATCTTTCTTAAAGCTTCAAAATCTTACAAGCCTTCTGGATAACAGCACAGATGTTTTATTACCAACCGATGCTGTAAAAGGCTTAAACGATGTGACATTTATAGCCACTTAAAATCCAGGAAAAGATTAAACAGATAACAGCTCAAAAAGTAGGACTTGATACTTGAATCATTCCCTTTAGTTACTTGATTTATTATATTCACTTATAATCACTTTAAGATGAACATTTTTAAGTTATTGAAATTAACAAATTTCAACAAATTGCCAGCACAACATCATATCATTTTCATATATGACAGTGTTCTATATAAAGATGTCAAGCTCAGACCAGGATATGATGACAGTGGACATATTTTTTTTAAAGAAGGTAACAGAACAAGGTTAACACACTCATGATGAGTAATGCAATGCATTAACTGGATGAAAATATCACTGGACCTACTGGTATGATTTTAAAAATCCAAATATTGGTAAATCAGTATAATGTTACATTCAGAATACTTAACATTTTATAGCCAGATCCATGACTTTTTGTAATTGCCTACAAAATATAGCATATAGTGAGGAAACAAAAAAGCACTGGCTGCAAAGCAAGTTATGAAAAGCTAATCACCCATTTAGACCTCAAAGTAGGTCCAGAACACTGTGTGATTCCTGTAGAGGTGAGTATCTAGCCTGGGCCTAAATGATCTAGTGGGTAACACACTCGCCTATGAACCAGAACACCACAAAGTCCCAGGTTCAAACCCCACTTCCTACCATTGTGTCCCTGAACAAGACACTGAGTGTCTCCAGGGGGACTGTAACTACTGATTGTAAGTCACTCTGGATAAGGGCGACTGATAAATGTAATGTTATGACTGTACAAACGTAATATGTACACCTTCTTAAAACAACAAATGTTGAGGTGACTGCACACATTGAATATGCATGATATTTCGTTTTCGCCATCAGGTTAACTCCTCAGCAGCTGGGAGATAAAAAGCTGAGTGTGGCAGTTCATGGGACACTGTGGAACCTCAGTGTGCTCGCAAGCTCTGAGGAGGAACACACACATCTGTGCTGGAATGCACACCGTCCCCTCGGTAGATAATGGATGTGCCAGGAGGCAGACTGAGTCTCTAGGGAAAAGACAAGGAGCCTGATGTACTGCAGAATCTGAAGTGCAAAGAGTGGCTGCCTTTTCCCTTCCTAGGAATAGTATACACACAACTTCAGCCTCTCGGTTGTGCAATGTTGCCTCAATTGATCAAAGAAAGAAGCCGTTTGAGCGACTGACCTCAGAACCTCATCTGGAGCTCAGAGGCCAGCAGGCAAGAACAAGTATCAGTTATTGAACATCAAAGACACGCATCCTTCCCCTCCACTGAATATCGGCTTGGGCTGAATGGCACAGAAATGCCCTGGAGCAATAAAAATTCCTTTTACGATACAGTGTACTGGACAGACATTAAAGTAACTACGTTAACAAATTACTATTTGATGGTCTAATTTCTCATGCTACCCCATTAATGATAGTTAATGTCTTATTAGGGCTGGCTGATCCTGCAAGAGAAATGATGAATAAGGTTTTAGGGCGACGGCAGCGGGGAGAGACGGCTCTAGTTTAATGAGCTCTAAAACACAGGCAGTAATGAGAGCAGTAAAGTCAGCTGGCAGGTAGGTATTACCCTCTCTGTTTATGTTTGGTTGTTGTGGGTTCTTTCATTCTTTTTCTTAACCTTTTTACAGTGGAAAGCCCTAATGATTAGGAGGCAATGTAGTGGGAAATCCATGCGTGCGCTAAGTGTTTACTTTTATACCCGAGATCACAGCCCATTAAACAGGAACACCAAGTGCAGCGAGGAGTAGAGGAGAGAATGGGAGAGTGAAAACACAGATAGATGTTTGGAGAGTTACTCATAGGATCTTGAAGGAGCGGTCACGATTTCTAACAGAGATTGGGATGGCAAGTGTTTTTTTTTTTTAATATCAATATTGTATTTTTCTTTTTGTTTTTCGTTTGAGAATAAAACTGCTACGTTCTGACTGGTCTCACTGATAGTCACATGTTAACAATATCAGTCTGATGGTGTCTGGATAGAAGAATCTAAATTGATTTATAGTTTGCTTGCTTCCTACCTAGAAGACAGGTGATATCCGTTGACGTGGATCCATATCTACTCCATGCAGAATCTACACTGGCATCCCTCAGGGCATGGTACTTTACTGTGTTACCTCTTTTGACTTGTTCTCTCAGTGAGGTCACATCCTCACATGGGTTCTCATACCACTGCTGTGAAGACAACACTCAACTAATCCTCACCTTTCCTCCCATCTTTACATGTCTGGCAAACGTCTTATCATGGATGGCAGCTAACAGGCTGAATGTGGAGCCTATTAAAAATGATTCATCTCTACACCAGGAGCTCCCTGGACATCTCTCTGATCATCTAAACTCTCCTCTAGTCACCGCATGCAACCTTCGGGTAAAACATGAACAATTATCAGTCTGTTTTCTGGTCTTTCTTGCTCGTGGATTTCACCGGTTTTCACCGTTTTTTTATTGATATGTACAGTACAGGCCAAAAGCTTGGACACACCTTCTCATTCAATGTGTTTTCTTTATTTCCATGGCCATTTACATTGGTAGATTCTCACTGAAGGCATCAAAACTATGAATGAACACATGTGGAGTTATGTACTTAACAAAAAAAGTGAAATAACTCATTACTGCTTTGCACACATTACTGCTTTGTACTGTATATCAGAATGAAATCTTATGTTTAAACTTAAGTTCTTAAAAACAATTTGAGCAGGTTTGAAACTGGTACATTGTTCAAACAGGCACAAAGTGCTGTGTTACACAAAAAAATGCTGCTCTTTGCTAGTAAACCAAAAAAAAAAAACAATGATTTTTAATTCTTCTTTTCCTTGTGATTTTTTTTAATTATCCAGAGTCAAGTTATTCGCTTCATAGCTGTCAGTCATCATCAACTTAATCCCATTATAAATGCATTGAATATGCTTGCTCAATGGCTCAATAGCAAAATAAAAAGGTTGGTAACTAACATGCAAATAATCTAGCATTTTTGGGGGTATTTTTTTCTTATTTTATTAAGGATCAAAGTCATTGTAGTTATGTGTAGTAATTTTTACCCAGCCCTAGTCCCTTGTCATCTCAAATCTAGACCTGCCAGGACTGCCTCTGAACAGCAATCAACCCTCTCAACTGATCCAGAATGCAGCTGCATGACTTGTTTTCCACCTGTGTCAAAATCTACATACAAATGCAGTCAGTCAGCAACAGGTTCTCCCATACAATCCCATTGCTGTGTTTCCTCCACTAGCCCTCTGTATCTGTCTCCATCAGTTTCAAATTACTTCACCAGGCTCCCTTGGTCCTCAAACACTGGCCAACCACTGTCTCTAAAAGTACAGGCATTTAGACTCTCCTCTGTTTAGTCTCCTAAACGGTAGAATGAATTTCAACTGGATCTCTGAACAGAGGAGTTTTTCAAAATGCACAACATCCATACTGTATCACGTCATCAATAATTTTAGAGAAATTGGTATCATTTACTAGCAAAAGTTTCAGAATATATTCTCTGACAGAGACTCACGTATGTCACTCTGGACAACAGCATCTGACAAATGTCATAAATGTAAATGTTAAAAGCTACATTTTGGGGGGGTAGTAATGGCCCAATGGTGTATGAACTCTTGTCATAGTTTTGTTTTGCAGTTTTAATAAAAATGTCATGTAGGTCATAGAAATGGATCCATACGCAATAGAGTTTGTATTCAAAAAATGGAACCGAGTACCAGTAGAGCTGATGAACACGGGCTTACCTTGATGAGAAAGGGCTTCCTTTGCCCATGGCCAGGTGGCTGCCCCTGCTAGTTCCTCACGGGCAGAGTTGTTAGCAAAGAAGACATTGAGAGTTTTAGAACTGCTCAAATGAAGCAACTGTTTCAGCTCTCTTATGCTCAGGTAGGCCCTGAATTGTGAAGAAGAGACACATAAGGAGAGAAAGGAGAGGATAGTGATTTGGCTATAAGACAAAAACGAGTAAATACACATTTAAACTGACTGTTCAGAAAGTACACGTATAGCAGCTTGAAAGTTGTTTCCAAGTCAGCGCCCACTGATACATGCACAAAAGGGAGCTAAATAGAAAAACACTATGTTTAATACACTATAAAAATGTTGGTAGTAAGCACTGTGGCCTAACGCTCATAGTTGTTTTTGCCGGCCTGCCTTAATTTTAGTTTCAGTCTAGGCTTTGCATCAAGCAGCCATTTTAGATTTTATGTGCATACTCATGTGCATACTCATTCCAGTCTAGTCAAGTTTCAGTCAACTAAAAGATATTTTAGTCATATTTTGGTCAGAATTATCCATGATTATTCTATCTTAGATTTAATCCACGAAACCTAATGACATTTTAGTCTAGTTCTATTCAATGAAAACCCAGTCAATGCAGTACAAGTACAAGTACAGACAAAAACTAAATTTTCAAACTTTTTGTCAAACCCCTATTCATAATTAAATCAAAGTTATCTTATATTATCATTATTTTATCATATCATTATCTTATATTATCATTTTCTCCCAGCCATCTTCTAACCCACTGCAAGTATCTTGAAATGCCGTATTATATGTGTATTGAGGAAGTGACGTCATCTGCGCGACAAGATGGGAAACACTGGAAAAAGAAAGAACACTACTTACATGTCCAATTAGCAAAGTATTTTGGAATAAATAAATGTTCTTTTCTTGCCTGGACATTAGTGGCTAACTAGCAACTGAGAGTTATTTGTAAAAGCTGACAGGTTTCTTCGGGGCAAGTTTCAAATTCTGCTGAAAATCAGAACAAACAGTTGAATTAAATCATGAATGAAAATCATATCCTGTCTTTTAATACTGAAAAGCTTCACAAGAAGCAAAGCTTTGTCAATGGATTTCAGTTTTTTTGGACCAATTACTTGCTCCAGGGAATAAAGGCTATTACTCACCAACATATAATTATGGTTGGTGTGTTGAATGTATTTTAAACTACTGAGTTGTAATCTTTTGTAATGGGTAGCAATCTGAAATGTTTTTCTCCAAATAAAAAGCATCTGACAAAGCATGTGCAGAGCATGTGAAAGGAGCAAAAAGACAGCAGGAAAGGGGGTCTGTCTTTCATAGCCATTCATTTATTGAGCAATTGAGCAGGAAGTCCACAGAACCACATGATATTCTTGCAGCAATCTCAGAACTTCCCGTATGGGTCTGTATGGGTCTTTATATTTATAAAACTAATTTCATCACTGACCGGTAAAGAAGAAAAACATAATCAAAGAACCATACAGACCCATAGAGACCCATATAGACCCAGTATATATATTTTTTTCTTTTGAAGTATATATATGTGTGTATATATATATATATATATATACACACACACACACACACACACACACACATGGATGCCCATTGCTGTGTGTGGTGACATGCCTGTGTGTGGTGACATGCTATCACGTAGTTGCAGACTGTATATATGAGTCTGCAACTACATGATAGCTGATGAAAGACATCATTACTGTTGTCAAAGGATGAAAACTGTTAACCGGAGTTCTCAGTAATGTTGACCTTCACTACATAGTTGCACTTAACATTCACTTATTCACTTCAAAGAATTATGCTTTTGAGGCTGTTATCAACGTTTTTGGGATCCAGACTTTTGTTGTACAACACAATTTGGGTTTTTTAAAACATATCTATGAGTTACCTACAAGTTGTGGCTGGGTACACACACCAAGAAACTTGAATGTATGGAATGAAAGTTCGAATATATGGAATGAAACTTGAATATATGGAATGAAGTCTGAAGTCTGAATATATCGAATAAAAGTCTTTATATATGGAATGAAACTTGAATATATGGAATGAAGTCTGAATATATGGAATGAAAGTCTGAATATATGAAATGAAGTCTGAATATATGGAATGAAGTCTGAATATATGGAATGAAAGTCTGAATATATGGAATGAAGTCTGAATATATGGAATGAAAGTCTGAATATATGAAATGAAGTCTGAATATATGGAATGAAGTCTGAATATATGGAATGAAAGTCTGAATATATGGAATGAAGTCTGAATATATGGAATGAAAGTCTGAATATAGAATGAAGTCTGAAAATATGGAATGAAAGTCTGAATATATGGAATAAAGTCTGAATATATAGAATGAAGTCTGAATATATGGAATGAAGTCTGAATATATGGAATGAAAGTCTGAATATATGGAATGAAGTCTGAATATATGGAATGAAAGTCTGAATATATGGAATGAAAGTCTGAATATATGGAATGAAGTCTGAATATATGGAATGAAAGTCTGAATATAGAATGAAGTCTGAATATATGGAATAAAGTCTGAATATAGAATGAATTCTGAATATATGGAATGAAGTCTGAATATATGGAATAAAGTCTGAATATATAGAATGAAAATGGAATGAAATCTGACGTCACCAAGCCGTTGGTGCCATTTTGAGAATGTTAATTCGCTAAACAGGTGAATTGTTCCCCACCACGAGTGATTCTGCACCAAACCTAGTGGCAGCAATTTTAAGCAACGACAACGTAATAAACACTCTGGCTAATGCTTGCAGTAACACTGCTAATAATTCTACCAGCATAGAAGTACTGATGAAGAGATTTATTCAAATTTTCCACATCATATATATATATGATTAGATGATTAGATAATAAGTGAATATATATAGGACAAGGACAGGGACAGGGACAGTAGTGGCCAAATGGTTAAGGAAGCAGCACCGTAATCAGAACGTTGCCGGTGCCACTGAGAAAAGCACCGTCCCCATACACTGCTCCCCGGGCGCCATTCATGGCTGCCCACTGCTCACTAAGGGTGGTGGATTAAAAGCAGAGGACAGATTATGTTGTGTCACCGTGTGCTGTGCTGCAGTGTTTGACAATTTGGTTTCATGGTTATGTGCAGCATAGCAGCAGGACTATGGAGAGGGTTTTTTTTTTTGCTTTTCTTTCTGGTCAAATGCTGCCCCCTGTTCGCTGTAGTATTAATTGTCTATGTGCACCTTTAAAATAGTAAAACCAATTTTTTTCATTTAGTTCTTTTCTTTGTACCTGCTCCTTTCAAACAACATGTCTACAGTGACAGAGACAGGAAACTGGCCATACTGCCGAAACCTGGATTATAACTCAGAATTCAACTTCAAAAGAAAAAGAGCCATGCAACTGCTATCAAAATGTCATCTCTGCATTAATTCTCCTCGGCCACAGCACTGCCAGGGCATCATCACTCAGCTCGAAAAAAAAAAAAGCCACAAGACTTCCCAGAGCCTTGGTAGCTCTGGCAGTCTTCACTTATTATCTAATCAAAAGTGCTGAGGGAAATCTCTGACTGCTGTCGCTGAAACAAACAGGAGGTTCCTCTCCATATTGCATGTTTTGGATTGTAGCTAAGTGCACTGGCGTCAGCCCTGCAGTGGTTTAGACCACCTTTTCCTAACCAGCATTTTAAAACACACAAGATTGCCCATCTGAATGAACGACACACCAAAGAGCACAAACTACAAACATCCCGCTCTTGCAAACACACAGATGCGTGCACATACAGCGGCCAGAAATGACCCAGAAAGTGTAGATTCTCAGCGGCACACCCTGATTAGTCTGACGCATAGGCTGCCCTATCACACACGAACTTGAGGTTTGGCTGTAGCCCTTCTGTTGTCCTCTTTAAAAAGGGGTCCTGCGAAAAACAACCACCTCCGCTCCGCAGACGGCCATCCAAATCCATCGCCAGGGCCCCATTTATCTCTGTGGGAATTCTCCAGGAACAGATAGAAAACCTCAGATCGGAGCGTCCCAGATCCTTCAGTCCTTCCCTGGCGATAAAACCCCTACACCTGGTTAAGATAGAAGCCGCAGCCCTGGCACCGCACCGCGGCAAATAAAACCCTATCCTCCAAACAAGCCTCCATGACCACTGCGGACCAGCAAGTAGCGTTCCTACTATAAAAATGCGTGCTTGTTCAGTGCACGAGGGCCAGACTACTATTTGATGCTCAATGATTATTGTGATATGTAATCTTGCTTACGTTTCATTGGCGAATTATAGAAAAACTTTATTTTTCTCTGCATTGCATTTGCTTATAACAGATGAAGTATTTCTAATTGAACAGTGCATAGTTGAACGAGCAAGGCATCAGGGTGTCGCTGCATTTAAAGCCCAATCAGAATAGCTGTCACTGTGAACAGAGCAGACTTCTGGTTTTGCTGTTTAGTCACATTAAGTGTGTACTTTGGCCACACTCTGAAACCCACTTCGGCATGCTTTTCAGAATGCTTCCAGGGTTTAAAATTTTATGTTTTGCACAGTGTGTAATATGACAAACTCAAAATAACATGTGTTGCTGGTTTTCACCATGTGTATTGTGGTTTTCATCAACAACAGAGTGTTCCAGTGGCTTTTCCCCCGATGAAATCATTGCTGACATGGACCAATTTTCACCTTAAACTTAACATTTACCAGCAATCCTGGATGGCAGCTAATCATCTGAGAGTCAACCCCAGCAAATCTGAACTATTATTCATTCCCGCTAATTCCTCCCCAGGACAATTTTCTAATCTCACCTTCTGTCACTTCATGCAACCTTGGGGTTACCATGGACTTCCCTCTCCTCCTCATCTCACATTTCTCACATCTCTCTCGCACGTGTCGATTCGTTCTCCATTACACTAGAAAGATTTGTACATTTTTAGCAACGCAGGCTACTCAGATCCTTGTCCAATCTCTGGTTATATCCAGACTAGACTCCTGGCTGGTCTTCTTCTCAGCGCTGCTCGACCTCTCCAGCTGATCCAGAACGTCGCAGCACGACTTCCCAAATTCTTCCCAAATTCTCCCACACCACTCCACTGCTACCTTTCCTCCACTCGTTCCCCATAGCTGCCAGCATCAGATTCAAAATACTGATGCTTGCCTGCAAGGTCAAGGACGTGTCAGCACCCTCCTACCTCAGATCTCTCATCACTCTGCAGCTCAATCTCTCTGTTCTTCCAGCACTTCTCCACTGGTACCACCATCTCTCAAGGTACTTGGAAAGCATTAATCCAGACTCCTCTCTGCTTTGGTAGTGGAATGAACTACTATTAGATGTTCGAACAGGGCTCTTCAATATATTTAAATATTCAAAGTTATTAAGCCAATGGTGTCAACAAACCAGATCCTAGTGAACAAAATGAGGGACTGCAACGACAGACATTTTAAAGCACTTATGTAAGTCTATCTGGATAAGAGTGTCTGCTAAATGCTATAAATGTAAATGCTGAATCTATGCTGACAGTCTGAATGAGTCTAATTGGGAATACGTATGAAATGTTCATGCTCCAACGTACAAAAAGCTGTGCATTTACTGCAATATTAATTTCAGCTTTTGTGCAAGGGTACACAATAGTAAAGTTAACCTGTTAATCATTCCCCGTTGACCTAGCATTATTACTGATAATCTTCTGACATGGCTCTTGTTGGAACTCAAGTGGTTGATTTTGCAGACTAGAACGAAGTCGGCATACTGCCAGTAACAGTAAAACAGCAGCTTTATTTAAAAAAAATAAAGTACGGAAATTGGACTAAAACAAAAGAGCCCTTCAAAGCTCAAGCTGAAGATAAAATTCTGTTTCTGGAGTGTTATTAACTAATGTCATCTAATGGAGTGTTCCATTAGATGAATGACAGCTCTCACGCGCACTTCTTCATCATTCCGCATCTTTTCCCCCAATGAAACCCACGCCTCTCAATATGTCACAGATTCTGTTTCTTTCTTGTTTTATCTATCTGTATGTGTAAATCCTGGGGGATTGCCTTTGTCCTTACACTAACAAACGAGCCCCATGCTGAGCACATAGTTTGAAAAATTAAGCCTGATATGTACTTGTGTCATCCAGTGAATCACACTCCATGGTAAGGTATTAAACACATATCTGACAAGTGTGTTGATCTGACACATTAAGACTTTGGCTACTGGAGTGATGTCAACATGCACAGATCCTCCATCTGAAGAAAATGTTAAAAAATCACTACTGATAAAAACCTCTGAACCAGGGTGACCAGATCAAAAGTGCAACTGATGCATCGGTGATTAAACATTTCTGCTTGCAAATGGATTAAATAACTGAGCATTGCTTATTGATAAGCTGACATTAATAAATAGTGTGAGACATGTAGATACGTTCACAGAAGGAATGGAACACAAAGAAATCAAAGTTGCAGGGTGTGAGGGAGAGCCATTGATTTAGCCACCACCTAGTCTGTGCCAGCTGCTCGATATGCACAGGGTGAAGCCAGCATACAGTAGATGATTGCTTTTCTTACCAGCTCTCTACAGATGCAGAGCCTAGTGGATGCCTGAGGGGGACAGCGTCCTGTGATCAAAACATTGCCCTCACACCGGCAAGTTGAGGCCTCCTTTCAAGCCTCATGTCCACCGCTATGTTGGAATTCAAGCTTTGCTTTAATATGTTTTGTTATGCTTTTGTTTAGCCAATTCATTGCATAGAAAAAGTTGACCAATAGCAATGCCCTACAAATGACTGATGACCTACGCTTTCCTTCAGATTTTTTTTTTATTTTTGTTTGGACACTTAAAGTGCCATTAATATGTCCAGACCACATACTCCCATGCCGCAAGTCTTCGGCCTAGAAAGATTCATAAATTGCGCAAACAAGGATGGCTGCGTTACATCATGTAGTGCATTCAACTGGACAAGTCGTTTATGATGAATGTATAGCATTCGTCTTATCTTTATTTCAAGCACACTTCACTCTGTTCGCTGTTTTTCAGCCAGTTTGAAGCTATTTTTATTTTCTACTGGCAAAGCCTGAAGGGGCAAATGAATCCTACCTATAGGATGATTCAGGGTCAAAACAGGTCTTCGTGACGTCCGTGACATCGGGGTCGCAGCAATCGCCATCGTCGTAGTCGTAGTGGATGGTGTTGCACTCCGCATTGCACTCCCCATCCTGCCTCCACCAGTTGTAGCACGGCCCCAAGCGCAGGCAGTCCCCTCCATCATGGCCGGTGCGGGGGTGGTCGCACTCCGGATCGCAGCGCCTGTTGCCGATCTTGGAAATGGGGCAGTTGCTGAGGACGAAGCGCTGGCGCAGGGATGAGTTGCGTACCGTGTGGACAGTCAGCTCCACGGTGAGGTTGTAGGGCCGGAACGCCTCCGCTAGGGCCTGGTGCTGCTGCTGGATCTGCCTGGAAGAGACCGTCGGGAGGCTGCCATCGTTGTTACAGATGTTCACCACGCGGTACCGAATGCGCTTTTCGGTGCGAAGCTGCCAGTTCTCATTGTAGCTCAGGATGACATCCTTGTTGTCACAGGCAGTAACCCCACAAGGGGGTGGGAGAAAGGGCGAGACAAGCTCACGTTCAGGAATGGGAAGGGCTACAATATCCGGGTGGTGTCTGTCTTTGAAGGGCATCCACTGATGTTCTACGTGAGAGAAGTCGGCCCACACGGCAAGCAGGGGATCCTGCCGTCTGGCGTGGACAGAGCCCTTGAGAAGGTCCTCCTGGGCCCGGGGCACGCCCCACAACACCAGGCCTCCTAAATACCCCCGGAAACCGCGGCCAGCGTCCGCCTGGTCCCCTCCCAGCAGGAACGTTCGACACGTCTTCATGAACGGACTGTAGAGCGCGCCGGACTGCTGGCCGCTCTCCCCGACCTTGGCGCCGTCCACGTACAGGGCCATCTTCCGGCCGTCGTAGCTGGCCACCAGGTGGGTCCAGGTGCCGGGGTGGTAGCGCTGGTGGCCCGTGATGGTGGTGGCTTTGGGCGCGCGGTCCGTGCGGAGGGTGAAAAAGTACCGTCCGTCTTTTCTTCCCGCCGGGTCTGCTGTGTGAATGCCGACCACCCAGCCTTTGTCGCTCATGGGGTGAGAACAGTTGTCAAACACTCCTAAAATAGATGGCAAAAGCGTATTTCAAAAATAGACACGAATCCATCACCAAATGTCTTTTCATTTGATTTCAATTAGCCGACAAGTTATTTATTTATTTATTTATTTCTTTTTTACCCCCCCCCAAAAAAAAAGCCACCGATTCTCACAGCTGCTTTTCACAAAGAGTGGTCACATCTGGCAGCCAGATGTTCCATGGCAGGACAGGGAAAGGTCAGGGAACCCCTTCGCTCACGCACACACACGCGCGCAGGCAAGCACACAGGCGAGAACACACACGGGCTGTGAAAAAGTGCACACTCAAGAGTTGGATCCACTTACACACACATAATTACACTCACACACACACACACACACACTTGCTGTGTCACACACCAAAAGAAATGGGCATACCCTGTGGCACACAGACTGGAACAGACATGCACCAACAAACACACACACACACACACAAACAGAGGACTCGCACATCCAGTACAAGCAGTGACCGTTGGGAAAGAAAATTCGGATAAACGCATCTTTTTCTGTAGAGCTGCATCAGCGGCCAGGTGGGGGATTCCTGACGTCCCGTTCTGGTTTCTACCCCGGCGCTGGCGACCAGATGAACAGCCCCATCTCGGACATGTGCCGGGGCCGCGAGAGAGAGGAAAGCGAAGCGTTCTTGCGCTTTGATGTCGGTTCAAACAGCTCACTGCCGTTTCTTAAGATTGATCTCCGAGTCGTTACGCGGGTGTGTGTTCGGTTATTGATTGTGTGGTGCGGCAGGACAACAGCAGTGTGTGTGTGTGTGTGTGTATTTCGTACAACTGTGAAACTTCAAGATTGTTTCCAGTAAACTCTTTGATCCGTTTGATCATGTTTGCCTTGGCTATGGATCTTTAGCTTGTTCAAAACGTACATTTTAACGTCTGTGGGAAAGTGAAATTATAGCAACGTACCTCCTACTCAATATCTGACCATAATTCATGAAATTTGTCACACCAAATCAACAGCTTGCCAGAACTATGATCTCCGTAAGCCTGCCACGTTTGAACAGCATCACGCCGAACAGCAGCTTGAAAGTGAAGTGATTGTCATTGTGATGCACTGCAGCCCAGCACACGGTGACACAACAAGATGTGTCCTCTGCTTTTAGTGTGAAGTGAAGTGATTGTCACATGTGATACACAGCAACCCAGCACAGAGTGCACACAGTGAAATTTGTCCTCTGCATTTAACCCATCACCCTGAGTGAGCAGTGGGCAGCCATGACAGGCACCCGGTGCTTTGCTCAGTGGCGCCTCGGCGGATCGGGATGAGAAAGATGTCTGTTTCGGCTCAGCCGATATTCACAAACGGGTCAAATTCCTATTATCTGTACCATATCTGTACAATACTTCCCGAAGCGGCCCATCCGCACGCTACGCGTGGTCCGTGGTGATCCGTGCCAGAATGCCGGGCGCGTTTGCGGCAGTTGCCAGGGCTGTGGGCTATTTGTGGTATGCCCGTCCACAGCAGGCCTCGGTGCTTGGCACCCCTGCCCGCAACAGGAGAACTTTGCCCAGGTAGCAACGCGCAGAACTTCAGGTTTGGCTCGCCGCTCCGCAAAGCGGTTCCAGATATAATCTGTTCCACGTTGCACCTCCAATCCGCCGCGCCCTCTGAGCGAAAACAAAACAGCACGTTTCCAGCGCTGCCGCCGCCGAGGCTTCGTGGAATTACCGTGCCCTTTTGTCTTATTTGCGTGTTTGATGATTAAGCACCTCGGGCCTGTCTGTGCCACCGGCGTTCCGTGCCGGCCCCTCCCCGGCATGCAGACATTCCCCGACATCAAAGCGCACGGCTTCCTCCAGCCCGCCCGTCTCACAGGGAAGGAAAACGCTCAAGCAAGCTGTTGCCGTTCGGGGATAAATCAGGGCTCGGGGCCGGGGGCGGGCGAACCTACAGCCGAGAATGAATGGACGGGTCCTGGGGGGCCCGGGAGCGGACCTGGTGTAGGACGTGGACGGCAGATGTGAGGGCCAGGTGGTGACCACTTGTCCTGCCTCTCGTTGGGAAGTCTGGTCAGTGTGTGGCGCGTAGCGGAGCCTGTATGTATGTGTGTGTGTGTGTGTGTGTGTGGTGACATGTGGAGACTCGACCTCTCCTGGCCGTGGGGTCACTCACCCGCCAGGAACGCCGGGTTCTTCTGGCCGCCCTCCGGCTTGACCCACAGCTCGATGCTGAACTTTGTGCGGGGCAGCTCCACACCGGCCGCCGGGTTGACCCTCAGCTGCTCCGCCCGTCCGCTGAAGTACAGAGCGCTCATCCACCCGGGAGGGAGCTTCTGGAAGTCGGCGGGCCAGCGGTCTTTGGCCGGGGCGCGGGGTCCGTCCTGCTCCCCCGAGTACTCCTCGCTCTCGGCCGAGTGGTCACTCAGGGTGGCGTTGGGCTCGTCGTGGGGGGGCCAAGTCTTTTGGTGGGACGTGAGGGGACTGCGTGCAAATCGTTTCTGCAGAAGCAGACCCTCGGCCAAGGCTGCCCATCTGGCCTTTAGCTTTGAGGTGCCCCGGTGGCCAGATTCGGGGTCACCAGCAGGACCTCCGAAGTCTTTTTGGGGTATTAGAAACGTGTCCTCACGAGCAGCCTCCCCCGAGTCCACGTTGTCCCCTACCTCGTCCTTGTCACCACAGCCACCAGTGCACAGCCGCCCGCTCCCGGTCGCCCGGTAGTAGACCTCCTTCAGCCGCGCCCTCGCCGTCGGGGGGCGCTGTCGAGCCGACCTGCGCGCCGGCTGCTGCCTGGGGCCGACGGAGCCGCACTGCTCGGCCGCCGCCAGCGCCCGGTCCCGGTCCGCCCGCTGCGCCAGGGCGCGCCGGTACCTCCGGACCGGGTCCGAGCGCGCGGCGTGGAGCGCGACGAGGAGCAGCGCCAGCAGCCTGAGCAGCATCATCGCGGTCCGGCGGGCATTTACCCGGGGAGCGGACACCTGCTTTTACACCAGATTCTTATACCGGCGAGGCGTCTTTATTTATACACCAGATTAAAAAAAAAAAAAAAAACACAAAACTTTCGTCCAAAGTCACGCGAGTTTTTTTTTTTTTTAGAGATGAAAATCGTCTGTGAGCGCGCATCGCCGTCCACGCGAGTCCGCAGGATCCACGGAGGAAGTGACTTCTTCTCTATAAAAGTCCGTTCGGTCCAGGTATTCATACATAGAAATATTCCCCCCAAAAAAGGGGGGGTTATTTAAGGTCTCGCAGCTTCTTCCCAATTCATACGGCGTGAAGTCAGCCTGAGTTAAAAGTTGCCACGAGAAAGAAAGTACGCGAAGCAGAAACGCATTGCAGGTTGCCGATTACTATCTTATTTCTTTTGTCAGGTTTAATCCGCCAAATGGAAGATTTTATTGCCGACAGAGGTCCTGTAACGTGGAAAAAAAAAGAAAACAACAAGAAACGGCATTTTGTTTAGTGTAATAGTAAATCCTTCTCCAATCTAAGTCTCCTTAAAAAAAGAAATTGTGATTTTTTCTTCTTCTTCTTTTTTTTTTTTTTTTTTTTGTTTAGTTGTGCGCCAAAATCCTCTTGGCAATATTATGAATATTATTATGGTTCAAGTCCCTGCGTGTCCCGCCGCGCTCGCCTTTGGAGTTTTTCTGCGGTTCATACTGACGCGCTAAACGTTTTTATCGGCTTCCTCGCGCCTGACATCACAGACCGCGCGCGCCCCCGCCACCGCGCGCGCTCCCGCCGTCCCGAGCCCCCCCACCACCACCACCACCACCACCGCGTCAGCGCATCTCCGGCGAGAACCCCCCCCGGACGCCTCGAGCGCGGGCACGCCGCCGGTCCCGTTAAACGGAGGGGGGGCGGGCGCGTGGCCGCGACGGAAGCGCGCGCGAGCCGGTAATGGGCGGTCGTAACGACGGTGCTGCGGTAATAAGGTGTTGCTGCGCGTCTGGCTCACGCTGTTTAACGGGGTTTGCCGAACTCTGGTGCGGAGCCAGGACACCCTCGTTAATTGCTTTTTTTTTTTTTTTTTTTTACGCGATTATGTAAAATGCAAGATAAGGATTCTGCGTTAACGAGAAACACGTGGAGCTTCGTGGAGGCGAAGAGGTTTTTGTTTGAAAAAGAAAAATGAATGATGAAAAAAAGGAATAAACAGGACTTTCCCATAGATGTTGCGTCTTAAAATATCCCATTAAATATCTTTACGTGCTTCATGTCTTCAGGGGAAAAGGTCGGGGAGGTCACGTGAATTGAACTAACTCCTGGTTTGCGATTGCTCGATTGTTCGGTACACATCATGCACCGGAGGGAACTCGAGTTATGAACCGATGCCCATGTATTGGGAAAAAGATGAATCTTCTGCCGTGTTCGGAATATGAACCGATTCCCATGTATTGGGGAAAAGAGATGAATCTTCTGCCGTGTTCGGAATATGAACCGATTCCCATGTATTGGGGAAAAGAGATGAATCTTCTGCCGTGTTCGGAATATGAACCGATTCCCATGTATTGGGGAAAAGAGATGAATCTTCTGCCGTGTTCGGAATATGAATCGATTCCCATGTATTGGGGAAAAGAGATGAATCTTCTGCAGAGTTCGGAATATAAACCGATTCCCATGTATTGGGGAAAAGAGATGAATCTTCTGCCTTGTTCGGAATATGAATCGATTCCCATGTATTGGGGAAAAGAGATGAATCTTCTGCAGTGTTCGGAATATGAACCGAATCCCATGTATTGGGGAAAAGACATGAATCTTCTGCCTTGTTCGGAATATGAATCGATTCCCATGTATTGGGGAAAAGAGATAAAAGTTCCGCCGTGTAGGTATGGTTTTAAATGTCTAGAGGGGTAATTGTGGCCTGGTCCAATCGAAATGAGCTCGGCCGTCAGTCGCATGTTAGTCTGACTTGAGAAGATAGTTGGACTTGAGTGACTGTCATTGTGAAACACTGCAGCACAGCACACGTTGACACAACGAAATGTGTCCTCTGCTTTTAACCGTCACCCTTGGTGAGCAGTGGGCAGACATGACATTTACATTTAGTGCATTTGACAGACACCCTTATCCAGAGCTACAATCAATGAAGTGATCAGTTCTGGTTCACTAGGATCCCCAGATATAAATACAATATTTTTACTCACTATGTTGTAGTTTATATACATAAGACAGATGATATGAAGATTACAAGTTAATCTAAATATTCTCTAAAGAGGAAGGTCTTGAGCCATGAAAGGTGCCTGGGTAGCAGTGTGTCGGGACGGTGCTTATGCTCAGTGGCACCATGGTACACCGGGATTCGAACTGGCAACCTTCTGATTAAGGCCACCACTGTCAACGCGTAGACTCAGCCAATCATTTTATTTTGTCTGGTGTCGTGAAAGCATGGTCACCAATTCCAGGGCAGAAGCATGATGAGGAAGCGCTCACTAGGCAGATCGCAGCACACGTGGATGCCAGAGCTGGAATATGTTCACGGAACTCCGCTAATTTGTTCCCAAAATTCCCAATTTTGGAAAGGGCATGTAAACACACAACGCATGCAATCATAAAAGGTATTCTACTATTATATTGTTATTGCAGTGACCATGATTAAACGGTGGTGTGGTGGTTAACGTCATGGCCTCATATCTCCAAGGGCATGACGTTGGGTCCCGGCTCCGGCTGCTGGAGTGGGTTTCTTCCAGGTTTGGGAAAATCATTTTTTAACCCTAAACAAATGTCTCAAGGGAAGATTTTTCTGTTCTTTTTTTTTTTTTCAAACTCTCTGAAGCATTCGAATAATGTGACGTGATCGTTTTTTTTTTCTCAGTTTTTTTATCCTCACGTCTTCACACCTTCAGACCAAAAATGGTGCCGGAGGTGGACCAAGTCCGCATCAGACCGCTGAAGGAGCCGACCCGCCGTTACCTCAGCAGAAGTCATCTGTTCACCTTATTCGGTTGAATTTCTCCCGGGGGGGTGTATAGGTAGGGCGCAGGCTTCATTTGTATTCATCCCCTGATGCTGCTGTTTTACACGCCTTCCCCTCTGCTCCCTTCTCCTCTACCCCAGGTGAACTTCGCCAGGGGGTCGGATTGCCACGATGCCATAAAAGCTAAGAAAATGTCATCCGCGGAAAAAGAGAGCAAGAGAAGGACCGTGAAAGTCTCGTCCTGCATTTACATTCACGGCATTTACCTGATGACCCTTATCCAGAACGAATCAGTGGTTACAGGGACAGTCCCCCCCTGGAGACACTCAGGGTTAAGTGTCTTGCTCAGGGACACAATGGTAGTAAGTGGGGTTTGAACCTGGGTCTTCCTGTTCATAGGTGAGTGTGTTACCCACTAGGCTACTACCACCCCGTCCTGGCGCTCTGAGGTCCTGCTTCAAGTTGTCCGGGCAGGTGCATGTGCCAACGCTCCCGGCTCTCCCGCCGCAGCACAGAAAGCGGCGGAACACCTTCGAGTCGCCTTCCCGTGCACTCTTCCAACACGCACACGCTTCTCAACCCCCACTGGTTTCTGTCAGGCTCAATTTGCAAACGGACCCAACTCGGGGCGCTGGCAGTTATGGCGGGGGCCCCTTCAGGGGGAGAAAGGGCCCGAACAGCGGGAGGCACGAATTCCGCAGACCAGGCCGGAGGATCCGCCTGCAAAAAAAAAAAAAACAGCCTTTTTCCCCCCTTTCTTCCCTGTCAAAGTTCTTTCAGATCCAGCTGCAATTGTGTTTTTTTTTTTTTTTTTTTTTTAAGTGAATGGCTGCTCCCGGGCCTCACCCCCCACTGTAAAGGACCTCGAAGAGATTATCCTTCTTACCCGGTTCGGGGTGACCAGGAGACTTGGTGGGAAAAATTCAACCTGGTGTGCCGGACGAGTAGAAAGGACTTTTTTTTTTGTTGTTGTTTAATGATCCAGAAATAAAAAGTTTCCCCTGTGACCTAGGTGTGTTCTTCCGCTACCCTTAAATAATTAGAACCTCTGTGCTTATCGCGCCAGTTTACGGTCATTATGCCGATTTCAGTTCAGGATTCTAATGTTTGCCAGTAGGGGATTTTATTAAGGCAGAATAAAATGATGATTCGGATTCCGTTCACATAGAGGCACCAGGAACGGTTCAGAAGTCTCGAAACTCTAACCTGCAAGCGTCAATTTTCTTAATGAAAGAATAAAGAAAAATTGATCAAATATTCATTTGCCTGCACTATTGCTGAATTGAAACATTATGTGTGATGAGAAAGAGGCTCTGCTATCGTATTGTTCTTCGAGTTGTTCTCAATCTGAACCCACTTCTAGCACATCTCTACATATCAACATGAAATTCACTTTGTAATTACACACACACACACATCCCAGATACGTTAGAGTATGGCAGGGCATAAAAGTTGAAATGGGCAACATGCTGCCCTCATTGATAATGAAGGAAGCCGCTCGGAGTCAGCTGGTGTGAACAGATGTGGCGCAATTATTCATTATTCATACGCACACGCGGTACACTGTCTCACAAAGCTCACAAAGTGTCGGTCAGTGATGATTTGCGTAAAACAGACAAGCAATGTCTTATTGCCAAAACCAATGTGTCATTTTTTTGCAGGTCGAGTGTAACGGAATGTCACAAAATGTTAAGTTACTTGCGAACCGTTGTCTATAAATGCCAGTCATGAGGTAAGTGAGGAATTACGTTGAAGTGGCATGCACATATTTACGATTGGGAGACTGTGTTCTGAACTTGGCCAGGAAAGATGCTGCTCCAACCGTTCACTGTACTGTTCCTGGTTAAGTTTCTATTCATTCTGTGTGAACTGCCATGACTTTTAATGACTTTAAATGCTCTGTCACCTTTATTGAACGGTATCATGGAACACTTATGAACATGTTCCCCCAGGCCTGGGCGTATTGAAAACCACTGGAAATTCAATTTGAATCCATATAAAAACGACCTGAAAAGCTGTGAATGGGTTTGCCTATCAATGTATTTAAAAGAAAAAGAAATGAAAAGGGCAACCTGGAAAAGTGTACTTTTCTGGAAAGTCTGCAATCAAGATTTGTTGTAATTAGGAAGGATTCTTTGGTGTAATTTAGATTCTCCAGTACACCTTCATGAATAGAGCAGCGTGAAGCATGCAGAGATGTCTTCATGTGAGGAGAGGAGGCCCTCTGGCTCTTGTGAGAAGAACTACAAAGCACAAATTATGAGATTTTTTTTATATTTAGTGCTGCAGGACATTATGTGGCACCCGTGCCACCTCTTGACCTTCAGGTCACTCTGTTCATGTAATAAGATGTTTGTTCAGTTGCTCTTGCTCAGTGGCTCAGTGCCTGTCACAGGATTGTTTAACTGTTCACCATTTATTGTCACCGCTTGTAGAATTATGTGTGTGTTTTGTGCACATTTTATTTACATTACATATATTTTTTTCTAGTTTTTAATATTTGCTTTTATAGTTTTATGATCACCATTGTCAGACTTACTACCTCTGTTCCTGCCAAAGCAGCATCAGGCAGGTGTGTGTGTATGCGTGTGTTTATGCATTAATTTTCTAATTTACAGCATGCAATACATCCATTACAATTCTATTAAAATTGTATGGATTTTCAGACTTCATCTTTAGCAAAGCCAGTAACCTTTTAAAGACAAGAATTTATATAACTATGTCAAATATGTTTTTTAATTTAGCTCATAAAATCATAAAACAATATTTTGAGATTTATGGTTTATAGCTCTTGTGGATCACTCTAGATCTATTAATAAAGGCATAATTTAATTTAATATGTCAACAAAGAAAACACATTTTAAAAGATTGATACTTTGTAATAGGCTAATAAAAAAAGACAATAAACAAAAAACAATTGATTCAGATGTGATGGCTTTTATTGCAAGGGTGTTTTCAGGTCTAGAATCAGTTTAGACCATACATGTGAGAAATGGTTTTGTTTCATGTATATAAAAAGAAAAAAACTTTAAATACATTTTCACCAAAAAAAAAAACGTCCCAAATTGTCGGGAATGGCTGTACGTGAATATTTCGGGCAGGAATCCTCCATGTGCGTGACCTTTGAAGGCGGCGGGGACTGGCGGCGGGGACTGGCGGCGGGTCGGTCCTCTTCCTGCTCGGTAGGGGGCAGCGTTTCAGATCGCTTCGCGTCTCCGGTCGCCAACCTGTAGAGGAAGTTGTTAGTGAGAAACTGGGGATATTTATTGTAGCGCTGCTAATTCCGACACCCTGGCAATTCAACGCCACGTTAAATCCGTGGAAGTCCGTCCACTGAATCCGCGCTGTTTCGCCCGGGTCGCGGGGGAAAGAGGCTCCCGCTCTCCCGCCCACCGCCGCACCGGCCGCCGGAGAGGCTGAGCTCGCCCGCACAGCGTTAGCCCCGTTAGCTCCGCTCCGCCGCCCGGATGCTGTGAGCCGTGAGCGGTCGCGCTGAGCTAAGCGAGCTGCGGCCTTCCCGGGGAGTCGAGCGGCGGCTCTGAACCATGTCGAGCGGCCGACCAGGCTCCGGGCCTGGCACCAGCGGCGGCGGCGGCGGCGCGAATGGCGGGGCCAACAACGCCAGCGCGGGCAGCTCTGGAAACGGAGGCTCCTCTCGGACCGGAGGGGAAGGGCTGTCCGCACTGGGCTCACCGCGGGGCAGCAGCCTGGCGTCGCTCGGCGGCAGGGCAGGTTCATCCGCGGGGGGCAGCTCCAGCAGGAAGCGGCACCTCCAGACGCCCCTCTGCAATGGGCTGCTCAATTCCTACGAGGATAAGAGCAACGACTTCGTGTGGTGAGTTGGACCTCTGCAGACCTCACGACGCTTCGCCGAACGTGTGCTTGTAGGCACCTGACAGATCCGTGATCATGATCCGAGCTGGCCTGTCCGCTTCGCCTTGACGGCAGCAGTGAATCGAGATTTTCAACTTTCTGCGTGTTTTTAACGACATTGTCACCATGGCTGGACCTACAAACGAACCCTGGCCCTTTAAATGTTTTCCGAACTGTTTTGGAGGCAGCGACTAGGTTTTTATTTAAAAAATCTTTGTCTTTCGGTGTGAAATGTAATGGGTGAATTGGTTGTGTGTTTTTTGTCTTCCAGCCCCATTTGTTTTGAAATGATTGAGGAAGCACATATGACTAAGTGTGGTCACAGTTTCTGGTAAGCGAGCTGACATTTCCTGAAGCGTCTTCTCCTTTGACACACATGCACGTTCTTCTGGATATGAAGAATGCGCGCAGCACAAACACACACACACACACACACACACACTTGTAAACAGTACAGGCAAAAAGTTTGGAGACACCAACTCATTCAATGTGTTTTCTTTATTTTCATGACTATTTACATGGGTAGATTCTCATTGAAGGCATCAAAACTATGAATGAACACATGTGCAGTTATGTACTTAACAAAAAACAGGTGAAATAACTGAAAACGTGTTTTATACTCTAGTTTCTTCTATATACCCACCCTTTGGTGCTTTGCACACTCTTGGCGTTCTCTCGATGAGCTTCAAGAGGTCGTCACCTGAAATGGTTTTCCAACAGTCTTGAAGGAGTTCCCAGAGGTGTTTGCCTTCACTTTGCCTTCACTCTGCAGTCCAGCTCACCCCAAACCATCTCGATTGGGTTCAGGTCCGGTGACTGTGGAGGCCAGGTCTCCACTTTTTGTTAAGTACATAACTCCACATGTGTTCATTCATAGTTTTGATGCCTTCAGTGAGTATCTACCAAAGTAAATGGTCATGAGAATAAAGAAAACACATTGAATGAGAAGATGTGTGCAAACTTTTGGCCTGTACTGTATGTATGGTCGACTAGATGACATCAAGCGTGCAACGAGAGCTTTCTTCTGCATACGTTTTGCATGTTATTGCTACAGATTTATTTATTTTCTTTGTATTTTCCTCTTCATTTGTCTCTGTTGTGTGTTTAGTTACAAATGCATCCGGCAGAGTTTGGAGGACAGCAACAGGTGTCCTAAATGTAACTACATTATTGATAACGTGGACCAGCTTTATCCAAACTTTTTGGGTACGTACCCATCTTATGCCACTGAATTTTTAAATATGATTAACCTGTGTTATCTTGAATATAATTTCACAGCAGTTTCATTTTGCTAATCACAACTCTACTTAGATCATATAAATCTGAGCGTTGTGTGCAAGCATTCAAAAACCTTTAAGCTGTATTTTAGGATTTCATTAGTAATATTTCAAATTTCTGCTGGATTTTTGTGATTAATCTAGAGTAATCTTTTTTTTTTTTTTTTTTCCCCCTGTGATCCTTTCAGTGAATGAACTCATCCTCAAACAAAAACAGCAATGTGAAGAAAAGCGCCTTAAACGCCATCCTGTAAGTTACTTCAGTGCATGTCTTCCTCACGCATGCGTTGGTGTCTGGGTTAATTGATCTCTGCATCTCCTGCTATAGAACGGCCATCGATGGCAGTTTTCTCAAGAGCTTCTTGGCCAGGACCAGGAGTGTTTGGACTTGGCGAATGTTAACTACATGCTGGAGCTGTTCATACAGAAGAAGAAGCAGCTGGAAGCGGTAAATATTTCATCATCCACACTGATTGACCTATTTAACAGTTCTTTTATTTTTATTTTTATAATTGGTTGAACTTCTTACATGTAAATTAGAGAGAACTGTTGTACCAGGTTTTAGTTGGAGCAGATGAACACCCTTCTGGTTAAAGAATTGCCCTCCACTCCATTCTCATTTGTTTTACCATCAGGGTGACGTGGCTCTGGGTGAAAAATCAATTCCCTTCAGATCTACTGACATTTGTATTTTTAGTCCATGCTATCTGACATAGTACTATAAGGAATGGATTTTTTTTTCTTTCCGTTTGTCTAGGTACTTTGATGAACTAAGATGTGCTTTTACTCTGCAAAATAACACATTTTATTTACTGTTAAATGAAAATATCAATTTCCATTCTAATTAATTTATTTGTAATTTTTTTTATGGGATGTACTTTCATATAGTAAATTGCTTTATGACAATAAAAGAAATGTTGAGAAGAAGGAAGAGACCCTCTTGTGTCATCAAATCTCATTTAATTTACACAACCAGTTAAATGCATTCATGCTGACTGAGAATGAAAATACTTCACATCACAATGATGTGAAAGGGCATCGAGGATAGCTCACATGGTGTTTTATTTTTCTAAAATAAATTATGACACTATTTGTTTTTCCCAAAGGAGTCCCAAGCAGCCCAGCGCCAGATACTTATGGAGTTCCTTCAGGAAGCCAGGCGAAATAAACGAGAGGTGATATACTAAATCAAATAGCCACAAAATAATATGTGGTGGTTGTATGGAAGGGAGCATTATTCCTTATGTCTACTTTGTATCTTCCCATAGCAACTAGAGCAACTGCAGAAAGAGGTGAATTTTTTGGAGGAGGACATCAAACGTGTTGAGGTAACACCGTTCCAGATTTCTCTTTCTGTCAAATTGAAGTTAGACACTCCTGTTTTTTTTCCCCCCTGTCCTCACCCTGGTGTATTCTTTCTTTGTGTGTAATAAAATAAGTGAGGCATGTATAATAGCATTGCCTATTCAGTTTGACTTTCCCTGAACTCTCCTGGAGAATTGATAGCATCTGGTGCTACTACATTTTAATGTCAGGAAATGAGTCGAAGGTATTCGCCGCCAAGTGAAATGGACCCTAATTTGGACAGCACCGTTCCACAGTTCGAAGCACCTTCTCATTCACCCAGGTGATGTAGCTGTTCATGACACATTACAGCACTTCAGTTGAAAGGCCCTTAGTTTAAAGACTCTGATTCTTACAGCATATATTTTGTCTTTTCAGTAGTATTATAGACCCTTCAGAGAACAGCCAGCCCCCTGGATTTGGTGGAAGTTCTCAGGTATTTTTTTTGGAATCAGTTTTGGTGCATTTCATTTCCGCAGTATTAAAGCAGAAATATACTTCCTGTTAACCATGTATGTATGTATGTACATACTTACAGCCACAGTCCTTATCCTGCGTTCTTTGCATCGAATATTGTGCACATACTTAAAAATCAACAGAACGGATATGGGTGCAAGACCTGCGTAATTTCATATGGGCAGTGTTGTGAGATCATTACTCAGATGACTTTTAAGATACAGACATTCATTTAATTCTTTGGTTTGCGGCCTCAACACTGAATCCTGTTGGTAAGGAGCACACACTACAGATTACCACACACAATACGGACGCAAGAAGATCAGCACAAACATTAGTAACGCAACTGCGTATGGATACGCATACATAGCTCTGGCTTTACAATGGCAGTAGTATAATGAACATGTCTTATGCTCAGGGGAAAAGACAGACGTGGTACAACAGCACCCTGGCCTCTCGACGGAAGAGACTCACGGCACATTTTGAAGACCTGGAACAGTGCTACTTTTCCAGCAGAATGTCTCATATAACAGGTGGGAACAATCACTGCATGCTGTCATATGTAATGAACTGACAGTTTTACTTCCTAGACAGACCACAACAAGAAAATCTGACTTTTGTTTAAAGTCCATGTATAGGTTATGTTTGAAGATATTTTGTGACATCTTTACAGAGTGTGGTAATAATCTTTGGGGCCAAGTAATAGTTAGATTATTATAAATGTGTTTATTTATTTTTTTTAAGAACAGATTTCCAAGAAATTTTCCACCACTATGATGACATGCATCCAAGTTAAAATAATATACTATCATCATTACTGTTTTTGTTCAGTTCCTCTGTTCAAAACACCTGAATTATGATAAAAAAAAAAAAAAAAAATCCATTTAAAATTGCCTCAGACATTCTGCAGCAATAAGGCACTATCATTATTAAACTTTCATACCCTTTAAAGGTTATTCTGAGAGGAACATAATACAGTAATATTTTGATTTGAATTATTATATGAGTAAAGGTTTGGGAAGTGCTGCTTAAGGGTGTTTTTAATAGCCACAGGCCTTAGTGCACTTATATTAAACTCAACTTCATTTTCCCCCTGGGTGTGGTTTGGTTCGTCTGGTGTGAACACCTTTATCACGCTCAGGTGTATGTTTAAAAAAACAAAACAAAAAAGCAATGTGATTTTTTATTTAGACTTGTGATTCAGATGTGGCAAGTACTTTAATTAAGTTTATCAACAGACCCATTCTCCATACCTTTATGTATTGTTTGTAGTATTCTTATGATCAATCGTGATGCTTCGTTTGAATTAATGAATTAATATAATAATTGAATTATATTTTTGAGTTTGCACTATTGCATCAAAAAAAAGTGAGGCATGTTTTTACCAACCCATGAATATGCATCCAGTCTCATACAAGTCTTGAATTCATCTATATAAAAATAGTAAATATTCCCCGTGTGGAATATGATTTTGGCTTTCATTTTGCAGTCATGTATGCAAGATTTATTCCCCTTCCAGGGCTATTATAGGTCTTACATTAATTACATTACATCTCTTTTGTGCTGTACAGATGACAGCCGAACGGTGAACCAGCTGGATGAGTTTATGGAGTGCCTTTCCAAATTCACACGCTACAACTCTGTCAGGCCATTGGCAACGCTGTCGTATGCAAGTGACCTATACAATGGCTCCAGCATCGTCTCCAGGTGATTCCTGAAACAGAAAAAGAGATATATTATATTATTTGATGCTCTAGTGTTTGCTACTTTTAACATGAATTCCAGGGTACACTCAAAGCTGAAAGCCATTTCGGTGAAATCTGGTCTTCCTATGCTAGCCTGTAGATGGTGGTCTTGTATTGTAGTAAAAATTGACATCTGCCAGGATGCGCTTGCCACCACCCACTCCGCCATCTGCACTTTCTGAAATGCTTAGATATCATGAACAGCTGAGCTGCCGTGTTTTTTTTTTTTTTTTTTTCCCCTTCTTCTTCTTCCTCCCTCCTCTAAAGCAGCGTGGTTCAGCTCCGGTTAGCCGTCCACATCTTGGGATTTTGACAAGATGCCATATAAGAGGCAGCTGCTCTGAACAGCGGCTCTGTCCGCCACTAACTGCTGAGCCTCTGCTCTTGCACACATGAGTCTAATTTCACCACCGCTGTGAAGCAGATAAGGGCAGGGGAAAGAATTATTTTTTTTTTTTTTTCCTCTGGGCTTTTATGCAAGGCAGCCTAATGCCTTCTGTCGTCAGCTGCAGTCAGAGCTCTGTGGATTATATCTGCGGCCTCACGCGGTGTTTGTGATTGAGCAAGAGGCGGGCGTTGTTGCTTTTTCAAGTCATGCAAAGCGGGTTGTGAAGTGACTTTTTTTTTTTTTTTTTTTTTCTTCCCCCTTTCTTTGCTCCCTTGCCCTCCCACACAGCATCGAGTTCGACCGAGACTGTGATTACTTCGCCATTGCGGGCGTCACCAAGAAAATCAAGGTGTTTGAGTATGGCACTGTGATACAGGATGCTGTTGACATCCATTACCCAGTCAACGAGATGACGTGCAACTCAAAAATTAGGTACGTCTCCCCGAGTAACGTGTGCTCGCTATGTGAGTCCATGTGTGGTTTTTGTGTGCTGAAGTAACCTACGGCGCTGTATCCTCTGCAGCTGTATCAGCTGGAGCAGTTACCACAAGAATCTGCTGGCCAGCAGCGACTACGAGGGAACGGTCATTCTCTGGGACGGCTTCACCGGGCAGAGGTCAAAGGTGTACCAGGTGTGGCGCACCGTCCGGCCCCTGGCAGCGGTTCCTTGTCTCTGCACTCTTTTAAATTCCATTTTACTTCTCAGTATATTTACATTTTTCCTTAAATTATTAATATTTTTAAACACTAAGGCACTCATTATAATTCAGCTTCATCACATTTTGACCTAACTGTCTCAGGAGTGTGCTTACACTTGCAGTCAGGACAACAGTTGCTTCAGGCTCGATGTCATCAGTAGATGGTCAGGGGTCTCTTGGCTCGGCTGAGTGGGGGAACAAAAAAGGTTTTAAATGAGTCAATTTCTCAGTCCTCATTCTTTTCTCGTCCCAAAAGGAGCACGAGAAGAGATGCTGGAGCGTGGATTTCAATCTCATGGACCCGAAGCTCTTAGCCTCTGGCTCTGACGATGCGAAAGGTAGGAGGAGGCATTATTAATGACCTGGCCGATGACAGGCGAGAAAGGAACTTTGCTTATTAAATAGGCATTAAAATTGAATTTGTTTTCTCGTGAAGAACCACAGATGAAGAAGTGTAATTGTACTGGTCTTTTTCAGTGAAGCTGTGGTCGACCAACCTTGACAACTCTGTAGCAAGCATTGAGGCCAAGGCGAACGTCTGCTGCGTTAAATTCAGTCCAACGTCAAGATATCATCTTGCATTTGGCTGTGCTGGTACGTAATGACCACGATTACCCACAAGCCCCTTTTCCAAGTTAGTACATCATGTGTTCAAGATGTCCTTTTCAGAAATCACAACATTTTTTCTCATCTTATGCCTCTGCAGACCACTGCGTCCACTACTATGACCTACGGAACACTAAACAGCCCATTATGGTTTTTAAGGGACACCGGAAAGCCGTGTCTTATGCTAAATTTGTCAACGGGGAGGAGATTGTTTCTGCGTACGTGATTTGAAGAAGTTTACTTACAGTTCCTGCAAAACATTATCCACAGAGTTTGAAATGTACCCTCTGCCTCCACAGCTCTACAGACAGCCAGCTGAAGCTTTGGAACGTCAACAAGCCCTACTGCCTGCGCTCGTTTAAAGGCCACATCAACGAGAAGAACTTCGTGGGGCTGGCCTCCAACGGAGACTACGTAGCATGCGGTAATTCTGTTTAGCCTAGTTGCCCCTGAAGATCGCTTCGCTTAAATCCAGCTGGCTGGATCACTCCTGCCACAGGCTGTTGGGTCATGTGACTACAGCTGCTGTGCGTCTACAGTTTAAATATCACATCAGGGTGAAGCCAGATAAGCCCTATGGTTTCATGGCACAGTCGTTCGTCGTAGCAGGAATGACGGGCTTCAGGGGAAGACGTGTGTTATTGGGTAGACAGCGGGGTCTTAGGATCATATCCTGAGGCGTTGAAAGGACTGTCGGATGTAACGAGAGTAAACTGGCTCTGACAGATGGCTCTGATAAAACGCTTCGTCACTGACTGTGTCATTCTGTCTCTCTCTCTGTCCCTCAGGAAGTGAAAACAACTCCCTGTATCTCTACTACAAAGGCCTGTCCAAAACACTCCTGACCTTCAAGTTCGACACTGTGAAGAGTGTGCTGGACAAGGACAAGAAGGAAGATGACACCAATGAGTTTGTGAGCGCTGTGTGCTGGAGGGCACTACCTGACGGGGTATGATTGATATCTCTGGCATTAATGATGTATAATTAAGCAATATTGCAAAAGCGGGAGGACTGCTGTCAGATGGTATGCTGCGAACATAGGGGAACCAGAGCCATTATCGCAGTGTGTGTTTACCTTTTAATACTTATTGTATATTGGAATGAAAGCTCCTCTCTAAGCAACATGGTCAAGCACCAACTGTAAACTGTGTAACTCTGTAAACTGCGAATCAAAGAATGTAGTTTTGTGAGATAATGGGAAGGTATGGTAGTTTAAATGTTATAGATGTGCCACCTATTAATATTCAGCTATAAAAAAAGGAACTTAGATGCTGAGAATTGCATTTGGATAAATGTGTGTTTTGGTAGCCTGGGTCTAGTTGCAGCTATAAAAGGTGAGTTGTTGTAGGAGCCTCATTCAGGCATTTTATTTTTATGATTGTGTACATACATTGGTATAACAAGCAATAATGGGATGGTAAGATATGCTCTATTGATTTCAGATTCTTGGATGCCTCACAGTGCTTATTTTGCATTATTTACTTAATTACATTTACTGGTCACATCCTGAAGTAATAAGAAATTACTTACTGCTGACTGAGTGATGTATCTCGGCAACAACACAAACCGCTAGATTGTAAACGGAACCTTCAGCTCTACTTGCTGCAATGGCCATCAAACTGTGGAGCAGAAGTGCGTCTTATCTCTTGATTTTTATTGTTTGTGAGCGGCTGCTGGAGCCGTGGTCTCAGCAGAGCAGTGCCTAAAGGGGATGACTGTGATTTTGGCTGTTTTGTTTTGTCCCCTTTCAATATTTATTTATGGTTTGTGAGTCTATGAAATACGACTCGGCTGTTGCTATGATTTTATCATGATTGACTGAGAGACTAACAATTGAAATGCCTGACATTTCGCTGAAGAATGACCAAAGATAAGCTAAAGTGTGGACGCTATTTTGGCATATTTGTGTTATGCAGCAGGACCGTAGAGAACGACACTTTGGAGATGCCTGGGACGGTATGGATGGGTCTCTGTTATATCATTAAAATCAATCCTCATTAAAAACCGGGGCTCCACGCTTCCCACTGTTTTATGGTAGAAATGCGACACGCAGTGCTTTTGCATATTAGCTTCTTACCCTGTGGCTATTGGATTTCACACAGCGTGATGTGTACACACATAAAATAAAACCGCTTTGAGCCATGCAACTATGCCACAGACGTCAGAACCATGAGATATGAGGTCTCAGTTTTCCACCAAACAACATGTGCAGCATTTGTGCCTGAAATCTGCACAGCCTGCAGACTCATTTACATGGGAATCATTTACAACAGGGATGCTTTGCTGCTGTTCTTGGCTTCCTTCATATGCAAACAGCCTAAAGATTCATCCCCGTCACTCAGTGGTGATTTAGCCTAGTTGATAACTCCACATTTACAAGAGAAGCACCATAGGAATAATTCATCCTCCACGAAAAGTAAACTTGCAGACGGGGAAATTGGGCGAGATGTAAAATCACCTCAAATGTGTGAAATGAATCTGTTTTTCTGATTGATTTTGCCCTTACCATGTGTTTTCCTCCCTTTTATACAGGAGTCTAATGTACTGATTGCAGCCAACAGTCAAGGAACAATTAAGGTTGGACACCTTTCTTTTAATAAGTCAAGTGAAATACACTTAGTACATTTCATATTGATGTGCATATGTGTGTCCATACCAATGTGTCTGTAATTTGAGCAGGATTTAGATGCTTTGCTAACTAAATACATTTTTGGAATAAAAACCTGTTTGTAATAGATATGTCACGAGTGTCTCTATATTGTAGGTGTTCATATTATCAGGTTATAATATAAATGTATAAACAAATATGAAACTTATTTCATAAGTTTTCTGACTCATTTACCAGCTTTGACAGTGTTCCCAGTTTTTGTGGTGATTTAAAATGACTCTCTCTCTCTCTCTTTCTCTCTCTCTCTAGGTACTTGAGCTTGTCTAAATGTCCTTCAGAACTGGACGCAATGCTGAGACCCTTGTTTGATGGCAGGGACTGGACATGCGTGTGGATTTAATGGAAATGAATCATTTCAATGAACTGGTTTTTAGGAGAAAGATCAAGAGTGATGTTCTTCGATTCACATCAACAGCTTTTTGTCCTAGAGCAGATTTAACCAACTCAATATTTAAGTACTTTTGGGTTGGTGCAAAACAAAGTAACACTTTTTCTGCACAGAACAGGACGGACACTGCATTTCTGAAAGCTTGTTTTCAAATACAGATGAATAAAATTGTTAATAAATTAAGTTGTTAATATTAGTCACTCATGAGTAATTGAACATCTGCAAGCCCACAGCGAATCAACGTGGAATGAATGAACAGTCGATTGGTGGGTGGGGGAATCTAACCAGTCGGAACATTGTGAGATTTAAGGCCAAAGCACAAGACCATCATGAAAAGGTTTTTTTTTTTTTTTTTTTTTAAATCATCAGTACATTGATGCTTTGACCTTTTATTTTCTTCCTTTCTTTTATCAGGCATTACCTTTTTTTTGTTTGTTTTGTTAAAAATTAATCAGATCGACCTTTTTTTTTTTTTTTTTTTTTTTTTTTTTTTTTTTTTTTAAATCTGTTGCTCTTGGTGTTACTCAACATTCTCTATTCTGTAAAGCATATGTATGACATTCATAAATATAGCAGGGTCGATTTCAACATAATGCCATTCATTGATGAAAAAAAAAATTTGAACTACCTTGGAGAGTCAAAATGTCAGATGGATAAGCAATTGAAAGGTGGGGAAGAAAAAAGGGTGAAAGTGTGGTGTTCTTTCAAATGATTGAATTTTTTAGCTGGAATTGTGTGGCCTCATGGCAGACCTCTTGCTTTAGGGCTAATGCATTTAATCCAGTTTGAATTCGATGTCCGGAATTTGGAAAAAAAAAAAAAAAAAAAGTGTAATTTACTATGAACTTGTTCTGCAGTGATAAGCGAGGGTTATGAATCAGGGCCTTGTGTTTGTGTGTGTGTATGAATATATACGTTGAATAGGTTCTCTTTCACGTTGGTGGAATTTCTCATGCATAGAGATTCAGATGACTGCAGCGCTGGGTCTTTTTCTTTTTTCTTCCCCTTCATCCCCATTATGAGTTCACTCGACATGCTTTATGAAGATTTTCAACAATAAATAGGAACTGTGGCTGCTCTTTCATCACTGAGTTCCAGTACAAGTATTATTTATTTTTCTAATTTATAGAACATATTGGTTATGTGCGTGCATAAGGTATGCACCACATGCCGTTTCTCGGTGAAAGTTCCCTGGATCTTTTTTTTTTTTCCTCTGTGTACAGCAATTATCACTTATGTTCATTTGTACTTTCCATTCTTTAGTTTTACTACATTGTTGCAAATAAATACATGATTAACTTTTTATTTGGCACCTTCATTCAATTTTAAAAGGCCATCTAGTTATTTGCTTAGAACCTCAGTATCCATTTTCTCCATGGCAACCGGCTTTATGAACATCCAAGGGCTCTTGCAATTGGAGAGGATGTCCGATTATTTTTGTGGTTGGTGTAATAACGTTGATGGTGGCTCGTTCTCTGTGTGATGCCCCATTCTTTCTGCTCCCCTCGCGAGGCTGAACCTTCTGAGGTCCGAGGTCTCTCCGCAGGTTGCCTCCATGCTGATCACCTCGAATGAAGAGTGGTGACTGCCCCCTCCGGTGTCTGTGGGCCTGAAAGCATCATTAGAGTCCATCTAAAAGAGGAGAAGGAGGCTCTCGCTGTAACAGTCCACAGGGCTCCACACGCTGCTTTCATGGATGGGATGAGAGTGAGAGAAGATGTTATGTGCACATATATTACCAGCCACAACATTTAAAAAGTCTGAATATATATTGTCTAAGTGTCATTAGACACATCTCATGATAAAATTAATCATCTTGTTCATAGACATACCATGTGGTGAGATATTGGGCTGTATGTAGTCAGTGTTGGAGGAAGATACTGACTTGGCCTCCAAATGATTCTATATCTTTGGAAAGTGCTGTAAAAACAAAAACCAGTCCATGGACAGCCAACCTTGCCCTACAAACTGTAATCTGTGGCTACCAGATACCAGAGGACACCTTCAGAAGCTTTGGACATGGAGCCCATGTCATGACTGTTATGTCAATTCAGTACCATTGATTGTGAGAAAGGAGTTGGCAATAAGCCGTAGGTTCGCTGAATAAATAACATAAAAAAAAAACATGGATGGCAGATGACAAAATTATTATGGGAGGTGTCTGGTGCTATCAAGGATTTCAGAAGTTTGAGCTTTATGCATTTTATATTATTAAAATTTTAATTACAAGATAGCTAACTGATTTAGATGCATTTTTATTTGAAAATGCATCTAAACCAGTCATGAACTATAACTGACATGAAGTAATTGTGATTGTCATTGTGATGCACAGCATATGGTGACACAACAGTGGGCAGCTGTGAGTGGGGGAGGTACCTTGAAGGTTCGGGATTTGAACCTTTCGGTGCCTAGTTCACCGACTAATTGCTTACACCCTGTATACGGCTATAATTAGGTGAAACAGCGCTCCTGTGCATGATGTCAGACATGAGCAGGTCTATCACAGTTTCCCAGGTAAACACACCAAATGGAAGCTATCTTCCATTGATCTTGTATACAAGCCCAGCCATATTCTGATTCAAATCCACAGTTTCCAACACACCACTGGTCCAGAGATTATGGCCGAGTGAACCTTTGAAGAGCAGAATTTATGAATGTGAATGAGATGTCAGAAAGCTGCTCCTTTCACATGATGGTATACATCAGGTGGTGGTGCTGGTTGGGGGTCTGTTTGAACCCCCAACCACCCTCAAAAGCCCAGTCCTGACTCTGTAGGATCAGTGAGCTGGGTGGTGATATGTGGTACATGTCAGAGTCGGGTTTTGGTGGACTTTCTTTCTCCCTACACAAAAGTGGTGGGCACAGGTGCCAGCTGAAGTCATGAATGCGAAACAGTGGTCTAATTACGGTGCAGCCTACCATGAAGCTCCTCACAACACTTCATAAATCACAGATGGAAATGGGAGGAAAACACCCACATGGAGTGTTGAATGATATGAAATGATATGAAAACGTATTATTCTAAAGAACATTCTAGTAAATAGTGTGTGTTCATACAAACCGACCACACACTCCCACCCACTCAAGCCCAGCTGATGGCTAAGAAAGTCAAAAAATGTTCGCAGAAGGGCTGAAAGTAGCCGAGGTCTTAAATCCCACTGGTTTTATTGAAAATATACTGATTTGTTTCATATTTTATTTTGTTTTTTGTATTTTTGTTACCTTTTCAAATTATTTTTCTGCACTGTTTTGTCATTTTATACAGTTTGTATTTATGAAATGCGCCATACACACTGTGTTAGTTAAAAACATATGCCTGCTGTGGCTGACTGGTCAGTTTTCTTCAACCGTGATGCAGGCCGAACAGCTTTCAGTCTAGGGTAAGAGAAGTAAAACATAAAATCTGCAGATACATGAAATCAGTGGACACCCTTTCTTCCTGCCAAGGGACAATACACATCATTTACAGAGAATTTCATTTCCATTTGCAGACAGGCTTGATCATTTGGTGTCCATAAATGTATTTTCTTCGTGCAGTCGTTGCTTGAGATGGTATACAGTTTTCAGACTCAATGGCTGCTAGGAAGGCCTGAGGAAGGTTTTACTTATTTCAAATGGCTGTTGTAATTAGTGCTTGCTAGATATGTACAATATTGTTTTTATTGTATGCTAAAGCGTACTCTCCAAATACTGTCTACAGTGCTCCATGATTGATTCTTTTGGAATATTTAATAGCAACCCCGCTCTGACATCTATTGCATGCTCACTCCACAGGACAATTTTCATCAGGAAGGGTCTATGTCAACTGTAAGGGTCTGTCAAAGTCCATTGAGACATCTCTCTGGTTTTGTGGTAAGAAGAAATTAATATTGCTGCTGTTGTTATATGAATGTGCATTGTATGCACATTCATGGGGCTAAAAATATCTGTTTACATGTTTAAAAATGCTTTTCTATAGCTACTCGCAACATGATGTCGTCCAAGGGGACTCATCACTCCTCCAAATAAGCTCAATTATGCTGCTGCATGAGAGGAAACATCACAATGCTTCCTCCTACTGAAACCCTTCATCTCGACATCTTTGCTGATCTTAATCATTTCCCATCCCTTCCACAATCATGTTGCCACCATTCTCGATTTGTTTGCCAATGACCCCAGTGCTGTGACAGGACAAATCCAAGTTTCTGCTTAACAAATTCTTCTATTCAAGTTTCAAATTACACAACACTTTTTCACCAGATACGGAGGCCTTTATTTATTTTTTGCACACTTCATAACTCGTGAACCACCATTAATTTACAGCAGCAGAGTTAACGTGTCCTGAGCCAGGCATTAACTGCCATGCCAGCGTCGTATCGGCCCATGCGCTCCCGGACTGTGCTTCCCAGGCCATGCGTCCACTGCAATTTCCTCAGGTCTCCTGCATTCAGCCAAATGTCAGAAGAGCACAACAAGTGGGTGGCAACAAGTTATCATTGTGTGTCCCTCTGCACCCTAAAAAAAACAAAAAAAAAACAATCTCACGAGTGGTAGATGAATAAATAAACTGGTTGACAATGCTTTGGTCCCAGCTGTCTCCACTGAATCAGCTCAGCGGAACACCTGGTCTGGCCTCTCCTCACCTCCACCCCATCACAACAAAAATGACCTGATTCTATAGGTTTAAAGGCCTATGGGGGGAAGGGTTATTCTCAATTTTCCTTTCGATATTTGTCACCGCGACATTGCACTAGTCTCAACCTCAAAATTTCAGTTTCATGTGAAAAATGTATTTATTATTTGTCTATGTAAAGGACATTAAAATAATCCAATCTCATCCATCCATCCACCAGTTGTGAAAGCATTTTTATCCTACGCATAGATTTTACAAAGTATTTTTTTAAATAAAAATTTTCACAGTAAAAATCACCATATATTCAACAACAACAAATATTATTTTTCTAGTATTTTGTTTAAAAAAAACAGTGTCTTGGTGCTCTTTATTGGGCTTAACCCACGGCTGCCGTGCAACCAGGAAATGGGTTATGCTACCAGTTTAGTTCAAATTGTTCTGCACTTTGCTCCATCTGTAGTCTATCTTTAAACAACCATTTGTAGCACACAAAATATTACTGCAATCCGGTAATGACTTACTGTGCCATAAATATGCAAGGACATCAGGAAATTTCTGTCCAAACTAAAAATATACAGCACTATGCAAAAACCTAAGACACCTGTGGTCGATGCAGTGAAAGCTGTTTATCTAAGCAGCAAGCAGTAATTTTGTTATAAGAATGAGAAATCTTGAGTGACCTCCAAAACTTTTTATAGAAGATGTCAAAAATGTTTCTTAAAACTAAATAAATGATCATATGATCGTTCTGTCACTTGACACTTTTTTATGTTTTTTTTTTAATGTCCCTTATGTTTTCAAATTTTTTTCTCTAACTGTAATCCTGTTTTAACATGAAATGACAATACCTGGCCTTGTTAAATAAAGAACTGTCAACAGCATGCAATTTACTGTTAAATGACCATAAGAGAGAATTTTAAATAATTTGATGGAATGCTAAAAATAATCTCATGGTGAATTCTGACTACAATTGCACTGCACTGACTTCAATGCACAAAGACTAATCAAGTTAACAAAATAGCACTTTTATTTCATTGGATACACACACATACACACAGTGAGAGAGAGAGAGAGAGAGAGAGAGAGAGAGAGAGAGAGAGATATAATTCTGTGTTATGTCTGATACCCTCCGTGTTGGATGTAGTCGTTGTTGTGTGATACTCCTTGCATATGCATGCATGCATTCTTCTTCACTGACATCATAAAATTATTTACGGACTTTTGCATTAATTTTGTTGCATTATGTTCAAGATAATTAGTTGTACAATAAAAAAAAATTATATAGTTATATGAGGAAAATAAATATCATTATAATGTTGTCCAGTTACAATTTCCTTAAATAACGTTTTTTGTATTTGTGATAAAGAACACATAATGACATTTATAATTCAAAGTACAACTATTAAATCATTATGAACATATATATAAGGAAGATAATGGAGACGGAAAAATATTAGTATGGCCTTCTTGATTAAGGAGTTGACAGCAAATGAACAGAGTTGACATCTCACCCATTCTGTAAAACAGCTAAATATGCAATCAAAGTTTTAAAAAAACTACTTATCAACATTGTAATTCAACAATTTTAAGTAGCTACTATTTGATAAAAAATTACTTTTAATTATAAAAAACCTCCCTTATCCCATGAATTAATTCATGAATTATTTACATTTATATTTTGTGCACTTAGCAGATAGTCCTATCCAGAGTGACTTACATTTAGTAGTTACAGGGACAGTACCTGTGGAGACAGGTAAAGTGTCTTGCTCAGGGACACATTGGTAGTAAATGGGGTTTGAATCTGGGTCTTCTGCTTCATAGTTCAGTGTGTTACCCACTAGACTACTACCACCTTAAAATAATTTTAATTAAATAAATCCTTAAAAATAAAATGTGTTAAATTTCACACAATATCAAAGAGTAATTAGACTTATGTGACCTCCGTCAGCATAGACAATGTTAACTCTATCACATCATATTAAATGTTTTTTTTTTTGTATTATTTATACAGAATTGTCATAAAGACCAGCCATTTATTTATTTTTTTTATGAATTGATACTATTCTTTCAAGGCATTTGGATACAAACATCTGATGGAACTCTTATCTGGTTTTGTTTTAGAAGGGCTACGAAGTTGTCCATGAGACTCAGACCATGGGAGATATTTCTATTATCCATGACATGAGTTAGTGTTGATAAATCTTTATTATTACAATTATTTAACGTTTTGTGGGTATGACATGTCTTGTCCCAGTTTTCAAGGATGTTTGACATATAAAGCAGTCATACGTTTCATGTACAACTGGATGATGAATCTTCTTTTTTAAATCAGGTATTCATCCAGCATGTTTCTCAGCCTGAAATAGCAGGCTAGTATGTCATGTTAGCATTAATGGTCCTAAATTTGTATGTATGGTGTGACTGTTTAGCTCAGGAATTAACAAAAGAAGAAAATTAAGCTATAAAGTTGGATTTTGATCCTCATTGATAATAAATATATCTCCTGTGATCTGAGTCTCATACATGCCATTTGGCTAACTTTATTTGAGATCTTTTGAGGCCATAGCAGATGTGCAGTTATGGCCTAGTAATAGCGATCCAGCTCACAATGTGAGCCACTGTGAGGACTGGGATCAGCTCTGTCTAGAACAAGCTGAACTGCTATAATTCATATCAGCATCAGTCAGCAACTGCTTCAGTGTCACAACATGTATGTAGCAAAATTAAAATCTTAACCTTAAAATCTTAACCTGTTGTAAGTAGAAATAAGTGAATGTAGTTAACATAGCCACATTGTTCTTTACCTGTGTGGGTTTGAACTGTGACACAGACTCAAAATTCAGATGATGCATGCTTTGCGTTATTAATTTCAAATAAATAAAAAATGGCTCTTGAGGCATTCAAGCTCGGGAGCAACATGCATGGGATGCATCTTGATGCATCTTTTTTTCAGGTGCACCGACAGTTGAAATCAGGTGAAGTGTCTATGAAAATCAGCCCATAGGTGGGATTTTTTTCATTTTGTTAAAAAGCTGCTGGACTGAACTAATGAGTAATTTACTTAAAATTAAATTCACTGTCAAAGCCTGCAGGACATTTTATTAAAATGGTGATCAGATCAACTCCTTGTCACTGGCTGTCTGAGCCTCTTTCCCTCTCTTATTACAGCAAATCGATTAATTATTATTCATTCATAGCTAAACTTTCAATTAATTAGTTAATTTTTTTTTAAACCAATGTATAGCCCTAGTTGATCTGAAGATATAATTGATTAAGTTATGATGAAGCAGAATTTTAGGGATGCTTTAGCTACCAGGTTATATGTCCTTCATAAGAACCCTGAAATACTAATCATATGGTAATTTGTTTATAAAATCATTCTGCTTGGTCATCATAATGGTTGTTTTGCTGCCCTCCTGAGGCTCTATCATTGCCCTGAGACACATTTGAAAAGACAACGAAGAGGGGAAAATGCTGAGTCATCTCTGCATGCTATGACCAATCTAAAAATATTATTTTCCTTCATATTTACATAGGATGATGTTGTTTTTCATGCTGCATATGCACGAAAGAAAAAACTAAAACTTCAGCACCCATAAGCACCCATATTTTAAAGTGTAAAATGAACAGATGGCATTTCCAGTGGGCTTTGAGGCCTCTTGTCAGTGGGCATTAATGCACCACTGGCTCATTAATTAAAGAAATGAAAGTTGCCCATTTTAAACACCGCCACTTAGTCAAGTCTTTTCAAGTCTATACAGTAAATGTCACCGGCATACTTAAAAATGGGACAAACATGAGCAAGGTGAGCAAGCCAAAGGCAACAGTGGCAAATGGCAAAACACCTTGAGAAATTTGGGATATGAAGGTTATTGTAGTCCACTTGTGTATAATGAATTAGCACCCAGGTAGTGTGTTAGAGTCCCAGCAGGTGACTATCAGATGGAGTCAGCAGAGGGCCAAGTAGGACTGTCCATGGAGGTCGGCCATGTCATGTGATCACTCAGAACCAGGACATTCCGCAGGCAGGATATACCATCCATCCACAGTGGAGTGGATGGTGAAGGATAGAGAGAAGAGAAGAGTGAGTTAGTGATGAGTTAGCCACAAATGACAGTAAATGAACATAGAACTAGACATTTCTGGCAGTACAAACTACTGCAGCATTACTAACAGAGAGGAGAGTTGTCACGCCGGCGATCTGACGGGGGAGGGAAGCGCATAGTCGGGACATACTGGGAAAGGGATTCATTACAAAAACACAAATAAATGTGGCTCGGTGGCCGAAAACAGTGAAACTTAACAGGGGAAAAACACAAACTTGCCCACAGACGTGTGCCGGTTGCCGGAGTCTCCGGGACTACCTCCCTGCACGGGGCAGGGAACGGCGCAAGAGGCGTCAAAGGGGACGTGTGGAGACAGGGCCCGCACGTACCCAGAAGGATCGGCCCTGATTTATAGGGAGCCAGCCCGAGGGTCCGGGGCCGCCAGGCGGGACCACGCTGGGGAGCCAGCCCTGTGGCTCCGCCCCTCTGCAGCGGCGGCATTTTCGTGGACTTTCATGTGAACCTGACCTTGCCACAGTTGTTTGTCTTTTGAGTTCTGGTAATCGGCACACGCCTTTCTCCCCGCTATTCCCTGTTTTCATCACGCTGGTTTTGTTTCTGTGTTTATTAATAAATCCCTTTCCCAGTATGTGCCGACTCTGCGCTTCCCCTCCCCCGTCAGCTCGCCGTGATGACAGGAGTGTTGTTAAAGACTATACTGTATAAGCAGGTTTTACTGATATTGTGTCTGAATCCCATACATTCCTCAGAAGATTGTTCCAAAGATGTGGGGCTCTATAAGCAAATTCTCTATTTTCAGCACTGACTTTGCGTACACAGGGGACAGCCAGTAAGCCTTCTCCCAGAGAACAAAGGGAGTGTTGTGGGTTATGAAGAACTTGTATGTTACTAAGATAACCTGGAGCAAGAACATGCAAAGCTTTATAGGTGATAAGCAATATGGAACTTAACTGGAAGCCAATGCAAAGAAGACAATATAGGCGTAAAGTGATCATAGTGCGTGTAAGAACCTTGGCTGCAGAGAATTACAGAATTACAGACTTGAAAAGCCTGGTACACTGAGAGTTTAAGATTATTGCTAATAATCACATCTTTTGTGTTTCTAAATTTACTATGATCAAAGTTAATATACTCACTCTAACAGTACATGACTGTCAATAATGAAAAATATTCAAATTAGGAACAACATTGCCATTTGTGTAATTTACTTGGCTTGTTCTACAGTTTTTCTACAGTCAGTTATTATGATCATACTACCAATTATCACATTTGGGTTGGTATACCATTATACCGACACTAACCTCTGAACTGGACTGTTGCCATACCAGTAGAGTGAGCCTCTGTACCACAGTTTGGAAACCAAGGCTAACAAACAAGACTTTTCAAGAAATCTAAGGGGAATGCTACCTCATACCAAGTCTCTTTTACATATTTGTTTAACATTTGAGCAGTCATTTGTTGATGTGATCAGTGACAGTCTGAGGTTTTTCAAATTTGTGTTTGGCCTATTTTGGTTGGAGTGTGCATCTAAATGCAAATTTAAATGCAAAGATTTGCCCTAGATAACAGAACTTTAAATATAACATGGGAGCATTGCTTACACCATACAGTCATTCATTATAATTGAGGATGTGGGATGTTAGAGAAGAGAAGCTCTTTGAAGTTTGGCCTGATGCCCCCCATCAGCTGGCTGGAAGTGAGGAGTGCAGGGGAGGGGGGGAAGGGTAACTGAATCTCTGAAGTCTCCACGGTCCCTAGACTCCATGGTACCATCCCAAATCCCAGTTACTGCTCTGGCCTGGATTTATGCATTCAGTATGTGGAGGGGAGAGATGCCGGTGTCTTCGACTTCGACCGAGAACAAGGCTATAATGCATATCTTTTGTCTGGTGAGTTCATGATTATAGGAATGGAAAAAGATTGCATTCAACTTTGACTAGTGACTCTCTGGCTCTTGTTCATTAATTACTGACTAATTGCTTCATCCAGGAACTGAATAATTTCTGTCGTGACTGCTTCGCAAGGCAGTCCAGGCCACTCTGCTACTTTGTAGAGCCCTGCAGGGGTTCTGCTGTGATGTCTGAGTGGGTCAGGTTCTGCGTTTAATCCGGCTTGACTGATGTAAAACCACAACGTCTCCAGCTGCTGTGCCCTCTGGTTGTTGCCTGATGTTTGTGGTGGACCGCCGTGGAGAGGCGAGGTGCAACCCCACACGATAGGTGTGACAGTGCGGTGTTCAGGGTACCATATCATGTTTACATTTCTTTGCCTGTTACCAGCTTCTGGGCAACAGAAGTAAGTGGGTATTGATGAAGTAAAAAAGGATCCTTGATGAGAAGCCTTGCTTTAGCGCTATGCTGATTTTATCTGTCAGGACTGTTTTAAAGTGCTCTGTGAGTTGAGCATTTCATGCACATTTGCTTTAAATACAATATTTCAAAATATTTTGAATATTCTATCAAAGGATTAAAATGGAAATAAAATCTGACAAACGCTGTGTCACGTTGTGAGCTGAAAGTGCAGAGGGGGGACATACTGGAAATGGGATTTATTAATAACAAACACAAAAAATATAACGGCAAGGGCGCCAGTAATAGGGGAAACAAAAGGAACAAATAGAAACAAACCAGCAGGGTCCACATAAAAATGTTGCAGCCTCGATGGGCTGCTCAACAAGTCCTTATAACCAATCAACAGCCATGTCTACCCAATTCACCACACCTGAACCTTCCACATTTAATTTCCCACCAAAGACATCCAATGTTTGCACCAACCACAGGGTCATCCATTTGTTCTGTCATTTCTGCCACTCTTCTCTATTGATCATCAACATCAAATGCCGCTTGACACTCTCCAGTGTTTTCCCAGCTAAGATACACTACAGGGAGTGCAGAATTATTAGGCAAATGAGTATTTTGTCCACATCATCCTCTTCATGCATGTTGTCTTTCTCCAAGCTGTATAGACTCGAAAGCCTACTACCAATTAAGCATATTAGGTGATGTGCATCTCTGTAATGAGAAGGGGTGTGGTCTAATGACATCAACACCCTATATCAGGTGTGCATAATTATTAGGCAACTTCCTTTCCTTTGGCAAAATGGGTCAAAAGAAGGACTTGAAAGGCTCAGAAAAGTCAAAAATAGTGAGATATCTTGCAGAGGGATGCAGCACTCTTAAAATTGCAAAGCTTCTGAAGCGTGATCATCGAACAATCAAGCGTTTCATTCATAATAGTCAACAGGGTCGCAAGAAGCGTGTGGAAAAACCAAGGCGCAAAATAACTGCCCATGAACTGAGAAAAGTCAAGCGTGCAGCTGCCAAGATGCCACTTGCCACCAGTTTGGCCATATTTCAGAGCTGCAACATCACTGGAGTGCCCAAAAGCACAAGGTGTGCAATACTCAGAGACATGGCCAAGGTAAGAAAGGCTGAAAGTCGACCACCACTGAACAAGACACACAAGCTGAAATGTCAAGACTGGGCCAAGAAATATCTCAAGACTGATTTTTGTAAGGTTTTATGGACTGATGAAATGAGTGAATCTTGATGGGCCAGATGGATGGGCCTGTGGCTGGATTGGTAAAGCTCCAGTCCGACTCAGACGCCAGCAAGGTGGAGGTGGAGTACTGGTTTGGGCTGGTATCATCAAAGATGAGCTTGTGGGGCCTTTTCGGGTTGAGGATAGTCAAGCTCAACTCCCAGTCCTACTGCCAGTTTCTGGAAGACACCTTCTTCAAGCAGTGGTACAGGAAGAACATGATGCAGTACAATGCTCCATCACACGCGTCCAAGTACTCCACAGCGTGGCTGGCAAGAAAGGGTATAAAAGAAGAAAAACTAATGACATGACCTCCTTGTTCACCTGGTGTGAACCCCATTGAGAACCTGTGGTCCATCATCAAATGTGAGATTTACAAGGAGGGAAAACAGTACACCTCTCTGAACAGTGTCTGGGAGGCTGTGGTTGCTGCTGCACGCAATGTTGATGGTGAACAGATCAAAACAATGACAGAATCCATGGATGGCAGGCTTTTGAGTGTCTTTGCAAAGAAAGGTGGCTATATTGGTCGCTGATTTGTTTTTGTTTTTTTTTGAATGTCAGAAATGTATATTTGTGAATGTGGAGAAACCATTGGTTTCACTGGTAAAAATAAGTAATTGAAATGGGTATATATTTGTTTTTTGTTAAGTTGCCTAAAATTTATGCACAGTAATAGTCACCTGCGCACACACAGATATCCCCCTAAAATAGCTAAAAATAAAAACAAACTAAAAACTACTTCCAAAAACATTCAGCTTTGATATGAGTTTTTTGGCTTCATTGAGAACATGGCTGTTGTTGAATAATAAAATTATTCCTCAAAAATGCAACTTGCCTAATAATTCTACACTCCCTGTATGGTTGACATATTAAACACATGCATTAAGTCCAAGTTTGGCTTTTTTTTGGCGTATTAACTAAAGCACACACATAGGCTGTGAGCAGTCATGGTTGTTTGAATCAGTGAAGGTCCAGTTGGCAGAATCCAACCTGGTTAAGGTTAAGGACTTTGTTAAGCGTATAAATCAGATGCAGATGCAGCTGAACACTGGGAAGACCAAAGTGATGGCGGTGGGCTTCTCCAAATCTAAGGATGGGGAGATATGCAGTTTAGTTGAATAAAATGTGCACGTGCACAACTGAAATTTGCAGATGTCTGTTCTTCTGGTTTTTCTGGTCTGTGTTAGCGGTGGAAATCTTCTTCTCCATAAAAAAATGTGGGTATTATCTACTATTCCATAACTAAATAACTAATTAAAGGACAGATTTACTGAAGAGCTATTACACCTAGATTTGAGCATCTGGTTGTCTTGAATATTAAGTCTTGAGCTAACAAGGGACTAAATAAGGCTTAATATACTTGTAAAGAAGAATTTCTCAGGTCTGATGTTCCACTCTTTTGAGACAAATGCATGAAAGGAATAACCCAACCTCCTAACTCACAGTCTAATATTTCACCCACTCTCTCTCGCTTAAGCTCCATGAGTAGAGATCTCAGGTTCCTTCGGTTTTGGAACTAAGAGCAATAAATAATCGACTCCAAACATAGAATGGCCAGACCGGAGCTGCCGTCTTTTGCTGCTTGTTTGAGGACGGTAAGGGATCAGCACAGGAGCCCCTGCCAGCACTCAGCTTGGCATGCAGGGCCAATATGGGCTTGGTCTCATTGCATCTCACCGGGAGTCAGATCACTTAATTGACTTTTCTCCTCATGAAATGCAGCTCTTTTGTTTTCTCACCAGTTTGTCCGCACCTCTGCCAGTAGTCCAAGGGATCCTCATTCTGAATTTTCCCCCAATTGGAAATCAAGCTGCTGAATGAGGTGTTGTGCTGGGAGGCTGTTGGACATCAGCCTCACATGGCAAAGCTGTTGGCTGTAGATTAGAAACCTGGCTGCCTGGATATTGCAGAGGGAGCTTCATCCCAAGAAAAAGGAAAGAGAGAGAGACAATAAAAGTGAGTCAGACAGAATATGACAGAGAAAGAGAGAGCCAATATGTTTTCACCTGGCACGTCCAGAGGGACACAGAATTCAATGAAATGCATGTGCATCTCTACCAATGGACCCAGTAGCACTCCCAGATTCACACTCAAGTATAAATTTATAAATACACATACACAGAAATACAGTTTCATATACAAAAAGAACACAAATAAAAAAACTAAATTACTATTGGCAATTGATAATCTTGTTTATTGCACCCTCATATGCATGTTTCAATTTTTACAGCTGCTGTATGTTCTGTGACTGTACATGTAATGATTTCTTGACCTCTATTCTAGCAACTGCTTTGGCAATGCAAGTCATCACCTATCATGCCAGCCAAAACAATTTGTATTTGGATTAGTAGCAAAATTAAAAGAAAGGATGAAATGAGGGTCAGACATAGAAAGAGAGAGGCTGAGAGACTTAAAAAGACAGCAAGAGAGACGGAGAGGTTCAAGCAGGGACATACTGTGAAAGAAATAGAAACACTGATAGAAAGAGAGAGTCCTTCAGAAAACTGTTGTTCCCTTGACAACCAGCCCTCAACAGACACCCTGCCCACGTACTCTCCTTCGCTGCACACCTGTTCATCTGTTCCCACACCTTGGTGCCGTGGGATCCCACTGCAGGAAGATGGGAAGTTGGAGGACCGCTGATGGGGTCGTTTCTTACATCACAGGGTCCTGATGGGGTTAGAGAGGTCTCCATACCATTATAGCTCAGGATACAGGCTGCTCTGGTTGTTTTTTTTTCCTGACACTCGACTTAAAAACACACATCATGCAGTGACAACTTGTTATTTCTTTGAACTGTCTATTTATTATAAAGAGAGGTGGCACCAATTCTGACAGCTGCAGTCGCGATAAAGTCCCCTGAGATGAAGAGAAGGAAATCTGTATTCAAGTGTGATGCACCACATCCTGAGATCCTATCGTCACCTGCAGCGTGACCACAAAGCACATTCGACTTTAACCATTTTTGTTTCATTTACCTTGAATCACACATATCACCTGACCTGTTCAAGTAGGTTTGAAGAGCAGATACAGATTCTCAGAAGGAGCATGCTGTTATTGAGGGGCAGTGGTGGCTTAGCGGTTAAGGAAGCGGCCCTGTAATCAGAAGGTTGCCAGTTCGAATCCCGATCGGCCAAGGTGCCCCTGAATTGCCACTGAGCAAACCACCGTCCCCACACACTGCTCCACGGGCGCCTGTCATGGCTGCCCACTGCTTACCAAGGGTGATGGTTTAAAGCAGAGGACAAATTTCACTGTGTGCACTGTGTGCTGTTCGGTTTATCACAAGGACAATCACTTCACTTTCACATTAATGCACTAATATTAATTAATTCGGAAATATTATTGTTAAGTTCCAAGTACATGAATTGTCATGCTAAGTCTCATTTACTAATTTACTTATGACTAGTGGGAAACCCACAATTTTCCATGATACCTAAGTTGCAGAGTAACCCAGACATGCATGTGTCTTTGTATTCTTTGGTGCTGGTCTCACGCCATTGTGAATGGGTAGGGTTTTATCAGGGAAGGCATCTGGAGTAAACCTTTTGCCAAATCAGTTGTGTGGACAGTCAGACTGGACAATCTGCTGTGGCAACCACTAACAGGAGCAAAGTGAGGTGATGACAACAACCTGAGTTGCAGAGTAGATGCCAAAATGGTAATTTTTAAAAACATGTTGTATGTTCAAGTACATGCTTTTTAGATCCATTTCATAGACAAAAAGTTAGATAAGTTGGTGTAACTACCAAACCTCAATTCACATGTATTTTCTTAAAATTAATTTGTTATAAATCATACTTAATTACACCAACTGGCTGTTGAGCTTTTCGTTGTACTTTTTTCAAATAAAATTGCTACAGAATGTCAGTGAAGGTGAAAGTGAAGTGATTGTTATTGTGAAACACTGCAGCACAGCATATGGTGACACAACAAAATGTGTCCTCTGCATTTAACCATCACCCTTGGTGAGCAGTTGGCAGCCATGACAGGCGCCCAGGGAGCAGTGTGTGGGGACGGTGCTTTTGCTCAGTGGCACCTCAGTGGCATCTTGGCGGATCGAGATTCAATCCGGCAATCTTCCGATTATGGGGGGTTTACAATGTACATATTTGTTGTGAGTCCCAAAATAATAAAGATTCTGCTAAATCTAAAGTTAGATGATGCTCTGTTTTATCAGTTTGTTAACTACCTGACTCAATAGGAGCTAAATCCTTGTACCACCAGATTATTCCTTTTGTGGGTGTGTGGATCCTGTGGAGATTGCATGCCGACCTCATGGGCCAGAGGATTAATCTCCCATTTATGTTTGCTTTTTCTCTCATACCAGCCAGCACAATGAGAAGATGCTGACAAGGGTCTGAAGGTCCAACCTTCCAAGCACACTAGCCACATAAAATCATTCCACAAAGACACCAAGAATTACTTGGATTATGAATCACCCATGTGTATCATGGCATTCTGGGTTTTCATTCTTGGTGCAGAGCAGGGGCCACCAATTCAACCTCTTTTGAATTTTTAAATGCCTACTTGTTTTGGATGGCTCAGTAATGTTCTTTCGCTTTATTTCAAGATAATCTTACCAATTTGCAAGAGTTTTACATTGGCCAACTTTTAAGATCACAGCAAGATCATTTTGTAAGATTGTGACTATCTGACTGCTTTGACTGGATTGTGGAAATTTTATTTGCTCTTGTTTTACTGTAGTCTGTTTCCATGACAATGCTCACTGACTAAAATACAAATACTGAAGCACTAATTTTCTCTCATCATGAAATTCATCATGACCTCACTTTAGAAAAAGCTTTATACTGCCTTGCTAAAAAGAAAGTACAAAATGTACGGACTAATTTCACTCGACAGATATAAAACCATGGACAGGCAACACTGAAACATGAATTTATATATATAGTTTTTAACACTGAAACATTCAGCTGAAAATTTGATTTTTTTTTCCAGTTCAACAGTAACAAGAGATCATGGTTCTCATCAGCCTACGGCAATCAGGGCAGGGTGGCAGCACACAGTGTAATAAGGATCTGTCGAAAGAGAAAACCATTTCTCTCTGCAATTCGAAGCAGAGAAGCACAGTGTAGTGACGGTCGACCCACAATTGCAAGCAGACTGCAATCACACGAGCTGCCAGACAGGTTATAATCCAGTCTGGTATTTCCAGTCTCCTTTTTTTCTGATAATTTGATTATGTCTGTGATTTTGAAATGATTGTGTCTAAATTTTGTTCCCTTTGAACTGCAATAGGATCTCTGTAAGCAAACATGTGTTTCTAGTGCTATATGAATTAAATGCAATATTATTCTTCTTAAATCAGAATCAACACCAGATTGCACAATTTTTTTTTTCGTCCATGTGAAATTCAGTTAAGAGTCTTTGTTGTGGGTTATGAATATGTCTGCTCATTTATGGAGGGATAGAGAATATTAATTTGTCAGAAAGCTTAGACATAAGGCAGTAATTTTTTTTTGTTGTTGTCAGACCATCCTCATGCTCTAGGGCACGTTATGCAAAGCACCCACTTCCCTTGTTCCCACTTAGCCGGGCTGATGTGATCATGCATTAGGGGTAAAGCTGCTGACCTTCCTTCTCTCTGATGAAGGGCAGGACATTGACAGCAGGCTGAGTTGTGCCCCTGGGCAGGGCAGCCCACACCATCCTCGCCAATGAGCCACTAATTAGATTTTCAGTTGTCAAAGTGCTGATCACCAAAGCATGCCCACACGTCAACAGCACGACCCCATTCTCTCTCTCTCTCTCTCTCTCTCTCACACACACACACACACACACACACACACACACAGATGGAAGTAGAACAAATGATGACCAGGTCAGCAATTTGTTGGGAGAATACCTTAGCGCGAAGAACCAACCTTGTTTTTGGCTGAAAAGAAAGACAGAGGGGTAAAAAAAAAAAAATTATGAAACTGTATCAGAAATAAATAATCAGTCAAAAATTTTATTTAACTTTACTTTTATTTTTTTTTCATAAATTAATCTGATTTACTTGTGTTTTAGGAAACCACCAGGGGGCAGTGTTAGCTCCTGTGTTATGCTCTCAGAATGAACTATTCATAGTACCAGTAGCCTTTTTTTTTATCATTATTTGCTTTGTAGCTTTACCTGTGTGCACTAATTCTGAGCTGAGAATTATCTTCCTAACAAATAAATAATTTCTGTACATAAAGAAGCTGTGCTGTTTTCTCATTTATTAATCAAGGCTTATCTCAACAGAAGGGCTTCAAATTTAGACTCACGGCATCCCTTTGCTAAGAAATATTCAACCCACGAGAGCATCTACTGGAGGAAATACTGGGAAATGCATTTCTCTGGTACACTTCACTAGACAAGAACAAGAACAGCTGGGCTGGGCTGTCCTCACCCAACGTCCTCGGATGGGCTCCATCAGCCAGGACCATGATTAGGATTAATAGGTTATGTGTAGTGGGATGCATGGTGGCATGGTGGTTATGGACATGTGGAGTTTTCTCCTGCCTTTTAAAGACATGCACACTAGATGAATTGGCAACTCTGTATAATCAGTAGGTGTGAGTGAATGGTGTGTGTGTGTGTGTGTGTGTTCCCTCTGATGACCCCACCTTGGGTGAACCCTGAGTAACAGGACTGACTAAACAGTTATGGATAGTGATTTTGTGAGCAGCAACAACAGCAAAACAGAATAGGGTGGTAGTACCCTAGTGTGTAAGGCACTCACCTATGAACCAGATGACCATAAAGTCACAGGTTCAAACCCGAGTTACTGCCATTGTGTCCATGAGCAAGACACTTAACCCTGATTGTCTCCAGGGGAGGACTGTCCCTGTAAGTTGCTCTGGATAAGGGCGTCTGCTAAGTTCCATAAGTGTAACTGTAAAATGTAGAATAGAACAATTACACAACAGCATTTTCTCAGTTATTATATACAAAAAAAATAAAAAATAATTAAAAGAGGCGACGTAACTGTGACTGTACAGTGGAGGTAGGATATATCTGTAGAATATATGCTCACACACCACAAAAGTCTCTGATCGGCACATAGCAGTTCAGATCCTCTTTGCTCTGGGTTTCATAAATGGAAGGTACAGCTCTGTCTATGGATATCTGTGTCATTTCCTGTAGGAAATTAGTTGTCATAATTCATAAAATTTTTTGGTAAGTAGAACACTACCTCCTGGCCATTTCCTGATCATTGAGACAGACTTGGGTGTCTTGGTTATGATTAAAAATCCTGTTTTTCTGCTTGGATATGTAAACATCATATTGTGATTTTATATACCAGGATGCTCTTTCATCTTAGTGACATTAAGACAAGCACAAACAATGGCGACAACAAATTTGCCTCACTTCTGAAGCAATGAAGCAACCGAATTTTGTGATTTTGTAATGAAAGAAATAAATACATTTGACAGCAGGTGAAATGCAAGAAATGTTTATTCATTTGACCTCTCTCACATTATGCCAAAATTACATAATTTCTAATCCCACGGTTAGTTTCATTTACAGGTTGCTGTGCAAATAACACATAGTGATCAGTAACCGGTCTACTAGTATTTATCATGCAGGAATATGAATAACCAGATTTCTCGGTTTCCACATATACATCATGTACACAATAGGATCAGAACTGAGATAAGCCTCATAAGCAGGATGCTGGTGAGCATGTAAACACAGACACTGACTGTAAGCCAGTGCAGCAAATGCAGCAGGAGGATTTCTCCTTGTTACACAGATGTTATTTTCATTTTAATTGCCCAGTTTGGCTTCTGTTGCATTTACGCCTTGTTGCTAGAATAGAATATGTCCTCTTCCCCCATCATGAGATTCCTGCTGCATCTCCAGAGCAGACACCCTACTGTCTGCAGAAAGAGTTTTTCTGGTTTTCTCAGAAAGGTCAGCCACATGAAATGGAGCTCCTGTTGCAGGCTATATTCATGTTACTGAATAACAATAATAATACAATTTGACCAAGAGACAAAGTTATGACTGCTGAAACTTTTAATGACTTGTCCCAAACTTCACTTCATCTTTTCAGAGAATGGATGAAACATTGTGCACCAAGGTTGAGTTATACCAACAGAAATGTCTTGGCAGAAATGTCTAAAGCAAATTACAATCCAGCAAAGGATTTAGACTAGCACAGATTAAAGTTTGTACTCATGAGCCTGGAACATTGAGTAACCCTTTTCTTTATAAAAATTCTGTGCAATGTGTTTAACCTTAAACCAAGATCTCATTATACCACTATACCAATGTTTTGCCTTAGAAACCCTCCATTGCCTGTAGATAAGATGGATGAACTGACATTGGGAAATGATTGACATCACAACAGTCAATCACAGTCATTCAGGGGCACAATGTGGATGGAAATTCTCATTACTTTAAGAAAGTAGTGTGGCATAGTTTTCTCTGCTTGCTTTTTGCTTTCCTGACATAAACTTTAAACTTCTTGTATCGTATACCGCAACTTTAAAACTATCCTAGTCCTTTTAATGATCTCCTACACTGACAATGCCCTATTATTTATATATATTTCCCCAAGCAAATGAAAGAACGTCTGCCAGGAAAAAGGTGCGCTTCCTCTCATTTGCTGAGGCACCTGGTCATTATCGAGTATCTCAAGGGCAACACAATGAGTGTGAGAGAAGAGAAAAAGGTGATAGCTCTCATAGCACCCAGACTCCCGGTGGCCAAATTAATTACATTTGGCGTGATTGAAATTATATGGGTCAGTGTTGCGGTGTCCCACTTTGGAGCTTTGGCACGACCCTAAATGACCTCTTCCTATTCTGTCAGTACGGCCCTCCTGTCCAGTGTGGCTATTGATTGTTCCGGCATGAGAGCAGCACCACAGTACATCTGTGTCAGCCCCATCTGTAATATGGGACAGATGGATGTTTGGAGAGTGAGACGTGTCAAATGCACTTTCCACTGTGCCAAAATTCAGCCCAAACCAAGTTCACTGTATTCACAGAGCCCTATTTTCAAACTGGTGTACTGCACTAAGCATGGGGCTTGTTTGACGTATAAGGTTAAAGGTATAGTTATGAGTTACATAACAAGAAAACCATTTTGTAATTATTTCTATTTTGACCAAGAAAAAATACAATTTTTTATTATTTCTGTCACTCTAATGGTGTTTAAATGGTAGCAGGCTGATATTTGACAGCTCCCATGCACACCACTTCCTCATTCTGGGTGATTTTATATCACTACATCACATGCACAAACACCATTAAAATTTGTCTTGTTTTATCTATTGAATTATTTAAATACAGAGGACGTCTTTGACCTAATGCCAGCAAACAAGCCCCATACTTGTAGTGCTGAAAAAATACAAATAAAAATAGTGCCCATAATGTATTTTTTGGAAGTGTCAGCCTTTTCCTATGATCTCTTCAGTGCCAGTGAATAAAACCAATTGCTAGGTTTTTTTTTTTAAAAGCTGGGCCATTAGTGATGCCTTTCTCTGTGCCGAACCTGCAGCATTTTTATGACAGGATTTATATTAATGGACACGTTTCCTTTAGGCATGGGCCATGCACAAGACTGATTGGGTGGGCGAGAACAGCATGCTACGGAGAGTTATCTTGCATATTTTAAACAGATATATGCAAGTGGTGTGCACACCAAAAAGCTCTCAATTAATTTATTTTGGAAAGTGACTTCCACATCATCATAAACAACGACGAGTGAATAAGCCATTTTGCTGCCAGAGACTTGAGAAGCCATTTAACTAAGAACCTCCCTTGCCACGTGACAATGACAATGTTTGTCTTTACAGCGGCACCACATAAAGCACGGCAGACAGTGCACAAGTAAACTGTCCATAACATTTTAGAAATTTCAACAACATTTCATAAAATGTTCTTTTTCTTCTGACAGGTCCCCTGCTCCATTTGTGCTCTCATGAAATGAGAACAGTGTTTGAAATCAACACTTAATTCTTCCTCCCATCAGCATTTCAGATGAGATGTCATTTTTGCTGCTGAGAATGAACAGCGTGTGCTCAGGCTAGATGTTGTCTAATTATCCCACAGTCGGGTCCAATCTGGAACAACTAGCAGAGAGGAATCATGGGAGGGACATCAGCAATGTGACACATTTCTCTGTATATATTTCAGCAGGATTCCATTGTTTATGGTGGCAACATCACATGGCTAGCAGCTGCTGAATGAGTTTGCTGGATCAGAGACAATTATTTCTAAGTCTTTTCAAATGTTATTTTGCACAATCTACATGTACAGTATATGACACATGCACTTATCACCACCTGCCTGTTGAGTAGGCCCCTCTGCTGTTGAGTCATAAATTCTACTAGACTCCTATGTTGTGGAGACCTTGTTGCTGTGTTCCTCAAACCCCTTTTGAATGTGGCAGGTACTGAGGTACCTGATGCTGGCATGGCCTGGCAAACGCGCTTGATGGTAACAATGCTAAACTTAACCTAGTTTACTTTGGTTACTGTATATGCTACACAATTAGACGAATCTTGAGGTTGAATACAAAAATGTCCATTTATTCCAATACAACAACTAGCAGTTATCACCTGTAAGCTCAGTAGCAAGCAGCACAGAAAAGCGTTGCCCTTTCAGCGTCACGTAAGCGGCCAAAACCCATTGCATCTTACCCACATCTACCCACAACATTGAGTTTGCTACCTTTATACGTAAAACAGTTACATGTGCCACCCAGTGTACCACATAGGACATTACAGCATTTAACAAACAGCAACATTTGGTGCTTACATGTGGTAAATCACATTTAGGACCCAAGGTTTCCAAAGTCGTTACCTCCTCTGCCAACTCACTTTCCTCCTATACTGCATCTTGGTGCCACGCCTTCCCCAGGTCAGTGACAGACAGGCATGCAGCCATCGACAGGATTACAATGGCCAGGTGCTATTTGAATTAGATAATCAATCATAATAACTTCAGCTGTCAATGGAGCTAATGTCATGGCAGATGGAGAATATATTTTCAGTAACAGGAATGGCTATTTCCTGTTGTATCAGCAAAAGCTAAACACAGTTTTAAATGGTCTCCATTGTTCCATCAGACTTATTTAAATTTAAATGGACAAGATGATGTTATTTCGCATGAGACTTACTCTGTTGATCTATTAAATCTGTCTTATGATAACCTTATGATAGCCACTATATTTTTTTATAAAACAAGAGTGAAAGACAAACAAATCAGAGGCTAGACTATATTGATATTCAGGTGACTGCACTGTAATATGCAAGTCTTTGATGAGTGAGAATTATAATTACATGTGAGAACTGAGCAGTTAGCTGTAATGTTGTAATGACAGGATATCCTCATAATGGAACAAGTTCATCACACAGATCATGTTCTCCTCTTTAGTACTTTAAAGAAAAGTTCTAGTGCCTGTTCAAAAGCTCTGGTGTGGGAAATAAGTACACGAAAACTACAGTAATTGCATCATTCACATCACTGGCCATTAAATTATTGGATCCAAAGCTAGGCTGTAATATTATCTTGATTGAATTATAACGCATGTCAGGGTTTAAAAGAGGAGAAAACACGGTGTGGGCCATTCATCTCACGCTAAAACATTTCCCCAGTGGACAGACGCCTTTAAGCATCAACATCCAAAACATGCAGAATTAGGCTGATCCGCTGAGGTTATTTAAACCATTCATTATTCAAAGACTTTAATGCAAACAGTATTTCCCCATGATAAATTCCCTCACTGCTGATGTTGCATTATTTCCACAGAAATGTTTTACATTAAATTAACATATGGCTCTGAGATTAAATATAACGTTGTCCCTCAGGAGATTTGTTTTCACAGCCTCTACAACTGCAGCAGATAATCGCACCATCCTGCACAGATATACCAGCAGATAGATCAACACATGATGTTCGCACACCACCAGACTCTTAAGGCCAGTCAGGCAAGTACTGCATAGTAAAAACTGAAGGCATGATCTGTACCAGTGTTGTAGGATAGGTTGTACTAAGACCTGGTAAAAAGGCTCAGATATGGCTCAAATATGGCTCAGAACACATTGTTTTGATCCAGCATTTTCGATATAGAGCTATTGATAGATAATAATGATGATCAAGACTTAAAAAAGATCATTAATAAAAAAGAAAAAGCCAAAGACAGAGGCTATTTTGACTAGCTGTTTTGCTAAATGAAGGCAAATGTGTGGTTTTCAGTTGTCATTGAGTTATCAATTTTATGCATAAGGAGATATACTGTGACTTTGTGTGTCTGTGCCTTTGGATAAATGCAGACTTTGAAAATTGATTAATACTGGGTGCTTCAAAAGAGTAACTGAGAAGCCATATGAGGTTTTACTCCTCCATGTCTTTTATATTAGCTGACTAAATAGACGTGCCCATGGGATCTGAGGAAGACAATCGAAACTGATACCTGCACCACAGCTGGAGCCACACATCACGCATCCCTCGTTCTTCCACAAAACAAAATCCAATTACCCCTACCGCAACCCCCTCCTTCCCATACTGATCTCTTAGTAATGCAGACCTTCCATTTTCATCATATTCATTCTTCCCCCACCACTTTTTATCCTGTTAAATGCACGCTTGTGTGGTATTCCTTGAACACCTTGAAAACCCTGACATTCTGCAGAGCTCAACCAAAAATCAGAGTACCATATACCTTATCATCAGTACTACATAGAACAGCACAATTAAGATATTTAAACTAAGAAACTAGTATTGTGGAACTTAAGCTCATTAACAGTCAAATCAATTTAAAACTGCAATGGTTGACGTGTCACTGATAGGATTAAAAAAAATAATCACAAAGTGCCCTCCACTGCAAGAATTGTACCCTATTTGGTTTAAAATGGACGCTTGGGTTGGGACTAAAAACTGCAATGCACTTATCTAAACTTGAAGTTCCCTCTAGGTCAACAATAATGACATTATTTTGTGCACCATTTGTCTGCACAGAAATGTTCACGTCCGGTGTAAATTGCTTTCAAAATGATTGAATCCAGTTATGTGCAAAATTAACACCTATTTCCACCCCAAAAAATTAAACTGCAGGGGACAGTGCCAACTATGACACTAATATGTTTTTTTTATTCATTATTGCTGGTTTTAGTTAGACTTTTATTTTTAGTTAGACTTTTATTTACTGTGGGCATTAATAGTGGGAATTCAGAAATAACAAAAAGGTTTTAAATGTACAGAAGATGTAATAAAACAACAATGTAATAAAACAATTAATAAATATAGCACACAAATAGCCATTTGGATGCTTTATTTTTGAGATTAATAATGATATACTTGGCCTTTATCTTTAACAAGGCCAGTTCACAAAGGGTCCTAAAATGCAAGTCACTAGAGAAAAAAATGAATAATTAATTTGGCTGAGCAACCCAGGAAAAAATTATAAAAATGCTAGAGATGATAAGACAACACATTTTTAGGACAAATTTAAGTTTAAAACGGTGTAGAGACGTTTGCAACATTTACAACGAATCAACTTTTGCTAGAATGATTATGTTTTGTCATGAGCAGTGGTGCAATGTCTGAAAGGGAGAATGTGAGTGATGCAGCTTGCAGGTTATCTTATTAGACCTGGACGTACTTTCACCCTTTCGTCCAGTGATTCCACCCACTTTCAAACCCTCTCGCACCTAACGGCAGGGCCAGAATAGAGCCCTACATGATCATAGGCAGCAAAGGATACCCAAATGGTATACATCTGGTATTTATGGCACCCGAGGGAGAACATTAGGTGCCCAAATATGTGCCTCTCCACCTGGGAAACTGCATTGCCGCTGTTTGCCCCAGTGATGAAAATATGTTCTTGCCTAAAACATCTAGCACATTTATAAGATGCAAATAGGTGATACTTTTTTCCTAATAAGTACTTACAAAGAAATGAGGTCAGATCAGCTTTGTTTTATGGACTCTCTGTTCATAGAGTGCCTTTCCTCTGCTCCCATAAATGATTTGCGAAGTTTTGGGTTTTTGCAAGTTGCATGTAGCTGCTTGTCTCGTGTAAGCTCTGCTTCTGCTAAATCAGCTGGTAAATATTAATGGCTGACCCCAGCAGGCATCACACTTGTCAAAAAAGCCAGCAGGCAATGCTGTGGGCTATGAAGCACCCACTGCATCACAAGTGGCTGCCTTCAAGAGACAAACAGTCTAAATGGCACAACTTCAAAACACGGCCCTACAAAGAGGGACAGGCACTGTTGTCATCTGGTCTGATGTAACATGTCTCAGGGCTGTGCTGTATGGGGCAATTTTAATTATTATCAAATCTGCTCTTTGTTCATGTTTTGTTTTGACTTTTTTTTTGTGCATATAAAAAAACTAAACGAAATAGCTTATCACATGTGTCTTTGACCATTTAATTTTATGTTTTTTATGTTTCTAACCGAGACAGAATGGATGTCTTTAGAACAGGAGGGGGGGTTATCTAATGTCAGGCTAATAACACTGTGGCAATTTTATCCCTCATATGTCTATGAAGGATTTAAACCCAGCATGTGGTAGTAGCCTACTGGGTAATTCTCTCGTCTGTGAACTACAGACCACGAAGTCACAGCTTGTAATTTTGTTTTTGTAATTTTTGGAAAAATTGGAATAATGTATCCTCTCTGTTTACACTCAAAGCTCTAATTTCCAACCCAAGTAACTGTAAATGTACAATTACGAATCCTGCATTATAAATTTAATTTCAGAAGGTTGCACTGGAGTCAGTGGAGAGCCACTCTTGTCTAACAATTTATTAAATAAGCATGGCCAGCTTGCAGCCTCATCCAATCAAAGAACTGAATAAAAGCTTTAGGAACAGGTAACATCTGCACAGGTTTCACCTGGAACAGCAAGGGCAGTGGAACAGTGAAAACACAGATATGAAACAAATAATCTATATTTAGAATCGTGGTATAACACACCTTTTCCATTTATTCTGCCATTTTATGAATAAATTGAGTGATTTTCTGAAAACATAAAGCTTTAAAATAGCTGGGGATCAGAAGAAAAAAAAACAATTGAAAACCATGAAACAAAAAATCTATGATTTTTTTCCCCGTGATTTTTGTAATTTTCCGTGCAAAGATTCCAATTATTTTCTCATAAGGGGACTCTATTATCTTTTCAGTGTGAAAATGCAGCAGTGCAAAGAGGGAGTGAAGACGTTTCTCATGATAACTTCATGACTGTGAACCTTCAGCTCCTGCACAATCTCCTCTGCTCACTACTATGGCAGAAGGTGCTTGTGTAATTTATTTGACGGCAATTAAAGCGGGCAGTGATGAACTGCTTTCAGCAGGGGTCGGTGCAGTGGGGGGTGAATGTGCCGGGGTTTCTACAGCAGCCGTGGCCTCGTGCCCCAGCCTTGGGTCTTCCACAGCCTCAATGCCGAGCCCGTGTGCATTATGAAAGATTTATTAGCGTATAGTGCAAGGCTCAGTGAAACAGTCATTATATCACAGCACCGGAACCATTACCAGCGAATCAGGTGAAAATAACATGAAGCCGCCTTTTGTCTGATTTGAAGTGCTCCTGACTTCTAATGAAAGCTGTAATGACTCAGCTGAAATGAGGAGGGGGAAAATCTACTCTGAAGCAATAATATGTGGAATAAATCCCACTGGATTGTGACCAAGTCAGCTAAACCAAAGACACCTAAAAACAGAAAAATGCCAAGCAAAGTTTGTTGGGTGTCAAGATTGGGTGCAGCTGGAGATGAACCTGGCATGACAGCAGGGTGGTTGTAAGGAATTGTTAAGCAGCTCAATGGGGCTGCGACATTTTTATGTGGACCGTACGATTTGTGTTTACAGTTATTTTCAGTTTTGGCAATCGCCATACGCCTGTGGGTTTGTTTGTGTTTTTCCCCTTTTGTTTCCCGTTTCCAGCCCTCGAGCCAGTTTGGTTTTTGTGTTAATAAACCATTGTTTCCCAGTATGTCCCGTCGCAGCGCTTCATTCCCCCGTCAGCTGGCGGACGTGACATACATGAAGTTGTGAACATTTACCATAAGCTTCATACATTTTTATTTGGTATGAGGGATGGCATAAGAGGAAAATTTAATATGATAATTACATTTAGATTTACATTTAAGGCATTTGGCAGACGCGCTTATCAACAGCGACTTACTTCTTTCAAGTTATCACCGATTCATTAGGACCCAAACTATGGATACAACCTTTTAATTCACTATGTTGTAGATTCTGTACACAAGTTCGACAATAAGAAATTTACAAGTTAATCTAAATATTATTTAAAGAGGAAGGTCTTGAGCTGCCATTTGAAAATACTCAGTGACTGAGCTGTTCTGACCTCGAGGGGAAGTTCATTCCACCACCGAGGGGCCATTTTACCTTTTCCTTTTACCTTTAGCGATGGAGGGACCAGGCGAGCAGTCGAGGAGGTTCGGAGTATACGAGGTGCAGTGTGAGGTGTAATAAGGGCTGTGAGGTAGGATGGTGCTACTCCTTGTCTGGCTTTGTTGGCCAGCATCAGTATTTTGAATCTGATGCGTGCAGCTACTGGGAGCCAGTGGAGGGAACGTAGTAGACGGGTGGTGTGGGAAAATTTGGCAAGGGAAGAATTTGGGAATAATAACCCCCAATATCGAAATGTACAGACCTGGTTACTACAACAATATTTTTAAATAGTAGCCTTCAAAGTAACACATGGACAAAGGGGAAATTTTTTACAAATGTTCAGTGAATTTGTCAAAGCCTACTTAAAAAAAGATCTTTGTGGCAATATGTAAGACATGGGGAGTGACATATTTAATTGAAACAAGAAAGGACAACAAAGAATGATGCAAATAAAATATGTAACATCATTATCAAATTCTTCTCATATGCTATATATTGCATACTGTTATATACTGTGCTATAAATATACTGTGCTATATATTTGAACTGTTTTCCCACAGTGAGGCAGGAGCAGGTTTCCTTAGGGTACAGAGTAATCTTTAGAACATTTTGGCTTCTGGGTTTTTGTGGATCACTTTGACACATATGCGTTGTGCTTACAGTATATTTCAGGCCTACAGTCTCACAAAACAGTCCCAGCGCTTCACACAATTACTTGGGGGAACATTAGATTGGAGAAGTGTCACACTTCAACCTTCACCATCTGTTCAATAATTAGCAGTGTAATGTAAAACATGCATGGTGACGGCTGAGGAGGCGTGAGAAAAAGTTGTCCTCCCTGCACCTTATATTACCTCCAGAAAAAAAAATCATCAAAAATCTTGACATCTGTCAGTCCCCGTCCACAAAGTCTCCACTCTCACTGCTCAGCTCTATACTAATAAACTTGAAGTTGAACTTTATTGTCATTTCAGCTATATACATGTTAGACAGTACACAGTGAAGCAAAATAACGTTTCTCCGGAACCTGGTGTTACATGTATCATTTAAATGATTAGACAAAGTTACATACTGACATAAATTGCACGTGCGACACCGACAAACTGGGCTAAGTGCAAACAGTGGACACAGACAGTGCAAGAATAACATTTAACTAAAACACGTAGACAACAATGAGACAGACAGCGCTCAACCGATAAAATGAATAATAAAGGTGCAAACTAAATTAGTGCAAATATTGCTGTGAAAAATGGAATGGTGCATGATAATAAATGATATTACAGATAGATAATATTACAATATAGCAGAGGTAGTGTGAGTGTGTGTGTTAAAGTGAAGTGATTGTCACAAGTGATACACTGCAGCACAGCACATGGTGCACACAGTGAAATTTGTATGTTTTGATTTGTCATGTCTAGCAACCTTGTCAACCTGGAATTTTTTAAAGAAAGAATTCACCAAACAAGGAAAACGCTGCAAGTCCTGCTACTTTATGATGTTTCCAATCAGATGTTCAAACACAGTTAGCATCACAGTTTGATCAACATCAAAAACTTAATGCCTAAGATGTGCTAGACAAACATACACAACCTTTTAAAGTAAAATGATGAGAGAAAAAATTATGTATAATAATAATAAAAAAGGCTTGAATATGTGATAAGGTCTTACTATGTTAATTAGGTATATTAAGGTATATTAATTAGAATTAGTATAGATATAGGGATAGGATAGAGGGTAAAAGAGTAACATTTTCACATTCAGAAATTCACATTTATTTACTATTCATTGTATTTCTAAAAAAGATGGATTTTTAATGATAATTTTTTTACAAAAATCGTTTGATGTGGAATAAATCGCTTGTGACACAAATGCACAAAATACTGCAAGGATACTTTTGGTCAAAGAAAATATGTTCTAACTGCAGCAACCCTAGTGACCCTGTTTTCTTTAACAACACTGATTTGGCTGCTGGAGTATCCCTTTGAAAATCTCCATAGAAACCTTAGAACAGCACATACCTTCTTGCATAGCACATACCATTTGATGTTCATTACAGTTCAAGAGCTACTCTGATCTGGTCAAAGATTTCATCATGTGCAGTTCAAGAGCTGCTCCGCTGAGGGAATGTCCCGTGTTTTATCTCCCAGTGTTCTGCTGAAATAAATATTCACTGTTACTGATAAGCACCCCACTCATTCAGTACTTCAGTTCACAACGGAGAGCATGCAAAACAACTTTCAAATGCACAACATTGGAGGTGTGAGGCCGTGTCACAAACCATCATGCTACTGTGCGGCCAGACCTGAATTTGTGGGTGCTAAATATTATCAGAGTTGTAAAAAAGATGATAGATAAAATTCTGTAAGCCTGTAAAATAGAAGCACCCCCGGATAATGCAGATATGCAGTATAGCTGCCAGAGACGTGCAGGGCTGTAAAATGGTGCACGGGTTCAGTCAGCAGTATACTTGCAGTCCATCTGTGCATGCCACTGAGAACCATCCTGCTCTTAAAAGGATTAATGGGCTATTTTGCTGTCATAACTTCATTGAGAGGGTATGAAACCAGGAACTGATTAGCATTACAATCACTTTTTTTTTAATTGACAGACCTGATTTGCATGAAACCTGGAAAGTACATGATGAAGGCAATGACAGGCGGTGCTGTCTAGTTTCAGATATTTATTAATATATTTAGGTTTCATGAGAGAAAGGACAGTATAGAGACACTGTGGTTTCACAAATGGCCATCATTTATTTGTGTTTTTGTTGTTATCTTTGAAACCATGAGGTAAAACCATGCATTCCAATTAATAGCTTTAATTGCAATGCGTTACAGTCTGTCACATAGACGGTGTTGGACAATGACGTAGAGAGCATGCTGGTGAGTCTGATGGTTGAGTCCTGGCAAATGTGTACTAGAGCCTCATGTTTGTGCAATTCTCCAGCAGCCCTGTTGTAGCTGCCATGAACAATGGCTCTAACAAGCGATCTAGCAGACACGTCTGCAGCTCCTGTGTAAGGTCAGCATTGGATCAAGCTTGCAGCCATTGTTTGCTCAGGTTTGACAAATGCAGTCTATGGCTGTAATGCATTTCTGTCACATGAGAAATGAAATATGAAGCACAGCTGAAGTGTTCTGTTCAATGTTTCAGATGTGAAATTATTCAACACAGGCAAGGATGATCTGACAGAGAAGATAAGAACATTGAGAGCTTATTGCTATTTTTAAATATGCATGAGAAGATTGCCTTTTTGAGGTAGACTCGAGACAGCAGAAATTCTTTTTTTTCCCCAACCTTTTGAAAAGAGATCAGACTGTGAAATATGCAAATCACATCACCTTCTGATTTAACACATACACAAATATATAATCCTCCATATGTATCTGTTGTAATACAAAATTGGATTATTATCTTATAGCTTCTACTGTCATTATTATATTGTTTTTATAGTTTTATATATATATACACACACACACACATACCATTTTATTTAAACAACATCCTAATTGCAGTTGTAGATATTTTTGTTGGGTAAAGTATGTTTAGTGTTGTCACGTTTCTGACAGTTAGTGCACTGCACTGAGGATCTGTGTGCTGGACACGGGTTTTTGTGGTGTCGATGTTGTCTGCCTAAAAGTTTAGATTGTTTTTGTCAGTGCATAAGAAGTCTTTTTGTATCTAGTCCTTGCCGGGTCATTGTATGTCTTGGGGTCAAGTTGTCCTGTATGTCGTGCTATTGTTACAAGTTACAAGTATGTTGTGCTATTGTTATTGTTACAAGACAACCATTTGTCTCTATGAAACCGTGCATATGAGTCCTGTGTTTCTGTCTGCCATGCCGAATGACGTTCCCCGTGGCAAGTGTGTTCATAGATTTTGTATGCATTTTTAAACATGCTCTATGTGTATTTTATTATTTCAGAAGTGCAACGTTAAACAACGTACAAAAAAACACAATTAGCTCTTAAAATTTCAGTAGATCACATTCTGATTCACCACACATTATGATTGTGTTACACAGTAGCTGTGATATGTGATATTAAAAACATTTTCAGCTCAAAAATATGAAACTACAGTAACATGACATCCAGCAACCCTTTCTTCCAGCCTCAGCATGTTTGTGGCCATTGGAAGTAATTGGATTATTGGCATTCCCAGACCTGAATTCGAAACCGAGAAAAACGCATCGATCATGCCATACCTTTTACATGCAATCAGCACCTCACAAGCCCGCTTCAAACTGACATCTTAAAGGGCATTTTTTTCCATTGCAGATCTCGCTGTTTTCATGTCTCGCAGTGTGTCTCTGCATCACAAGGAACTGAACAAAAGGCTTCTAATATGAATGGCTATTAAGAAATGATTTTGATGGAAATTATGTTTAATTTCTATCTTTCTAGATGTCTGTAGCTGCATTTATATTCAGTTATACCCAAGGTCCAAACTGGAACTTTGATTGGCTGAGAGAAGTAATCATTGAGGCAATATGATATAATATCATATGACTATGACTGCAGAACATTGCAATATCATATAAAGCTAACAAACAATGTGAACAAACGAACAAGCTAACGATCAATCTAAACAAACAATGTGAAACAGAAGTTTGGTGTTCTCGGGGAGTCAGAGTAGGTTGCTTATCAACATTCATTTTTATCTTTGCCAGTGAATGGAGTTCATGGATCCTATAAGAAACAACAAAGTGGGAAAAAAATGTTCCATTCACACAAATTTTTACATGACATGATAATGAAAGCCTCATAATTGTCTGAAAGACAATTGGTAGAAAGAAATATATTCTTTGGAACTATCCTTCTGGAAGACATTACAACACAGCCGGGAATGCCGTCTTCTTCAGTAATGGCTTCCAAGCTTCAAATGTTCTTAAAATGCTGTGCTGTTCAATGGTGTATGATGTCAAAGGACAACCATATATTATTAAAGACAGTTTAGTCACCTTGTCTCTGTGCCCATCTTCAAGACACCAGTCTGACAATGGATGGTCCAAGGTAAATAAAACATGAATGGGAGAACAGGACAGCACATGGTTGAGGTGGGCATGACAGGATGGCCGCCGCTAACTCGCACAAACTGTGGTCAAGGCTAAGTGAGGGCAAATCATGTATATAAGAGAAGAAAATAAACTCAACCTCCCACGGTTTCCCATGTTTCACCATGAGTGTAAAAGTTGAAATGATGGTTGTGAGAAACCAGGTGTATTTGGAAAGTTTGTACAAACATTTTTCCAGAAATATAAAGTCATAGTAAACCTTTTATAATTAAAAGCATGCAACCATATTCATGACAGTTATTTTGCATGTGCATGTGTATCACAAGGACATGGCACAAGGTTGCACAATGAGAGGAAGTCAAGGCAGTGGATGCAAGCCAGTGGGGTCCATGTTCGTCATGTCTCTATCCAAACAATTATCTGTGGGATATGTCTGTCTCACAACTGATGGCTTTGGAGGTAAAATTGGGAACCTGCTCATTATTAGGTGGGTGGTGTTACTGTTAGAACTGTTTTTGAATACCTTGTTTGTACTAAAAAAAAAAATTATGTGGTCTTGTTCACCTTACGGTCCATTCCTCCATCAGCTTGTTAATTCTCACCTAGACTAGTGATGTAAAAAAATGCTGGCAATAAAGGGATCTGTAAACACACATTAAGTGAATACACTCTTGCCTGCATGATGTTGTTTTTAATTCACAATAAAGCCTCTTCTGTTTCTTTATCCTTTTAAATTGTTTTTTTTTATGTGTTTGGGTCTCTGGTTTACAACTGGGAACTATTAAGATGAAAATGCTACTTTAAATGCTGCGTATCCAAAATGTTTGTGTGGGAGAGCCACGGTCCTGAATTTACATTGATTTAGTTCACATTTTGAACCAGGAGCACTTGATGGAATGGTGAATGGTGTTACTTAGAAGCACATTGAGCTGAGTTACATGCATTATTGTTATAACTGCCATAAATGCATATTAACAGGGAAACTGCACAATAAACACAATTATTCACTCAAGTGGACGAACCTTCTTCCTTCTGTGTTACTGAATAATAAATGCTCTGACTAGAAATTCTATAATCAGCATCAGTAAAATATCATTAGCCTAATCTGGCTAATTAAACTGTTTAAAATTTTGGAGATGCTACAGAACACCTGTTTTAGGGAAGGTGCTATTCAACTTTTATGGGTGAAGATTAAAATTTTAATTACATTTTTGTTATTTTTGCACTCACAATTAAAATAACCTTTTGAACTAATGTGCATGTATGTTGATCTGAATATTAATCTGTACCACTCAGTTTAATTAAAATGTTGCAAAAATTTAATTATTAAAAACATTACCTAGTCTATTTGTTATAACTGGAAACCCATTGATGAAGAAAGGCCAAGTGTGACGTTGTGGGGCTTGCTGGTGGGAACAAATGACACACATGTCTGCCAGGTTCCTGAGACCCCCCATTCCTGACGAGCCATGGGACTTTGCTTGAGGGTCCGGGTTCTGCCTTCCAGCCAGGGTTCTTGAGGTTTGTCTACCTTGCTGCCAGCTGAACTGGGGGTTGCCACCTAAGGGTCCAGGTCCACCTCACTACCAGCTGAACCAAGGGTCACCTCACCAACTGAACAAAAGTTTGCCGCCAGAGGGTCAAAGCCCATGTCTTTTTCTGGGTCTTTAGCTGCACCCTACTGCCTGCAAATGCTTGTATAAGATTGGAAATCCCAGGTCCATGACATTTTGGTCTTTTGTCTTATGTAAAGGTCCCCCACCTGTATCTTTTTCAAGCTGCAACACTCCCCAAACAAGAGGTGGCAAAAGCCAGCGAATGGATTGAGGTGTCACAATGAAAAAGACAAGGCAGAGATATTAAGGACAAATCCTGATTGGTCTGGGGTAGGGCTGCACGATTTGGGGAAAAAGACATATTGCAATTATTGAGATCAATATTGCGATATGCAATTGCGATATGATAAAGGGCACTTGCTTGTATATCAATGAAAAGTTGCATACAAATTACTAATAGTGAAATGTTTAATTTCTACTTAAAACAACTTGAAATGCCCAGTGCTTTCAAAATACAATATTCTACAAATTAAATAATCACAAAAAAGTCTTTACTGTCGAACGACAAACCCAGGTAAGGCTAAACAACTGTTTTGATTATATTTGGCCATTATAAAATCCTGTATAGTTCTTACGTTTAACCAAAACGTTGTTTGGAGGCTGACTTGAACACAGGGATGCATAGCTTTGCTAGCTTAGCGAAGGTTAAAATTTGTAAACTGAGGTGAATTTCTTTAGGAAACCTTCAAAGTTTGAAAAAAGTTAACTAAACAGCTAAGAACAGTCTAAATAGTTAATGCCTACATTTAGCGAAAACGTTGTTTGGAGGCTGACTTGAACACAGGAATGCATAGCTTCGCTAGCTTAGCTAAGGTTAAGACTTATAAAACGGGATTTTATAATGGCCAAATATATTCAAAACAATTGTCCAGCCTTACCTATGAAATATAATCCCCGGGATCTGGTTTGGAGCGTACAGCAGTTTGTACAGCCCCAAGCAGCACAAGAGTGAGGCATTTTTATGCACTTCTCTCCATAGACATGTATATGCTTCACGCCACAGCACAGCCTATCGCAATATGGCGGCGACATTGACGTACGTCTACCCATATGTCTATGTGAGTCACGAATCTGAGGTCTCCATTGAACCGAATTGAAAGTCATGTGACCAAACACGTTGCAGCTTTTTGCGTTCATGTAATCGCACAGACTGACATCGCGATTACGATTACGATTGAGATTAATCATGCAGCACTAGTCTGTGGGAACTTTTTGGGAGTCAAATGTTTGAAAGGATTTTCTATCGTGGGCTGAGGCTCTTCTCTCTTCCCCCTCCACCAGGAAATGCTTGTCAGCAGAGGGTCTGGGCCCGTCTGTGCCAAGGCCAGAGATACAGGGGCCTTTTCATCTGAACATGGGCACCACAGGGTTGTGTCATTTAAAGGAACGATCTGTAAAGCTGAGGTGCTCATAGAGCAGCAGGTGAAGGGCGTTAGCTTCTTAATTGGGTTCTAATCACTCACAGCAGCTTCGGAGTTAGAAGCAGAGTAATTATGGGCTTTTAAACTCCCAACACTCCCCTGTAAGGCTTTATTCTGTGTCTATTTTGTTTTTGTACTGTATAGGTTCAGACGTTATGCTGCTTGTATCTCTTTTTATGTATTCTGTTGTGGCCATCATGCCTTGAGTTGCCTTATTAAAAAAAAAAAAAAGGCATAACACCAAGCTGATACATTACCTAGTAATTTTTCCAGTTTGCATATGTGGGAATTCTACTTTTACAAGAATTCTTCTTTTACAAGTAAGGAAACACAGTATTTACATTGCAGATTGGAATGTTTTGTCAGTAGCTCAGTTCGCTGGCAATCAAATTTCAAAACATTAGCCTTTTTAACCAATTCGCGCAAATTACACCATAATGGTATTATAGGCATTAACAAACACGTTTATGGGCTAATTGAGATGGCATCTGTATAATTTGCACTAGCAAATAGGGCAATGCTCATAAAAAAGAAACTTACAAACAGAACTGGTTACAGCTTTGAATATAAAGCCTTTCCCATTTATCAGATGAGGTCAGTCCTATGCTTTCTTGTGATGTTAGTATGGGGATAACAGTGTTGCTATGTACTACTAGTATGTGCCTAAATGCATGTGTTGATGGGAGGTGAACTGGTGTGGTGTGTTGTGGAGTAGGCGTGGTCTGTAATGATCTCCTATTAGTATACAGGTGATAGTGATCTGGAATAGATTGGTGTCTGATGTGGTGGGCGACACAGAATGCAAATTCAATGTCCTTGAATACTACTGATTGTGCACTGAAGTGTAAATCATGTACAGTGACACCCATGTCATGTTTCTGTAAGTAAATTACTTTGGATGTCAGATTTGGTGAATGCAACAGGAGTGGCTACAATGTAGCACTAAGAGAAATAGGATTTTATTATCAAAGAGCAGTTTAATAAAAGTAGTAGCATTTTGTTGGCACTGCTAAAAAAATTACAAGTGTACCTGAATGCAAGACATCATGTTAATTTTATCTTAATGGTTATTAATGATTAATAACCTGCAAATATATCAGTAAGAAGAACATGCGTAGACAATGTTCTACAACTGGCTTTTGTAGTTATTAATCAACTGAAAGATTTTAGCCTACTTTAAGGTTTTAAATGGTATACATTGGGAATATGGGGAAATGGGTGCAATCATCAGTGCAATCCAACATTCTGAACTCAGTGATGCAAGTGTGAGGTAACCTCGAGAGAACAAGTCTCTGATGTTTGATTTGGGATTTAATTGAAATATTTTGTCTGCTGAAATGCACCAAATCAGAGACACAGGACAGTGGGACATGACAAACTCATGAAAGATTGATGGTTGTGGATGTGGGCATCAGGGTTTTGGGAAAGTTCACAGTAGGGCAAAGATCATGCAGTGTTCACAGATGTTGCAGCTTCTCTGCCAGGATGCTGGAATGGGTGAATGATCATGCAATTTGGACCCGTCACATTTCACAGGTTGTCATATTTTAATAGATAGAAGCACCACACATGCCCATTGATAATGTCCAGGAGAAGCTGGTCCCGGAAGACAAGAGCAATACAGATAATAGGCATCCCAATGTCCCAATGTTCCCACATGCTGAACCTTTTTCCATATACGGTCGTGTCAGATGGCTGATATAGGGTTCCACCGTGCGGATGACAGCATTTGTCTGAGCATCCTTGTGTGTGTGCCGCCCAAGCTGGGCAGAGCAGATTCGAGTGGAGAATCAGCAGCTTCCACCAGCTATGGTCCGCTGTTGGTACTGGAACCCCACTAGAGGCTGAACGAGTGGTGTGTGCACAGATCAATACAGCCAGCGAGCGAGAGAGAGAGAGAGAGATGGAGGGAGGAGGGGGGAGAGGAATACTGGGAGACTAATAGGAAAAGAGAGACACAGTGAGGAGAGAGAGGGAGAGGGGGGGAGCAGAGAACAGACCAGAGCAGGAGGCAGAGAAGAGCGGGAGTAAACGAGTGCGAGGCACACTTGCATGAGGAGGCGGCGTGTGCACGCGGACGAGAAAGAGAGAGACACTGAGAGAGCGCAGCAGCAAGGTGCATCCGTCGCTCGGTTTCCACAGTGCAGCCGCAAGGGGCGGACAGTGAGGAGCTCAGCGGCGGACCCTCAACACCTGGCTGGCAGACTGATGCGCCAGCGCTCCAGACGGAGACTGAGGGACTGAGAGGAGAAAAGAGGAAGGAGGCGAGTCTCAGAAGGAGGACCCAGCATCATTTGCTGCTCTCACACTGGGTAAGTTCAGCTCTTTCTTAAACTGCACAGCTGTTCCTTGTACAGTGAAGTGAAGCTCTGTTCCACCATGAGAGTGGAAGGGTGGGGTCATGGAAAGGGGTCAGGTAATGAATTGCTCCAGAGGAATTGGGATCCAACTGCATTTGTACTGCGCAGAGATATGCAAACATTCCTGTCATGTAGATTTCAATTGCCCAAAGCATTATTAGGTCATTTTCAGATTATTCATTATTTTAATTGTTTAACAATTAAAATTAAAACATTTTTTTACAACTAATCACTGCTACTTTTTTGGCTTGAAAGTAGCAGTGATTAGTTGTGAAACATTTGTAGAAAATAAGTAGTCTCACAATTTATTAGTTGCAGCTTTGTAGGAACAAACCCTGCCCCTCTGAAATGTGACAGTAAATGACAGTAAAAGTATTACAATAGTGTTGATACGTCCTCATTTCCTTTAAATATATTTCAATTGCCCAAAGCATTATTAGGTCATTTTCAGATGATTCATTATTTTAACTGTTTAACAAGCAATTGTTCAGATGTCCCAAAGTAAAAACAAACAAAAAAACTTTAATTTTTTTTTTTCCTCATTACACTCTCACTTCATTAACACATCCAAACAGTCTATGCACAATGTTCAATGTTCATCCTTTGACTGATGCTCTTTGTAAAAAATACAAACTACTTTGCACATGCGAACTTGAGATGTGACTTATCTCTATGTGTGAAGATTCTAAAATATTGTCTTAATTGTGTTTCTGTAGGTCTCTTGAAAGACAATAAACAATAACAGCATATTTTAGTCATACGACCATTTGTAGTGCTTTTAGACATCAGGGACACAGCAGGTTTGACCAACTTTGTCATTGTGTTACTGGTCAAATGTGACTGGAACTCCCTCTAATTACCAGGAATTATTGGGTTTTAAGACGCACTCAGGAAGGGTCTGAATTTGCTGTTGTGCTGGCAGATACTTGAAAATGTGCACATCAATAATTACACACTGCCCGGCAGTAAAACCAGTTCCCATAGTGCGGCAACCTCTGGCGAACAATGTGCATGGTGTAGGCCTAGAGACACCGAAGCATCTGAAGTTGGGCCTGTACCAACAAATCCTCCTAAATCCTGCGCTGAGACAAGGGAAGCTGATCTGAATGGAAGTCTACTGCGTTGCTGTTTGCATTGTCCCGTTGCGAGTTTGAAACTGTCTGGAACTGAACCAAATGGTTTTTATTACAGTTGGGTACAATGGAAAAAACTTTCCAGCCCACTTTATTGGTAATTCAGGGTTGGACCAATAAACTGTGCATCTCCCACAAATTTTTCAACCATCTTTTTTAGGAGATATTCCAGCATGTGCTGCTATGTATCCCCTCTGCAATGCTGCATGGCACGGTGAAGGTTATTGTCATACTTCTTAAGTGTCTAATTTGTCAAAGTCACCTCAGCATATTGGCCATGGGTAGAAAGTCGGATATTGGCATGACATTAAAAATTCTGCAGAGCAGGGTGCCTTTGCGGGTGATTTAGAGAGGTTGTAAAAAATCTCTCACTCCTATGTGACAAGACCTAGCTTTTTCCCTATCTTACAGCACAGCTATTCTCAGACTGAGCCGAGAGGTAGAACATAAGCCCTCGATACTCCTTTGCCCCTCATTCCTCCCCTCATGCCGGTGGTTCTGTCATTAGTCTTGGGCAAGCTTTCAAAGCCTTCTCCGTGTCTGAGAATTTAGATAGCGTTCTCAGAATCCCTCAAACTGCGCAGACACCTTCATTAAACCCACTAACCTAGTGTTCAGTTTATGCAAATGCAGATCAATAAAGTGGTTACACACTGGCACTCACACAAAACCAAAGACGCTTTTAGTCAATGCAACAAAAATGTAAAACAGGGGCAGCATTAAGGATTAAAATCCAATCAGAAATCTATTAGTACCGATCCCTTCCACCTTGACAGAAAAAATGTTCCTCCTTCTGTGACTTCAGAGTCACAAAAGCACCAGAAAAGCATTCATTCCTTTTGGCATCTCAGGCTGAATCTCAAAACATGCAACGCAATGAAAACATCCCCGAGAGACATCAGTGCCAATTTCTCTTGGTTGATTTATTGCCTACTTGTACAGCTAGTTTTTTTTTTTTATCTGCATGAATAATTAATTCTTACCAGAACCCCTGTAGGTAGCTAAACAACAACACCGCATTGGTCTGTGGCATAATTGATAATTTACATAATGTTTCAATTCCAGGGATTAGTTTCTTCAGAGTGCCCAGCATTATTGTGTTAGCGACAGTTTGGCCATTACTCGAATCAAGGCGTTAAGCTAATTTGCGTAGAGGCGATGTGAAGTCCGAGCATCAGAGTGCTGGTTTTTATGGGTGAAGGGGATCTATGAAGGTGTGCGCATGCTGAACATCATGTCATCCTGAACACATATCAATAATTCATGAAATTAATGCGCTGTGATATTGCAGCACAGCTAAGCAAACTAACTTGACATGGGAAAAAGAAAGATGCAAGCTTGCTTTGAGTAATATAATGTAAATACGGGCCATGACAGGAGCTGGGGAGTTTACAACGCTGATGCTAATGAACCTCTGTGGTGCATAACTGCTCAGTCGAAAGGTCATTACTCCAGCGGCCTACGTCGTAAGGTTTGACTGGAGTTAATTCCAGGATACATCCTGACAAATGTGTGAGCACATGTATGAGCACATATTCAGTGGCTCAGAAAAGCACTTTCACGTGTAGCCACGGTGCAGCCATGGTGCCTCCTGTCAGCAGTTCAATCTGTTTGATGAATGTGTGTTTGGAGTTCAGCTATGGCATGGTAGCCACACGAGCCGCACACAATATCCACACCGAATGAGAGAGGGAGCAGGGATTACAAGCACTCGGCACATGTTCTCGGCTCAAGTACAATATACCGCGCCTTATCTTAACGTTCCCAGTTGGAGACTGTTTAAACCAGTTTACTGTGACCAGTTGGGGGAGCTAAAGAGCCATTTCACTGGAGGGCTCAATCACCTGGGGATAAAAGCTGCCAGTAAGCAGAGACACATAAAACAACATAGCAATATCAGTAAACTTCAGCATGACAGGCCTCATTAATGGGATTTTAATGAATATGCTAATTGGACAGCGCAAAGCTGCAGCGCTTTCTCCTCGTCAGCCCAAGGCTCCATTCTGCTTGACCTATGGCCAAGAGTTTTTGTGAATAGAAGGATGGCGACAGACTCATAAACCCTCCCAGTGGCAGTGATGGCGCAACAAGTCGACATTCTGCAGCATTCATATGTGCATCTGTTTATGTGATTCACATTATCGGCATCAAACCCTATCAAGCCCTATTCAATTCATTGTGTGTAACGGGGGGGGGAGAGTGCATGCACGCTGGGGATTCTGTTAATGCGAGATAAATTTCAGGCTGCCCCCAGTTCCCTGAAAAGCATTGCTGAGCAGAGGAAATCAACAATCAATTGAAAGCTGAAAAAGAGCAGTTATATAATACTCAGTAACAACGAGCGTTTGTCTTATCGGCCAACGTCAGCTCAGGTCTGAGGTCCTCCTGCGATTGATTGCTCTATAATGCTGAGGGAAATGGGAAGGGAAAAGAATAAAAGACAAGTGCCTTAGAAAGTCTTTTGAGCGCTCTGGTTGATTTTATTGGTGCTCGTGCAAAGTGAAAGAGCATTTTGTAGAGGGGACAATGGAAAAAAAAACAACCAGGCCCAAGGACAGGCTTTGGTCATGGCGGACGGATTGAGTGGCAGGCAGGCTTAGTTGCAAGGGCAGCAGAACAGTTCCTCCGACAAGGCCTGTACGTGCATGCATCAATCACGTCAGTGTCAAAAAACCTGGACAACACTAGATTCAGTGGTACAGACGCATGCATGCACACATAACGCAACATGCTCACATACAAGACTGTAATGGATTTTTTTTTTTTTTATTGTAATGGCAACCCCATATTTTCTCAAAGTTTTATTTGTTTCGTTATGATCAATTTTAGAATTTTTTCAAACAGTGTTTTTGCTTTTAACCCATCACCCTTGGTGAGCAGTGGGCTGCCATGACAGGAACCCAGGGAGCAGTATGCTTAGGTGCTTTGCTCAGTGGCACCTCAGTGGCACCTTGGCGGATCGGGATTTGTACCGGCAACCTTCCATTTACTTACCCGCTAGGCCACCACTGCCCCAAAACAAGATTATCTGTCAGAAGTGAAATTCAAACCCAGGAGAGACTGCGCCTGGTCGACCATCCTGACTTACTTGGTAAAGGATTTGAAAGTAAAATTGATTGGTTGTCACATGTGACACCCAGTGCACACAGTGAAATGTGGTCTCTGCATTTAACTCGTCCCCTGAGGCAGTGTGTGTGGCGACTCAGTGGCACCTCAGTGGTTCAAACCAGCAACCTTTTTACGGGTCTCTTTTCCTTCCTTTCCTTTCCTTTGGCTTGAAAGTAAATGATTAGTTGTCACATGACTTCTGTAGAAAAGAAATAGTCCTACAATTTACTAGTTGCAGCCTCGTAGGAACAAACCATGCCCCTCTGCCTGTTAGAGATGTGACAGTAAAAGACACTAAAAGTATTTAAATGCTGTTGATATGTCCTCATTTTCTTTATTCAATAGAATAATAGAATAAACACATGATTTTTGGGTTCTCTTTGGATGTTTTGTATGTATTGTTTGTTCCTCATAGGAAGGCATGGTGGTATGCAGGTTAGCTCAATTACTGACCCATGCAACAAACAGTGTTTTATCAGGTTTAATTGAACTACCAAGAAAATACATACAAGAGAACAGCTTTTGCAGCTGAGTTTTCAAAAAAGACAAAAGGTCTTTCGTTCTAACGGGGGAATTTGTAAATGTCCCATTTCAAATCACTTTTATCTGTAGAGGCAGCAGGAGTCTGTGCTGATACAAAACTGGGGCGCATTGTGAAGTGTAGGCTCTGTTTCGGAAGCTTTGCTTTAATGGCCCCAAGAGTGCATCCTTGAGACACCTCTCGTTTCCATACACATCCATATCTGCTGGAATCTCACATTACTAGGCAAAAGCCAGACATGGCAGCAGATTAACATAAAAAAGAAAACGCTAACCTGCTTTTTTAAATCATTCATGGTGGAATTTCTCCTTTCTCATGGTTAGGACCTCTTCCTAACCCCGCTAAGAGCGAAATACCAAGCTTGAGGAAGCTGACATTTGCTGCAGACCTCTGCTCCTCTGGGTTACAGGAGGGAAGGCTGGGAAGTGCCTCAACTGCTCTGCCTTGGTGGTTTCAGACGTGAACATATCTGCCCAGCGAAGGCAGCACACAAAAAACTTACACAGAGCACGGCTGAGACCCTCTGAACAGTTGTTGGTTGCAAAACATGCATGAAGGCCCGCTGTGTGCACTCTGACCAGTCTGGTTCGTTGTAGGCAAAGCGCCACTTAATTGACATGTGATTAAGGAGTAAAATAATTATTTGCTCCAGTGAAGATTCCATCTGCCTGCAATTAGGGAGAATGGAATCATTAACATAACATTCCCCTCGCCCCGCAAATTTCATTTCCACCCCGAGAAGCAGACTGTTGCGCGATGGGCTCTGCTGTGACAGGGCTGCAAAAGGAAGGAACCTCTGGGGTGTGTGAGATAAATCCCTCGTGATAAATCTTCTATTTGAGTTAATCCAGCTTTTAAAGGGTTTCCAGCGAGAGGTACACCTCTGGACTGTCGTCACAAGCAATCAATGACAAAAGTGGCAAATCCATACGGTTAAAGCACACTGTGTACAATGCACCCATAATGCGCGGCAAACGGCAGTGAGACATCTGAAGTGAAACACAGCACACGGGGACACAACAAAATGTGTCCTCTGCTTTTAACCATCACCCTTGGTGAGCAGTGGGCAGCCATGACAGGCGCCCGGTGAGCAATGTGTGGCACCTTGTCGACCCGGGACTCGGCAATCTTCTAATTACAGGGCCGCTTCCTTACACACTAGTAGAACCACTGCCAACCATCTGCGTGTGAACGTCCCGCTGCAAACCAATCAAGCATTGTTCATTATTTGCAGCTAAAGACTACTTTGCTACAAAATATTTCTTAATGGTTACTGGGCAGTGGTAGTAATTACACTGGCAGTGATTTAATTCGCCCAATAATTAAACAAACATCATTGATTCCCCGCTGCGAAGGCCCAACTATCTAACCCCCTAGTCCTGAACCCCCATCAACCATTTCTGCATGGCTGTTTCCTGAAGTCCCTAAAGCAGTAGGCCAATCAGATAAATGCAATTTGTGAAATGAACAAGCAGTCAATTCCGGTTAGGCCGCAGTCAGACAAATTGATATTCCATGCGTTGTCGCTGCTCTCTCCCTCCGCCCACCCAAGACCACCCCCCCAACCCCCCATTAATTGATGGGTGTGATGGAAAGGGTGCACTCGAGCCTGCTGAAATGAGGCGTATCATGAAGCCCTGATTTGGTTTTTTTTTCCCCTTCTCTTTTCCTTTTTAAAAATATTTTCTCTGACCCGGAGTTTGTAATTGTACGGCTGGCTCATGTTAGTCTTTCATCAATTTGTTCTCCCCATCTGTGAAGGCAGATGGAGGAAGACTCCCACATAGGCATCTCTCACGGCCAACATTTCACATCCTGCTATCTAGCCGGATGTGAAAAGGAGAGAAAGGAGAGAGGGGGGTAAAATTCCTTCTACATCACCTGCAATGTGTTTTGGCCCACATTTCAAAAAAAAAAAAAAAACATTCATGACAAAATTCGTCTTTCACCCTTTCAAGCTGATTGCACTGCAGACGGCCCCCGCTCTGAATAGGCAGGTGTTCGCTTTAGAGGCGTAGTCAAGTGTTCGCAGTGCTGGAGCAGAGTCGCACATGCAAATGACGTCTCTGGCGGAGTTGGAATAGACGTGTCTCTTGGTGGAGAGCCGCGCTTGCTCTGAGGATGTCGGAGTCCATGCAGTATTCGGGGACAAATTACACTCCGCCGCTTTAAAACGGGATTTATCAGGCCCGCTCCCTGGTGCCAGATGATTGATTCTGGTGCGCTGGCGACCGGCACAGAAAATGTCCCATGGAACATCCATTAAAACCCCTCAAAATCTTTACCAGTGAACCTCAGTTAAAAGGCAGCATGTACTTTTCATCAAGTGCAGCAGCTTGAAGGGTGGCTTCACGAATTTCCATTAGCGACAAAATACACAAGTCGCTCATCTCTGATGCCTGCGAACAAAGGCTCATGCAGTCACCCCTCGCTGAGTTAATAAAGAGATATACAGTTTTACAAGGCCTTTAAAAACAAAAAAGAAGATGAATCCATGAAATTACACAACACTTGTGTGATGCCTGTTAATAAAACCCCAGCCACCGTCTTCCGATCAGAATTAATAATTCTCATTACAGCATTCTATCTGTTCTGCCAGCCTCTCCAGAACTCATAATTGGGCCATTCTTTACCCGGCAGTGTGTGCGGCACAGTGATCGGAGGAACATTGCAATTGGCAAAGGCCTTTGTTCCAATCAGACCATTTTTGGTGAAGCGTCAGAGGCAGCGCTCGAGACCATCGCTCAAACACTGTGGTGCTCCTCAGTAAAGGCTGCCAAGGGGGGTGAGGAGTCGTTTGCGTTGAATGTAGATGAAATGATTCATTTATTTTCTGAAGTCCTCGGCCAGGAGAGTAAAAAAAATCACTGTTTGTATTTCCACCCATTTGACTTGATATTCATTTGACCTCAATGAGTATCGACTTTGTTTGCTGTAGCGAGACGAGCTTTGTAGTGACCTTTCACAGTTTGTGACTGGACTGCTGAGGCTGATGTTCCAAAAGACTGTTTGTCAATAAAAAAAAGTATATATATATATATATAGACACACACACACACACACACACACACACTTTATCAGCCCACACTTTATCAGCCCATCATTATAGATATTATTAATTCTATATACATTATACATATATTATATGTATTATATATATATATACATATAGTATATAGCTCTGTGCAGTCAATAAACATTTTTCACAGTGTGTACATGTGCCCATGCAGAGCTGTGAATTATGGGTACTCACATTACAAGTAGAGCCCCTAGACTCCTCGAATCTCACATGCTACACGGTCAAACAGAGTAGAGAGTCAGGAGAAAAAAGGCTCTAAACGAAATAGAGCGGACTGAAGAGCACATGGCTCAGCATTTATATTAAAGAGCAAAGTAATTTTCAGAGATTGGTAAGAAAAAAAAATTATCCTATATTCACTGTCATTTTATTAAAAGAACTCCTTAACCCTTTAGCAAAGACAGCCATAGATTTTTTTATTACTCAGCTAAAGGAATTACATGGAATACATATATGGAATGGGTGTATGCACCTGCCTTGCATTAATAAGGGGTAAAATATGCCACTTCCAGCATTTAACATCCCAACAAAAGGAGTGTACTAAAACAATTACTACGAAACATCAGTACATGCCTTGTACAATTTAAATAGTCATTCAAGCTAGAGGAAGAAAGTTGATTAAAAATATGTTCTACTGTTTTAGTCATTGGCTTTATGTGTTACTTGAAGTCAAACATGTCTCACTGTAGGAGTTTATGACATGTCGGTAATCATTCTTAAGAAGGAAAAAGTCTGTTGGCACAGATAAGGCTGCAGCCATTTGTTAACGGGGTACCCAACATTCACATTAAATGGGACTTTTTTGTTAAAAAATAAAAAAACAAGATCCCTTTGAAGTTTGATTATTCAAATATGAATTGGCAAAGCAAAAAAAGCAAAAAGACAAGCACAGGAAATCCAAAGAACCAAACCTGTTGTACATGAGAGAAAAGAAGAAACACACACACACACACACACACACACACTTACCCACACAATCCCTCACAAAAGAACAGAGCTGATAATTTTCCATTTTAATTTTTAATGAAGTGCATTAGCTGAGTGAATGTTACGCTTCTTCTGAATTCACACTCACAGTGAACCCTGCCAGCAGCCGTACCCGTAGTAAGCCATTTGTTTTTGGTTGGGCAAAATGTTATTGGAAACGCACAAAGCGAGGAGCCATGAAACGGATTAGATAAATGTTTTCCGGGAATATTTAAAAGAAAATGCGAGAGCCTTACTGAGGCAGCCATGCTTGAAATTGGGTGGAATCGCATATTTGGTCAGACATGTTGGATCACCCACATACCTATTGTCAGTGTTCCCACCATCCCCCCCAAAGTGCTCCATCTCCCGTGCCCCTGACCTTTCCTTGTAGAAGTGGGGACTCAAGGCCATGCACGGTTCCAACTATTCAATCAGCACTTCTCCAAAGGTCAACGTTCCTTAATCCGGTCTGTAAATTTTAGTGTTTAATGTTATGACAGTCTGGCTGCGGGGGTTAAGAGCCCATTAGGTGGAGAATGAAGGAGAGAAGGAGGCAAGGAAAAATTGAAGTAGCTTTGACATTTAAATCTCCCAAAAATCCCCCTGAATGTCAACTGGGTTTATGATGCAGCACGTCCTCCGCTTGGTCCCCAGGTCGAGATTTTGCTCTCTTTTTCCTCTCCTCTTTCTGCACCAAGGTTTAATCACCCACATCGAGCCTACAGTACGCCGCATGCCTAATATCTATTAATGTCCCTCTCGCTGAGCTGTAGGTGAGTGTTGTTGCCCCAGCACCTTTATGCAAAGCAGGGAAAATCAATTTGCTCCAGTCAACAAGATTTAAGGTTCACAGTGTTGTGCCCTCTCCATGGGAAAAATGCTGAGAGAAAGTCAAAGCGCTGATACTAAATTCTCTGGGGGGGGGCAGCAGTCGAACTACCGGTGTCAATTAATCTTGATGTTCTTCCTTACTCTGTGATAACAGGCATAAAAATAGCAGCACGCCCAAACAAACTCGCTGTGTCAGGTGGGAGTGAGAACATCATCCACGTCGGCCCCCATGAATTCTTCTCTTTTGTCTGATTCTCTAAACCAGAACCCCATGTGTTGATGGACCACCCCAACTCATTTTCTTTTCCTCTTGTAGCTTAATGACTTTTAAATTAGCATGAAGTCTGTGCTCAGACAAGGTACAATAATGTTTTTTGAAGTTTGAAATTAATCAAAATGTTAATGAGTGATTAACAGCAATTGAATGAAGATTAGCAGGCACACAGTTATGGCAGTTAGTGTTGTGACCTTTTCTGGTTTCTTCTTGTGACATGAAACTGTAAAATGATTAGTGGTATGATAATGGGTGTGGCTTTCCTCACCGGCATCCTGCCACCATCAAAAACGTACACATGCTTTGGGGATTGGTGACTCGTAATTAGAAGGTTGCAGGTTCAAATCCCAAACGGTCGCCTTGAGCAAAGTTCCATCCCTTCACACTACTCCCCAGGCACTCCCCCCGGTGCCCACTGCTTACATGGTGATTGGTTAAATGCAGAGTTAAGTTAAATCGTTTAACTTTTTTTTTAAAAAGTGGATGTCTGAGTGCCCTGTGGTGGGCTGGTACTCTGGTGGGGTGGTAGCTTCTGGCACCCACAACCCACATGTGGACTGAGGGATTATTGCAAGTGAGCAACTGAGGGTGTCATCATAATTGGTCAATGCTTATACCCTGAGGACACATAATATTATTTAAACTTCAAAAGCGTTAATTGTAGACTTCTCATATCTCACCATATTTTTAAGACACCACAATATTTTTGGCTGTGTGAGTAATGAACTGTGAATCAGAAGTTTTATAAGCTTTTTTAAGCCATCATTATTATAATATTAAATATAATTACGCCATATTGTAATATACCTCTGCATGGAAATAGTAAACATTTTGCCTGTATGAGGCCAAATCTCTGTAGACTGAAAGATTTGCATCAAGTAAAAGACAGAATACATTTCAGGCAATCATTAGGAGATGAAGCGCAGAGACAAAACTGTGACTGTTCCACACTAAAACTCATCTATGTCTTAACATAAAATGTTCAAATGTTCAAAATAATTATCAGATAATTGTCTGATGTGATGGAGAAGGATATTTTAGCAGTGATGTGATTAAATACGGGCTGGGGGAAATTAGCATGCATTCCCTTGTGCTGCACTAAGTGTCTCATCAGTATTTAAATAGAGTTCAGGTAAATGTGGAGCAAAATTAAGTGGCCCATTGTTCAATTGTCTAATGTGTCTACTGACGTCCCCTCTGCCACCCCTCCCCCACAAATGAAATATTCATTTGGCATAACGGTTTTATGTGAAGGGGAGTCGCAGAGATGGCAATCTCTTTTTATCAGGCATCAACAAATTTCCTCGATGCATTAGTAAACACACTCATCCCAAATGTTCGCTCGCCGAGCGAGATGAGCGCCCACGTTGGAATACCAATGTCCCTTGCCTTTCGTGCCTAGATTCGGCTTGTCACAGTCAATCTGTCTGTCCTTTGTGACCCATACCAACCACAAATGCCACCGCTAGAGATGACAATACCCAGGAGTCAATAAAATCCCAGACTAAAAAGGCACCTATCGCAACCTCAACCTATCTCCTGTCTCAAACTCTGGGTGTTTTTTCCTCAGGACAGGTTCCCTCTCTCATGGCCGTGTGGAGATGCCGTCATTCTTTTTTGGCTCATTTAGACTTGTTTGGACATTTGTCTGTGTGACCATGATGTGGTCTCTCTTGTGCGTTCTGGGCCAAAAATAAAATCCATGACAACAAACAGCAACAACTGCAGGCTTCCTGTGCCACGTTTGACATTACTGAAGGTGCCAGGTTGAAACAAAGAGACCAGAGCTTTGTTCGCTCTTTAATCTGTCCGTTCTATTGGGGATGTCTCTCCCAGGCATTTTTACGGAAGCGCGGATGTATCCGAGATCAATGATTACCTTTGGGTTTTCCAAACTGAACGGAACAAGGTCAGCTGTAATCTTTCATGCTCATCAAAGGGCAAGCTATTTGAAACAACATTGAAAAGCATCTCAAACTGTGCCTCCGGACCACGCCATAGACAGAATCGATCAATAACTGGGATCCATCATTGGCAGCCCTTCAGGACAGATGTGGAAAGGCTTTGTACGTGTGCTGACAAATGAGAATAAAAGGTTATGATTTGGTGTTAGTGTTGAAAAGCTCCCAACTGGATCTTTATTCATCCAAACTGAACTCGTTTCTTTTATGGTGCCAAGGCTTTTACTTAGACTGCCTAATAATGCCACATATCACTTTGCCAATTAAAGCACTAAGCGTTTCACACAGATTTGTCCCGCCTATGCAGAGAGAATTCATTTAAAGCATCATTAAATGAAACACATTGCCTTGCCTTGTTGCTTTTATTTGTTTAAGTTCTTCTTGTTGTAAATCATTTTGTCATAATTAACATTTGAGGACCAACATGTATTTTATATAGGGAAATCCATTGTTATTAAAAAAAAAAAAAACAGAGGGACAGTGGTTGGGAGTTGACTGCAAGGTCAGTGCAATAAAGGTGAGTTGGGCTGAGGGGGTTTTACTGGAAATGGGACCGCTTCCATAACATCTACAGCACCGCGCCTCATTTGCATTCGTTATTTTCTGGTGTGGCATGAGAAATAATGGCACAATGAAATTACACATTTTAATTTGCGCCGAGTGGCAAGATTATGGATTTGCCGAAGAATAGGGTGTTGACCCCATGCGCGACGCGGACGCAGCATTTGATGGGATTTAAATAGTCACTTTGTCACCGGCAATAGAAACAGCCAAAAAATGAATTACGCGCTCGCATACATTTCTTTTTTTTCATTAGGTTGACAGCTGAGGGAGAACACTGCGAGCGCGTACTGAAGAGCCCCAGACAAAGCCAGGCGGGCATGTCAGGACCTGCATAAGTGGATTCCCTTTTTTTTTCTGTTTTTCTTTGACGTCTCAGATTTTTTGACTTTGCACTCCGCCCCCTGTTTTCGCCCACCGCATACTACATTCCTGGCCAAAGCAGTTGCCATGGATACGGACATCTGGCTTGAGCGGAGGGCAGTGTAGGTGGCGCGGGTCTCCTAGGTCCACTGCTCTCGGGGTTCCTGGATCCCCTGGCCTGGTGAATTAACTATGGCAGCGGGGCCGTAGACGCACAGCGAGAACGGAGCCCTCCTCACAGCCACAGCGACTTTGAATGTTAACCGCAAGCCTCTGTTGTTGCACACAAAGAAACAAGTGGCTATTGAACCCTGGGAGCTGTCCGACGAGTCTGGTGGTGATATAACCTGAATGCGAATGAGTCCAGTGTGCATCCAAATCATGGACTGCCTGTAGTCCTGCCAAGCTGCCTGTCCAACTGACTCAGTTGTAGCCCTCCAGGGCAGCTGCACTAATTGAGCACCCAGTATGACTCCCTACTGGCCAGGGATCAGCCCTGATAGACTATTTGGGTATTGGCCCAGGGGCTACCATCTGCACTAACACTTAACATCTACAGGGTTTAAGCTAGTCCATGATAGGGCTGAAGGAGGCATCGTTTGGCAGTCATCAATACCTAAAATTAAAAGAAGCTATTGCAAAAATGCTGCAAATTTGCTACCTATATGCAATTCAGTCTCTTCATTATCCGCTATTTCGTTTTACTGATTTTTTTTTTTGCGCTGTATTTATAGACTGTCTGGCAGGATTAGAGCAATTCACTCAGGTTCATTGGCCTTGCACAAAGCCTCCAGAGAGTTAAAACAACTTGTTTTATTTGACCGACTGTTTTTCAATTTAACATAATGAAAAAAGAATACATTTCATTGCTATCTAGACTACAAAACAAATGGTCAATGGGGCAAGAACTGCTTAATAGTGTTATGTATAAGTTTAATATGTGTTAGTATATGTGTAATATGACAATGAGAAAATATGTGCCGTTTCTGTTGGTTACTAATTATTTCATTCAGAAAATAATCCTCAATAAGTTTAAAATGGGAGGAATACGCAGCTGTCATGCACCCCATTTCCTCATTGTGGATGATTTAAACCCACACCCACAAATATGTCACAGGACCAAACATGTTTAAAGATTGTGCTCTGGGTGTCAAATGTAAGACATCATGGCTGCAGACTGCATATAGACAGTTGCCAATTTCATTATCTATGTCAAGTGGACAGATTTGCTATATTCTAATACTGGTTATACTGGTTTTAAACTGGTTATATTGATGACATGAAGGTGCTGTATGGATGCCAACCTCCCAGGTTTTGTAAAGAGCAGCTCGTTTTTTCCTGCTTTTTTTTTTTTAAAACCGAGCACCAGCCAGAGCGGCTGAAAGATTTTGCCCTGTCCGACCGCCGCTGGGCACTTTTATAGATGTCCGGCAGCTGCAGGCGACTCTGGGTGAAAAATAGCTCAGTCTTAGTCCACCGCCGCGGTTGCACTGTCCCCAACTCCAACAACTCCCATTGTCAATCGCTAACACGGCGCTGTGGGAATTGTTGAAACATCTCAAAAGATTCCGCTTCTATAATTAAACACTGACAAGGCAGAATAATTGAGTGGTTCCTTGAGACAATCTTGATACTTTTCTGCACATGTGCTCATAATTAGCATAGATCTGACAATAACTAATGATTTACTCATTAAATGCGGCATGACGGTGTCTCCTCAAGGTGCCTTTGGTGAATGATTGCTTTTGAAGAGCTGAGCGAACAGGTGTGTGTTTACTGCAGGTCGTTTCAGATGCAATAAGACACAGAACCCATAAGGTGATTAAAAATGAGCTCGGTCACGATGCTGCTGCAGAGCAGTACTGCCTCTCCGCTTTTCATCTGCCAAGCAGCTGAACTCCTGCGCCATCATGGAGAAGCCGCTGTCCAAAAGCCTCCGTTCGCTGCCACTCAAATCCCTCACATCTCTGTCCAAATCCACCCTTTGTTCCCAAAAAAAAAGCCCTGGGTTAGCGCCGCTGGTCTTTGGAGAGAGGGGCTTGGCTAACAGGCACACGCTCTCATCTTGGTGGGCTGGAAGGTTCTCTGGGGCATGGGTGCAGCTGGCTGGGTGTTTTTTAACTCTGTCTGAGGTGCTGGCGGAATGAGGCTTAAGGATGTCCCAGGAGACCTTGCTTCAGTCCCCCCTCATCTGGCACCGGTCGTGGTATTTGACACCTTTGGATTCACAGGGTGTCCCACTCTCTGCTCACAGGTGCTGGCCATCCCTTTCATCTACCTCCAGCATGTCATCGTTAACTCAGAGCAGGGGGGGGGGGTCATGTTTTTTCACCTCTCCACTCGCCGTGATGGCAACATCCTCCTGTTTTTGGCTTTTGCCCTCAGGTTCGATGGCAGACGTTTAAAAAGAAATCTGAGCAAAAACATGCAAATAGAAAATGTGACTCACAGCAACCAGGAGACTTTGTCACCGAGTTCTCTGCACTTCTAAATGCACGTTACATTAAAAGGCAGTCATTAATCTTGGCAGGAAGCATTCTTCAGGTGTGGGAGATGAAGTGTTAAAATGGCTCCTCCACAGTGTAAATGAAGGGGGACAAAGTGAATAACAATCAGTGCTGAGAGCTTGGAAGTTTGCTTTTTGTTAATCGAGCGGGACGCCACAGCGTACGGCGGCTGCTCACCACATCCTATAAGCGCTCCAGAGGGAGTTTACTTCTCTGTGCAGCATCATGCCAAATCCCCCCCCACACTGTGCTCGATGTGTGTGTGTGTGTGCGTTTTTAAAGCAATTAGCAAATAGCACTTATACATCATTCCTGTACACAGTAGCGGGGACATAAATCTGGATTCTGTGCACATTTAATTACTGCATCAAGCATCCATGCACAATTTATTAATCGGTGGGTATCGTTCCGTTGTTCCATTGGACACACAAACTGTTTCAGCTCTATCTGTGTGACACTCAGTGCAAATTAGACCATCCTCTCTGACTCACCAGAGATGGGAAATGTCATACAGTTTTGATTTTAGTGGTTGCATGACATATTGGAGTGAAGGAGGAATGTGAAAAAGAGGAAGATTTGTGAACTGGAATGGTAATTTTCCTCTTAATGCATTGGATTAACTTTTTTCCCAGGATTTTTCCTGTAACCCTGTGTAACTGCTATGGAATGGGGTTACTCTGCCCTTAAGTGAACTTAAAGATCCCCTGACATTTATATAGGTCTTAAAGGCTAACAGTTAGTAGCTTATACTATATCTGAAGTTGCTTTCCAAAATTTAGCATTGGTGCAGACTTATAGCCGCTTTGAGCCTGTCCTACAGCTGCCTTTAAATGCTAATGAGAAGGAGGAAGGCTGCAAGGACCATAGAAGGACCATAGAAAAACTGCAGGACCATAGACAGGCTGGGGGAAATATTAATGTTAAATAATCTCACAAAGTGAAATTTCCATGATTGGACATGATTAACTTTAACAAAGCATGTCTGCCATGTGCCAGGACATTTCAATAACCAATACCTCTAAAACTCACTCCAGATAGTATTACAGTGTTTTTTTTTTTTTATAACCACAGCAATATATAGAACCTCATTTAATAGTAGGATGAAAACTAACATTTGATTTAGCTTAATTTGATTTGAAACTCTAAACATCTATTAAATTATTAACGTTTTGTCTGGGTCCATTTGGCTCCTTTACATTCAAGTCTCAGTAAAAGTTGTGAATTTTCTGGGGAGCTGTCTGTGGTGCTGAATCCTTGGTGGACATGGTGAATTTCAAACATGGGTCATGTTCAAACTCACTAATGTTATTCATTTGACATCATAGCTCTCCGATGCTCGACAATGCGTTCATGTTTGTTATCTCTGCTGACAGCCCCAATGTAGGGAACGTATGGAACTGGGGGGGAAATGGAAAAGCTATGCTGCACCTAGGCGTGTGATGTAGGAGTGGCTTTAAATCATTTCACAGTGAGGAAGAGAGCTGTCAATCAATACTATCAGCTCTTCCAACCTCCATACGATAAAGACTACCCTCTAGGCATGGAAAGTTTTGCATGCAAAGATGGAAGGCCTCTGTTGGCATTTGGTTCCTCATCTTCAGCATGCAGTTTGCATCTATTTATTTTTCTAAATACTCACATACTTAATGTGACATTAATGATTAAACACCAGTCCTATATGTACACTGTGAAAATACAGCTCTGAGAATATAGATGTCTGATATAATAATCTATTCTGTGCAATTTCTACAAAACAAAAGCTTCATATACACAGAACAGCAAACAACAGCTGCAGTTGCATGTTTTTTTTTTTTGCTCTTTTTATGACTTCAGAAGACTGCAGAGCAAAAAAAAAAAAGGCCAACACCCTTTAGGGTCTGTCACAGTCACAGCAGTATAAGAAGATGGAGAATATCAACAATATAATCAGATTAAAGCTAATGGGGTCCCAGCTTAAAACTTCTCCAGCATCCCCTTTCTTAGCCCTGCAACTTGGAAGCTCTCTCCCTCTGAGCAGCCAGCTCATTAGCATCTTTCTGAAGGGCGCCCCCCCGGCTTTGCGGGGACTTAGCGGTAGTGTCCCAGCGGTGGGGGTCTCGGCTGAATTAAATCCAGATCTTTAACGTGTCCGTGACATTTTAGCTGCACAAACATTATCCTCGGCCGGCCACGCATGCTGATTAATTACAAGGTTGCCATAAACAAAAAAGGGGAACAGTTGTTCTGACGCTCGTGGTATTATTGGCCGGCTTTATTACTGATGTGGCATTTCATTTATCACAGGCCTCTCCGGCGCCTCGTAAAGGCTGCCCAATTAATATAATGGACTCCAGTTTTTAATGACTGCTCCATAACGCAACAATTTATATGCTGATGAGGCTTTTTTTTTTTTTTAAGAAGAGGATGCTGTGAGGGGTCAACATTATATTCATGTCCCCTCTTGGCCTACAGTGGTGGCCAGCATTATTTGACGTCTTGTGGATTCGCTTACCGCACAGACACCAGAACACGTTATCTTCCTCCTCTGAGTCTGTAATCATGTCAGCGATGAGCTGAGTGGAAAATAAGAAACACTTAAGGGCAGGAGCTGAGGCTGGTTCATGAATTAGCACACCGCAGTGTAGGCAGATGAAACCTGCGTGCGTTGACACTGAGCTAGAGGTTTTATTCGCACTATATAGGGACTGAGTCATTATGCTGTATTAACCCAGAGTTGTCACATAGTCATTAATCTCAGATTTCTGTACCTTTGTCTCTCCTACAGCTAAAGCAGAGGGTTTCCCACACAAACACATTATCCCATACACAATATCAAGGATATTATAATATGCACCAAAAAGTGAAATCATATATGACCACATCATGATCTTTGGCAAAAAGGCATCTTAAATAAACACACTTCTGAATTAAATGATGTTGACGTCTGTAACATTTGATTTCCATAATGTTTCCCTGCAACTGAACCTACATTAGTGTAGGTTCTTTTTTTTTTTTTTGTGTGTGTGTGTGTGTGTAGAGTGAATACATACACAGACTCACATGCACCTGTGTGACAGTTCACCCTTTCACCAGTAACCTGTATGACTTTGCACTATGGGAAGAAAGACTGAGAGCTGGCACAACCGTAAAACCTCACACATGTAACGTGCAAAATTCTTTCATATAATGCATATTTAAAATTTTGTTTTTGCTACGTAAATGGTTGCCCTGCATAATCTGCATATTTTAAGACAAGGCTCAGCTTATCCTGATGTGTACAACTTTTCCTAGTGCATTAACCTGTTTACATTTCATTTCCAGACACTCATTCCATGTAGCTATTCCATTTGCATAAGCAATGAGCAATTTAATAAAGGAGTCATTGATTTGTCAGCAAAGTGGTTACAGATGAATTGATTTGATTATACATGAATATGTTGAAAATGCAGTATAAGTAGATTCATTAAGGAATCTGTTTTTAAGGCTCAACTAAAGCCCTTTCTGTGATCTAACACTATTATCCAGCATTTCACAACTGAGTGACAAGACCAGATTCCTTAGTGACCTTTCGAAGCTGAGCTCATGTAAACCCCAGTGACGGTGAACCCACTCCGCTGAGACCACTGTGTAAAAGAAAACATTATTGCCTACATTTCCCATTTCATCTACATCATGTAATGCTCTCTACACTGGGAATTTAAAGAAAAGTGCTCTCCAGGGTGGACTTTAGTTGAGGCCGGACAAATCATTATTATTAAAATTATATATTTATAGTGACTTGCACTTCAAGTTCAGCAAATTCCCAGTCTCATTTGTGTTCCCTTTAGATGGACATAGGCAACAAACAATAAACAGTACAATGACATATACTGATAAAAAGTAGATAAAAGAACCCACACTGCAAGTATGGTATATTTTGAACCACATTGTATGTTTGTGGTTCTTTTGCAGCCTGCACAATGTATGGCCCTTCACATAGTCACAGTCTAAACTTTATATGCCCTTTCATTGAGATCATATACACACAAGTCCAACCAAGGCTTGGGAGGCTTGGAAAGACCTGAGACAAGACTAGCAGGGCCCAGTAAGGCCAAATAAATTATTGGGAGGTTCAGAATGCCCTGATGAAGGCCCGAGTGTCACAGCTGGATGCACAAAGCTTAATTGTAGACTGTTTATGGCCTTTGTCAACTCAAATGATACTGGCTGGGCATCTGCAGCCAGGAAAAAAAAAATATGATGTGATTACATTCACTGAACTAACACAATTCAACTTTTTTTATGGGTCTAACTTAGCACAAATAAATAAGATATTTGTTGGAGACATATGTACAGCACTATAAATGCATGTATTATGTTGAACACTTATTTGCACTCTGAAGTTATTGAAATGTATTATGAATTGATCATTGTTGTATGCCTAGGCCCACACACACACATAGAAGAGACCAGGCCTGTCATTGAGTTCTTCCCTCAATGGTGCCTCCCTTAGCTTACTTCACACGTGTCATGATCCGGTCTGAAAGGGGTTTCACGTTTGTCATGTGTAATGTTCCCTAATCGTTTTCACCTGTGTCGAATGTATAAAGCTGCCCTGTTCGTTTCTGTTCGCGGTCAGGACTTTGTTGTGTTACACGTTCACCTGTTGCCGAATGTCTCCCCTGTCCTGTTCTTCACCCATTAAAACCCGGTTTCGTGACATCATGCAAATGCGTCCTTCTTCCTCGTCATCTATTCTCATCGTCTCCGTTCAACTGACTCGTCATGCCATCAAGGTTGTGACAATCCTGGGAGTATCCTGGGAGTGAACATGAACCTTAAGAACATAAATCTAATGCATTTTAATTAACCGTACATTCAGAAAAACTAAGATAATGAAAACCATAACACACATTACTTAGACAGGTTAAGCACGCACAATTGTCATTCTTTTGGGTTTTTTGATGTTTTTATGACGTATGAAAAAAGATAAGAAAAAATTTACAAGATTGAAAGCCCGACTGGCTGGCTTTTGTCTGGTTGTGTATTGCAATAAACAATTGTCTACAACAGTTTTCGGTTGCTTGAATTTATTGATCAAATATTCAAATCTTTGTAAAATCCTCCATCACACAAGTTTTATTAATCATCAAAGCATAGTGACATGACAGGGGCAACTGGAGCAGTGACAGGGACATAATGACCTAGCCAGGCTCCCAGCAGCCCCGGGAAATGGTTAAATGAGGCGGGCCGGTGGGCGGAGGACATGTTCATTTGGAGCAAGGTTGCGGGAGTGACCAGTGATCACACCATCATCTCGGCTGGGGAAATAAAGACCGTGCTCTCAGGCACATGCCGACCTGCGGAAGGTCACGGCCGTCAGCGGCTCTTGATGACTGAGGATGCTGTGTCTGGTGATCATCATGTGACCATCATTGCATGATGTCCCACATCTGCTTCAGTGATGGGTGAAACCAATTCACCTGTCTGCCCAGCCTTCAGCTGCCAGGACTGCCTTGCCGCTATCGGGGAAATAATAAATTTTCATTTGTCAGTGTTCTTTTTTTTTTTTTTTTTTTACATGCTCAGGCTTAACACATTTGTACCAAATGCAACTGACTTGGTACCAATGACCAATGACAAAAGAGCTGTGTTTACATTAGAAATGGGCAACGTCTTACTGACTGACATATTTTTGTTCATCCCAACCTCTAATAAAAGTCATCTGCAAAAGCCCACAGCATCGACTGGGAATTGTAGCTCTCTGATGATACCAGTGAGACACACCTTCCTCAATTTCAAAAGGGAACCGATGCACGGCTCGTGCATAATGGTGTGCCCAGGGACTGTGCAACAAAAGCGGCCCCTCCGCTTTCAAGGGCTGCACATTCAGTCGGAGCATCAAGCGGAACAGTAGATCTCTTAAACGCTCTTATGGCCTCTGCCCAGTGTCTTAATCAGCGGCATACCCCATTCTGCCATTCTGCTCCAATAAAGGCGATAAGACAACAGCCACAAAAAGGGCTCAGTGAAAAGAACTCCTGTCCCAAACCCCGCTCCAGTAGGGGTTTGCGGCTTTGTGATTAATCGTGCGTCCTTCTCTGCAGCCCTGCACCTTTGCGAGCTAACCCACTAAACTCGAGATTTAATTCTTAAAGATTGCCTCGGCAGAAAAATCTAAAAACTAATGTCAAATTGCCTGTGATTAATGAAGGACATATACAGTCGCATTAATTTTTTGTGGAAGACTGACTTCACTTATTAAAAATTTTACTTTTGCTATGTTTGTGGTGTAGGCATTCTGCAGCTGGAGTCGGCTAATTGATTTTTTGGCAGTTTTTAATTTTGAATTAACAGTCAGAAGTGTGTGTGTTTTCACGAATTACTTTCCTTCCAATCCCCTGTTTTTTTTTTTTTTTTATCTAAATAAATATTAATTAACACAAAAGTGAGCTGGGAAATTGGCAAGGACAGTAGTGTAAAAAAATTAAGCCAGATCTCTGTGTGGCTAAAATATAGAAATATAATATATTTGCATGTGTGACATTTTGTATATGGTATGTTGCATCAAAATGATTTTTTTTAACATCTGAGATTAAACTGCTCACTTGCTATGTTTTGGTCACTGGAGCCCATCCCTTTACATTGGGCTCATACTTCAGTCTTCTCTTTCTTAGCGCCTGATTGGAGGAATCTGGGGCTGAGTCATTGTTTAAGTCCGTACCTTGCTAATTAACAGAATCCTGTTCCGTATGTGGCTCAGTCTCAAGGAAACGGTTTAGTGCTTCAATCTCTTTCTCTCGCATTGCCATTGGTCACTCTGAGAGATTGTCAAAGCCCTTTAACAGAGCTGCTGTGTTAAAGCCTTTCTTTTCCAAGGTTTTGTGACACAACAACAACATCCTCAGAGACAGAGAGTTCAATTCAGATGGTCTGTTATCTATTGATTTCCACTGACAGTGTAGGATTTACAGAACAACACTGGCCCAGTTTTCACATGTATAGACATCAAATGTGTCCGCTAAGCTTTCATAATTCTCTTTTACTCAGAAGAGTAAAGGGATAAAAGGCAAGAGAACAGTCCTCCGCTTTGTGGAAAGGTGTAAACAGTGTCTGATTTTATTAGCTCTGCCAGTTTTAGTTTTTTAAGTTAAATGTCATAGCATGACATTAATCTATCAAAGCACGTTTCAGTGCCAGAGCCCATCCCTGGACATTGGGCCTTGCAGCTAAGGAAATACCGATTCACCAAGGTTCCACTGAGGTGCCCTTGAGCAAGGTACCGTCCCCACACACAGCTACCGGGCCGGCTTTTAACACTGCCCACTGATCATTTTGTTGTGTGCTGGCTCTGTTTAACACATTTACTCTATATTGTTTTCTTTCACATTTTGAAAAATTAACTATAATTTAAATTTAGTTTTATTGGATTTGTTGTAATTTTTGACTCAAAAAGCAATCCGAGGAACAATATCCTGAAGATTACCTAATGAACTTGACATTTTGTTCTTTGCTTCTCATATAATTCTGGTGAAAATGACAAAACAAGAATTGTGTGTGGTTTACATCCTGTCCCACTCAGACCCTGCACAACTGGACCAGTTTTCCACCAGCTCCCATATAAATTTGACTGAACAGTTTAACACATCAATGGACAAAAGTCTATAGCCCATTTAGCGAGCTCTGCTGACTTAAAAAAAATACCGCACAGTTTAAAATACTGCACTCTCCATACCTCAAAAAAGGTGCTGCTCAGGAAAGTTGGGAACTGGTACAGATGGAGACGGATTGGATGCGATCCTGCATCTGATACTGATCCCCGCTGGCTAATAACATAGGGAACCACTGCAGCACAGAAGGAGGGAGAAGAAGGAAGGCTGGGAAAAAGCAAACATCTGTGTTTGTTTCCAATCAGTCAGTGGCCAAAAAAACTGTGATGGGTCTCCACTCATCTCCTCTCTGGGAGGGAGATTGCAGAATTACCTCCTCAGCACTGGCAGCCCTTGACAGGCCTCGTGGTTCTCCTGTGGCTGGATAATCAGGGAGGAAACATGGCCGGGTCATTAAAATCTCATCAGAGAAAATGACAGCATTTGGGCAGATTCGCCTGTGGCATTTATGCCCCCTACTATAAACTTTGCCACCTAAAGTTATTGAATGCCCTTGCACTGATGTAATGCTTTTTGTTATCTGTCTCATTGACATTTTCATGAATATTCAGTTAATCAACCCTTTGCTGTAGTGGAAATTGTACTTTCACACCCTGCTGTTCTAGATGACACTCATTTTACTATTAACATTTGATTTAGAATTTGAATGACAACTGATGAAAGTAAAAAAAATATATATTCCTACAATATTGCTAATATACACAAATTTACTTATTACCTTTGTGATCAAGCGTTTTGTGATGTCATGACTAAGTCTATGTCTGAGCTTCTACTGCTGTGTATATTGGACATTTTCATTTAGTTTATTTTATTAGTTCATTGCAAGTCCACAGCAGTGGTTCCCAAAGCTGTCCTTGTTTGATCATATCTGATCATATAATAATATTGAATAAAGTGTGTTAAAGGTGAAACGCACAGTAAATTTGCTAAACTAAGCTTAATTATTTATCTCATAAATATACTTTATAATAATTTATTTTAAATTATCATATAGAGTTTATCCTGATTAGTATTCATCATGGGTCAAGGTCATAGGTCACAGTTCATAATTCTGAATAAATAGTCTTTATCTTGTAGCACACCAACCTGAAGAGTTATTTCATTGCTGTGCCATTTCATAGCTCATGCAGATGTATGTACAGTTTATGTTTGTAAGGCCATCAAGGACATTGTGGATGAATAAGTTTAATCAAGTTATCTGTGAACAAATTTGACTGCACTTTTTTGACAGGCAATGATGCTTAAAAACCCTTTTGTCACCATCAACACTTTTCAAACGATTATCCTATTGCTGAAAACTGTCTTTGTAAGGTCATCTTGTATTATGCAGTTTTTTCTGTTAGCTAATAGAATTGGGGTACACACTGGGTGAATGGCAACTACAATGTGCATCATGAAATATATAAAGCCCATTTATTTCAATGGCTAAGTCAAAAACTACCACATCATCAGATACACTACATGGAATTAATAAACCCTGGACTGCACTACTGTTAGCTGCTGGGAGGACTTATTTTGACTGGAACTCATTTAATACTGACCAGATCCTTGGAAGTGGAATGGGTTATGTCATGCATTTCATAAATCATGTGAGACAGAGTTTCAAATTCACATCAACAAGTCAGTCAAGTCTTACAAATGCTTTGTGCGCACATTTCTTGCACCTTTGCTTGATCTTTGCTAATGAGACAACTATAAATGCACCATGACGCACAGAAAGTCTTCTCAACAGCTGTTATAATGACTTCCTCATCTCAAGCAATTAAAACGTAAATGTGCTGACTTGATCTCAGTCCCCCAGTGCATCAATCACTGTCAATCCATAAATAGATTTGTCATTTTTGGGGTAATTCCAATCAATATTTGTCAAAAGGATGACTAAATGAGCAGAGTTACAAGGTGCCAGTTTGAGACTCTCTCAGTGCCTAACCACAGTGCCTTGTCGAATCCATTACACCAGCCTGTAACCCAGTGCTTTGCGATATACACAACTCAAATGTATTTATTCATCATTATTGACCATGTGGCTTGTGAGCTTAAGGTCTAAAGAAAGTGCACTGTGTGTCTGTCTTTAAAAGAAACTGTCAATTGTGGGTCACCTCAGTTGACACATTTTTACATTTCTTTTCTTGTCTTAAAAATAGAACATTTATTAGCATTTTGTTAGTTTAGTGTTTTTTGTGTTTGCAGTAATATCTTTCTGTACTAATTTGTACTAATAATAACCCATTTGAATGCTCTTGACCACACAATAATTTACTGCAGACAAACATCAAAGGTAGTAATATAAAAGAACACGTCTCTCAATTATTCTTTTCCATCCTTGCCATCTCTATTACACAGAATAGCCTTATGATGGATTATTCAGTAGGTAAGGAAAAGATGCAGCATTTCACATGGTTATTACATCTGTCCCCATTCATGGACAGACCGAGTGAAATCTGTGTGCTTTATCTAGGCCTTGCTGCATCTCTTTTTCACAGTTTGTCTGGTCTAAGGTCAGGAGAATGGACAGCAAATGTAAATTTCTCCATTGTCTTATTCACTGAATGGGTCAAGGCAGCAACACACACCTGCATGGATATTATTCTCATGCGAGTAGCTGTTTTGCATGCATGGTGCAGAATTGCAGATTTATTTCCTGCAGAGTCCTAGATCTCAAATCTTGGCAAATTACCATTCTTAAAAAAAATCTTTAGTCTTTGTTATCATGGCAACAGGCAGAGTGTGATCTTTTCATTGTTTCTATAACCATTGTTTCTGTGTTGCTTAAAGTAAAAAGGTGGTGGCACTTTGCTAGCTGTTTCTCCTGTTCCATACACAAAAAAATCAAAATTTCAGCAAATGTTGCAACACAAAAACTTCAAATTACAGTGTTGAAAAATGTAGGTTTTATTAGCGATAAATTCATTATAGACCAAGCTACATTTCTCCCTCTTTCTTACAACATTTTTTTTTTTTGTATAGGAGGGTCCACTTCTGGAATCTTGATCAGTGCATTCTCAAGGTGAGTCTGACTTCATTATACCATTCATTATGCCATTTTCACAGTCAAAAACTGTAGAATTTAATGAGTACATAGTGCATATTCTTTATTATATTTAGCATTATTGTCATTACTTAGACAATAAGCATGTGTCTAAGTACTAAAGGCAGTTTCAGAACAATAACTCAGAATTCCTGGGGAGTTAAATTAAAACCCAGTTGGATCTCTCTGGGTGCTGTCCATGGTGCTGAATCTCCACTCATAAATCACTTCAGAGTGAAGCCTCTGCGTCGTCATTCTGAAAGTATAAAGCAGCACTGAAGTGATGGAGCTGTGGTCTGATGACCGGAGGCGTGCATAAATCTTATCCATTTCTGAGACTAGCCACAGTGGACATAGTGCTTCTCGGAAAAAAAAAAACCCTCGCATGGCAACACAGCAGCAGCCTGTCTCTGCTCACAGTAAAAGCGAGTATACAGGAGGCCTGTGTGTCAAATCAATGGGTTCACTGCCTATTTTGACCCTCCCATTCCTCCCCCTGATAAAGGACATTTATAAGATTCAGTTGAGTTACATTGGGGTTCTTTGTCGTGTTAGTATAAAATTCAGCTCTCTGGGACAGGGACTAACAGTAGACAGTGTCTCTCGGGGTCTCTGACCAGTCATTTTTCCCTTCTGCTGATGAGCCTCTTATTCCCTGTTAAGCCATGTGTGTGCTCTAAAAACATTGCCTTTTGTCTAAGTGTCATCACTGCATCATTGTTGCAGTGTGCACTTGTGTTGGGTGAATGAATAATACATTAATTATTTTTTTTTTATGTTACAGAACACACGATTATAATTTACTTTATCATAGAAATGGCAGAACGTAAAGGAATTAATGTCATTTTTTTATCTATAATTAATTTGGGTTGACTACCAAGGGTTTTATAATGTGATAAGGCATTATCTTACAATGCTTTTCCTTGTCATTAATAAGAAAATACATTTTAATTTATTTATTGTTCCCCAGTATCTATTCCGGTGTCTATAGGTATCAATTCTTTAGTGAATGAAAATATGGTAACTGCTAATGGTGTGAACTGCCAGGTTTGGCTGGACATTTAGGCCATACTTACAGATCCTATACCTTCAGTAAATTGCATTAGGATTTCTGATCTTTCATTGGCTTCTCATCATTCAGTTCCAGGTCCCTCTGAGTCCTCCTCCTTGCATTATGCCTAGGCCTTCTATGCTGTGAATGGAGTTCTCAGTATGATCTGTTTCATTAAACTCAAAACAGGGATGGAGGTCCATGTTGATCCTGACTTACTTTCTATTGCATTCACCTTCTAGCAAAATCTACCCAGCTGTGACCTGCAGTGTCATTGTAATGATTCCAATAAGATTGGTCTATTTGAATTCAAATATGACACCCTTTGGAAATGTAAACTCTGGTCTATTGAGCAGTTAAAACCACACAGGGTTTGGCAAAATTCAATTTAAAAGTACATATAAAAGTAATGAAATGCTGTTCTGGATGGTGAATAAGTTCATTATGTTCCCTTCGAGTCGGTCACATCTCTTTCATATTCATAGGTTTAAATACTATGTGTTGAAGTCAAAATACAAAACAAATTAGACTAAATGGTTCAACCCAAAATAAATGACAAAGAGCTATTACATTGCAGTTGGAAACTGGCATTTTAGCATCACAATGAATGTTCTTTAATGCTTCCTTGTAAAACTAAATACAGATTTTTTTTTTGTTGAATTCTGAATGTGTATCACCATAACATCCAAACCTATTTCATCTATTTTGTGCTATTTTATCTATATATAGGGATGACACAAATATCCCTACAGTTAATTAATCCCTGCAGAATGCACAAATTAATAATAAAATAATAAAATAAATACAGACATATTAACCATTGCACACACATGCAAAGAGTCTTATTGTCTGAAAGTATGTTGCAGGACGAGGTGAGAAATGTCAGTCCTGCATTGCTTTTTAAGTGGACAGAGAGGTCTGAAGAATTTTATGTAACCGTGACAAAAGGTGGAAAGTTGGCCTTTTAAATAAAGCAGGCATATTTACATTCCAAGGGAAGGTTTAAAACATCACCAGACCAACTGGATCACAACCCAAGCCCCAGGCTCTGAAAATGACTTATGCCACTGAAAATGAGTCACCGCCCGCTCGTCCCACTGAAAGATTTCTCTAAGGAATTGGGGATGGAATAGACGAAAGCACAGGGCTGTTCAGTAATGATGAGGAATCATTCTTTTTTTCATACCCTGACAAATGCCAGAGTAGTGTGGGCAATCATACCTATCTGAAGGTACCGCGCCGCGCCCGCCTAATAAGGATGGGTGCCCACATGTGTGGCTTAGGGAGGTTGTTTGTTTAGAGATGGAGGATGGCAAGGAAATGAAATGGGAGCAGGAGAAGGATTTCTTTTCTCGTTTAGCATCTTAAAGGCCAAGCACACCCGTTTCCTGGCGAAATCCCACAACATCCATTCTCCATGTCAATCTGGCAAGCTGCTGGTGCACAGCCATTGGATGCTGGAGCGGCACCATCATTATCTGTCTACTTATCTCCTGCCGTGAGGTTCAGTGGGGTGGTGGGCACGTCAGATGGGGAAGAGGAGGCGTGTGCGCAGCACAGCACAGAAAAAATTGCACTCCTTAGCGGTGCTGAGTTTCTGAGGAAAACGCACAGCAGATAAAACCCTTTTTTAATTCCAGTATATTTTTTCTCTCTCTTTTTTTTTTGTTATTTTCTTTTGTCGTGATCTGGTCTGTTTAGTTACACATGTTGACATTATGGTATATTTTTGAATCACATTGTATGTTTTGGGTGCAGAGTACGAGCCTCCACCCAGGTTCCTGGGTTCAGTCTAAACTTTATATGCCCTTTCAATGAGATCATACGCTCACATGCACACCTGCAGAAAACTCCCTAGAGGTCGTATGCCCAACTATCACAAGCTGGGTGCACAATGCTTAATTGTAAGAACTGCTTACTGGCCAGGCCTCAGCAGCCAGGCACTGAATTATGATGACAGATGTGCGATTCCATTCACTGAACTTGCACACTTAAACTTAGGTTTTTACTGTTGGTCTAACTCTCTCTCTGCGTGTGTGTGTGTGTGTGTGTGTGTGTGTGTGTGTGTGTGTGTGTGTGTGTGAAGGAGCATAGATAAATAAGATATTTTTTGGAGACATCTGTTAGCACTATACATATATGCATGTTATATTTTGAACACTTATTTGTAAACTGAAGTTATAGAAATGTGATGTGAATTGATATGCCTGAGCATACACACATGCACATGCACACAGAGGAGACAGGGTCTGCCCTTGGCGAATGCCACACGAATCTTGGGAGTGAACGCAAATCATTTAAACCAGGCCCTAGCTGCAGAAAAACATAGATAAGACAATCAAACACATTATTGAGACAGGGAAAAGGTTAGGCACACGCACACACAAGACCTCAGTCTTTGTTGTCTTCTTTGGTATTTTTTATGACATGACCAAAAGATTCGAGAAATGTATAAGAACGAAAGGCCTGAGGTGCCAGGGGACAGATCTGTCAACTGGCTGGCGGTTGTTTTGTTGCATATTACAATAAACAACTTTGTCTACAATAGTTTACTGTTGCTTGAGTTTATTGATCAAATCTTCAGCAAATCCTCCACCACAACAGTTCTACAAAATGTCATTTCTGTCTATGTCTGGGCTGCTGATTGTCGTAAAACCTTTAAGCAGGATCCTTTTAATTGTGGTATTGAGTTGAATAAACATGCATATAAAATCTACCGTGACACTTTACCCTCTTATTATGTTCTAGCTCCAGTTAAAAAGTAAACGAATACTCACAGAGCTGCCGTCTCATCATGATGGCCTTTGTTGAAGTTCAAGTGCTGGGTTCGGTTGAAGTGTGTGGGTGAAAAGACTGCTGAGCGACCGTGTGGTGTATGTTGGACTGGCATTTTACCAACTGTAAAGTAACACCTTGTCTTCCACCACACACAGATGAAGCCAGCTTCAACATCACAATCCCGCTCTCATGTGGGGGAAGGAACCAGTGACACAATGACATAACACCTCCAGTATCTTGAACCCTCTCTGGCTGCAGTAGTCAGTGCTTGTGCAAATGCTGTTTTTTGTTATTCTGTCTTTTCTGTCATCCTGCCAATGCCAGATTCAAACTGTTTTCAAAATATGCATTGGTTTAGCCAGTACAGTAGTGCCCGAACTACTGTGAAATAGCTATGGAAGTGTATGTGGAAGCAACAACACTACAAATAAAAATATCATTATGTACTATTTTTCAAATAGACCCCACTTGCATCATTTGAACAGAATATATGCTGTAAAATGGGTATTATAGTCAGCTCTTAGTCAGCATCTGTGTCATTTTCAGAAACTATTCTAACTTCAAATTCAGCAACAACGTTGTTAGCCAGGCAATGACAATCCAATGATGGCTTGAGTTGACCAATCAGAGTGTTTGGACCTGTCTCTGTGTGCTCAAGATGATATGGAGTTAAGAGCTAGAGACGGAACACCTCCCATTCTCATTGCAGTGCATGCACATTTCAAGGACTTCCCGTTTCAGCACATTTTGTGGTATTGGGAAACCAGGACCTTGAAAACCCTTGTCATCTTTGTCTCACCACTGTCAAGTTCTTGTCAGAATCTGAGCGTCTTTTCCTTTAAGAGCAACGCCACATGAATCTGTCTCGAGTCGGTTCTTGCTGATCATATTATTTTCCTTCATAGCAGAGGCACAAGCTGCGGTTATGACAGTTGTGTCCCTGGGTCTTATTGCTACCTGTCAAGCGAGCAATTTTTAATTGTCACCTGAGAGATCCTCAGCACTTTTCCCAGGGCAGCCCGCAAAGAGTAGGAGAATTTTCACTTGAATATTTATCAAAGTGCATGTAATGCATTTCTCAAAAATATTGCTTCTATGACATGTCTTTGAGACCAACTAAAAAAAGAATGAAGCCATTAAATCCAGGTTAAATCCACCACATTTCAGCACTGCATAGTAAGATGACATTTATTAATTCAAGAGTATAAGTAAAAGCACTTAGGCTCAGTCCAATAGAGTCTAATCCATTATTCTTCCATTATGTTTCTTAAATAAATAAAAAAATCTTAAGGTCTAGGATTAACAGAAGGCAAGATGCTTGCTGTTCCAGATGGTGTTCGAAACACACATTTTTTTAAATTAATAATAAAAATACAAATCTTGAGGAGTCATGGGGAGGTTGTTTTGGCTTACACTTGGCCACTGGAGTCTTCTCTGTTGTATTTAGATGGAGACTGAATAATAATTGACTGTTAAAAAAAGCCAAACACATGCATTATTCAGTCTGATTTGTAGGTCTCTTTACTCCTGGTAGTTCTAATTGCCACAGTGAGGGTGCCTGGATCTGCCTCATGCATTTTAAATGATTCCTTACCTGCCTCTTAAACACGTTACTCTTAAATGATTTAAATGAGGGTCCAGTCCTATCGCCCCCTGATATTTTCCAGTTAAACACAATTGATTTCTGAAGGTCTTTTTTTTCGCTGATGCCGATTTAGCTCACTTAACATTTCATTTCCTTTGAGCTTCAAGATTAAAGCCCTTTTTCCCCTGGTCCTAAAGGCATCTCCAGAATCGAGAATAAACATTCATATGGCAAATACATATAATAAGAAAACAACTGCAGGTTTGTTGCAGGTAATGGTCAAACGTCAGATGGTCAGACTTTTCAAATGGATTTTTACTGTAAAAATGTAGAGTTGTTTGGAAAATCTTTTGTAATGTACTGTGTGGCATTTTCAGAACTAGATAAACTCACAAATTTGCAGTAATGTCACTGGTGTTAAATTTATCATGGTACCAAAATAATGCAAAATACACTTTAAATTTTGTGATTTATGGACCCTTTATTCAGAAGAGGAGTGAAGAAGGGGGTATAGCACAGATCTAAAAAAATTTTAACCATCATTTTCAACTTGAAAAATTCAGAATGTTCTTTTTATTCAATCAATAGAAACACCAGGATTGAACAGTAGAGTTAAAACAATTGTTTCCAGCTCTAAACAGGCATTTATAATTTAAGCACATCAGTGTCCTCAGGACATGTGCATGATTTGACTGTGTTACTGGCTGTTAAATGGACTGTTTGTTTCAAGTTTTTCTTATGCCCAGCAGTGAGCTTGGTTCCAGTCACAACATGACACCAACCAAATATATTGGCATCCGATTATGAACAGGCTGCACTGTGCCATCAATGTTTCCCTTCCAGACAGACTCATAATGCATTTTTTCTCCTTCATCTCTGACGCAAAATGGGGTTTAAAAATGACTTTCTGTCCATAGCGAGAATAAGCAAATCATTTTCTGCAAAAATATCTTTCTGAAAAATATAAAAATATCACTTACAGACAACAAAAAATGGCATGTTGGCAGTTGCCAAGCTTGCCTACAGAACGAAGAATAGAGGAAAGTGACAGCTGCAGACATCCAGCCTCGAGGAGGAATTAATATGTCATCAGTCAGTGTTGTTGGAGACTTTGATCAAGTTTGGTGGTTGCAAATATACATTTGTTGTGTTTGGGTAGAGATTGTCTTTGTGGATCAATGGTTTTGACTGTTTTGCCCATAGTGTGCATGGAGGTAGAGATATTTCTCTAATGCTCTTTAAATAAAAAGAAAAAGAAAAATAGATAAATTTAAGTTTGAGTATTCTGCCCCCTAAGATTAGTGATGTTTTGGCAGAGGTTAGTAGGTTAGTAAAGCTTTAGCAGGCTTATGTGTCATATTCCTAATTTGATTTAGTTTTATTGTGCATTTGTAATGAGTTTAAAGACCTACAGCATTAAATTATATTTTCTAAATTTCCACAGATATTTTTTCTCTGCAAAGTTATAATATTTAATATGTTTATGTGACTTACAGAACTAATTGCATAAATGGACTGTCACACTCCATCGCCTTACGCTTCATATAGTTTGATTGCTTTTTAGCACAATTAATTTTACAACAACACTGAAGTCACATGTAAATAATTAATAAAAACTGAGAAGGGGCTCAATGTCTGTTCATGCGTAGATGAACTGGAAATGTTTCTGATAATGTTTTTGTATATTTTTGGATAGACATTAATAAATCTCAGTTTAAAATAACTCAGATATAAAGGCTTAGAATTCAATGTCATTGGTGGATGCACTCCTGCACAATGATGGCATCACTAGTTAGCAAATGTTTAATGTAATAGCAAGTGACACAACTTGTGTTAAACCTAATGTCATATAAAGTGTTAGAGGCCCTGTAAGGATAAGCTGTGGCTCTAGCACATCATGGGGTCAGTTTTTACATATACAGCATTAGCAGAAGCCCTTATCCAGAGCCACTTACATTTAATATCTTCAGGGACAGTCCACATGGAGACACTGGAGACAATGGTAGTAAGTGGGGTTTGAACCAGAGTCTTCTGGTTACTAGGCAAGTGTGTTACTAGGCTACTACCACCCTTAATTTATGATTGATACCCCTAAAAAACTAAATGACCAAGTTTACAATCTTAACACACTTATCAGCGTTAATATGTATTGCAGAGTTTAGAAACATATCTCTTCATTCTGAACCAGTTCTTTCTTGGTTTCTGCAATGTGGTGCTGTAAGCATTTGGTGAATGTTACGGTGTGCATCTATCGGCAATGAAGTATTTTAACTTAAATGATTCTTTCTCCAAACACTTATTGAATTTTGTCTTGTTGTAGCCTCTCTCTCTTTGTACTGCCTTAGGGAATTCACTCTATTCACTCAGGTCATATTCAGCAAACCTGAAAGTGTGATTATGTATTTTGCTCCCTGCTCCCTTGCAAGGTCACTTTTCTACTTGAATAAAAGATTTATTTACTCGTAAATGCAGCAAATGATACATCCCTGAGCCTTATGTGTTTGACGAGCGCACAACGAGGAGGAGTAAAATTGTATGGCTCCAACAAGGCAAGGTGATGGTCGACATATAAAGTAACAGCACCCTCCTCGACCTAATACTACTAATATATATACTCAAGGCTCAGGCTCGTTTCGCAGGCTTCATTTCACATGAATGATACACAGCATCAAAGTGACTGCAATGTCGCTCACCATGAGATAAAAGGCAGCTTCCTGTGATTATAAATCTATAGCTGCCAACATACACCTGACAGAATTCTGCTCCAATGTCAAAATTGCTACATTGCGGGTGTGTCAATTTACTTCAAATGCTTGTCTGTTGACATTGACGTTGACCTGCCACATATCGCTGATGTGCTCCACAGGGCTGCTCTGTGTCTGTATCAAACATCAGCATTGCACATATTAAGTCTCAGGGCAAGCATGTAGCCATGATTACATTTGCATTTTGTACATGCAGTCTTTTACACTTAAAGTGGCCTTCACCAGTTAAAAACTGCTTTCTAAACAAATTACAGACTAAAAGGAGTAAAAAAGGATTTTTGATTAATTAATACTCATAACCAAGTCCTTGGTTATGACCTACAAACTGAAAACATGCTCAGAGATTGTTGGAAATTGGGTCATTTAGAAGTTTGATTTATGCTAGAAATCGCTTCTCTGTTGTCGGTGTCTAATGCCTTGGGTCTACGTATGCAGGTCGCTGATTTCAGATATTGATTACCTAGAGGGTGCTCTTACATCCTACTTGCACAGACCTTAATTAGCCACTGATTAAAAGCGTTCTCTTAGAAGTGGCAAATTACTTCTCCTGGCTCAGTAATTGCTGTAGTCTAATGGACTAATTGTACACTTTTGAAATAGTTCAAGAGCGTCTAATAAAAAATGGTTTCAAAACTGACGCAGTGAAAACTTTTGGTCATCTAATTTGCATAGCCTGTTTTTAATGCAGACAAGAGCACTGCCCTTCCCAAAAAACTACACTACCCTGACTACCCTGTCACCATATGAATTCAAAGTAGAAAATAGGCAAGAGCCTGTTATAATGTCTCATGGTTGTGGAAAAGATCACTGTTTATTAGAAGGGTCAAATCATTATTTTAGATCAAGCAAATAAGTACAGCATAGGGACTATGTGCCGGCATGAGACAAACACTTGTTATGGAGAATAATGGAGGTAAAAAGGCGAAGCAGACTATTTTTATGCTGTATGGAGCTACTAGCAATCTGCAGTATGACTGGAAAATGTTTAGAGAGGTTGCAACCAATGGTGAAAACACCATAAACTTGGAGGAGTACACAACATCAGCCAAAAGCTACATCAGCCAATGTACTGATGACATTACAGTCTTCGAGTCCATCACCACATGATCAAACAAGAGTCTGTGGATGACTGCAGAGGTACATAAACTGCTCAAAACTCGAGACTCCGCCTTCAGAAAGGCTGACAAGGTGGCCCTAAGAACAGTGAGGGTCTTGAGCCATTAGAGCAGGAAAACTCAAAACACTTCTAAGCATGATTGAACACACAGAACAACATGACTGCAAGGAAGTCTAACCCTCTTCCCAGTGATCAGGTTCTCTGTCTAACCACAAAATGCTGCTGGACCTGACAACACACCTGGAAGATTCTGCAGATCTGGAAGACCTGGAGAATGTGCAAATCAGCTGGGAGATGTTCTCACCAACATATTTAACATCTCACTGAGCACCACCATTGTTCCTACCACCAGTGTGCCTGTGCCAAAAAGGTCTTATGCATGCATGCATGAATGCTGTTCATAAACTTAAGCTCTGCATTCAACACCATCATTCCCCAGCACCTGGCCGAGAAGCTGAGCCTGTTGGACCTGAACACCTCCCTCTGCAACTGGATCATGGACTTCCTGACTGAGAGACCTCAGCCTGTCCGGATCAGGAACAGCTTCTCCAGCACAACCACACTGAGCACTGGAGCTCCTCAGTCCTGCGTGCTTAGTCCAATGCTGTTCACCCTGCTGACAATGCAAAGCTCCAACCACATCATCAATTTCGCTAATGACACGACCGTAGTGGGTCTCATCAGAAAGAACGATGAGTCAGCATACAGAGAGGAGGTGCAACAACTGACAGACTGGTGTAAGGTCAACCCTGTTTCTGAGCGTGGTCAAAACTAAAGAAATAATTCTTGACTTCAGAAGAGAATGAAGGGATCATTCTCCACTGAACATCGACGGATTTTGTGTGGAGATCGTCAAGAACACAAAGTTCCTTAATGCTCAACTAGAGGAGAACCCATCTCCCACCACCAATGTACTCCATCTTCTATAGAAAGACTGTTGAAAGCATTCTGACCAGCTGAATCACTATCTGGTTTGGGAACTGCAAGACTTCGGACCTCAAGTGAGGAGAGTGAGGACAGCTGAGAAGATCATGTACTCTTCACCCCCCCTACCATCTGGAAAAAGGTTTCGAAGTATTCTGGTCCTCACTGCCAGACTGTTCAAAAGCTTCTTTCCACAGGCCATCAGACAACTGAAATCTCAGGGACAATCCCCTTGGACTGACACTTACACACACACACTACCTCTGCTATATTGAGAAACATTATTTATTATTGCGCTGATTCATTTTGCACCACAGTATTTGCTCTATTTTTACTTTGCACATTTACTATTAATTTCACTAGTTTAGCGCTGTCTTTCTCATTGTTGCCTTCATCTTTTTTGTTAAATATTACAGTTTTTCTGTAATATTACAGTAAATAACATTGTTTAATTATTAAAATGTTACATTATGTACTGTCTAACATGTATGTAGCTACAATGACAATAAAGCTCAACTTCAACTTCAAATAGAAGTAAAATGAAATTGACCTCAGAAAGGGAAGGATGTGATGCTCCCATCATGCATAGTCCCTGCTGTACAAGTCTGTATATGCAGTTTCATGATCTATAGTTGCTTTGATTGCTTTCAGCAAGATTACATTACAAAAATACGAAGTCGGCTGTCTACCTGAATATACTGAATGAGCAGTGTACATACTGGACCAAATCCATAAGCTCAAATGCATATATATATATATATGACTTCGGATGCACAGCACAGGTTTATTTGCCCCATTTTCATGAAACTGAAAGAAAATTGGCAGGAAAAAGAAAAAAAAACTGGCTGCTGTGCCTCCATTGTATTTGTGCCAGCAGCAGGATCTCACACAGAGACAAGTGTTCAGCACATTGGGAGAGATGACTTAAATATCACTTCCTTATGCATAGCCATTGGCTGTCCTGTGTGCTCCCTCCTAATCATTGGGATAGTGACTATGCATTGTAATATAGACATGAGAGTTGCTGGACAGCAACTGCAAACCATTCTGCACTTATATTTGATTATTCTTGTTGGTTTAGAACACACAGATTTCTTAGATATTGTGTGTTTTTTTTATTTATTCTTCTCTTTCATTTCCAGAATATTTTATGAGTGGACAGGAGCTGTTTTACCAAGACATAGTAATTAAAAGGACTGGGCCAATACATAATAAAAAAAAACATGAGATGTTACTGTGTGCTTTGGTGTGGGCTCATTATGTGTTGCCATGATAATGGTTGCTGTAAATGTTTTGCTTATACAAACCCTTTCATAAACCCTAAGCTGATATTAACTTGATTAAGGGAATAATACTTATGAAAGTGAAGTGAAATTCAAGTGATTGGCATTGTGAAACACTGCAGCACAGCACACGGTGCGCACAACAAAATGTGGCCTCTGCTTTTAACCCATCACCCTTAGTGAGCAGTGGGCAGCCATGACAGGAACCCGGGGAGAAATGTGTGGGGTCTGGGATTTTGTTCAGTGGCACCTCAACTTAACTCGCTAACCGATTGCACCACAGGGATGCCACAGAGATCAAATACCTCTGATAATAACACATAAGGTTATAATTGGGCTTCATGATTTGAATTCTGCCTACCCCGAATATTGAATTCAGAGACTTGATTTTCTAGCATTGAGACATAAAAATTAACATATACTGTACATTTATAAATCACATAACTTTGCTGCTTAGATCTCATTAGGTATGCTGAGGTCAGCTTCCTAATTAATAGGACCCACCTATTGATTGCTGGGAGTAGCACATTGATTTTGGTTGGAGTGAGAAAAGAAGATATTTAAAAAAACAAGTCATGCGCCTATGGTGGTGGGATGGACAGCCTGTGCTGCTGACTGCACAGACCGTGAGCGATCGATCCGCCGGGAAAACAGTGTCTCTACGTGCACATCCAGATGCCAGCCTGTATCGGCTAAGTGTTTGTTTTTATCAGATGTAATCACAGGGACTTCCTCCTGCTGCCAGACAAGTGCCGGAAAGGAAAATGGGTGAAGACAGCGTAACGCTGATTAACCAATTAAAGAGCACTGACTTCCTTTGGGGCAGATGCACCCATGACATCCAGCATGGCAGGACGTATGTTGCTGCCGATGAGAGAAATTTAGAGGCAACATTTAAAAACACAAGATGAAGACTATTTGGGTTGGTAAATTTAGGGGAGTTGGGACATGCTGTGGTCATTTGGGATCCTGAATGAAAGGTACACATGCACATAGACACTGCTGATGGTGCTGTAGAATGAGACTTGGTTTCTGAACAAGGAGACTTCAGAAACCAGTACATAGAACATGAAAAACATCCCGAAAAATGCCACAAAAGTGTGTGAGGAACAAACGTTCTCTCTTCTCTTCTCTGGTTACTGCACTGTGTGATTTGTGTTGTGGAGTCATCATGACAGCTTGAGAGCTTTGTACAGTGACAGCAAATAACGAACAGAATTGTACAAGTGAAGTGCGACTTGACCCAGTTGTGTGAAAAATGTGTGAGATTTGATTCAGTCGTGTGAGACTGAATTACTGCTTCTTTACTGTATTTTTTGCCAAAATTCTCCCTGAATGTAATTTGTGAGAGAATGTTGAAAAAAACCATTGAATACTTTCTTCAGCTTTACATTTGGGCCGAATTGACCGCGGTCAGATTAAATCAGGGGTGCCATTTTAATTCCACCGAGGCTAAACCATGCTATTGTCATATTGATTTCTCCACTGAGGGAGGCAGAATCGAGTCGGCCTTCCCCAACTTTTTTTTTTTTCTTCAGTTATGGCCATTGTAATGGCTTGTGAGCTCTGTGATGGATTGTACATTCAATTGAGCCATTTAATCAGGCTAAGTAACACTTGAAGCCTATCATTGCGTTGGAGAAACACAGGGCAAACAGATTATCCTGCTGATGTTTCTAGCCCTTATTTCAGCCGCCGTTGCTCTACCCGGAGCGGTTAGATGGAATTAAAAAGCTCCTCTGTCATTCATGCCATATGCAATGTCAACCGCTCCTTCCAGTTTCCGGGGGCAACACTTCCACATGATATTTTGAATTCTGACCTTTTAATAAATTTGGCTTCAATGTAAATTAATTTATGTCACGTTATCAGCTAATTAATTAAAAAGCTGCTTCATTGAATCATATTATGCTGAACGATCAGAGCGACTGTGCTTAGACCCTGAACTACCCTCACAACCCATTCACTCCACCTCTTGAGGAAGGCTGTGCTTCGTCGCATTGTGCATCTACACATCTCTTGATTGGGTGGCTATTTTTAGGTGGCTGGTAATGCAGAGGCAGACTTTAATGAATGGGCCCTTGTTTGCACCATGACAGCGGAGAACTCCACTGCAGAGCCTCCTGTGTCCTCTGGTCAGTGAAGGCCAGTGGAGAAGCTCTCTTTTTCTCCATCCTGAAAAATAGATGGAAGAGACGATGATGATGATAAAGGTGAATATTAAATGTCTGAAATAGTTTTTTATGTATTTATTCAATGTAGTTACTGAATAATAAATTTAGAGCTGCCTGTGGTGTCTGGAGAAACTAATACAAATTTTAGGCACACAAAAAAAAGCCAGAAAACTAATAATACACGTGATTAATTTGATGTAGATTCAGAGGGGAGTTGAATAATTTACAGCTCTGTACATAATATCAAAGGAGCAAAAAGTCCCCAAGGCAAATCTGTTCTTTTTTTTTTCTGTGGATGTTACTATTGCAGCCGGAATACGTTCATGGGCGTACTTCATTCTGTTATGAATATTTACCGTGTCCTCTGTTTCATTTGTCACCCTTTCAATCAGTCAGGCAAGTTGAGGGTAAGAAGGGGAGGGTCCCCAACCGTGCAGATACGGGCTGAACTGCTCGTAAAACCCACTGACGGATAAAATGGAGATATTCATGTGCAGGCACAGTGATGCGTGTACCAAATTAACAGTTCTGCCCTGCTGGCCCATGCAATTCATAAATGTGACAGAGCGTGCAGAACCTTCCTTCGTGTGATAAAAACACGGCGGAGCCGGAGATGAGGGCCGGTGTCGTGCGGGAAAGATTTCCAATGCTAATGCTAGTGTTTGCACCAGCACCAGCGTCTTGCGTGACAAACGTCTCTGGCATAAAAGTAACTCATGAAAGCATTTAAAACCCAAAGGCGAGCAGGGAGGGTCCGGTTTGTCACTTGCAATTTCACAGTTGCTGTCTCCACCTTTAATTTCCCATCTCCATTGCCAGGCGGTGACCAGGGCTCCCTGCTTTAAGATAGAGCCGGTCGAGCCAGGAGCCTTTAATTGCTGGTTTTATGGAGGCTGGCGGAGGAGTAATGGCCACTCAGCAGTTCTGTCCAGAAGACAGATTCTGCTGATGGTGGTTGGCTGGAGCGAGAGAACGGCTCTGGGCATAAGGAGGGAGGTACTGGAGACGCCTCCTGATGGTTTAAATGCCAGTTCCTGGGATCTCTCTCTCGCTCTGTCTGCGGAGGAATGTTCAGCTCCACCTGCCAGCCGCTGATCCAATTTCCCGCATTTAGGTCGACGCTTATCAATGTGCCGTGCTAGATTTGGCGCTGAGTTTCAGCTGAGTCAGAGTTGGAATCTTCCGGGGAAAATTGATCTGAGATCAAGGGATCTTTCCCTATTGGCTTCCTTTTTCCATCCCATCTCCTTACTTGGGTCTGTACTTTTGTGCCATCTTTCTCGTAGAAAAGAACACAAAATCACAAATTCAGCCGTGATGTGATACCAGCTTGTGGGCATGACGCTGACTTAAATGAATTTTTTTTTACAAGTGCTGATGGCACAATGCATTCCGAAAAAAAAAAAAAAAGCTCTTGGATGAAAAGGGGATGGAGCGGGTCTCTCTGATTCTCAGGCAATGATGTGCTCTCCATTGTGCAGAATCAACACCTAGCTCAATTATTCCTCTTTTCTTCAGCACTTTATTTGCTCTGCGTGAAAAAGTCCCAGGGTGAGAGCAGATTAGTTTGCACTGTGCAATAATTCCAGAGCCTATGACCTGCTCTGCGGTTTCTGCTGTTGCCCGAGCCCCACACACATGTCCCTGAATGGTCATTAAACCACCGGAAAATGCATGACTTTATCATAATTGTATTATACTTTTTTTTTTGAAGGGTGTTACTATTATCAATACTAAATACCAGTAATGCTCATACATTAAGTTACATTCAAAAGCCTGTAATTATTGTAAACACCACTTTTTTTTCAAGTGATTAGTTATTATGGGTATTCACTTTGATGCACATGTAATTCATGTCATTTAAAAGCCCACAAATGCACACATGTATATATATATTTATGTAAACTAAGTTTAACTAACACCTGCTAGATTACAAGAAAGAATACTTAATGCGTTTTTCATGTGTGTGTGTGTGTGTGTGTGTGTGTGTGTGTGTGTGTGTGTGTGTGTGAGATATGGAGACGGGCTACTTTTTATCAAATTTCCTAATTTCCTAATTTATTACACAGTTTATAGCGCATGAAAACATTTTGAAACATTGACATTGTTTTTTTAATGTGCTATGTACTCACATGCAATCCATTCAGAAATCAGAATCTGTTTCTTATTGGAGCATTACTTTACACTGCTCCTTGTCACAGTGCTTCTGATCATTTCCACTTTAGTGTCTTCCACTGCAGCAGGGGTTTCTTAAATTTATCCAAGTCCTCAGCCAAATAGGAAAAAAAGGAGTTTCACATTCTCTTCTAGGAAGCTAATTACTGTGTGATTGCATTTTGTTAGTGTCGCTTCACGATAAGTAAATTCAAAGTCTCAGCCCATGAAAACCAATTACCTTACGTGCAGCATGAGAATGAAGATGCCATTATTATCTAGTTAAGAGCATTAATAAAAACTTTTCTCACTCAGTGAAGTTTTCTCAGCAACTTATTTAATGTCACACCACATGAGCAGAAGTCTTGCGTCAAATTTGTTTACTTTGTTAAACGTGTGACGTTTACAAGTACTGCACATTTAGTCTGTAAGTCAAAAACATAAAAACACTTTAATAATAATAATAATAATAATAATATCTTTTTTTGTAAATGTAAGACAGGAAATTCCAGATCCATGGCATTTCATGCTTTATCTTTAATCTTTTATCTTGTATCTTTACTTCTTGTACTATCTTGTATCTTCTGCAAATGGCCTGAGATGCAATGACAAAATTGTCTTGTTGAAGTGAATGACCACTGTCTTCCTGTATCTGTTTGGACCGGGCAGAGACATAAAAGGACAATCTGATGGGTCTGTGGAAACCTTTTTGGGAGTCAAATGTCGAGTATAATTAGTTTCTCTTGTGCGCTGCACTCTTTCTTTTCCTCCCCTATCGGGGGCTTTGGGGTTCAACTCCTTAAGCTTCTGGGCCTTTCTCTCTTCCCCCCTGTTTCTCAAGGTCCAGGCTGTCTTTCTGAAGCCTGGCTCTCTGCATTCTCTTTCTTCCTCTATCCCTTTTTCTTTTAATTTGGGTTTATGTAACATTGGTACAATTTTTGCATCTAATATTTACATGTAAGTGCAATAGTAATCTACCTGTGATAATAAAGGCCTCTGTATGTCCAGGTAACATAATATGAGTTTAAATAAAATACTTTTTTTATGTAAGTCAAACCAACAACACTAGATAGATACTGTATTGATTTCAAAGTGAAATTCTGCCAAAAATTTTGCAACTTACAGCAAGAATGACAGATAGATGCTAACAGAGAATAATATTGCACACCAGGCCTAAAATACCCAGTAAGCAGAAGGCCAGAAGTGTGATGGTACATCAGATTCAGTGGTCAGTCTCGTGCCTCCTAATGTAATCTCTGTTGTGCCTTTACTTAGCTCTAGCATTTCTATTGATGTTTTTAGAGATTGTTACTTGCAAAGTATTAAAAAAATTCAATATGAAATTATCTTATACCTTTAATTTCTCAGAGAGACAAATCGTAAACATTACAAGCGTTACTGAATGTGTATGTCACCCATCAATTCATAAAACTGGTCTTTTAGTTTACATATGTAAACTGTGACCCCAAGGCAACCCTGGGCTAGCCAGGGGCTGCCAGTCACACACACAAGGGTTCTAACCACCCCCACCTCCTGCTTGTTCAGTGTGGGTGATCAGAACCCTTTATTTGTTCACTCCCTTGTCCTGCGTTGTCCTGTTAAATTGGCCATTAGGCTGCACTTCTGTTTCTTGGTTTATGTCATTTTTGGCCATCATGCATTTTTCTTTTTTTGTTGTTGAAAACACTTCACTTTTCATATGTCAAGCATTTGTGAGTCCTTCACACCCCATGTCATAAATAGATATGTAAATATGAACAACAAAATAATAAAGAAGATGGTAATGTCCTCAAATGGAACAGAATCTATTGTTAAGAAGATACATGATAAGTTAACATGATTTCTGCTCAACTATCAATCACTATAAGTCATAAATATATGAATGCTCTGCCTGGATTTGATCTGAAAAACATGCATATTCTGCCAAAATGTTTTTCCTTCTGCGTCTGAATTGATTGCACATAATTGGGTTTGTATAAATTCTTTATTAGAAGTCTGACAAACTAATCCCTCACTGGTCAATGAGGGCTCTGCTGCCCCACGGCAACAAAATCATTAGAGCTCCGAGGGATAAAAAAGACTTGAAAACAATGCTAATTAAGCATTATCTTTTTTTCAGCACTGAAATTCTAACAGCCTTTTTCATCCCGGCCCCTTATTAACGTCTGTATTTATTTATAACTTTCAAAAGTGCTGAGACATCGCCTCGGATTTTGATGCTGCCAAAATTCCCCCACTGTAGCATGCTGTCCAAAGAAACAGATAAGAAACAAACAAGCTTAATAGAATAAATAATAAGATTTATACCTATGAGTAATTCAAAAATGTCACATGAAAGACTGAATAAGACAGAGTTCTTTACAAAAAAGTAAAGAATAGTTGGGGACAGAAAATATTGCAATGCTTCCCATCATTTATTGAAACATTTATTCATGTTTTGGTCACTCCAAACATGGAGTGACCATATGTACATATACATATATAAAACATTTTATATATATATATATATGCAAAATCATTATGGTGTACAGTATAATCCCTGCTCATTTAATAATTTCTTCATGCTCTCCTATTAGCCATAGAATGGACTTTCAGAAAGCCAAGAAAATGAAACCAAGGTTTGAAAGTTTTTCAAAGAGACACTTCAAATTACCACTTTTTATTTTTATCCCATCAGTATGAGTAACAATCCAACCGGGATAAATTAAGGATTCTGTGGGTGCCACTGCCCTCAAAAACAAATCATTGTCCTAAACACCAAAAACACAGCTAAATAGCATGAGTAATGGCCTGATTATTTTTCCCATCGAACCTGAGGGTGAAAAATTATGAAAGTACAGGTTTTCACTGCTCTACCCCGTTATCATGTCTCTGTGGAGTGTAACTTAGAGGCAGATCAATCTCAGGAATCGCTTCCTGAGATTGTCAAAAGTAATAGACCTTAGAAGTGTTGCAGGCTTACATATTTCTTGCAGGTCTGCTAGGTATTCTTATGATAACAGATTGAGCAGGCGGCCATACATTCCGGGCTCTGAAGTGTTGACTTATATCCGTGTCCTTGATAGTCCCTGATAGGTGCTGACAGCTCCATGTAAACCCAGGGCAAAGCAGGCTGTCTGTGACTAATGCCAGCCATTTAATGTGCATCAGCGCTTTCAGATCACATTAAACGTCAGCAGCCCAGAGTCCTCACCACTCTCTGGCTACAGAAGTCCTGAGTTTCTCTTGTTCACCACTTAACTGTGAGGAAAATTGTTGATTATCTGCCTGAAGGTCACAGTAAGGCTTGGTGGAAGGCCTGTGCATAGAGGATATTGTGGGTCATGGCCAAAAAACATTTGCAAAGACAAGATCAAATCATATGTATGGATTGAAGTACTGCACATTGCAATCTTTAATCTCTCTCTACCTCGCACTGTGCTGCTGCCTATCGTCATCATATGTCATATCACTACTAACACCATTACTGGGTGGCAGTAGCCTAGAGGGTAACACACTTGCCAATGAACCAGAAGACCCAGGTTCAAATCTCACTTACTACCATTGTGTCCCTGAGCAAGACACTTAACTCTAAGTTGCTCCAGGGGGACTGTCCCTGTAACTACTGATTGTAAGTCGCTCTGGATAAGGGCGTCTCATAAATGCCGTAAATGTAAAATTATCATAGTATTTCATATTCCATCTTAGTCGTGTTTTAAATTGTCTTCGAAATCTCGTCTCTCTGTTTACTTGTATATGGTGAGATGACTATAAAGTTAACTTTGACTCTAGTGGTTGGAACACACTTAGTGTTCCACTAATCAGCCATTAAAACTCATTTGACCTTGTGCCTGATGAGCAGGTCCTCTGCTGATCTTTCGATCAGAGGGCATTGATTTTAGGAATCTGCTGTCACTGCCTGTGACCTAAAAAACTAAACTGTGGAGTGTCCACACTTTGCATCATTTGGTTTATGCCACTTTATCATAATCTTACAACAACATAAAATAACATGATAATAATCCCAGTATTTCAGACACATTGAGAGTTAGATGCCCCACGTCTATGGAATGACCTATCAATCAGTGTCAGGCAGGCGCCATCAATCACTGTGTTTAAAACGCGTTTAAGATCTTACTTTTACTCCCTGGCTCCTAACTCAGTGTTCTAATGCAGTATTTATGTGGTTTCTTAGGCAGTCCTTTCTTAAATCTTTCAATATGTTGTCTTAAATGTTTTCTGTTTTATTGAACCCCTTGTTTAATTCAAATTGCTGCATGTTTCTCTCTTATTTTATTTTATTCAGTTTTGTTTTAATTCTTTATATTTAATGAACTTTTTGTCCATGTCTGTCCTGTTCCTGATTATTTATTTATTTATTTGTTTGTTTGTTTATTAGCACTTTGGTCAGCTCTTTTGTTGTGTTAAAGTAATTTATAAATAAAAATGGTATTATATCAATGTTTTATATCAATGTGTGTGTAATGGTCAAATTAGCAGAAAAAAATTAGATTAATCCACTATTTAATTCAGTTATGTATCCCTTAATCCAGATTACAAGAAAAATAATGGTAGGCACAGATGCCACAAACGTTCTGCCTCTGGCTTCTATTGTAGGACCTCACTGTAAATACAAGCTAAAAAATGACCACACAAGAGGTGCCATTGGTTCTTGATCAGTGTGACTCCTCTGGCAGTGTTACATAAATCCTCTGTAGCCGGGGTGGTCACTGTGATACCTGGGCTCCACCAAAGCTTCCAACGGATTTGTTTGACAAGTGGATGGAGGGACAATCATCCACCCAATTGCTGCACTGACATGCAATAACAGTGTACCTCTGCCCCAGACAGGGCCTGATGCATTACGTTACAGTGTGCACATGATCTCTTACCTAGCATTGAAATGCCAATGGCCATTGGCCATGAAGCCACGCGGACAGGTACCGTCAAGTTCACCAAAGTATAATCTTCAGGGCTTGCATGTGATTTTGCACTGCTTGAGTATGATGAATTTGTCTTTGAAGTGCCTCAGCAGTCAGACACTGTCTGACAAGGGAGGTCAAAATTAATCATATCACATTTTATGCAAGGCCTTCAACATAAGTACTTATGGCGTTTGAACTTGAACTTGACAAAAACAATGTAGATTGGAGCCATCAGGCCTGGTTGTCTACAGCATTTCTGAGAGCTTGGCAGGGCATGTTTCCATGGTGATATGGGTGAGTGGCCGGCCATTGACCTAAATGAGCATGCAGTATTTCACACATGGAAAAGAGCACCTAGTCAAAAAATTGCCATTGATTTTTTAGCTTTGCAGATGACTGTTTGAGTAATCTACTTCAAAAACAAAATCTGTTAATTAGGTGCGCAGCCATCCTCCAAATTGAAATTAGTTGTTTTTTTAAAGCATTTTTGATCAGCTTCACTCCAACGTATGGCATTCCAGGTTGTTCTAAATTATATTATCTATATCTGAAACTCAGAACATAGAACTAAATCAATAAATACATAGAAATTGAGAATCAGCTCAATGATTGTCATGACTGCGCCTCAATATGTTTGGCCACACTGAGGATGTTCACAAGCCAATTCTCTTTGCAAAATTCAATTTACTAATAATTACTTGTCATCACTAAAGTCTCTTGTTATCCCCCACTGAGCTGGCATACTGAAATACACCAGCAGCATTTTTTCCCTAAGCAGTATCTTTTTAATCTTAATGTATTTCAATGATATTAAAAAAAATTATGTTAAGAACTGTGAGTGTGAAAATTAGTAAATTATTATTTCAATTTGTATTTTAAATATGATATCATGTGTAAGTCACACTTATTTCTGAAAATGAGAGTATTTCAATGTTTATAATACAGTTTGTCCTCCAGATCATATTCCTTGTGCTAATTTGATTTTAAAAAATGCATTTAGCTACTGAATAAGAAAGAAATTCCAGAGACAGATAATGGCATCTCAGCACACTACTAGTTGCAACCCATCTTCTTCTGCATTGTTGCTCATTTGATGAGTCTTGGGCCAAGTAGGATGACTGTTGAGATGCAAATGAAATCTGTGTTCCTGTGTAGTTGATCTTATGGAAGTGATTTTTCTATTTTCAGACAGCATCATCTCAAAAGGACATTGGCGCGTGATGTTCATCCATTTTCATCCTTTCATTTATACGACAGAAGCAGCAAAGTGCCACTTGGACTTGCGTTCAATCAGGCTATTTTGCCACAAAAGGCCTCTAGAGCTCAAGTGAAGCACAATTGTACAGATCCCTTATTTTGTAAGAAATTATCTTATGCATTCTAGAAATAAGTTATCTGTATGATTTATATACTGTTTCAGTTCAGAACATTTTACATCCATGTTTTGTCAATATAGCTTTTAATAATAATAAAAAACAAACAAAGAAATAAAGAAATAGCTGTATGTTTTTTTTAAGGGTCACAGCCATGATTTTACTTCTAAAATGGAATTTCCATGAGGCAGGTTAAGACCATGTCCAAGTGATTGTGCAATGCAACATGGCATTCATAACTTAGCACTGGAAGCCAAAACCATACTTTGCATCCTCAATTCCAAGGCTAAAGGCTAAACTCCCTCTTTGCTTTGTTTATGAAAAAAAAACATCTTGTCAGATTTGGATGTTTTACACAAGCACACAAAAACAAAGCCCTGCAGAGCTCTTCTAAGATATACACATACATATACACACATATATGTTCACACGTGTGTCTATATACCATAAAAGAGAAGGAATAAAAAACAAATCCTATTTTAGTTTGCTGTCTTCCTCCACTTAACCTCAATTCTATTTTTTTTTTCTGAGGGTTGACAATAGCTGGCTCCGAGGAGCTATCAGGATCATTTCCAGTACTGTCTGTCTGGTTCTCTGATGGCCAAATACAATGTGAACCACTTTCGGAACTGGGGCAGCACATATCTGACTTGCATAATCCAAGTCCCAAGAGCAGTGAGAAATTGTTCTAGGCCATTACAACACTCCATGGAAAATGGAAAACACAGAAAGAGTTGCCCAACACTGTGCAATGATGGCTGTCACCACTGGCTGTGGATCTGAGGTTCCTCCCTATGTCAACACCCACATCCAAGGTGGCACAGATTCTTTACTGAAGTTAAAAAATGTTGTGCACATTAGCAGTCCAGCTGCCAGGACTGGATATGGTTTGAGTTACGACACAATGGGCTGCTTTAGAGTAGACTGCATTAAACATCCTACAACAGACCACAAACAAGATCTGATGATTTAATAAATCGGATATTATTTGATTATCTTTGGTAGGAATGGAAAAAAATGTGAACAGAAAACTGGCAATAACAAACAATGTTTTTAAAAATATATATTTTATATTTATTTGGTTTGTTCAGGGGCCCAACAAATCTGAGTCAAACATTCAGTGTTACAAACTTCCTGTTTAAAATATGTAACTGATGGTAAAATTGCCTATTCTGTTATGCCTTCTGTTTATGTGTATTTGTCCTATGTTGATTTTATGGTGATTATGACAGAACAACTGTGTTAATTGTGATTAAGTACACTAACACCCACTCGATTTATCAGCTATAAAAGAAGATGAAGATCAGTCACCTGAAAGTGACAGTGATTGTTTTTGTCATTGTGATACACAGCATAGCACAACATAGGGTGCACACAATGAAATGTGTCCTCTGCATTTACACAGTGAATGGATTTTTGGGAGCAGTGTGTGGGGACTTCAGATCAGTTTTATTTATTAAATTACAGAGCATATATAAACATGTTCCGGGCCCTTTATTCTCAGAAAAGAGGTACTTGTGACAGATGTGACAGCTTTCATACTTCTTCATGCCACAGAGATGCCTTAAAATGTGTCTGACTGCACTTCACACACACTTTTTATGTTTTAGTTTTTTTTCTAATCTATCCACTATTCTCCCAATTTAAAACTGTCACTCACACCGTACTTGTTGGGCTTCCTTCACAATGGGTACCGGGTTCTCCAGCACTCAAGATTGCTGCATCCTGGAAAGTAATGCCACTACATCAAATGACATGTCAAAACCATACATTTATGATGTTATGCTATAAGAAGTTTTATTAGCAGGTATATGGTCCATGTTCAGAATGCACATATCCAAATACATCTCTAAAAGTATAAAACATGAGGAATTGGAAAATATAAAACCAACTGTATATTCACATGTATATCATATCATACTGTATGTTAAATTTATATTATATTGTTTTTCATAAATTATTTGATTCTACAGGGTGTCCATTGATTGATAAAAGGCATTCTGCTGCAACAATCTCAAAAACCCAGCTAGCAAAACCCAGCTATTTGTTTCTAAGATGCCGTCCACTGTGGTTGAGTGAACCCCCAAGTGTGGTGTTTCTGAGTTTGTGAGAATAGTCAGTAGTATGGTGAAGATTTTTAAAACATAAAAGCCTGCTAGACTAAAACCAGGAACTTTCTGTTATTTCAGTGTATTCATTGTGAGACCATTTTCAGCTAATCGTAAGCATTCTGTAAATGCATGTGGAGATCCGGCAGTGCCATCTGTTTGGGCTGGTGGGTTTTATACTGATTTGAAAGCAAAATGGATCCGTCTATTCTACACCCATAACTTGTAAACACACTCATGAATAATACAGAATAATGCTGTGACAGTAAGCAGAGAAATTTGCATTGTGCAACAATCCCTGCATTTATTCCAGCGTCCATGTCGGCATAATAATAAACAATGTGAGCTGGGCTTCATCCGTTCTCCTTTTATCCTGTACACACACCTTCTGAGCCCCATCTGCAGTCAGCAACCTTTGAACCTTGACTTGGTGCAGGTGTGGTGACTTTTGGAGCAGCTTTGATGCTCCTCTGCTCTCTTCTGTATGGGCCTCCTCTTTATTTCTGGCACCTTTTATTTCTTTAAGCTACAAGCACAGGATGGGAGCAGAGAAGAAAGCCTGACAGAGAAAGAAAACTGAAGCTGCCATCCCTCTTTCTTAATTTTTAGCGCAGAGCTGAATGAGAGCCCATGTTGCAAGCAATCTTTCAGCATGATGTCATTTAAGCAATCAGTAGCCAAATTAACCAAAGAATTAGCATAGTATTAAATGAAAATACATAGTTTTGATATTTCCAATTTCATTCTTCGGTTTCTGTGTGCCGCCACACTGTAAGCACTTAAGCAGTCCGCTCGATAATGTCACAGCTTTTAATTAGCATTCATCAGACCTCAGCAGCCCTCAGGGCTTGTGTATCTACTGCACTCCGCCAGGACAAAATCTCCCATTAGTGTCCTCATCTCACAACATAAGGTCAACCCGGTGTTGAGTGACAGCAGAGGTGGCTGTGGCTGCGGTCGGCAGTGTGGCCTGTTATTTCCAACTGGGACTATATGTGCATGGCTTTCAATGGGACACACTGCAAATTTCCAAAACTGTCCAGTGTAAAGACTACCCAATAAAGGAATGCAGTTTCTGGAATTTAACCCTGTCCCTAACACGTGGACATGGAAAGAGCAGTGGTTAGCTAGTAGTTCACTTTGTCTTTTCGCTTTTGAAGCAGTCTTAGCAGTGCTATGCACACCCAGTACTGGTGAGTCCGAGCTGCTTTTAAGCTCAATAGAAGACCAGCTGCCTTATAGCAGGGTCTCGATAGGAATTGAGTGAAGGCTGGCCTTTGACTCTGTGTCTCACTCTCTCCCTTGGTGTCGCTGTAGGGAAATCTATGGCTGAAGCTGACTCATATTCTGCTGTTGTGACCATATGCCAAAAAGTGGAAAATTTTGCAAAATAAATAAAACGAGAGATAAGAGTGAGTGAATGGACTTGTGAGTGAGTGTGAGGCACAACAATGAAGAAAATAAGAAAATAAAATCCCCTGAAAAACAGTTCACAACAACTCACAAGACATCAAATCCAGACTAGGTGAGCATGAATTTAGTAATAGATTAATGTTGAGTCATCTATGTCGAGTCAACTTCTGGTTACACTCTAAGTTGTTCAAGCCTTCACCGGATTTCATCATCTACTTTTGTTGCATACCCCTTGACTACCCTTGATTTAGCCCAACACCTCAATTGTGTATAAAACGCTGCTAAAACAAATGTTTTATGATTTATGTATATGCCAACCAGTTGGGTACCGTAGGTTCATTCATGGTCACACTGCTCAGTTGGCTTTAGAGCGTTGGTTTTCAGATTATTGCATTCTATTCATGATGAGACATGGTGACCTCAACAGGTCAATAAATAAAAAGCATAAACCTTCAGCTATTGAAAGGCTGTCAAAGGAATGAAACTGTTACATATCATTCCCATTCAGCAGGATCACCTTCATGGACAGGGAACTGTTACGGTACAGAACAGGTCTCCAAGATGTACTACAGCAGTGTTAGGCTGCGTCGCTGCAGCAGTCTGATGCTGCGGTTGCCCTGAGTAATAAAGCCATTAAAAAGCTCTTAATCATACGCTGCGAGACCCATTATTCCAACTGGCCAGTCTTTTTATGCTGGCTTTTGATGGATACATTTGCTCTCTGACAGTGCAGCGGCACAAACACACGGCTTTCAGACGGAGATGTTGTGGTCAAAATAAAGTAGTCTGAACGAGAGGAGAAGGTCAGCATTTCAACCTTTAAAATGAACTTGTATTTTTCAAGGTCAACGGTGGCCTTATCTTACATACTGTTATGTCCATAAACTGAACCTTCCCCACCATTCTGTTGATGAGATTTATTTACAGTGTGATCCAGAGGAAGAACCCAGTAACGCTGCAGCCACCTCCCACTTGTACGTAGCCAAGGGTATAAATCGTACGCCGGATCGTCAACAGTACGTATGGATTTTAATCAGTCTTATTTGGAATGCCGAGCTGCCAGTTCTCTCTGTGTGCGTATCTGCTGGGAACCAAAACAGGCAGAAATTAATGAGAGAGGGAAAGGGCGGTGATCCAGCGGGTGTGGGTTAATTCAAGCCCTCAATGAGAAAGAAACAGAGTGCCATGGGGAGTAGGAACATGAAATGAAACATAAAGCTGGATTTTGTGGTGGATGCTATATGGCACTGAGTTGCAGTCAACTGCTCATAGAGAGATCAAGGCGTTTGAGTTTCATCATATATGTAAAAGAGGCTGTTCCATGTCTCTTCTAGTGCTGCTTAAATTTGATTACCAAAAGTGTCTGTCATGAAAAACCTTGGTCACACTTTTAAAACTAATGTTAATGAGCCCTTGGCAGGTTATTACACCCACCAGTCAGTGATGGCACTGGATTCAGATGGAGCCAGACATTAATTTAACCAGCATAATGAACACAGGCTGGAGCTCGGATACTGCCGCCCCGTGGGTGGCGCCGTTTCCCCGTTGCTATCGGGTTATGAGGTCAGTCTCCTGTCTGAGTTTCCATGGTCTCTTTGTGTCCGTCTGAGTGTCCTGAATGGCCACTATGAAGTAGGGCACGTACATGGACACTGAACTAGGCTACAGTGACCGATGGCTTGTGGACAAGTAATCATTTGACACTTTCATACAACAATTATCCACAATGTTTCTGCAGATTTTAAGATCTTATTTTGTGCAAATTTACATGTATTAGAATTACATGTATTTTTCTGCACAATAAAAGGATTTTTTTTTATCATAACAGGAACTCATCCAGTTCGAATATATAGATATAAACAAAAAAAAAATTGGTTGTCATCAATATGCAAGATTCATTTGGCCACAACCTATATACTTAAAAAAAACCCAATGCGATTCCAATCGGTCCACATGCAAATGAAAATGACCAGAATAGCAAAGCCAGAGGTCATTGCATCAGACCCAATGTTATGCAGTGTTCTCAGGGGTATAATTAATTGAGTCATTTAAAACGCTTTATGTTTTTGTGCATCTGAACATAATATTTTATGTAAAACAAAGATTAATTATAAGTATTGTGGCTTAAGGGTCACTCCGGGGATTTCTGGTAGGATTTTTCAGTCTTTCAAATGTATTCACAGAAACTCAGTGCAGTGTGTGTCTAAATGTGGATGAAACGGAAGAATGAAATTGGTTTGAACAAATGCTTTCCTGGTGATCACACTTATGACTTATGGCTAGTTGATTGCAGAATTTGATTTGCCATGGGACCGCTACACCATTCTTCCCGCACATGTCCAGTCCCCCAGCTTGGCTCTGGTCCATTTTTATCATCGCAAAGGACATTTTACTCTGCAAACCATGAACCAATTCATTTCAGCGGGTAGCACCATAATGGAAAGTAGCATCTGAAGACAAAGGGTTTCGGCCATGAGTAGAACCCAACAATGACATTCTGCTGCACAATTTTCTTTCCATTTCAAGACCCTCTCATTTTTCCACTGTGCTCACAAAACACAATTAATCTCCATTTATTTCCGAATTGAATTGCGCTATTTTTCATGGAAAATGATTTTGCATTAAAAATTCTTCATATGTTACAGCATATGCATTTTCATTAGGGTAACATTTTTCCTCCTCAAATGAAAAAGCTGTTTCAGTAATGGCTCATGCTTCATAACTCCCAACACTTTTCCCAAGGTTTTTTTTGGGGGGTTAGATTAATTTGGAATAAATTTGCAAGACAGTGCTAATGGCAAAAGAAAGGCTGACTGGGTTTTTCTTTTTTGTTAAAATGTGAGATTTCATTCTGCTTGACTGACATTTGTGTCTTAAAGTTCAGGCAGCAAAATATTGCAGAACCCTAGTGCAAAGGGCAGAGCCCTGCATTAAGACATTTTCCTGCACATAAACAAACTAGTGAGCAGCAATGCATCATGGGTTCCATTGTTCTGGAATGTTGCACAGTTCTAATGGAAATGTAGATTTTTGTTTTATTAACTTTTCAAACTTTCACCTATAATTTATTAAAGTATTATGTATCTGTCTGTTTATAAACTATGTAGTTGTAACAAGTACTTGGAGGGAAGGGAAGGGAAAATGGAATGCATGATAGTAGTAGAGCGACGTGATTGTCATAATTTGATAACCTCCACAGACTGCGGTGTCGTCTTGCCCAAGATGGTCTAACTGCGTAAATAATATGTTAATAACAAAATGATGTGGGAGCAGCGATGGTACAGCGGGCCTGCTGCAAAGGTGATGGGCTCCTCAAAAACAAGGATCGCTGCAAAAGTACAAAGCATAATGTCTCCTGAGGGGAAAATGTGGCAGAGCAAGTAATGAACTGTTCAAGAGGGAAATAAAACAATTTACAACTCCTGCTGAGGTCTATCATTTGAGGTGATGACTACATCAAAGAATAAAACTTAATCTGGAAACCACTCACATCAAAGACCACCTAGTAAGCATAACTTCTCTTCTTCTGCTCCTTTTTTGCTTTAGTGAATTTAAGATACGAATACCGTGACCGCTAGAAGACGTTCAAGGTGAGGGATCTGTGTTTCTGTGGGTTAAATTTGACATGTAGCAAAAGAATGTAAGCATAAAATGCCAAAAGGTTTGCTCTGAAGTTTGTTGCTGAAGTTTATGGACAGATTAGAGACTGGAGATTTCTAATACAAATGTTACATACCCTCACACTTAGTTCTCATCAAGATGTAAAATCATTATTGTAGTGGTTGTCATTACCACAAATATTGAGAAGATGTGACTTCACTACACTGGAAGGAAGAAGTTGCAAAGACATTAATTGAATTGGTTATTCAAGTTGTAAGCATGATTTTAATATTTTGCGCTCGGTCTGCTAGACATCAGTATACAAATCTCACATCAAATGAATAGCCCTGTGCACATGAACACACAGATCATACATATGTGTGACGTGAAAAACTGACAGACAAAGGCAGGACATTTTAATGAACATTTTTAAAGAAAACAAATCCTTCAACAATTCCTCAAAAGGAATCGAATCATAAAGATAGTTCCGGGGCTGATGTCTGAGAAACATTTACTTCTTCCAGTCAGTAGTGAAGCTTCCTATGGCTGGAGAGGGCTTTGATTACACAATTACTTCTTCGTGGTATATTCTCCATGAACCTTTTTCTCCCGAGTGAAAAGGGCAATAAGCTGGGCGGGTGGACACTGGACAAGTGGGGGGGTGGGGGAGAGGGTCTGTGACAGGTGATGAATGGAAATGGGAAAGAGACCTATCTGCTGCATCAACTATTCCGAAATGGGATTTTTAGAAGATAACCAATTACTGAGGGCCTGCCATGATACACCGGGAGCTCTGATAGGCAGGTCAGCCTCCCACTCTGCATCATGGGCTGCAGGCTGAGGGTGGTCCACCCGGCTCGGAGGACCTCCTTGCAGCTAGTAATATGAAAAATGATTTCACATACACTCCTGGAAAGTTCTACGTTTATTTCCCTCAAGTAAATCGACTCAAGTCAGCGGAAGAGATATCAATTATTTACGCTGGCATCTGATTGCCCACGGTAGAAACGCGGGTCCGTACGGTTCCCCCATGTGTCCCCCGGGCTACTCTTACCGTTCTTACAACTGTCGGACACAGAGCCTCGCAAAGTTCTGCACAATGCGGGTCCTACATGAAGCCCAGGTGGGCTTTTGTGAAACGCTGAGTTGTGTTTCCGGATGGGGTTCTGCAGCTGATACACACCACCGAGTCCGGCTCTGCTCCACACCTCAGCTCTGGCGAATAATTAAAACTCTACTTTCTTCTGTGTTTTTTTTCCTTTCACAATGGAATGTCAAAGTATTCCCTTGATGGCGGGGAAAGTTTTGCTTAGCTCTGGAACTTTTCCTGTTCTAGCGTGAGAATGTGGGACAGGCTTTTAGCTTCATGTGGTTCTTTGCAGTCCAATTTGAGTCTGGAAAGGGTCCCGACTTTGCAGGAAGCTCTGTGACTGTGTGAAGAGGCGCAGGCTGGATATTGACTGCTGGGGGGGTGCGAGGCAGCAATGAGCCTCGGGAGATGGCACGTTAAAACCCACGCCACCTTGCAGCTGCGCTGAGTGCATTTAATTCAATTACACCAGAGCCTCCCTCTGTCCAAAAAGAAAATGAACAAACAGGCCAAATCTGGTGAAATTCAGCTCGGATCACAGCTGCCAGAGCCAACAGGAGCCGTTTTTATAACCACGAGGAACAGGGAAGCTGTGGAAACGCCCGTGGGATGGGAAGCGGTGTGTTACTTCCTGTGAATAGAGCAGGATGTGTTTTGTGTGTCTTAGATGTCTGCTTTCTCTATCAACAGGTGCAGTTTGGCCTTCTGAAAGAACAAGATCAGAGGGAGGTCCAAGAAAACAGTTGCCGTTCTAGAAGGTGAGACATTTATCCTTCTTAGGACTGTTCTACATGAGTTTCATCAGTATACTAACTATTAGGGCTATCTTAAAATATTAATATATTATGATATTATTAATATATTATTTTATTTTTATATTTTGGTGAAAAAAAGCATTTCCTGTCCATTTAGCTATTTTTTCAATCATTGTAGTCTTCAAAACTAGTGAAGTAAAGTGATGTGATACACAGCAGCACAGCACACAGTGCACACAGTTAAATTTGTCCTCTGCATTTAACCCATCACCCTGAGTGAACAGTGGGCAGCCATGACAGGCACCCAGGGAGCAGTGTGTGGGGACAGTGCTTTGCTCAGTGGCACCTCAATGGTACCTTGGCAGATCGGGATTTGAACCGGCAACCTTCTGAATAACGGGCCGCTTCCTTAACCGCTAGGCCACCACTGCCACCACTGCCCCTATACAACCCTATAGGTCTTGTTTGCTCAATTCAATCAAACTGAATACCATTTACATTTACATTTACAGCATTTATCAGGCGCCCTTATCCAGAGCCACTTACAATCAGTAGTTACAGGGACAGTCCCCCCCTGGAGCAACTTAGGGTTAAGTGTCTTGCTAAGGGACACAATGGTAGTTAGTGGGATTTGAACCTGGGTCTTCTGGTTCATAGGCGAGTGTCTAACCACTAGGCCACTACCACCCACAATGACACTAAATGTCATAAACACTTTTGTATCGTCACATATTTGTTTATAGCTGGACAATTCAATTACACATTGTGTCCAAAACATTACATTCAAAGCCCTACAAAAAAGCCAGTAAAACCTGTTTCACATGAAGAAACCACAACTTCCTCTTATGTGAAACACGATGAGCAACTGTATTTAGGTGTCTGAGCGTGACATTTGCAGCACATCCTCATTACAGTTTGGGTTGATAAGGGCCATGATTTGACAGGTAAAACTTTTCTTTTAACTTGGGTGGTCTTTAGTAATATCATCATAATACAGCCATTTACACTGTACCCTGCACAAAAATGAAAACATCCTAGATCTGAATGAATGTAATATTCTTATTAAATGCTTTGTTTTTTTACATAGTTGAATGCATTGACAATAAAATCACACAGTAATATTGTAGCAATGGTTGGTGATGGGGAGAAAAGAGAGGCGTACTTTTGTAGCACCATGATGCCTTTTTATTAGATAGACCTCTTAGCAACAGGGGAGGCATTCACTTCAGATCACAACACACCCCCTGCCTGCTCTAACTACCCCCATTTCCAGGCAACAGCCCACTAACTCACCCAACACTCGCCCTAACGGGGAGTGACACCTTCAATGTGTCTCAGACTCAAGCACAGAGGATAAAAAGGTCAGGCAGAGGTCAGGCAGACGCCGCAAGACAACTGCTCGAGAGGACCGTTTGTTGGAGCTCCACGAGACCTGGACACCTGAAGTCCCTGTGTCAACCAGAACAGTTTCGAAAATTTGACTTTTCTGTCTTGATTAAATGATAAATGAAACGAATTCATTTCAGTGCATTAAACATAATTTTATATGAGTTATTTCTAAGACTAATTGATTAATTAAAAGTCAGGTTAATAGCAGTTGTGTGTCTACAAAAGTGACAAGACTTTTGTCAGGGACTGTATAGTATCAATGACTTTGTCTTGTAGGAACTGCTGACACACTCCAGCCACATGAGATCTTGCAACCCAGAGCCAACCGCTACGGCATATGGTCTCACAAAAAAGTCTGAGGATCTCATCTTGGTTTGAGAGGCTACCTCTCACATGGAGGGCTGTGTGCCCCCCCCAAAGAAATGCCACCCCACACCATTACTGACCATCTGCCAAACCGGTCATGCTGGAGGATGTTGCAGGCAGCAGAACGTTCTCCACGGTGTCTCCAGACTGTCATGTCTGTCATATGTGCTCAGTGTGAACCAGCTTTGATCTGTGGAGAGCACAGGGCACCAGGGAGAAGAGTGGCTACATTAAAAGCATTTCAAGGTTCTGGAGTGGCCTAGCCAGCCTCCAGACCTCAATTCAATAGATAATCTGTGGAGGGAGTTTAAAGTCTGTGTTGCCCAGCGACAGCCCCAAATTATCACAGCTCTTCATGCAGATCTGCATGGAAGAATGGGCCAAAACACCAGTTATAGTGTGTGCAAACCTGGTGAAGACCTACAAAAAATGTTAGACCCCTGTCATTGCCAACTAATTTTAAAGTAGTGAGGTGAACATTTTGCAAAAAATCTACATTTTTACATTCCGTCTCTCATGTCGTTTTACGTGGGGCAACTTGCACAATCGGTGGCTGGCAAATACTTTTTTTGCCCCGCTGTGTCTCTGGATGTAAATTCCTTATATAACGTGTTTAAGGCCTTGCGAGCGTGAAACCCCTCCACGGCAGCATATCTCCCACCGTGACCATTAGAGACATCAGCACAGTTTTTTTTTAATCCCCAGTGAAATTACACTATATAATTATGTGTTTATTTATCTGCTCTATTACTAAGGAGAGCTTGTTACGACACACTCCATTTTCCCCAACAAGCCTGCGAGGGTGCAGGGTAATCTTTACCCGTCACGCTACGCTTTGCCCCGTAGGAGATCACATCACTGTGCGCGACACGGGGCTTAACACTCAACTCAAATAGCTTTTACAGATTGTGTGTGTGTGTGTGTGTGTGTGCGCGCGCATCGCTTTTTATGGGTGTGTTTTTTGTCACATATTTAATGACTTAATGAAATGCTGAGAGGGGACTCTTAATTATGGCCTAGAGAACGGAGGTGAGGTGAATGCAAGAAGCTTTTGATCTCGACATTTCCAATCGATGGGGATTAGCGTCTCTGCGTTGCTTTGGGAGAAAGATCGCCTGATTGCCTGATTACTGGCGGTTTCATTCAGACAGATCAGGGTTCATGCCCGCTTGTCCGTAGCGTGAATTTCGTATTATTTTTGCGGTGAATGTGGGATATGTGGACATGGACGTGTTCCTTGTTTTCCTGTCTGTCGGTTCCCGCAGCTTTAATGACATGTCAGGGGTTGAGTCACAATGCATCCCTTTTCAGCAGGATTGGCCAGCAGAGTGGTCGGATGATTTATATAGTACTTTAGCTCAGGGCCTTGGAAAGATCGAAACTCAGCGACCTGGATAGACACTGAGGCGATAACTGATCCAGCCGGCTCAATAATGGATGTTTGGGTGCGATGAAGACCGGGACACCTGTCGACTCCGGATCTACCGCACCTCTTTACTCAATATCGGCCTCGATATCGGGTCAAACCTGTCGTCCCACCTCTCTGGGCTTGTCTCTGTAGCTCATCTGCCTTGACTGGGAAAGTACTGACAGGGGTGTCAAAGCTCAAGCAGCCTCATGGACTCACACAGCATATGAAAGAGAGACATGTGAGGGTGATCTGGATTGGAGAAGAACACACATCCAGAAGGACGTTTCTCTCCAGGCACATTTCACATTTTTACAACATTGCTTACTGGTTTCTACTTGTCACAAAAACATGTCTATTATAAGCATCTTTCAAGCAAATATTGAATGTTGTACAAGACATAGCACACTTTATGTGTTCAGTTTGCCTGTCACAATTCCTTTAATACAAGCACTACTAAAGTATCTGCATGTTTGGTTTGGTAGCAGAAAGGATTATAACAGAAATCACTTTTATGGTGTCCAATGGTGCTATGAACATTTTTATTATCAGGACAGAAGCCAGTGGTCATTAATTATTTAGGTAAATATTGCTTGTTGGTGATAGATACTGAAAATTCTCATTTACATATTTGTATATATATTTGTTTTAATTTTCACATAATAGTTCAGGCAGTTCTGTTTTTGCACATTTTGAGCTTGTCTGGCTTGTTCTCAGCCATAATGAATAGCACTCGATTTATGTTTTGTTCGTAAAATTGTGTTTTTGTGGAACAGAAATAAAATGGGTAGTAAGTTTATACATTTCAAGATGTGACCATGGTCCTTTTTTGTGAAATCTATATTTCAATTTAATTTCTGAGGATATACTTGACATGACATTATCAAACAAGCCCCTCACACTACATGGTGCTTTGAAAACAAAATACATATTACTAGCGCATGAGGAAAATACAGTCCTAGGTGAGTAACTTCACATATGTAAAGCAACACGATAAATGATATTTCAGCTTTTGCTACAGTTTTTTAGTGTAACTCATTTTAACAACACTGTCGTAAAAAATGCAAATAGAACGCAGCAAAACAAGCTAGTTGGTATTCGTAATTAAAAAGCATTTTATTTTTATTGCCAATATAAAACATAAAATGCATGCTGTAGCGAGCGTCATATAATGTATTTTCATGGCTGTGGATGTATAGTGACAGTACTAAAAAAATTAATTATGCCAGACCAGCATCTTTAATTAGCTTATTATGCTTGTACTTTATATATTACAATCAAATCACTCAAATGTTGTTTTCATTACATCACAGACACCGCTCTTCCTGTTACATGTCAGCCAAACTAAATTGTCAAGGTGATGTTTTAACGTAAAGGGTCGGAAGGAAAGGGATGTTTCTGGGAGGCAGGATAAAACGAGGGAGGGATGCTGCAGCGGGCGGGGTTGGTTAGAGGGCTAGCGCGCCCACTAGAGAGTAAGGTATTACTGTCAGGCGTCGGCGCTGACAGATTATTTGATCTAACGCTTAAGTGGGATTTTCTGTCAGCCGTTCAGACAGAGATAAGTTACAGTAGGAACACATAATTAAAACCCCATAAGATCCTGTAGCTGAGCTTCTGGAAGCCCTCCGCGTTCCGTCACACTTTAACTCTCTGCCTGGCCAAACTTTAAAAATTTGTTTAGCTCGGAACTTCTTTCCTCTGTCTGGATCGATGTCACGCAGCACATGCGGCAGGTCGCTCTTTCATCATCACTGAAACGTTTTTTTTTTTTTTTTTTCCGTATCACTGTGAGGCTTCACAACAGAAGAATGGAACGGAGCCCTGAGAGCGTTATGTAAGCAGCTCTTCCTGAGACAAATGCTCACTGTTAGTTGTACAGCGAGCAAGAAATGTGTTCGACTTGTAAGGAAGAAAGAGAGGACGGAGGAAGCAGAGGGAGGAAGGAAGGAACATGTATCACATTGGGCACCTCTCCTTCAGCATTGGATCAGAAAATGTACAATGCATTGATGAAGGAATCTTTTTAGGAGTATTAGGAAACAGTTTAAATTTATATTTACTTTTAGAGCATTTATCAGACGCCCTTATCCAGAGCGACTTACAATCAGTAGTTACAGGGACAGTCTCCCCCTGGAGCAACTTAGGGTTAAGTGTCTTGCTCAGGGACACAATGGTAGTAAGTGGGATTTGAACCCACTAGGCTACTACCACCCTGTTCAGGTTCACAGCAAGTCTTTTTAAAACAAAAGTTCCACTGCATTATTTTCTGAAGGTTAAATGAGTTTTTTTTCACATAGCCTGTTGATGCATACACATTGCTTATGCTTTATCCCATTCTGGCAGCTAATTTAGCAGGCCTAATTGAGTGTTTTGTAATTACAAATTTTCTAATGCCACTCCATGGCGCGGATGATAGTTCATATTATACTGGTTAGTCTAGCATAATGTTAGTTGAACTGTGATCCATTTAATTTTCAATTGTATGCCCACACCTATTAGAGGGAGTGTAATTAAATAACGATAAAGCTGCTGCCACGCTGCACCGGGGCACCGCGGAGCGGAAGCCACAGATTTGCAGCTCCTCTGGATCATGGCTGTCTGCATTCTTACCTCTGCAGCGTCTAAGGACCTGCCGAAACAGGGAGCGTGGAAAACGCTGGAAATGGGTAGCGTCCAATGATCCTGAAAGACAAGGCAATTTGGCAGGTGTCAGAGGAGTAATGAGAACAGAATGGTAACGCTGCAGACCTGTGGTTGCCTTGCTAGGGGGGGAGGAAAGGGGCGAGCCGGCGAGGGGTCGTATCCCGCGCCGGAGTGCTCGTGTCGAGGTGTTTTGCGCATTAACCTGTGCAAATAGAGGTTATTGAGCCTCTCTATCGCCCCTCTACTCGCTGTTTAGGGGTGTCTGACACTCAGCAGGCGAGGGAGGGCAAAGGCCAGAGATTCGGGAGCGCAGTCTAGACGTCTTCATTCATTGGTGTCCCTCCAACCAATCAAACTGGCAGATACAGAAGAGTGCGGCAGTCGAGGAGAACGAGGTTTCGATCATATTCTTGATCGGGGCCAGAGATCACACAGTGACACCAGACATTCTGACCCGAGCTCAGAAAACCCTGCAGCATAAAATGTAGATCGTGTTGGCTGGGTGAGACATGCACAAATGTTGATTTACAAAGACACGAGTGTGTTTTACAAGACAGGGGGAGGGAACAGAAGGCCTGGAGCGTTTTCCTGCCCCCCTCCCTCCCCCTCGCCCTGACCAGCAGAGCCCGTAAAGATATGCAGAGCGACTTGTCGGCATTACAGCGCTGAAGCGCCGCCCCCCCAGGGGAGCTCCGAGACGCTGTGATCAAGCCCAGCACCGGGGAGGGGGCCGACATCAATGCTGCTCTCATATATAATGCAGAACGCTGTGTAATAGCTTGTGTAACTGTCTTTTAAGAGCTTCTCTTTTCTACGTCTATGCTTCTTGTGAGCGTGACCGAGTTCCGTCAGATGGAAAGTAAAACAAATCAAATAAAAAAAAACAAGTGCTCCTCAGATTTAAGGTGAACTCTGCGAAGCGAGGTTACGCAAGCAGCCGTTTCCGTTTCTCTTTCTTTTATTAGCTTAACCTGAGAGAAGTCTGGGCATCAGACAGGAACATGAAACTGGACATTTTTTTTATTATTCATTCATCTATCATCTGTATGCATGAAGAAAAAAATAAGGTGTCCAGTAAGAGACACAAAAACGTTTGTTTTTCACCATGGCTCATGTTCACTATGGTCATTAGTAGTAATAATAAGCAACAACAAATTCACAGGCTGAACAAATGGCAGCAGTAAATGCAGCATTTCCCGATGTGAATATGAATAGTTCTTATTTCATATGTGAAATGTGAAAGTGAAGTGATTGTCGTTGTGAAACACTGCAGCACAGCACACGGTGACACAACAAAATGTGTCCTCTGCTTTTAACCCATCACACTTGGTGAAAAGTGAACTGCCATGGCAGGTGCCTGGGAAGCAGTGTGTGGGGACGGTACCTTGCCCACTAGGCAACCATTGCCCCCTGTGGTGGGTATGTGTCATCAAATTTGTATGTGACATCAAATTTGGGTGAAAGACTGTTCGGTGCAGGTGAGTCCATAATAAGCAAAGCAAATCAGAAAAGTGAAAGTGAAGTGATTATCATACAAAGCAAGCACAGCACACTGTGACACAACGAAATGTGTCCTCGGATTTTAATCCATCAACCTTGGTGAGCAGTGGGCAGCCATGAATGGCGCGCTAGGAGCAGTGTGTGGGTGTGGTGCTTTGCTCAGTGGCACTTTGGCAGATCGGGATTCAAACTGGATTGGGGTCGCTTCCTTAACCGCTAGGCCACCTCTTCCCCTTTTTTTTTGGGGGGGGGTATGATGTCCATATGAACATATGTTACTTTCCTGGTTGTAGCAAGTTGTAACGATCTAGTGGGATATGAGCAGAGTGGCACAAAGTCAGTGATAATGTTGCATTACCAAGGAAAAGGAAAAGGAAATCTACTACAAGCTCAGCGGAACCAGAGGCCTAAGGGGGGGGCAAAAAAACAAACAAAAATACAGCCTGACCCTGCTCCTTAGGTAACTGTCCCTAATGAAAATACAGGCGGTGGCAAATGACCTACTACCCGAGAGTGTCGAACAGATGTTCACCCTACCTGCAGAAACATGCCCTGATCCACTGATCCCACACTAGGAGGAGAATAACAGTACATGGTAGGAAGTGTGAGGTTAGTCATAACAAATATGTACACAACCACACAACAATACACCATAGCATTCAGATAGAACAATGTGGGAGAGAAGGAGTTCTCACCCAAGCGCACCACATTTTTATCACTAGGACTCCACCCATGTCTTGGCTGGTGGCAGGTTCTGATTGGCCCGTCCGACGACAGGCTGAGAGAGTCCAGCAGACAGCAGTCCTTTTGTGCCTGCGAGTGTGTTTCCTTTGAAATGTAGATGGATTGAAATGTAAATGAAGTATTGTATTTTTTGTTCCATATGCATCTGACATGTTGAGCTGCAGCTTTGGTTGCAGCTTTTAAAACACAAAATCAGCATGGGTACAAACCTGTGCGGTTTGTAGCATCCCTTTTACTGATGACTTTCCTAACAATTGTCTCGATCTGAATAAGTGTTCGGTTCTTTGCATGAACAAGGCCGCTGCAAGCCATCAGAGACGAGAGCAGCGGTTAGGCCAGAAATTCTAGTAGTTTTTCACCCAATGAATGAAGAAAATTAGGAGGCAGATGGTTCAGTCATGTCCGGATGTCTGTAGCCTCAGTGACACCAAACGCTTCTTTTTGGGTCACCTTCAAGCATTTCACAATAAGGTCATGTTGCCACCTCTCATAATCTACGACTATGGATGAATAAATAAAGTAAGGATATGGACCAAAATGCAAATAATGCCCTAGATTTGATTTGGAATAACTCATGTTTTACGTTAAGTGTGGCAACAAATATGTTTATGTTGACAAGGAAGAGAAAGACTCCAGTTTATTGGCTCTGGTGTCTCTTTTGGAAGCTGCTAAGATGGTGTTTAAGTCTGGGAGAAAACAAGACAAGCATCAGTGTTGGTTAAATGCTATCTTATCCTATTTCATCTGTGTGCAGCATCTGTTTTTCACTGCAGCATCTCCATGACACATTAAATCATGTAGGCAGGAAAGGGGGATTGCAGGAGTTGTGTTTCTGCGTTGCTATCGTACCGTTACAAATGCACAATTTCCCGATGCAATGTGCAGCGGACAAATAAGACCATCTGTTATCTTAGGAAAAGGTTAATGCTCATCCTGACCCCACAGTGCTGTACCTGGCCATAAGCCATTCCTTATCGCTCATCAGCTCAGTTGTGGTGCACGTCCTCTGCTTCCTCCTCAGGCCGTGTCCAGAAATCCAGATACGCAGGGTTGCGCCAATAAAGACAAACACAGTTCGGCAAATTCAGCAATTTTGCCAAAAAAATAAAAAAATTACAATAATCCTATTGCCTGAAGGGACTGTACACTGCTAAGGCAGGTTGTGACCTGCAGGCTTTTAACTTCTGTTGCATCGGTAGACGATTAATGGAAACTGAAGATGTGCAATAGGCATTATTTCTCTTCATGGAGTCCGGTCACAGATCTTGCACTTCCAGACAATTCAATCTAATAGAAGCAAGTGATAGGACAGGTAGAAAATGAAGGCTAAAGTCGTTCATGCAATAAGGGGAATGTATTAAATGCGTCTCTGGTCTTTTTTTAATATTATGTTCATAGAAGCATGACATGCATTGTCGAGACACGATTGGCCTTGAGCCTGTACTAGAATGTACATTAACTTTACTCCAGAGTGATGTACAAAGCTCTGTTTTAATACGTATTTTAAATTTCTGGCAAAGTTAGACAGACAAATTTAGATGGTATGTTTTAAATTTTAAACGTTGCTTTAACAATGTTTCATGAGTGATTGGGACAGCATTTAGACACCCGTATTCAGAGCATCTTCCAGGGACAGTCCCCCTAGAGACACTCAGGGTTGAGTTGAAACAAACAAGAATGCAAGGAAATTACCTGGGAAAGCAATTCACAGGACCCTTCACAAGCACATCCTGAGAAGGAACCCAGATCCAGTCCTACATTAGAAACTAGAAACAGGCACAGGTATCCTGTCAAGCTTTCGAAACAAGACAAAACGCATAAAATAAAAAAAAATTATAATAATAAAAAAACTAGCTGTGGCAGGGGATAAAGCTTCATTCAAAGTTGAAAGAAAATCAACACTTTTCGTCCGCCTCACCTGGTGCCTAGATTTCATTGCGTCTTTGTTCACGTCACACTGAGAAAATAATTTCCTGATGAGCTCTTCTCCTGCAGAGCATTCTGATTGCAGAGAGAAGTCTTTACTCTCACACACACACACACACACACACACACACACAAATGTATGTGCCTATAGACAGCATGAATGACAGGCCAAAACGCAGTGTTGTGCATCTCCCTGCTGTCAGGTCTAATTACAGTCCTGGCATGAGGGCCATCATTACCAGAGTGAGAAGAAAAATGGTCACTACAATCCTACTCTTAAACACTATATGAGGGGATTGGGAAAGCATGAGGGTCCCAGATGTCTGGCTTATGCCTAAATGAGAGTTCTGCTGTCTATCATCCATGCCAACCACTTTCTCTGTGGGTGTCGCTTCGCCATGATATGGAGTCTGCAGGAAACTTTCCCAACACTTTTACCCACTTACATAGTTGCATCATGCTGTCTGCATGACCTGGACTGATGGCCTATCAACAGAAGCAAATACTTTAATCTGTTCAAATTAATACATAATCAATACATATTAATACATTTGACATGCTGAACATGCTATGAATGTTGAGTATTCTACCGATTTCTAGTACTGGTGTCAAACACGTTTGAATATGGGGCATTTTCAGCAGTCACAAAACAAAGGGAAACCACCAGACTTTACAGACTTTACAGACTTGGTTCAGTCCTTTAACCCACAAGGTTACTAGTTTTTGCATCAAAATTATTTCTTGCATGGGTGTAAAAACTAGTTCCACTTTTAAACGGTTGTAGTATGCTGAAAGCCAATAACAGCAATGACTAAGTATCATCCATTTCTAACTTGATGTCAAGTCTACAAAAGAAAACCAAAAAAAGACACAATAGAAACAGTAAGGCACACTGTGGCACGAACAGATTTAAGCAGACACACACAATCATCAATCACGTAATACAATACAAAGCAGTGCATTCTATGTCACTGTAGAAAATAAGCTAGAACATGTAGTGCTGATTTTTTTCCTTCTTTATTCTGCACTTGCTCTCAAAACCCCAAACTTTCCTCCTCGTCAGAGCTACAAAGCATAATGGACTTAACAGCACAGGGGAGCAATTTCAGTTAATGGGAAACTTCTCACCGACTCGTACAGGCAGAGGGTCTGCAGAGCCGAGTGCAGAGCCGTCAGACAAATGCGTGTGAGAAATTAAGAGAGTCCAGAACGACTGTACACGCCGTGAGCTGCAGCGAAGAAGAAACATTTCTCTTCAGTAGAGGAAAAGAAAAATTCACAGAAAGATCAATCTAAACTTCCATCATTATACATCATTAAGAGAGGTAATGGTGTATCATTATCTGTATTTGTATCATTAAGTTTAACAAACAAACTCACCTGAGGAATCATTTCTAGAGGTATTTTTTATTCAGATAAATGTACATTTTTTAAAAGTAGAGACACATTTCACATAATTGAACCCAATGGAGGAAAAATAAAAATGACAAATTCATAAATTTTCTTCTGCATCAAGTTCCTTGTGTGAACTAGCTAATGGGTTCTAAATCCTGCCAGTCCCCCTTACAGATTGCTTTTCTTGTTACAAGAGGCCAGCTTTGCAATAAAAATTGCCTCAATCCACACAAATCCATTCTACATATTGAGATAATATTATATTGAGCAAGAGTTCAGTATTTTAACTGCCACATACTGTCCTATGCTTGATAATAATAACTGCTGCAGTCACATTGGTTGATTTGCTTTGGTTTTGCTTAGTTGTAGAAGCGAAATATCCCGTTTACATTTTAAATGCACTGATTGAGCCCTGAGTGAAGAGTTATGAGCTGCCATGTCCTCTGCCCATGCGCTAAAGATAGAACATGTCGAAGCGGAGAACTCAACCCCTGCCCCCAGGCTCTGTGCCCTGGAATCAGTCCCTTAGTTTGACTCATTTCACAGTTTTCTCATGTCCACAGCCATGTCAAAGATAGAAAGGATTAGGGCGGAATTAAATCGGTAAAACTGAAGCTCTGCCGAATCCATGTATCAACACAACATTACTCTCTTAAGGCAGGATCAAATATTTGACATTGTGAGGAGAAATAGCGTAAAGGGTTTATTGAGCGCGATTTTTCCAGACACCAGTGCTAATACAGATCAGTTTGTCTCCATTTTTTTCTATTATTCTCTGTCTCTCAGGATTCCTGTCAGTGGTGCTGAGAGAACCCCCCAGGTGTGTCCCCTCTAATGCTGTGTGAAGACACCACGATGCTGAGCGGCTGCCTTGTGGGACTGGCGCTTGTGCTTCTCGGCGCCCACGCTGCTCCTCCAAATGATGGCAAACTCGTACGGACAACCAGAGTCAGACGACAGGCTCCAGACAACGGCGCTCCCCCGGGCAACCAGACGTCCACAGAGCAGCCGATGGTCTTCAACCACGTCTACAACATCAACGTCCCCCTCGAGTCCCTGTGCTCAGTGGACCTGGAGTCCGTGCCCGGCCAGGAGCCGAAGAGTGGTACCACACCCACCGAGTACACAGAGCAGACGCTGGACTCCGACACCCAGGTGACCTTCACCCACCGCATCAACATCCCTAAGCAGGCCTGCGGCTGCCCAGCTTCAGCCACCATCCAGCAGCTGGCCACTCGCATCGAGATGCTTGAGCGGGAGGTGTCCCTGCTCCGTGCCCAGTGCAGCTCCAGCTGCTGTGGAGAGAGCTCCGCCATGGGTGAGTCGCGCCTCGCTTCCATTCGTGCATTCAGCATCTGTTTTTTTTTTGTACAAAGTGCTATGCAAATGAGGCCGTGTACTCTGCTAGCATCAGTAACAGGTTCGAATGGCAACGCAACAATGGAGACCGTGCCAAAATCACGGTGAAATGTGTGCAAGATCACGTGTCAGTCGGAGACTCTCAGCATGTTGTGCTCTGTCAGCAACTCCAGGCTCTGCAGCTCTGCAGGGGAATGTGTGCAGCGCCTTCTTCACGGAGAGAGGAAGTTATGTGTGTGTTTCCGTCATCTCTTTTAACCAGCTGAGCCGTATGTGCAACTCTGGGCGCTGCGCTGACACTGCAGTTTCAAAGAAAGAATATTTGAGATACGACTTATGTGATTGAAAACTTATTTTTACGGTGCTGTGCTGAAATAGCTATATAGTCATTCATGAAATCAAATTACTGTTTAGCGTGTGGAATTTTAAATTAATTACTCAATTACTCAAATTAAGTAATATAATTCATTATTAATTACTCAAATTAAGTAATATAAAGCATCTCCTCCAACGGGGTCTTGACATGTTTTCATTTCCAGGCCTAGTTTCAGCTCTCCAAGAAGTTCACTGAAAACTCTGATTTCTTAGTTTGCTTTTCAAAGAAGTGTCTATTCAAAGTACAGATTTTCAGATGGACGCATGTCCCCATTGTGGCAGAAGCGTTTTTCAAAAATCTCAGGACCAGAGGCAGACCCCCTTTCACCATTTTGCCGTTTTTGATTGGACATTTGAAGATTTAAATTTGCATGGTGTGCTGTCACACAAAGCGACTGACTGATTGTTTGAGGTGCTAATTGCTAATCGAGGGTCATCCAGTCTATTTCTGCAGTGATTGCTTATGTTATATTATGCGTATCGAGATGATAAGGAGTTGAGGTAAGCCTGGCAACATTTCTGTGGAAGTATTAGAATTCCTGTGAGGAATTCACCGCAGAGGTGTTGGTTTGGTGTTACATCATAGAGCCACTGTCTGCCTGAGCACGTTCCCACCTGCAGTCTGGGGTTAGAAGAAGCCCAGTGGGAGGCTGTAAAATGGCTGACGCACACAAATGGCTCTTACTCTTAGTGAAAAATGAATGCTGTGACGAGGCGGACCATATGCCTTTTAATGATTTTGAAAATAGTTTATTTATTGATTAATTCCGGCGGCCTTGAGTCGTGTTAAGTAGTTCAAGTCGCACTGAGGAGAGTTCAAAAGAGGTTGGGGAATAAAACAGGACAGAAGCACAACATGGGCTACTTGCATCCGAGTGCCGAGGCAGCTGATTTAGCCAATTAGTTCAGCCTTGTGGCTGAAGAAGTGAAATCAGCAGCAAACTCAGGCGTCTGGAATATATAAATACTGGAGAAAAGGTTTCTGCTATCCAGGTTTGGATAGGCAGGGTGTACAGCTGAAAGAAATTCTGGACAAAAATCCTTGGGAAGGGAGTGATGTTTTGTACATGTCTACAGTGAGCGTGTATGTGTGTGTTTGTGCTTGTGCCTTAGGCCGTCTGGACTTTGTCCCTCACTGCAGTGGCCATGGCTCATTCAACCTGGACATCTGTGGCTGTGTTTGCGACGAGGGCTGGACGGGAAAAAACTGTTCCGAGCCCCGATGCCCAGACAACTGCTCCGGTCAAGGGGTGTGCATGGACGGTGAGTGCGTGTGCGACCGCGATTTCGCTGGGGAAAACTGCTCCGAGCCCCGTTGCCCGGGGGACTGCTCCGACCGGGGCCTTTGCATAGACGGAGAGTGTGTTTGCGAGGAGGCCTACACTGGCGAGGACTGCTCCCAGGGCCGGTGCTTGAACGACTGCTCAGACCAGGGCCTCTGCGTCAATGGGACCTGCCAATGCCGCCCGGGCTTCATCGGAGAGGACTGTTCCATGGTCTTCTGCACCAACAATTGCAGCCAGAAGGGCTTCTGTAAGGACGGCTTTTGCTCTTGTCAGGAAGGCTACGCAGGGGATGACTGCTCCTCAGGTGAGCTTTACACTTCATCTGTTTTTCAATAGGCTTTCACTTGTCTCTAGAATGTACAATCTAGGACAGCTTTCTCCTGATACAATTTAAAGATAGTAACGAATGAAACTCAGTTGCTTAACTTTTTTTTTATATCCTGTACATAGTACATTTGTCATGTACACTGTCTACAAATAGACTTGGACTTTAATGCCAGCAAACAAATCAATTAATCAATGCATTAAGAATGCATTATTATGTCCAAAACACATTATTCAGCTGGCTGTTTGTGAAGAATTGAAAATGTTTATGCAATAATAACAAAAATAAATAAAAATAGATATAAAATGTAAAATGGAAAGCAGGCACATGGTGGATGTTGATATTTAATTCAACAATTAGAGGTATTGACTGACCTCAGGGTTTTACACACGTCACCTCACAGATAAAGGTGGTGAAGGGGCCATTATCAGTGTTTACTCTGTTTGAAGCACGGCTGTAAGCATCATTTTCATGCCGATTAAAAAACATGTAATATAACTGCGTGATCAAGAACACATACAGCTGGCGTGATCATAAAAATAAAACATCGCATCGTTATTCCAAAAACGTTCATGCTGAGAAATCCATCAAGGTAAAGCATTGCACTCCAAAAAACAAAATAACAACGAATACATTTCACCCTCAACCTCTCACAACCAAAAGTCAAATAAGCCCCCCCGCCAATACTCTCCAGAATCAGCTACTGTAAAATTGCCGATGGCTTATGGTGTAACAGCATTCATTTGTCAAAAGTCACATCCTCTGGTGAAGAAGTGTCACGTTAGCCAAGCCAGGGCATTTTTTGAATCGCGTTTACTTGGGTTCGCTGCTACTGCTTGGGAAAGGATCACTGACGACAGCTGTCAGCAGCCCCCCTCCCACTCAAAAGAAAAGAGGAAAAAAAGAACAAATCATATTACCAAGCTCCACGCTCTCAGTCTCATTTTCCTCAAGACCTATCTGAGACAGAACTGCTTATTTCACTGCAATTAGGGGGAAAAATAGCAAGAGTGTACAAGGGAAAGCTGGTCGTATACAGAGGAACTGTCTTCCTCTGTTCAGGCTCTGGCCGAACGGTGCATGGCACTTGATTTTATGCACTGAGAGGTGAAAAAACACGTCTGGCTTCACTCTTTCTATTACTCATGCTCATTTCATTGTATGATTAAAACCATTCCATCCCTTGAATTCTAAATGTCACTCATAGTGAAAATAATAATAATGAATATTGAATGTAAATTTTTCACATACAATGTTAGAAATAACAACGTTATTACTACATTACACAAATTGATTGACACTAGAAAGCAGAATTAGGGTTCTGCTTAAAGATCATAATGCAGTACTGGAAAAGTATGTCCTATTTTCTGATAATTAGCCTTCTGGTCTTAATTTAAAAGCTTTAGATCACGAGTGTAATTTTAGATTTACCTTGCACTAGACATTTAGAAACACTTACCACCTCCCTCTTACCTCCTGGGTGATGCATGACTTGGGCAGAGGAAATTAGTGACATGCCTTGCACTTATGAATAGAAATAGAAGTTTTGCCCTCAGTGAATTCATTTTGCATGTACTACTGAGGACTGAAGACAAGGACTGAATTACAGAGGTTTGGTAAAGAGGTTTGGTGCTGTTTCGTTGCAAGGAGAAGCTCAAAAATGACGACCCTTTTCAACACAGGCATGAGGAACCTTTTAACAGTTAACAGCTTAATCTCTGCTCTGTGAAATCCATTCAGTGCTGAGTTAAATAGAGTATTGATTTTTTTTTTCTGTTACACTTTTCCTTTTTTCACGTCAGTCTTCAGGACAGCTCCCCTTTTTAACCATTCATCCCTTCAGCTGAACCCCTCGGCACTGAAAAAAAGAAGAAGTACGCATACGATCTAGCAAATGCAAACGATTTTGTTCGAACCTCTGGGGAACCTGCCTCACGTTTTCTCTGGCTGCTCTCTATATTACTTGCTAAGGAAAAAATCCCACATGCTGCATGGAGAAAAGACTGTTTGAAGTTGAAAGAAAGCACTCTTCCCTATTAGCACTCTCACTGAGAAAGTTTGAGTTGAATCTTAATGGCTTGATTGTGTTTTGCCCTCTTGAGAAAGTTTCAGTACATAATCCCATAATAAAATAAGTCCCTCATCTTTTACTACTGTGATATTTCTACTGGCTCTAATCATGTATAACTAAATATAACCCACATTACAGTCCCAGCCAACACATGTAAGGTTGCGAGACGTCTGGGAAAGAAAAGGTTAATCACATTTGGTGTGTTGCTGCAGTACATTATCAAATAGTTTTTTAACATAGTAGATTAAATAAGTCTGTATAGCTGTCATGAGCATTTTCGCTCTTTATTAATTGTCCTTCAAATATTTTAATTTTTTTAAAGCAGGAATTAATCTAGTTTAGTAATTCACAGAAGGCATGTTAATTTACATTGAACCCTATATCACGTTAATAAGAAAATGCATAAAAATTAATTTAAAACATTTCTTCATGCTTTACCAAAGATACTGCAGAATGCCTGCAGGGTTTCTTTCTTGATCTCTTACTCTCATTACGTTTCTGTCTCTACGGAGTGCTAAAAAAAAAATTCTGGCACAGTTTATATAGTTTGGAAGGAGCTGCTAAGATGGAGATTTCTGGAACTTTCAGGAGAGGAGCAATACCTGCAAAACCACAGCCGAACTTACTTCTCATTTACGCCAGGATGTTCCTTTGCTTACTAGTCTAGCTCCAGTAGAACTTGGTTTTAGAGAATTCTGGGTCTACACTAAGATTAAGTTGACCATTTAATAGCATCGCTAGCTGCTTTTGTCAGAGCTCCACCATGTAATGAGGGTAGATGACCCTGCACCATGGCCTCTAAAAAACAAGTCCATGGAAGTGCAGTGGTGTGACTGAGTCTCTGAGAGCTAACAAAGCTTAATGTGACTTAAAACCATTCAGGCAGCTAACAGGGGATCCTGCAGGACCTAATGAGGACCCAGAAAGACTGATGAGGCCTGGAAGCCTGGGCCTACAGGCCAACACGGTTGGCCCAGTGCCTGAATCCTCACTCGTTCTCTCTCACCCCGTTTAATGTCTGATTAATGAGGAGCCATAAGGGTGGTCTTGTCTTTGGGCAGTTGAGTCAGATGCGCTCCACGTTTTTCAGAACGCACATGGCAGCCCTGGGGTGTCCAGTCTCTTCCACGCCACACCAGCAAGTATGCGGTAGACTAATTGGCTGGAATTCGCTCCTTGAATCGAGTTCTTGTTGGGGTTCCTTTTTACGAGAGCAGAGTGGGGACTGAGTGATGAGTTTCAGAGTGGCTCTGGCAGATTTAAGGGTCAAACCTTGAGAAGAAGCAAGCAGAGCTACCATCTGCTGTGTTTGTGTGGAAGGAACTGAAATAACTCCTTGAGGCTTCAACGACTCCCTGGAGAGGACAGTCCTGCCGAGAGCACCTTCTCAGATGAGAGACTTCTCTCTCCAGACCCTATTTCTCTCTCTCTCTCAGTGATAATGTGATCTGTTTATGTGATGCTTGTTTGCATCCTGTGCTGATGCCCCCTCCAGATGATGGCTTGGCTCAGCTTCAATTGCCCCTGTGGAAAATCCATCAAACTGTGCTCTTAAAAAATTCCACATGAGAAAGATGCGCTCTATTAATTAACAAGAACATCTCTCCACACCTCACAGTCACACCCCCCATGAACCTGCGAGTCCGAGGCGTGACGGAACGCACCGTCGACCTGGAATGGGATGGCCTGGTGGTGCTGACCGATTATCTGATTACCTACATGCCAAGCAGCCCTGGCGGTGTGCAGCTGGAGATCAGGGTCCCGGGGAACATTACCAACAGCACCATTAAAGAACTGGAGCCAGGCATCGAGTACACCATCAACGTCTACGCCGTGCTCAATAACGTCATCAGCGTGCCTGTCACCACTCAAGTGTCAACGTGTGAGTACATGCGGCCATTTCAGGCGTTGTCATCGGTGCACACTCTCTGTTTGCCATGTTCAGTGTTTTGTAAAAGCCCAAAGCCAAATGTACAATGGACATTTTTACCTATTTAATCTACTAAAAGCATTTTGTACGTTTACTATTTGTTCTACATGCCCTGGTCCTTTTGTAGCTTAATGTACTTTAGTGTAACTAGCCATTATTAGTCAATTTCATTAGGATCAGTAGACAAACACTTGCATTGAACATTATAATCTGGCATATGGTCATTTTTTAATGAGAAGCACTTTAGTAAAAGACACATGAAAATTACTTAATGACTTAAAAGCTTGATTTCAAGGACTCTCAATCTGAGGCATGATTATGTTTAATTTCAGTGGTTGCGTAGGAGGGTCAACAGTCTCCCAGTTGTCCTGGTACTTGTCTTTCTATAGTTTAAAGTGCTGCAGTATGTGGCTCAAGGACTCACTTTCAAAATTGCATTTTGATATATTATTTCAAAAAATGGATCTAGAAGCTTTCACCACAATGGAACTTGAAGCTTTCACCACAAAAGAAAGTGAAAGACAACAAGAAAAATCTCCAAATGCATACGTGTTTGATCATGGTAAAAAGGCAAAATGAAATGGTCCACTGTAAGGCACAAACAAGAACTGCGCCTTTGGAACAATTGTCCGTCTTTGCCATGGGGACATGATTAGATGGTTGCCACCTGCTGAGCAAAACTGCCATATTGGCAGATTGCTGTAGGGCATTTGTTTACTGATGATGCTTGTCATCCATATGCAGCCAAGAATAGACCCCCCCACCCACCCCCCCTATTTACAGCAAACATACCATTATTTGTCTTAGGCCCGTGGGACCACCCCCACCAGACAAATCATTTGCCTCTGACATTAAAGCTAATTTAAAAATAATGGAAGCCGATGAAGATGTACTCAATTGCTCAAGCAGGAGTGACAATGAGCGGCTGCATCGCTAATCTGAGGTTTAGTATGAAGGCTCTCTTCTCAGCGATTAAGGGGGGAAATGATTGTTATGCAGACCAGGGGGATGTACTGTGGGTTTGCATGCTGTGTCTGGCCACCACTGCATACAACTTTGCCCTTCCCTCCCTGGGATGGGGGGAGCCGTGGTTGTCTTCCCTGTGAGCAACATTGATTTATTGGGCGCACTGAAAATGGGGACCATGATCCATAAATCCTTACATTCCAGATCTCTCCAATCCAGACGGTTTACTCTTCAAATCCATCACGGAGACTTCAGTGGAGGTCCAGTGGCAGCCCTTCGACTACCTGTTTGATGGCTGGGAAATAAGCTTCATCCCCAAGGTGAGGCTTTGTGTTTGTAGGCATGCTGGGATTGATTCTGCCTCGGGCTACAATGCCTCATTGGAAAACATGAATAAACCTGAATGCCGAATGCTGGGAGTCTGAACAAGCTGTTGTTCAGTAGAAGCAGGGGTGTGAAAAATATGCAAGTTCATTTTAACGGACTATACAATGTGTGCTGCAGGTAGTTAGTCTGCAATTTGTTGTCTTTTTCTTTCTTTTATGTGTGAAAATCTTTACCTATTTTTCAATTAGATGAATTCTGAAGGAGTGCTTCCGCCACATGCGATGCAGACTGTTGTTTCTTTGTACCGTACATTGAGAATATTGATAAGGGCTCACAGTGGCATGAGAATATGGCACTGTTAGTGAAGAGGAAATGAGCAGCAGAGGCAGCAATGAACAACTGTTGTCTCATTTCCAGCATTTGGCTTGTAGTATGCTTGTATCCAGTAGACAGACAGAGACACAAATAGCATTTTTTTTTTTTTTTTGCTATTTTGACAGTGGAGAAAATATGTTATATCCAGAATGGACCTCTGAATAATAAACCATTCAAAATGGTTTATCCCCTCTCCATTATGGTGGTGTGTCTGCCTGTGAAAGCAGGATGGTTTTTAGTCAAGAAAACAGACCTGCTCATATGCAAAGGCAAATTGTATGAATCCATCATGCACAGGAACATCATTGTCCCATCTAATTATAATAGTGAACCGTATGCACCATGCACACATTTAATGTAAAGTAGCAGATAATGAGCAACACAAACCATGTAAAAAATGTACTGCTGAAACTTGGACTGAGAAAAGCAGTGTGGAAAAACATGCTTTAGAAAGTCAAACTAGAATGGAAGGTCAACAGTACAAAAATTACATAAATGGAATAAGTGGGAAAATTCCTAAAAAAAAGTAATGCAAAAAGTGGAAATACAAGAGATTACTGGACCATGTTTCTCCGTATTCCGCTCAGCTCTCACAGCCACCAAAGGTAGAAGGTTGTCTTAATCTTGCTGATGGTTCACAGAAATCAGAGGTGCACAGCTCTGGCAGCTCATAATAGTAATGGCCACAGGTTCAAAGTTAAAGGAGATTTTGCTTTAATACTATCTATAAACATCAGACTCTTTAATCTTATCTGCGCTCTCTTTCGTCTCTCTTTCTCCCACTTGCTTGCTGCCTCAGCTTCTGACATCATCTGCACTTAGGATGGGGTGGACTTTGGCTGGCTTAAGGCTTTTTCATCTTTTTTTTTTTGAAAGGCAGGAAGTGCCATGGAAACAAACTCAAAAGCCTCCTCTGTGAGAACAGTGAATACAAAGAGGTGTGGGTGTGTGAGGGTCACGGTGCACTTCAATTTTCCCCGGGTTCTGGTCCAGTCAAGAGGGCCCTGTATGAGAGAGGCAGCAATGCCCCGTCACTGGGGAAATCATATTAGAAGTACAAGCCCTAACCTCGGCAGATTTAATCCAAAAAAGCCTGTGATGCTGCCTGAATTTTGACAATATCATTAATGGATGGGGGTAGGAGGGCCGAGCAGGGAGAGAGGCTTCGCCAAGCCAAGTGCGAAGAGAAAAGCCACACTTGAGAAGGTCAACTCCATATCAGTGCTGAGGAGTATGGTGCCACCTCTATAGGCCACTTGAACACGATTGCTTTATGTAAGAAATATCGGCTGACAAAGTGTTGAGAAAATATGAAAGAATCTGAGGACACATGAAAGAGCAGAAAATCCTCTGCAAAGTTTGCCATTATCTCACTTACTCTACTCGATCTCATTCATAACTGAATGTTGATGAGAAACAAAACTACCATTGAGGACAGCATGGTCATGTCCTCAGTATTTATATATTTAAGTTTTGCTGCATATATTAATTGAAGTGACATGCATCTCTGCATTAACACGAGCAGGAGCACAGAGACCTAAACGAATTAATTAACAGATATACTGTAGGGTGTAACTCAGTTAATTGGCAAGTCCTTTTGGGAGAATGTTCTTTGAAGGTCTCGTCTTCATGGACCACATTTTTTTGAATGCCGCAGTCTCTGCGCTTCTGTCAAGTGAGCTCGACCCGCATTCTGATTTTACAGCCTCACCAACTGTACAGTCACTGACAAAAGTTTTGTCCCTTGTGTACAAAATGACCTCAAGTGCCACTGAAATATATATCTAATCAAGATTTTTTTCTGCAAGAAATTTATTCCCAACAGCTTTTTTTAATAATGTTTCAGTGCAAAAGGAAACTGTCAAAAATATTCTAATATTCAAAGCTTGGTAAAGCCCAATGAGTCAATTTTTGCAAAGACACAAGACATTTTTGACAAGGTCAGGCAGACCCCGGAAGACAACTGCTCGAGAGGACCATTTGTTGGCTTGAAAATCGAAGGCCAGCCCATTTTCCACAGCAGCAGACCTCCTCACCTGAAGTCCCTGTGTCTCGAAATGGCCTCCATGGTGGAATCAGTGCCCAGAAGTCAGCACTAAACAAAAGACAATTGAAAACCGTGTGGCATTTGCCAAGGCCCACAGCCTGCTATGGATGTTGGAAAAGTGGCAGAAGGTGGATTTTTCAGATGAATCTTCTGTTGAATTTCACCACAGTCTCTGCAAATATTGCAGGAGACCTACTGGGGCCCACATGGATCTGAGATTCACCCAGAAAACAGAGATGTTTGGTGGTGGAAAAATCATGGTCTGGGGATGCATCCAGTATGGGGGGGTGCGAGAGATCTGCAGGGCGAAAGGCAACATCAATAGTCTGAAATACCAAAAAATGTTAGATACCTTTTATAATCCCAAGCATAAAAAAGGCCAAATTCTGCAGCAGGATGGTGCTCCATCACATACTTCCATCTCCACATCAAAGTTCCTCAAGGCGAAGAAGATCAAGATGCTCCAGGATTGGCCAGCCCAGTGACCAGACATGAGCATCATTGAGCATGTGTGGGGTAGGATGAAAGAGGAAGCATGGAGGATGAAACCAAAGAATATTGATGAACTCTGGGAGGCATGCAAGACTGCTTTCTTTGCTATTCCTGATGATTTCATCAATAAATTGTATGAATCCTTGCCAAAACACATGGATACAGTCATACAAGGTATTATATTTGGATGTCACAGCACCACTACTTAATTTGTCTTGATTAAATGCTAAATCTTTTTTCAGTGAAACTAATTCATTTCAATGCATTAAACATCATTTGGTAGGGTTTTAGCTTTTCATATGATTATTTCTAACACCAATTGATTAATTAAAGGTCTGGTTAATAGCAGGTGTTTCTACAAAATAGATGAGCTATTTATGCAAGGGCACATCATACAAACAATTTATTTTGTTGAACTTTGTCCTCTCTTTCAGGTTTGGTTTTCAAAAACTGTTTTGGGTACAGTGTTTTGGGTACAGTGACCCCTCTGTTTGAATTCAAATGTGTTAGTAATTTGAAGTGAAAGTGAAGTGATTGTCAATGTGAAACACTGCAGCACAGCACACAGTGCATGCAACAGAATGTGTCCTCTGCTTTTAACCCATCACCCTTGCTGAGCAGAGGGCAGCCATGAGAGTAACAGGGTGGTAGTAGCCTAGTGGGTAACACTCGCCTATGAACCAGAAGACCCAGGTTCAAATCCCACTTACTACTATTGTATCCCTGAGCAAGACATTTAACCCTAAGTTGTTAAGTCGATTGTAAGTCGCTCTGGATAAGGGCGTCTGATAAATTCTGTATGTTATTTGAAAAATGCGATTAGAACCGCAAACCTTCTGATTCCGGGGCTGCTTCCTTAACCTCTAGGCCGCCACTGCCCCTAAATATCATTTAAAATGTAATAATGCATAAACGTGATCCAGTTCAGTTCAGTTAAATCATTGAATAACAACCAGTGTTCTATTTTACCAGTGTCACTTCCTAGATATTATCAGTGTAAATTTCCTATGCATGTTCATTTGTTTTGGGGGATTGTGGAAAATGTCCTCTAAATTGCACACATCACTCAGTTAAATCAAAATGTACATTTACAGCATTTATATTCTTAGATATTCTTATATTCATATGATTGATATTCTTAAAATCATTCAGCCCTGGATAGATTAGACTGTGAAGGATTAATTGATGAGTTATTGATGGTCATGGCAACAAAGGTTGCATTTGTTGGACTGTGATGCCACATGCCAAGTGTATGGTACACAGGCTCAACATTGATTAAAAAAGGATTGATATTTTAATTGACCGAAAAGACCCAAAATGCAAACTCAAACGAACATAATGGCATCTCGATCTCCACTGTCCACAAAGCACGACAGCTTCTGCTGCGCTCAGGCTTGCTTATGAATGAGCGGCAACTGAGGGTGATAAGAACCCATTTACACCTGTGATTAGGTGCCAGGGGCACCTAGGCATCACATGGACACATTTCATGGACCCTCCAAATGGGGGACCTTTTGCAGGCTGCTTGCTTCACATCTGGTCAATAATTGTCTAAAATACAAAAATTGAGATTTACCTCACAGCTCACATAGACTATATTACCCACAAGTCCTCTGCCCGTTTTTTTAAAGTACTGTTTTACTGAACAGTTTTAAATAAGCAACAGTGTATCATATAAATAAAATAAATGAATGTCATTGGTTATGTGGGATTTAGAAATTTTCAGGTAATCTTATATAATCTTGCCATATCTTGTTTCATTTTTCTTTCTGTTCTTTAGACTGCATAATTGCTTAAATAAAAAAGAAATAATAAATATTAAGTCAAGTCTCCACAAGAAAAGAGACCTGCTCGGCAAATAATTTATGATAGACTTTTATGATAAACTTTTATGACTGAAATAGCTTTGGCTCATTCCTTTCAAGCAGCTTGGTAAATATCCCCTTTTCATTAATGTAGCCTCGGCCATTTTTTCATATGCTGTTTATGTTTATGTTTAGGCTTTGCCTGCCTTTTGATGTCTATATGAAAGCAATCCTTTAAAGTCTTGTGTTGTTTGTTCCCATTGTCCCCACAGGATAATGATGGAGGGATGACAGCCCAGCTGCCCAGCACCATCACATCATTCCACCAGACGAGCCTTCGGCCTGGAGAGGAGTACACTGTCAACTTGGTGGCCCTCAGAGACCAGGGCAGGAGTCAGCCCGTCACTGCCACCATAACTACATGTAAGACATTGATAACCCACCAGCTGTCCTGCATGTAATGTATTCATAAGGTTCACACAAGATATTCTAATGGCATAAAACAATGTGGAGCACAGTGGTGCAATGATCAACATGCTGGCTTATGCTACTTGATGTCATGATCGGTATGCTGACAGGTACGGTTTAGCAGCAATAGTTGCAAAATAAAACTCACATACAAAATATTTAATTCTCCCCCATGATCTCTAATTTGTTTCTTATATACAAATTTTGTTCAAAATATTTTTTTTTCCTGTAGGTCTACATATGTAACACATGACTAAAGAAAAATGTTTGTACAGTAAAACTGAGGAGAATAGTAAAAAAAACCTGATGTTAGCTGGCAGAAAGTGGCATTGCACAATAGAGGTTAAAAGGACGAACAGCTTCTAATTTATTAACACCCTTAAATTATTTTTGCAGTTACATGTAAATATTGTATGTAAAAAAAAAAAAGGTACCAATGTTTACAGAAAAACCCAAAGTAAAAGACAGGAGGAAAAGATAGAGAAAGAGAGAGAAAAGCCTTCATAGAAGTCGCCTAGTCCAGGAGAAAAACAGTTAGGGAGAACATGCCCCCGGTGTCTCCCGTCTGTGGCAGACGAAGGCAGAGCAGGGGATCTCAAAACAAATGGCTGCATTTCACACCTCTTGCTCAGGTAAGGCCATTTGACAAATATATGGAAAACGGAGGTGATGAACCTCTCTGCAAAACAAATTGCATTTTTTTTTAGTTGCTGTACTGTTCACAATTTGGTCACTACAACAGGTTGTCCAGTTTTCACATGTTTCTTCTCATCTGTGATCATCTCCACCTTTTACTGATGAAAAATTAAAAGGATATTTAATGGGCTTTACATAGCCTGCTACAGAGGCTACAATAGGATATTGAAACAAGTTAGGGTTGGCCTCACAGGCCTCTAGGTCCAGGTACTGCTGATTTTCCAGCCTTCATCAACCTGTGACTCGGGTTAAGTCTCTGTGGCCTATCGATATCACTGTCTGGGTAAGCCAGAAGCCTGTTCCAGAGCAGTACTGTGGCAGAAACCTCTCCCCCTGCCAAATCTCTCTTCGTTCTTGGCACTACATAAAAAACAGAGTCTTGTGAATGTAGCAGTCTGGTAGTAAGTCACACATGTAGTCACACATGTAGCGATGAATCGTTCTACAGGATTTTGCAATGAATGTGAAATTACAGTTAAATAGCGCTAGGAAGACGGGACAGGAGTCATGTGACCAAATATTCTGGTCCCTGTTAGAACTAAAGCCTTAGTTTTTCTGTGTAATGCACTGTCCCCATTTGTCACAGTTTTGCAATATGACAAAGAAGGTAGTCTTACCCACATTACACGGAGTATGTGAGTGTCAGAGTAAGTGCTTTAAGTACAGCTGCCCTGCTGGCAGTAAAGGAAAGAAGTGTACTTCACGAAGAAACCACTCAGCATTGTCTTTGTGTGTGTACAAGTGTGCACATTCATATGAAAGGGGAAGCATTACACATTGTGCACCACAAGTATCAACTTCAACTAATGGAAAAACGTCACCTTGATGAATGGTTCGTTCTCCAAGCAATTATGCACTTAATGTAAACTTCAGACAGGAATTCTGCCGTCTGTCAGTTACAGATAGATGCGTTAGATTCAATTGAACCTTTCCAGAACAATCCAAATGATGTGCCTACAGTCAAAACACCATCAATTCCTGCCAGGTCTTACCACTGACCATAATTAATGAGGTATTAATTATGCATGGGAGGCAATTAATATTTCACATGTCCATTGCAGCTACCTTATTGGATAAAGGAAGACAAATTTGGTGTTGTTCAATTATTTATGTTTGAGAGGAATGATTTCCCCATGAAGTAAAACGGAATAAAAACGTGGGATTAATACTGAGTTGCAGTGGGTCAGACGAGAATGTTGGTGTGATTATGAAAAATGCCGGAAATGTCTTTAAGGTGAATTAGTTTACTGTTTCACACTTATACATTCATGTTATGTAGCTCATCCCTCTGCATGAAAACACAGTAAGGTTTCAATTGTGCAACAGCTCCTTGACATTTGGCTCATTAGTACAGCTGAAGTAATATAGAAATCTTTTGAATGACCATTAAATAGGATAAGCTTTCTCCCCAATTAGTGCAGCTTTGCTAATGATGTTGAATGGGGTTTTGCATCACCATATATTAAAATGAATACAAATTTATGTTAAAAAAATAATTTAATTACATATTTTCTGATCAGACAAAACAATATAACAACTAGGTAAAGACACTTTTATTGAGAAGTTTGGGGTAAGGTGGCTGAAATAATGCATACAATATAAACAGAATAGGGATGGGTTAGTAAAAATAATATTTGGGGTAATTTTACTCCATAATGTTAACTGCATACAAAACATATCTGTATAATTCATAATACATATACAATTTGTATGCTGCAGTGATTGATGGGCCAACTGACCTTGAGGTCCGAGATGTATCTGACACTGTGGCATTTCTGGAGTGGACTCCTCCCAAGGCCAAAGTGGATCAGATCATCCTGCGCTATGGCCTGCAAGGGTCCAACACCCCCAAGATCACCTTCCGTCTGCAGCCCACAGTCAGCCAGTACTCCCTGCAAGTGCTCAGACCAGGATCCCGCTATGAAGTGTCCATCAGTGGGATCCGCAAGGGAAATGAGAGCAGCGCTGTGTCAACTGAGTTTTCCACTGGTGAGCAGTAGCCAGGACTGGCAGTGGACACATGCTCTTAGAAAACTCAAATGATAAATTAAAACTTGGAACCATCTCTGCTACATTGAGATTTTAGCAGTGGTAGTCTATTGAAATGTAATTGAAAAGTGTTGATGAATTGTCTGTGACATATCCAAATCTTTCTGATCGTTCTGAGAAGCCCCACCATTGTCAGTTCTGTCATTCTTCTCAGAGATCGATGCACCCAAGAACCTGCGAGTGACGTCCAAAACGTCCACCACGCTAGAGCTTGAGTGGGACAACAGCGAGGCTGAGGTGGAGGGCTACAGGGTGGTCTACAGCACGCTGGCTGGCGACCAGTACGACAAGGTCATTGTCCCCCGCAACGAGGGAGCCACTACCAAGGCCATGCTGACAGGTACTGTTAAACACCGGAGCTGTGTAGCTGCCATTTTCAGGAGATACCATCGGCAGTATTTAATGTGCCACGGCAATGAAATGAGACCCTTGGGGACGAGCAGCGAAGCTGAAGAGAGTGTTATTGATTCTCATCTTTTGAATCAAAGCCTGTGAAACCTTTGATTCGCTAGGCTTTGATTCAGGAGGCATTGTTAGTTTTTCTGAGAAGGGCTATTATACTAACCGAGGACATTCCACTACACTAAATCACTAAATTAGAAAAGCACAATAAGCATGCGGACTTGTGAAACCGGAGATGTCTTCATCTCGGGCTATGATCTCCGAACTCAGTCTGGTGCAAATGAGCTTGCAAAATAAAAATAAGCACTTAAATTATTCTCACTGCTCCTGTACATCCGATGGGTCTAAAGACTTGAATAGCAGTCATTCATTTTTTTTATATCTTTTTTCTTTGTCAGCACAGACAGATTAAAGAGGAAGATGAGAGAGTTTTGGCAACGAAGTGCACATTACGAAAGCATGCTTTCTTGTCTACAAACCGAATGAAGCTTTTGTAGCAAACAGAATATAGTAACATTTAGAGAGATTAGGATATTATATGGGCTAAAGTGCAATAGGTCTTAATATGACCTAGTTCATGATGTTTGGCATAAATTGAAATTTCATAATATTTTCTAAAAGGTAAACAGGACATGTAATATCTAGTTAATAAGTTGAGACAAACTTTTTTTTCTTCAGCTTTTGTAAATGTATAAAGCTTTAAACAAGATACATCAATATAATATAGAATAATAATAAAAACCCTAAATTCCACAGGATCGATGCTTGGGCACTGACGAGGGTTGGCTTTCCTTTTTTCTCTTGTGTATCCAGAAGATTTTCTCAAATGAGATAAAACAGCAAATATTCCAACACACACTTATGGAATAAAATCTGCTAGAACTGACAGGTCAATAAAAGAGAAATAAATCCCACACAGTCACAGTGGTTTGGATTTATTTCTATTTATAAATAATACATGGAAAATTAATAATATATTGTTTTTCATCTAAATCTACTTTAAATCTACTGAAAGCTGTTTTTTCTTGCAGCCTTTTTCTACAAGGCGCAGAAGAGATTTTCACCATCATCTTGAATTGACAAGTTTCATGAACAGTTTGAGCTGCAAACAGCTTTGGAAAAACATGATGAAGTTTAAAGCACATTTCACCAAATGGTTCAGGAAAGCCACCCAAGAACCGTTATCCCCACTAACGCCTGATGGGGACAACCCTGTGCCCCCTGGATTTAAGTCTCGTCTTAGGCACCACGAGCTCGAGCTAATCCTCAGACCTCAGGGTGCGCACTGGTGTATATTCACAGTGATTCCAAGGTTTGTGATCTGACTGTCATCTGCATAGAGATGATTTGCTTGTTAAAGATAAGGCTAAGAGGGAAGCGGTACAACGCAAAAAGAACATGTGCCAGAATTGAGCCCTGGGGGACTCCACAGTTGAGAGGCAACAAGGGTGAAGTGAACTCTCCAGCCTCACAAAGCTTGACCTCACCTAAGGTGAATCCTGGACCATTCCAGAACTGCTTTTAAAAAGGACTGTAGCTGCTCTAGAACAGATTTTTCCAAAACCTTTGCCTTTAGTGGAAGCTTGGAGAGTTCTGAAGTGTTCTTGCCTGTATTTTCAATAAAGGTTTGATCACAGCCTCTTTGCAAAACAGAGGAACCACATCAGTGTTAAGGCTACCGTTTATAATTTCCTGAACCGTAGGGCTATTGGTTGTCCACATCTTCTTAAAAAAGTGTGGGGGAGACAGGGTCCGTTGGACAGAAGGAAAGTATTTTACTGACCATATCAGAAAGATCTTCAGAAGATACTGGTTCAAAGTTGCTAAAAGTAAAGGAGCAGACGGATCAGGTAATGGATAGGACAGGAGAATAACAACGTTAAACCTAATCTTGGAAAGAATCACAGGACCCTGAGGGGCCAGAATTCATGTTGTGTTCACTGTCGATTCATTGTTTTAAATAAGCTTGCTTTTCTGTGTGAATGATAAAGTTATTTTTGTTAAAGAAAATAAAACATTCTGAAAAGCATTGTTTTGATATACACTAATTAAAATGTTTTATTAATGTATCCACGGTTTTTACCTATAATATGTTGGGGCTCCATCACCAGGGACTCAACGGTCCTCTCATGTTTCTGTCTTGTGTCTGATTCTATTTAACTTGATCTTTTAACCCCAGTCGATGTTGTCTGTCGAGTTTGCTCTGATTGTGAGTAACCTCAACTATACAAGTTAAAAGTGGCCTTGTTTTAAAATGTGACATTTTGTCACAGCAGAAATAAATTGAAATCGTGGGTCCCTCACATAATTACTTTTATATCTATCTTCTGATACTTTTATAAGAAAAGTTCCATATTTTTTCTGTTGTTTAATGGCTGATTTATTCTGAATCTTATACTGATTACGCATTTTTATTGTATGAGAGGCTGACAAGCGAAACAAGTGAAAATCTGACTCATTCATCTATTTATTATTCTCTTTCTGCCCTTTCCACAGTGAGCTAGGAAGAACGTCTTATCTACCCACCTGAAATAAATAAATAAATAGATAAATAAATAAATAAATAGATAAATAGATAAATATATAAGTCCCTTTCTCAATTAATGCTAAGATCACTGTTCTCATACAGATTTTTTCTCTTTGATTAATTATCTTTAAAAGCAAAAAAACAAAACCCAAATGCAGGTATACAGAGAAAGAAATAACATGTTGATGATCAAAGTTCCTGGCAGGGTTCATTATTAATGCAGAATTCAATAGGCAGGTATTAAAAGCACCTTCTGCCTGGTGAAGAAGACTGATCTTACAAAATAATGCTTCATGTCCCCCTTCAGTGTGTTCAGGAGGGCTGTTTGATCATTTCTATAATATACCTCTGTCTTCATTCTAATCTAATTCTTTCCATCTTTCTTTTGACTGCACTTGCAGATCTCTTGCCTGGCACAGAGTATGGCATTGGAATATCTGCAATTCTCGGTGCCAACCAAAGCACACCAGCCACCATGAATGCCAGGACGGGTGAGAAATCATTCAACTCTGTCCTTCTGTGCTCAAAGAAAAAAAGCCGACCTGCTGGACATGCCTGAGCATTCAGATTTAGTTAAAGTGTATTATGCAGACTGGACATTTTGCTCCTTTATGCCGCCTACACGCAGTCAGATTTATTTGCAGGGCAGGAGGGGTTGTGAAACAGTGTTTGGTCCATCTATTGTCATGTCTTAACTTCCTGAAAGGAGACTAAAGTCCATGATGTAACCTACACAAAGCCATCTGAATCACAAGCATAAATTTATGCCGTTACAAGGAGCTGCTTTTGCTTTCATGCTGTGACAACGAGGCTTAGATTACTGTCACAGCAGCTATTACTGAATTTATTATATACCCTGCTGGTTGCACGGAGGAATAATGTCTGGCAATAATTCTGGAGGTCAAGTTGCATCTGATGTTTGCAAAGACACATATAAAAGATCTTAAAGACACACTGTGCCGCATTTACTAGTTCACCAGTCAGCCTGTGGTCCTGACTTTGTGCCGTCACTGGCTACACTGTGAACAAGATTTATTTTGAGGACAAGGAAGTGGAGGTAAGCAGAGGAAGAGGGATGTGACAGGTTCTTTGTTTGCACAAGTTTAAATCATCCAGAATTAAAAAGTAGCCTGTGTGAGAGCTGTCAATCATCGTAATGGGCTTCTCCCATGTTTTAATTCTGAGTATAAAAACATTGTCAGAGTTCATGCTCTGGATGACACATCAATAAATGTTTGTTTCGACTCTTTAGCATACAGATAACTAGCTTGTTTTTTTTTTATCTTTTTATTAATGCAAATCCTAAGGATGCACATGACCTGATTTTAGTGAACAAGCTAATTTTAGAGCGTTCCAATCCATGCCCACTATCTCAATTATACAGTTCATTGTCTGCTCCAAATGTAAGACCAGTCTTTCCCACTGAGTAAGAAAATCTCTATATATATTTTTTTTGCACCCATGGTGGTCTGATGACTGCCTCATTTAATGCATATAGGTGCAAGAGGAAAAACACATGTATAATTATTAATGCATTAAGCAGTGACAAAATCAAAACAGATGCTAGAAAATGCAGGTATGGTTCCTAAGCCTCTATGAATACATGTATTATTTATACTTATGTACAAATGTCTGCAGATGGAAAACAATAATATGGTAGCTCTGGGGACAATAGCTCTGGGGACAGTCACAGTCCCAAGGTAACTCTGGTAACTGTTTTCTCTTTACCTATTGTGTCAAATCCTAAACAAACATTTTTGAGACTTTTAAAAAAGAGGTTTTAGTGTTTATTTATTTATTGCAAAATTGTTAGCTGTCTTTTTTTAAAACTAGGCCTAGCATTTTCTCTCTCATACACTCTTCAGGTTTGGATGTTCCCATGGATCTGACTGTGACAGGCTCTACAGACAACTCCATCACCTTACAGTGGAGCCTGGTGCAGGGACCTATTGACCACTACCGCGTCACCCACACCTCTTCCTCTGGGGTCACCACTGAGATGACGGTGCCTAAGGACATTACCACAGCCACACTGAGTGAACTGGAACCAGGCACTGAGTACACCATCACAGTAGCAGCCCAGCGAGGTCGCCAGCAAAGTACAGCTGCTACCATTGATGCATTTACAGGTATTTCAATATGCACTACTTCTGACACAAAAATATGTATTAACATATTAATACGTACAAACACATTATGAAAACTGTTTTCAGAGTTTTCTTCACCAGTTTAAAATCCTCAGGATGACTAAAGAGATGAATGAAACACAATCTTTAATGATTTTATTGACAGGCGCATATTAGTATTGTACAGAATAAAATCAGAATACTTGATAGATCAACTATCAAGAGGTTGTGAATCCTAACGATGCATTGGATCTTACACCAGCAAACTAGCACCATGCTTACTGTGAAGCTTTACATCTAGTTTAAAAATATTGCTCTATCAATTTATTGAACTAAATATGTATATTTAAAGCATACTGCAATAAAAATAGAATTATAGTGTGCCATTTAAACCTGTTTTTGGAGAATAATCTCATTCTTAGAAAACATTACTGGTATAAATCATTATGAGACAAAGTGTCTTCCATAAATTGGCAGGAAAATACTTCCTAAATTTCTTGCTTCCTTGAAAGAAGCGGACGTCCTGGAATATATTAAATCCAGTCTGTCAGATGCTTTGGCAGAGAGTGAAGAAATTCATTTAAAACTCATTAGCACTTGGTTTCGCTGGCTGCACATTGCGCTAGGATTGTATTTACTTTGCTGACATACATCAAACCAGCACCTCTGTTTGGGTTTGGTCTGCATTGTTTGACCTGTCAGCATATTTCTTCAGAGGCATCTCCACTAATATCATCAAACTGACAACATCAAAACCCCAGCGTTACTCCATTCTTTACATCTTCTTGGTTTCTCTTTCTTCCTGGATCATGGCCTAATCAGTCATTTGCTTCCGCTTGTCTCAAATCTTTCATCATGCATTTTTTGATCTTAATTTTGTCTTACTTTTTCTTAGCTTATTCAATTTATTTTCAACTTATCATTGACAATACAAAGTCTTTTTTTTGTACTAGCTTCTTTTTGTTCTTCATGCTGTCAACATCTTTTTGATCACCTACACTCCCAAACCTTCATTTGCCTTGATCACATCTCAAAAAACCCAGTCATCAATCAATGTCTCCTGACCAACTGGGTATCGACTTTTAGGGTTCCGCCCTGTAACGCAGCTCTACTTCTCCGATGTGACGTCCGATTCGCTGACGGTTGCATGGAGTCCTCCAGCCCCACCTGCCGACATCTTCATCTTGGATTACAACACTCAAGATTCCAGTGACAGTGTCCAGGTCACACTGGATGGGTTGAAGACAAGGACAACCATCCAAGACCTCCTGCCATCAAGGCGATACACAGTTTCCCTTGTCACTGTGCACCGTGACATTCATTCAGATCCTGTGACAGGCTCAGTCATTACAGGTACATAAACATTGCACACAGGTGGAAGTTTTCTCTTATTGCCGTGTTCCCACCACAGGAACTGCCCATTTTGGGTCCTACTTCAGGGTAGGGTATAATGTAGATATAGATGTACCATTAATGCTGAGCACATGGTATACATACCATGGTTCAGAAGGTCTTTCCTTCCAACCGCTGTCAGACTCTATAATAAAGACCTCACAGCTGACCACACATGCACAGACAAACACACACACTTTGGCACATTCTGTTAAATTGTTAACTGTTTAAATTGTAAATTTGTACATATTTACAGATACATATTTATCTTATTTTTGTGCTGCTATTACCTCTGTTTTTTGCTTCTATCCACTTTTCCACTTTTATCCACATCCAATTTCCTACTTGTTGGACTAATAAAGGTTTATCTTATCTTATCTTATATTATCTTATCTTATACCACTCACATCATTTTTAGGTTTCAATCGAAGCACAAGCTAATCAATTTTTAAAACATTAAAAACTTTTGTTGCATTGATACATTTTACACAAGCAACAATCCAAAGTGATTCTATGTTCTCTGCCTGACCATCAAACCCCACGAATGTGTTTGAAATCTCAGGTTTTCAGTCAGTACGCAATGTCCATGGCCATAAATGCGAAAAGGAACAAAAGACCTAAATTAGGGTCTCCAAATGTCAGTGCAGTTTCTCCTGGCACAAACAAGGTACTTTCACCTCCTGAAATCATCGCCACAAGCATCTTCAGCTTTAACTTACTACTGAATCCCAATTGCATAAACCTATATGCAAAGATGAAATGTATGCATACGTATTGTTTTTAAACAGACGGTGCAGAATTTAGTGTCAGTAATATATTATTTTAGCACATCCTGAAGACCAAATGCTCTCGCCTGTTATTTGGTGCAAATGTACAAATTGTAGTTAAAACTTTCTTCTTGGATTACCATGAAACAACCCATTTTCCTCACGGCCACCAGTTAGGAGTCTGGATTTATTCCCAGTCTTATACAGCTTCCCGGTATCAAAAAAAAAATTATATCAGGGCCAATTTTGAGCATGGAAGTGAAAGCAAGCCAAACGTTAATAGCCTCCTACACAAACTTGAGCACTTGTGAAAAACTGTGCAAAATCATAATTATGTGTTGGAATTAATACAGTACAGTACTGTAGGTTTTGTGATGATCTTTAGGTCTGCCTTAGGTCTGTATACTCGTCAGCTAGTTAGAAGGAACCAAAACTTAAAGTGATACCTTCATGAGACAGGAAAACGAGACACATTGTTCATTTTCTCACTGAAGCTCAGGCTGTTCTCCTCATAAATGCGACTTGTCAGCATTACTCCACACAATGGAGCAACTTTTCCTGGCAAATTGGTTCATTACAATTTCACAGGCATACTCAGATATACTCTTTTCAAATCATAATTATTTCTTCTGTGTACGAACTTCCCTTAATTACGTCTGGTTACGTAGAAGATGTGTTGCTGTCATACCAGAGCTCTTTTGTTTGCAACTGCCAAGCCCAGGGACATTGTTCACAGTCTGGTTTCTGAACTCGACTGGGACCTCTGCACCATCTCTTGATCAGTTCAAAGGCTGACAGGTGCGGAGGCTTCACCAACAACGTATACTCTGTTGTTTCAGATAAACTCTGAAAAGCCACAAACAGTAGGCTGGCTGCTATCAGCACTTTCATATAGGCAATGTGGACGTAGCGATGCAGCAGCCGGTTACACACTGCCAGCTAAGTTAAGTAGCAGAACATGGGGCGGCACAGCGACAGCGCGGGGTCAGAGTAACCGTAAGTGGATGGAAGGACTAAAAGCCTCTTTTATCCAGAGAAAGTTCAACACCCCTCCTTTTATTGACAAATAACCAACAGCATTATAAGGAGGGCGGGGATATTTTTAGCCAACTCTTCTATATTCATGCAATAGGCAGGCTAATTAATCACTGACATTTAAAAAAAAAATGAAAAGCATTGTCTGACTTTTATATAGGTCAGAAAGATGGTAATACTTTGCATGGTCATCATTACTTAAATGGTTCATTATATATATGCATGAATCTTTCGTAATGCTTCAATTCATATTCATACACTTGATTATACAGTGTTACTGTATCTGCTCCATAGCTAAAAACACTGGCTGAGTAAAAAAAAAGACATTGCATTGTAATCGAGAATTCTATCCTCCAAGTAACTGCCTAATTTTGCGCCAAAGTGAAAGAGGTTTGCAGATCACCTCGGTGACTTCAAGGACTCATTCATGCTATGCACCGGGTACTTTTATATGCGGACAATGCTGTCATCGCCGGGTGGGCTGTTGGTGCTCTTAGTAAGGCTAACTAGTCTGAGTAATGTGGAAAATACAACGTAGATATTTTGTCATTGGGTAATTCAGTATTGATGTAATGTAGTGTAGAAATTATGATTCCTGGATTCGGTAGTAACTGTTTTGCTGGTGTTTGTAACAGATGTAACAACAGCTCCAGTTACAACAGTGTGAGGGGGGAAGTGGGTGGATGATTGGACATTTACTCATGGGGAGGGGCTCTTGCCAATTGAAGCTTACAGCTTAACAGGCTCTGGCTATGGTGATGTCGCCAATGTGTGAAAGACCTTTTAAAACCGTTTTTATAAAAAAACAAGGGAATTTCTAAATGACCTTAATCATTTGAATGGTAGTGTATGTATTGTGACAATGATATTAATGTGTTAAGTAGTTTTTATTGTTTGTTCATTTCTGATGGCTTTAATCCAGTTGTCCTCACAGATGTTTTATGACTTTTTGGAATTGGCAAATAACAATAGTTTCCAGATGGAGTGCTCACAAATATTCTGCTCTTCTTATAAGCAGCTGTTTAATAGTCTGAAAATCCTGAACTATTACGGACTGCTCTGCTGAATGGGAAATAATTAAAGACATGCATACATGAATAATCAGAGTTCATTTTACTTATTCTACTCTGGAAGCATTTAAATGAGGCCGACAGCCAGGTTATTAATTGCCTTTCCTAGTCTGTGAATTAAATTCATTACTATACTGAATGTGGTTTGGAAAATGGGTTTCCACACTTGCATTATCTCTGGTTGTTGCCAGATGTATTCTAACGCAGTGCCTCTCAAGCCCAGTCCTGGGGACTGTCTAGCACAATTCCAGGATTTCAGTTGCTCAGCTCACCTGATCCAGCTAAAGAAGAGCTTTGTAACAGACTGAAATGTGTAACACTCGTGGGAACTCCAAGGGATGACCAGAGGACCTTCTGTCTAAAGGAAATCCTGTGGGTCACAACATTGAATAAGCAAATATTGTGTGAAATCAGGTTTTACAATAAGGGCATTACAATTCACCTGACAAAATATGATGTCGTCTACCAAGATCATAAAGACTGAGCTATTCACATCCACTCTTTGTGGCCTTTTCTGTTCTATCCCACAGAACAAATGTACATCATTGATTTTACTTCTCGTCCTCTGGGAGATGGTGGCGCCCTCCCTCTCCCCAACAGCTCTCGCCCTCTGTGTTTCTGTCAGTGAGCAGCCTGAGATTTGACTAGAAAAAAATCCATCATCTGATCCTTGGTGCCCTGAGTTTAAACCTTACCGACCTGGCCTTATAATTCCGCCACTCTGTCAGCTCCATGCTCATTTGTCATTATTGACTGCATTTGTGATCCAGATATTTGGAGGGGGGAAAAATCCACTTGTAGCGGTCCAAAAATGGGCTGCCATTAGACACCACTGAGTTACAGTAATTCTTGTGACCCAGGCTAAAGTTAGCAATTTTTTTATTCATTCATTTTTATGATGGCAACACAACCTAGAATCTCTCCCTTTAAGAACATCTTTGTTGATAATGACCTGTTGAGCCGTGTGTGTGTGTTTTGGCAGTGAACGGATTAAGCTGTAGAGGGCAGTGTTCCAGCGTTTCCTTGCTCTCGATTGGGTGACCCTGCAGAGCAAACATGTCCCATTATGATGTCCCTGATTTGTCCCTATTACAAGAATAAAGATTAGTGACATCAGTAATAAGTTCAATGTTATTTGAGAAAAAAAAAAACATGAGAGAACATTCAGATTTTAGACATTTTAGAATGTTCTGTTTTGGTCACAGCATGGCTTTATAGTAGGGAAGATAAGTGGACTTACCAAGCCATGTTGTTGATGTTGATTAATAAAATTAATATCCAATGCTTATTATCTTTTTCTAAATAATATGATAAAGTTATTAAAAATTGTCTATATACTAACACCATGGCGTTAGTTTCACAGTTTTTCAGGTTTTTTTTTTTACACAATCCTGCAACTATATTATTAATAATTTTCAGCAGAGAGTGACATTCTGTTATGAAAGTCATTTGATATCATAGCTTGAGGCCGTGATATAGCGAGTGCCTCTTTATCTTCTCACTGTAAGACCTTCATTGCTACAGGTATGGACCCGCCTCGAGAGATGACAGTCTCCTATGTCACTGAGGACACCGTGACAATATCATGGCAGCAGCCGCTGGCTCCCTTTGACTACTACAAGATGTCCTACCAGTCATCCAAAGGTAGCAGCTCATCCTCTTTCTGATCTGATGCTTTGAAAAGAGAGACGCACGTTGTTAAAACCTCAGTGGAGGATAGAGAGGAAAAAAAAGAAATAATAAGATGAGGAACTGTGAACATGACAACATTGTTAGACATGGCATAAAAGTTTGTCATTGATGCTGTACAAAAAGAAGCAAAGTGAGAAAGATATGACATTTGTGGAGCGTTGTTTGACAGAAATACTTTTGCTGCAGGTAAAAGCTAGGAAGCTGGTATGAACTCTGTCTTTGGAGGGTAAACAGTTTAGCAGTTTAGGGACTTCTGTTAGAGGCAGTCTGTTTCACTCTGTCACCCGGGAAAAACAGGCAGGGTGGATAGCATCGTGATCGACAACAATGCCTTCAACTACACCCTGAGCGGCCTTCATCCAGCCACCGAGTATGAGATCAACCTCAATGCAGTCAAAGGGAGCCAGGAGAGCAAAGTCGTCTCCACCAGTGTCTTCACAGGTAGATCCCATGCTCCTCTTTATATTCACTGACTGAACACTACAACACATTCCACTCATTTAATCTAAAGCAGCCTGAAAGTAGAAACAACATGCAGGAAGTGGGCGAGAAGTGAGTAAGTGCAAGGATGTGCTCTCAAAAGGTTTTAAGGATGGAAGGCATTTGTCTGATAGTGTTTAGTAAATTGTTTCTAAGCAGCCTTTCACCTCTGGACAATTTCACTTCTAATATTATTTGTTTGAGAATTCTGGAGACTATTGATGTGTTAATAGAATATTTAAAACATTTCTATCTGTGTGTAATGTGTGATTCCCTCACCATTGCCTAATGAATCTAGAATGTTCAGACAATAGACAGATGTTCCTTCATGTATTATTCACATATCCAACTGTTAATTATAAAGTGTAGGAATACAATCCCATTTGCCTGGTGAAAGCTACAAATCCACTCTGACAGCTCTACAGGTTGTGCTCTTTATAGGATTTTAATGTAGGATGAAGGTGGATATAATCGCTGCCACAGAACAGATGTACATCATTGATTTTGATTCCTGTCCTCTGGGAGACGGTTGTGCCCTCCCTCTCCCCAACGACTCTGTGTCTGTCTGTGAGCAGTGAGCAGAGATTTGACTGGAATAAAATCCATGAACTGATCCCCGGTGCCTGGAGTTTAAACCTTACCGATCTGGCCTAATCATTCAGGCACCCTGTCACCTCCATGCTTGGAATTCTCGTTATTGTCAGCATTTGTAATCCAGGTATTTGGAGAAAAAAATCTACTCATAGAGGTCCAGAAATTTGCTGGTCCAACTTCATGACTGCTCACCACAAATTACATCAGATTTCCCACAGATAGAGTGAAGTGCATTACAGCAGTAAAGTACTCAGGCTAATGCAGAGGTTTGTGTGCATTATTAAGCAGACTGATCCAGTTTTAGGGATATACCTGATACAGCCTTATAACCTTTATTTCGTCACCAGTTGATGAGTGATGAGTTGAAGTTTATCCACCTTCCCATTATATCAACTTGTATTATTGGAAGCAAGCAATTTAAGATACTAATCTTAATTTACCAAGGATCTCCTGCGGTTCTTTTAAATTATATGAAGGAACTGGCGTTGACCGCACCAGAGTGGCAGTTTGTGTGGGACTACTGTTGGACCAAGCCATGCAAATGCAGAAATGCGGTGATATAGTTGCAGAGGGTTTTTGAATAGACTACTGTACACATGAGAAAAACAGGGAGAAAAAAAACTGGCACATTTTATTCAAATTAAATTAAAATGACAACCTTTTTCTTTGTGCGTGCATTTGCCGGCAAAATCTGTTGAAATCCATACACATTTGACTGTATAATATCCTTTTATGCCCTTTGATGTTAGTTAGCTAATTACAGAAAATGTGATCTTCTTGAGGCTGGAAATCACAACAAATTATCCTCAGCGAGCAGAATTCTGCCATTCCTTTCAGAGGAGGAAGTGTTTTGCATAATAAAAGGCGACAAGAAAACAGCCTCCACATTTCACATGTTTATCTGGAAAAAACAGGCATGTTGGTTCTGGAACAATTTGAGTGTTACATTCTGTTTCCTGCAGCCATGGACATGCCTGTAGATCTCACAGCCCTCAATGTAACACCACAAGGAGCTCTGCTGAGGTGGACCCCCCCTCTCTCCAGCGTGGATAACTATGTGCTCACCCTCACCCACAAAGGTATGTGCCAAGGACTGTGGTTTTGCAGCTGGGGTGTTCTAGGCTGCTTTAAATAGCCTTTGTGATGTCCCCAGTATGTGGGCATAGCAAGTGAGAAGTGAAAAGTTTGTCACAGTGGATTGGCAGAGCTAAAGTCATTAACTCTGATTAGAAATTGCTGGTGTCTAGTAAACCAGGAAGTTCATGGGTGGTTGTAGCCTAGTGGGTAACACAGTCGCTTGTGAACCAGAACACCCAGGTTCAAATCCCACTTACTACTTGCCTTGTCCCTGAGCAAGACACTTGCTCCAGGGGGACTGTCCCTGTAACTACTGATTGTAAGTCTGGCGTCTGATAAATGCTGTAAATGTAAATGTCAACACTCTCTGACACAATACACATTGTACTTACTATTATAAATGTTAAAATAAATTAGACAGCTCCTATACAAGACACTTTACCGGACACTTCAACTAGAGACTAAGGTGGCCTAGAGACTAAGGAAGTGGACCCATTTGCGGGTTCAAATCCCGAACCACCAAGGTGTTAAGCTGAGTACCGTGCCCACATACTGCCTTTCATGCCTGCACACTGCTCCATCAGGGTTAAAAGCGTGGTGTATCACATGTGACAATTAATCACATTCACTTTTTCACTTTCACATAAGCCATAAATAATATAAATAATGCTTTGGCCTGCACACTGTCGTATTTGGATCACCTTGACCCTACAAAATGTATTCGCCATGGCATTGTTTCAATGCAACATTTTTTATAGACCAGATTTCATTTAGTTTTATTTAATTATTTGTGTATGTATTAGGCATATGCCACGAGTCCTAGAAATGTAAATTACACTGCGCTCAGTCACAGAAATGGGACTGGCCATGTGGGACAGGGTATGACCTGTTATTGGCTATTAAATGTTATGTAGCAGAATTAAGTTATTTGCTGTGGCTCAGGTATTTGTTGCAGTAATTTCAACCCTTAGCAACTCAGTTGAATGGACAAAATGGACTAATTGTTATGTGTGGTCTGTGGTCACTTGCATATAAATCTGAAGAACATGAGTGAAAGTGACGTGATTGTCAATGTGATACACAGCACAGCACATGGTGCACACAACAAAATGTGTCCTCTGCATTTAACCATCACCCTTAGTGAGCAGTGGGCAGCCACAAAAGGGAGTGTGTGGGGACAGTGCTTGGCACCTCAGGATTCGAACTGGCAACATTCTGATTACGAGTCCAGTTCCTTACCTGCTTGGCCACCACTGCCCTAACATCATAATGGGACAGATTCATGCATATAGAATATACATGAATATATGAAAAAGCACCTGACAAAAGCAAAAATTTTACCCAAGCCAGGGGTGACAGGGTAGGGGTGGGGAGCTCAGATGGCAGCAACAAATCTGTGCTCTATGCTCCATGCTAAAGCCAGTCAGATGTGAGCCAATTCTGAAATTTGCTGCCTATCACACAGGCAGAGTGTAGTTCAGTGTGGTCAGGATTTGTGTAATGTGTCATCAGTTCAGTTGACACGAGTACTATGCACTCTGCTCATCTGATCAAGGGGTGTACATTTGCGCCCCTCTGTTTGCTCCCATTTGGCTGCAGAATTTGCCAGAAACACGTTGGTGGTTAATCAAGGGGCTCTGCTCAATTAGACCACAAATGCCCCTGGTTTTTAATAGAAACATGATGGCACTCATCCTCGCACAATAATCTCATGTCAGGTCTTGAGCTAAAGTCATTGGGAATGGGTATTTATTTGCGCCAGCTGCACTCAACAGAACACCTCAAAAATATTATGTGTTTGGACGTGTCCCCAGTATGTGCAAACAGATTGGGAATGGCTCAGCAAACATGAAATAGGCTGTCGCTGAGTGTTTATGCGAACCACTCCATCCCAGGATTAATGAAGCAATCTGCTGGTGTGTCTCTCCATCCTGCAGTCACAGCTGACACCTTCCTGGTGGAGGGCACCAAAAGGGAACACCAGCTCAGCAAGCTGATACCCAGCATGAGCTACTCCGTCGCCCTCTATGCCACCAAGGGACCCCTCACCAGTGGAACAGTCATCACCAACTTTGTCACTCGTATGTACCTCTATGTCACCTGTGTGTCATATGAATATGTCTCCACGCACCTCCACTTATTATATTTTTAACTAACCATCTTCAATCCATTTTAATCACAGATAATGTGGCACATTCTCCACTGGAGAGGCAGTCATTGATTGCATGTAGGCGTACTGCACCTTAATCATTGTCTTCTTTGCTGAAATCTATTGCTACTCTATAATGTAGAGAGCTGTATAAGGTGCTTCATAAAACCACTTTTTTAAAACATGAATGGGGCTTGACGTTGTCCGGGCCTGCTTTTTTTATCAGTCTTCAGAAATTATATTGTACATGTTGTACCTCTATGAAATGGTAATATTACCTGAATGTAGCCATGTATAAATGAATATTGTTTGTGCCTAATGATGTTTTTACCAAACTATATGTCAGTTGTACAGACTGAATGAAACCTAACATACCCCCAGCACTGAAACAGGGTGTAGGTTGAATTCACAAACAGAGAGCATCTTCAAACGTACAGAAATGCTCTAGTTTAACAGAGCTGGGACTTTAACAAAAAAAAAGCCCCAGTCAGCAAGGTTCCTGCATTCCTGTGGGAACGTGGACTCAGCCGAGTCACTCGGCCCTCAGACTACCTCTTCAACACATGCTACCCCATGCCGATGCTTCCAGCCCAGCAATCTGTATTTTCCTCTTGTGTGCTGCCGTTATTTCCCCACAGTGACAGTTTTCACTTTAAAGAGAGCGGGTGAGCTCCTCCAAGGCTCCGCTGGTAATATTATCCCCCTTCCCCTCGCTGAACGCTTTCATTATTTTGCATTGTTTAGAGGAAATGAATTGCACACAAGTGTCACAGGCCATCAACTTCGCCACTCTAATGCCAGCCATTCTGCAGACTTGTCACAGACTGCATGTTGATGACTGCCGCTTGGGTTCCTCCACTTTAAATGTTCTTTTTTTTTTTTTTTGCTTCCAATTTAATGGTAATTTGGTCGCCGGACAGTTACGCTCTAATAACACTGGCCTTTTAGGTGCTGCCATGCCCTGATAAAAACTAACAATGTTTGCTTGGTGCAATACACATCTTTGGGCAAGGCTCAGTGCCTGCTGATTCCTCCAGCTCTGCTGTGACAGAGAAATATTTGTTTTGGCAGTTTTAGAAGCAATTATGGGTCTTATAATTAAGAAGAAGAATAAAAAAACGGCCAGAGCTGCATGCTCCTAAGCAACACAACACAGCAGCATTGCTCAATTTTAGATATTTGAATACAAACACACATACAAAACACACACAATGATATAATGTGGAGTGGCTTTCTGTGGCGCTGTGTGTTGTCTGCTTATATCAAGGGATTTAGATAACAGAGATGGCTGTGCAGCAGAATAATCAAAGAGAAAAGGGATGCAGTGAAGAAAATAAAATAACAGCTCTTTACCAACAGCCATTAACATCATTCATTGATGTCACTATTTATTTCTATGAGATTTGGACATGTAATTGCATTGGGAAGTTTGCCGCTGGATCTGAAGGGGGTGGCTTTGTTCTAATCTTCACACTCTATTTAATTAAGGCAGTTTTCCCAGAGCCCCTTTTTTTCACAGATTATCGCACAAATAATTCTCAGCAATGCAGCCAGCTAAATAGAAATGAATCACGTTAGCACAATGTGTGCAATGGCTGAGGAAGTGGGTGAGAGGAAGAGGCCGTGCTCTGCAGAGAGCGAATTCAAGAGAGAGGCCAAGAAGGAAGAGGACCGTTACTTTATATCCAGATAACAATAGACAGGAAATCATGATGCTCCCTTTGCGTTTCACCTTCTTCATGCCAGTGCTGCCATGTTGACACTCAGGTTTTGCTGTGTTCCACCAGGGTTTCTCAAGTAATAGGTTAAAGTAGGATTTTTTTTGGTTTGATTCGTTTAATTAGGTATGTTCTGTGATGGGATCATATCTATGATGGGATTTGCAAACTATGGAGGGTTTATACAATTTCAAGCACCACTGAATATAACTAGCATTCATATTTATGTTCTTAAAATAAATATAATGTGTTATGACGCATACAGCTCTATTACCCTATGGTGAGACTGAACTGAGTTAAACCAAACTGAAGTTGGAGAAGGTGAGACAGCCGGACAGAAAGAGAGAAAAATATAAATAGAGAGCAAACGTGAACATTGAATGTCGAGTCTGTCACTGTGCTGACGGAGCAGTGGGTGTATAGGTCTCTTCTGTTGCTGGAAAAGTGTCACTCTGTCAAAGAAGGCCTCCTACACTGCTATACACACTTGTCCATGTGTGTGTGTGTGTGTGTGTGTGTGTGTGTGTGTGTGCGGGCGCACGCTCTGTACACCGACTCTACAATTTTCTCCCAGGCTTGTCATTGTACCTCTGATGTCTGACTTGCCTTTCCCCTGGCTGTCGCCATGTTAACGCGAGGCTGAATTTGTCACTGCACCAGGCAGCAGGGAGGAGAGTTTTCTCGTTACTGCCTGCATTGGGTTCTAGGAGGGGCTGTGTGTGAGGGGCTGAGCAAAGACATAAAAGCTGTTTACTTGAGTTGACAACACTTGACCTATGACCCTACAGCTATGGATGCACCACAAAACCTGACGGCCAGCGAGGTCAACCACCGGAGTGCCCTCATCTCCTGGCAGCCACCGATAGCGGACATCGACAACTACATGCTCACATACAAGTCAGCGGACGGGGGTCGCAAGGCAAGAACAATCATTTTTCATACTATCTATCATTTAGAATTTTTGTTTGTGCTTTCAATATTCTCCAAGGCCGCTGCTGAAAATGTGGTCCACCCTGGGACCTTTTTCACTGAATAAAATGGAGTTAACTCTGGAGTTTATTCAACTTGTTCTATTTAGTACCCTTGTAACATTGTATTACATTTGGCAGACACTCTTACATTCACTATTTACAGTCCCTTTTGAACAGTGTTTGGATAATGTGGCTAATTTGTCTGTGTGTTTGTCTTATTTGCGTTAAACAACAACATTTTAAAATGATTAATGTTTAAGACTGACATTTGGCCATTTGCTCATTATCCTATCCAACCAAAATCTCTTTTGTGTCACTAGATAAATAAACAGATTAACAGAGCTGAGAGAATACTGCTATACCAATGTGCTCCACATGAGATCATCAGCAGGGAACTCAGCATATACCTGTGCATGTGATTACAAATTCAGCCAGTGACATGCTGGTCTGTTGCATCTTGCTGCCATTGATGACTTCTGAGGAGCTGTGAATGAAAGAGTAAATACTGAATAATAGTAGGGCAGAACATAATACAAGAAAAAGCTATGATATGCAAATGAATATTTGTAATTTTTCAAAAAATGATAACATGTTGCACATGTATTGAATGCAAAAGACATTGTGTCAGCATGAGCCCTAGTATAAGGAGTTATAAAGAAGCTTGTGCTTTCCATACTTGTGCCTGTGTAAGTTCATGCAGGGTAGTTTTTCCTGTGCTTGTGTTTGTCCAGTGGGTGTCAGTGATGCACAGAGCAAATGCCCCTTGCCCCACTTTCATCTTCATTAACTCTCCCAGCAGAGGATTTCATGCTCCGTACAAGATGTTCAGAGCAAAACCAAAATCCACATGAATCCTATTCTTACTGCATCACAGGCAATGCACAAAATGTATTAGTTAATATTCTGCATAATTTGTACTCATGGTTAATTACTGAGATGCTACTGAGATGCTACATCGTGAGGATACATTGCTCTCAGACATTAAAAAATGGAAAGAAGTTCAACGCCTACCCATTATGATTATTTTCTTGGTACATGCTGCTTTATTCTTCAGCAAAGCCCCAAAATGATTCACTATTATCGTTAAAAGCAACTCTGACATTCTGACTTCATTTAAGGGCCATTCTGCTGCATAATGTAGGTTAGTCCCTGTTTAAACCTTTGAAATTCCTGAATATTTCATCTCTGTTCTTCATGTTTTATTTGCCCGACCCATTTCCCTTCCAAGAGTTATCTACGGACATTGGGGGATCCACCCAATTGTTAGAAAAGGCGATATATGGAAGAAAACTCCACATGGCTCCACACCAGATATTGCTGATAAGTGAGGATTTGTCAGAAAACACTGGAGAGGAAACAGAGGTGTCAGTGGTGGAAGGAGTGAAAACGAAATCCTTCCTGTCTTCAGCTGGACCTCAGAGCACCTCAGTCTGATAATGTTTCTCCCTTCCTCCCTCACTTGCTGTTCTCTATCAGCCCCAGTGAATCTTTGTCACTAGAAAGCGGAGGCAAGGAAGAACCCGGACACAATTTACTACCTCTCTGTCAGTTTTCTGTCTTGGTCGCGGCTGCCTCGGTCCTTGGAGCTGCATTACTTCTCTTCATCTTAGTTCATGTTAACAACAAAATACAGAAGGAACAGGAACTCTTACCAGAGTTCCCTTTTTACCACCAGCAGAACAGACACAGTCTGTTCAAGCAAAAACAATTTATTTTGAACCTGAAAACATGATTCTTAAAATCATTTTTAAGTTTGACCCCTAATCATCAACTGGTGTGCTGTTTGGTGCAATCCAGCATCTTGCAAGTAATTATTAGTTTCACTGTACGTTATACAACACGTTAAGTAAACAGCAAGAAGGTTCTGTGAATCCGTAATGGAACCTGTTCAATTTTAGTTCACATTTTTAGTTTCTGATTTCTAATTGCTGCTGTGTACATTATTACTCACTTCGTGAGATCAGTTTCCTGTTGGTGGACAAGAGCTATGCAAGAAGTTTCGATCTGAACTCAACCTAACAGATTCCCACACAGCAGAACAACATAATTTTCAGAATGAGATCAGCAACATTTGATTCATTGTACCTGATATGCTTTTGGAGGTGCCACTCAACAACAGAACACAACTGTATGAATTGAATTGTACTGCAGAGGAGCATGTTTGGTAATGTAAGCACTGAATGTACACTTAAATCTTTTATTTAATGGTTTGTGAACATTAACTTATTATTTCTGCTCAGTATGAAGTTCAGTGAAATTTGTTTTATTTTTAATCTCTGATGATATCTGTTGAAAAATCTGTTATCTTTCTGCCACTACATTTTTCTAATAGTAAAAGTAACAATGGAGCTGAAAATAACATCAAAGCCAGAATGCTGAGCCTTCCTGTATCAGAGAGTGACAATAGGGACTCAGCTGGTGGTCTCTATCCCTCTCCCACTCTGATCCCACATTAGGAGATGATCCTGGATGCTGAAGACACATGGATCCGTCTGGAGGGTCTGGGCGAGACCACTGAGTACACTGTGCGACTCCAGGCAGCCCGGGGTCTTGAGACCAGTGCTATTGTCTCCACCACATTCACCACAGGTACTCACCACATCCACTCTGACCAAAGCCACATGCAGGCACCCTGCCTCCCAGTGTTTACAGAAATAGAAATCTCCCTCCATCTTACCTGTGGCATGGCCAGGATTTACAGATTGAATAACTTGATGGCTGAAGTGTACCTTTACCTGTCATTTAGCCGTGCCTGATTAATTACGGTACAGGTCAATTGTTTGGATGTACCTGGGTCTCGCAATTTTTACATTTTAGATAAAGTAATAATAATAAAGTGAAGTGATTGTCACATGTGATACACAGCAGCACAGCACACAGTGCACACAGTGAAATTTGTCCTCTGCATTTAACCCATCACCCTGAGTGAGCAGTGGGCAGCCATGACCGGCGCCCGGGGAGCAGTGTGTGGGGACGGTGCTTTGCTCAGTGGCACCTCAGTGGTACCTTGGTGGATCGGGATTCGAACCGGCAACCTTCTGATTACGGGGCCGCTTCCTTAACCCCTAGGCCACCACTGCCCCAAAGTCAGGGCTCGTCCGGGAGCAAAACATGATGACAAGGGACAATGAAATAACACACTTGAGGTCACACATTTAGACTGAGATACACACATTTCAACAAGTTCAGAAGCTCACATGCAATACAGAGCATTCCTCATGCTTAGAAATTATTAGCTGCACAGAAATTGAACAGAGGAACGCTTAAATCGCCGAACCAATTCCGCAATTTACAAAAATTCAACGATTTCTGAAAGCAAGGAGGCAGCTTTTTCCAGTGATATTAGCATCATTATGGTAGTCCACAATGTCAATTAAGCCCTGGGAATAAGAGGGCTGGTTCCCGGAAGACAAAGTGAGTGAGATGGACCTCTGCAGAATAGTGTCATTTTAGGGGACTTTTTATCGCGTTTTTACTGTTTGCTGTGTTATTTTGCGTTTTTCTCTTTCCGTGCTCTTATTTCAAATGGGATGAGGAGGTCATCAGAATGGGTCTGATTCTCGCAGCCAATCACCACATCAGTGGCTTGGAGAACTGAAGCAGACCTGGTTGATGCTGACCTCCACCTCCGAGGTTCAGACCAAAAAGAACTCCCGGTGTTCAACCTCTTGTCACAGATGCGCAATCTCCCAGTGAAATTTTCTCCAGATTGTGTTAAAATACAAGCAAGAGTCCTGCACTGTGTGCAAGAGGTTCCATCAGGGGCCAAAATCGCCTGGACGTGTTTAGAAAAAAATCTAAAATCTAAAAAGTAACTACAGGGCCAAACTTCAAATGCTTGCTATATTTCACTGTTTTATATTTCGAACTTCATATTGAACATTCAAAATGTTTTGCTCATGTGCATTCTGGGTGACTTATTTAGTAAGTGTTTTTGTGTTCTCTGTTATTACACCCTGTAATGACATTTCTAGCATACTATAAACCAAAAAAATAAATAAATAAATAAAATTTTGGAAGAAGGAAAAAGGCACATAAAGCATGTTTATAACACATTTACAGCTGAAACAACAAAATAAGTCCATGCAATATTCTTTAAATTATAGGGTTTAAAGGATTAAAGACCCAGTCCTGAAGGTTTATGCTGAACACTTTCTTATCATTCACTCGTGTTAATCTTATGAAGAAAATCAGTGAACAAAGCAGTCATAAAAAGTAAAAAGATGTGACTCTGAAACCTGTCATCAAACATACTTTGCTTTCTCCTGCAAAAATATTAAATATGTTTCTTGTGTTGGATTCTTCAAAATAGCCTCCCCAAAGCGAATCTGCAGAGATAAGTGAAAACCCAAGCAATTTTTGGATTAATGTCATTTTTTATCTGGACATGTCCTCAAGCTCAACTCATCCTCAAACTGTTATTTGCCAGAGGTTTGGATATTGCAAAAATATCCCAATTAGTATAGTGGAAATGGGCGTATTCGAAAAGCATCAACTGCCTGGTCACAATTTTTTTTGCTGAGAAAGCGCTACCTGAATTTCAAGAGAAAAAGTGGCTGACCATTTAACAAATGTGAGACACTTCACCACTCATGGCATATGTGTGGTCCAGCACAACCTGTAAAACATATCAATATTATACTTTAGTTTAAAATAAAATAAATGAATGATTTTGGTTTCATTTTACGCAAAAAAAATTAAGTATTTATTAAAAATATTGCAATATTATTTTTAGGCAGTATTGTAAAGCCCTAGTTCAGTGTATCCCATTTGAGCTAAGACCATCTTTCTTGTGCAAGTTGTTTTTCATGGTGCTCATGCTTTAGCTAAGAACAAGCCAGCTACCAGGATTTTTATTCAGTTTATTCAGTTGAGAGCGAGTACAGAACCCTGGTACAGCAGTGGTGACATTGCACAGTGTGAGAAGCAAGGATCTAAAGCAATCTGTGCAAACATGTTAGCCTTGCAAAGCATTCGGTGAAAAAAATATGTGAGATTTTTGGAGGTAATGAAAATGTTTGTTGCTGCAGAATGTGCAGCACATTAAAGACATTGATGTTTTTGTTTAACCATTGCAATCTTTCTGAGGAAAAAAAAAAGGGTTCAGATGAGTGTCTTCTAAATCTCAAGAACCTGTCTGCTCAGCATTTCTGAAAACCGCTTCCTGTTCTGCCGCAGGAAACCGCCTGTTTGCCACACCGCAGAACTGTGCCCAGCACCTGCTGAACGGAGAGTCCCTGAGTGGCGTCTACACCATCTACATTAACCGGGACCTGAGCCAGGGTGTGCAGGTGTACTGCGACATGACCACAGATGGCGGCGGATGGCTTGTACGTGTTCTTTTTATGTTCATAAAAAAGACCAAGATTTGCTGGTTGCTCAGTGTGAAAAAAAAGATGGTGGACAGGAAAATGATCTTGAGTTGATGGGCCTTCAGGCAGAATCGATTTGCATGATGTCTCCATTTCTTAAAGAAATCAGCCCACACTCCTGGAAATGGTGAAAAGCACACAAAATAAACTGTTAAGATGAAAGGTTTCTTTTCTCACCATTTATACTGTAATAGAGACAATCCAGAGTTGACTGCCAGACTTCAATGAGAAGTGATAGCATTGATCTACAGTGAAATGTCTGATCAGTCTCTGGTTTCGTCCTGTTTCAGGTCTTTCAGCGCCGCCAGAACGGCCTCACAGATTTCTCCAGGAAGTGGAGTGATTACAGAACTGGCTTTGGCAACCTGGAGGATGAGTTTTGGCTTGGTGAGGAGATAAATGTTTTGGGACATGTGTGCAGTGTGGTTGACCTATGCTACTTTGACTACGGTTCTCATCCAAGTGTCCAAGTGTGCAGGTGAAAGAAATTCACTGATGTACAGAACACCGACCAAGAGTTTTAGGCACTCTGAAAGTGTAAAACACTTCAATAATAATTATTAAGTTGCAATAATACATGGCAGTCAACAGATGGAGAACAATATAATATAGAGTCTCTATCTCTAGAGACATTGTTTCATAAAAATAAGGAAATTCCTCAATTAAGTAGTGTATGTCTGACAGCACTATGACAGTTGGGAATTTGTTTCCTGTTGAAGTGAAAGTGAAGTTATTGTCATTGTGAAACACTGCAGCACAGCACACGGTGCACACCACGAAATGTGACCTCTGCTTTTAACCATCACCCTTAGTGAGCAGAGGGCAGCCATGGCAGGCGGGGATCATTAACAAAAACGATAGACTAACTTTTTAGCCGGTGACAATATCTTATGTAGCGAGCAAAAATCAACTCTGTGCAGGTTGTGTACATAACCAAAATGGAGAGATTTAAATGCATCGCACAGAGAAAGGGACAAAAGAACAAACCTGAAACAGAGGTGAGACTAATCATTCCGAACGAACACAGAACAATGTCCCTTGTTATTTATTTAAAAATAATACAAAAAGAAAGAACGCAAGACAGACGGACAGATCAGGACCCCGCACAAGACGTTGGATGGAGTTCCCGCTACGGGGGAGCTGTAATGGTGTGAACTGGAAGTGCCAGGCTCGGGCCAATGGCCTGCGTGTGGCAGGTGGCAGCAGGGAGACAAAAAAAGGGCACTTCTGTTTAGCGATCCCCCACACTTCTCTGGAGGCGCACCTGCTCTCTTTAAAGGCACCGTCTCCGGTCCCGGCCAACAAGCAGATACCACCAATCAGGCCCCAAAATGCACCTAAACAAACACTGACAGACAAAAACCAACAAACCAAACCATGCAGACCTAACACTATCCTCAGTATAATACTGTGGTCAGTGCCAGAGAAGCCGATGTAAGAATTGTACTAAGACTGTTCACCACCCCCACCACTTTTTATGTCTCGCTTCTTCACCTTCCTTGTTCAGTTCAGAGCCTTGTAATTCTTCACCACTCTGAGAAAGATCCAGCGCCTGCAGTCCGCCTTTCCCCTGGAGAGCTGAGAACAGAGGCGGACTCGGGCTTGAGACCGATCTAATTTTACTGCTTTACAGCAGAATCCCTCGGCAGCATTATCTTACTGGCAATAATAAAGTGCCACAGCACTTCCACACCCTGGCTGTGCGTGTGTGGAATTGCAGGGCCTACACAACCACACAGACTCAGACATGGAGGGACTCAGTGAGTCCACCCATTTAAAATTGATTGCTTTCATGCAAAATAAACAATTTTGAGGGGAAATAATAGCATTTGTATTTTTCTTCTTTTTTCCTCATTATAAACCTATAATCACATGAATGAGAAATTAACAGCTCTGCGTGGCCCACTTTCCATAGTGTGTCTTGTCAGAGTGATAAAAATTTTATGAATCTCATTAAGAGTGTTACTTTTTTGTTTTGCTTTTTTCATCTCCAAACTGATGTCTACTTTTCAATGTATTCCTGGCACGTTATTGACCTACCGTGTATTTTTAGTAAGATGTGCTTTGTGCATTTGGATGCAGATCAACATTTCCAAACCCCCACAAGCTTCTGTCAATAGACCCTGAGAAGTGCTTGTTTCAGCCAAAGAGGGAGGAGGAGCAGAGCTCGGCGTGGCTTTAGAAGTCAGCATTGATGTCGTTACAGGCAACGCATTTTGCTGCCACTAACTGTCACAAAGGCAATCTCCGCATCCACCCTTCCACCGCCTAAAAGCCACCCGCGAGCATCAACAACAGTGTCAACTGTCAATCAAAAGTGACACCTGCACAGCACAAAATACAAACTCAAGGAGACAATGCAGCCTGAAGGCCGTATAAAAAAATACATTCGGAATTTGTTGGTAGAGATAAAAAATACAATTATTATTATGCAACTGGAATCCTCAGTCTGTTTTTCTCCCAATCTATATTCATAACCCTTTATATATTACAATATGTTATAGCACAGCAGAGTGCTACACATAAAGGCAAAATGCTGCCTGTTTTGAAACTAACAGGGAAATACTGTTCACAGTACAAATGTCACAGTGCAGCATATAGGTCTCCCCCTGAAATAATGGCAAATCACGATAAGTCTCTCCGACCCATGAGGCTTTAATGCGCCTGATGACATTTTCTTCAGAGTGTAACCAGTTTTATTCCAGGAATCGATTTGAGAAGCATCAAAATAAAAATAAATAAATAAATGAATTCAAAAAGTCTCTGAAATAGATAACCTCATGTAACACTAAGGGTATTTAAAGGAAGCTGACGGTTGTTATTCTGCCACCTTTCATTCTGATTCAGTGACCTTCTGTTACTGCATGTAATTTTTTGTGAAAATGCTTGAAAAACGATATGACTTATTTGAGAAGAATGGTTTCCAAAGGACATGAAAAATGAATGAAAAAATGAACTTGGACGCGCAATCTGTTTGATACTTTAAGTTTTTTGTCCCCTCAGACAATCTTTCACAAGGCCATCGCAGCTGAGGGAGTGCTGGATATGTAGGTCATGGCCAGTTGCCACCTGCAATCCACCCTTATCGCTCCCCATCTCAGCCTGCTCTAATGTACACCTTTTTATTTTTTTTAATACGTATAATAAAAGAAGATTGATGAAGTTGAGCTGTCCAAGATGATTATCTTGGTTTTTAATTTTCCTCCTCATTTCAGCAAAATTACAGAAACATTTTGGCAATAATAAGGCGATAAGCCTTTTTAATGTAGGAGGTTCTGTATAATCGGAGCAAGGCAATGGGACCACCCAATGAATTTTTAATCATGATTTTTTTTTTTCTTTCTAATTAAGTAAATGGGCAATCTCTATTATGTGATTAATACCATCTGATTACGTGTTACATAATGTGAGCTGAGTTTCATGTAGTTTTTCACAAATCTTATTACACTGATCGGCTCTCCGCGCCACAGTGGGGATACTCTTTGTAGTGTTGATTGGTATCTCCTCGGCCCGTCCCATAGGCAGCGTTGGTCTCCCTACCACAGCATGCTGCCGTTTACACAGAAGGACAATTTAAATCCCCGTCAAAGCACCTCGCTCCTGCCCGTATTTACTCAACTAATGCACAGTTATTTCTGTTTATCTGGACACACAACAGAATGATTTCTCCAGTCCGGTTCCGAGGATGATGGGAAAGCATGATTTAATCTGTCTTATCAATACAACATGTCCTAGTGGGAAGACGGGGTACAATGGTGGGTAGAGTCGGCCTGGCTGGGGAGCATCTTGACTTTACGCCGTATCCTGTTATCTGCCTGTGGCACATTTAAGCAACGCTTTGGGGACACGGGTGTCTGTGAGGTGCTTCGGCGGGAGATAGTTCTGTATCGCTCTTCTCCACAGCTGAGTTTTTGACCTCTTTTCCCCATGCAGGCCTGGACAACATTCAAAAGATCGGCGCTCAAGGACGTTACGAGCTGCGAATCGACATGAAAGACGGCCAGGAGTCTGTGTACGCTAACTATGACAAGTTTTCTATCGGTGATGCCAGGAGCCTTTACAAACTGAGGATAGGAGAGTACAACGGCACTGCAGGTGACTAACTACACACTTTGTAATTTTAATATAATTTAGTCTTTCCAGCTTGAACCAAATGTGTTAAGGCAACTTTTAAAATTCCTTGGCTCATTGGAACCATTTTCCATATAATCATTTTTATCTTCATCAGAGTACAACTAGTTTTATTCCATGAATCGATTTGGGAAGCATCAAAAAAAAAAAAAACAATAAATTCAAAACGTCTTTGAAATAGATAATCTCATATAACACTTAAGAATTTTTAAAGGAAGCAGAAGCCTGTTACTGTGCCCCTTCTGTAACTGTATGTATTTTTGTGAAAGTGCATGGCTTTTGAAAAAAAATCTTTCTTTCTTTCTTTCTTTCTTTCTTTCTTTCTTTCTTTCTTTCTTGTTCTATTTATTACCTGGGTCTTAGGCGACTCTCTCAGCTACCATCAGGGTCGGCCTTTCTCCACTAAAGACAGGGACAACGACATCGCTGTGACCAACTGCGCCCTCTCCTACAAGGGGGCATGGTGGTACAAAAACTGCCACCGAGCAAACCTCAATGGCAAATACGGCGAGTCCAGGCACAGTCAGGTGAGTAGATGCCTGCAACGGTGTGGAGAAGCCTCGAGGAACTGTGTTGAAAATAAAACTAGCTGCTAGTTGGCACGCAACTGTGCCTGCATTTTTTTTTAACAAGATCCATCCCATTCTATCCACAATTTCCTGTTCAGCGATGGTTTGCCATGAGCATGTCATAAAGACTTCGATTTTAACACCCAGTGATGTGCGGTCGCTGCTGAATTTGCACTCGGCTGCAAAAAAGGAAAAAATAGGAAATGTGTGCGAAAGCACTGTGAGGCCTTGGCTGTCAGCAGACTGGTCTTTAAGCAAACGCTAAAATGAAGCACAGAGCGGATCGAATTGTGCCACAGCGGGTTCTAAAATAATCCCGATGCGGGCTTGCACCTCTCTGTTTCACTGTTAGCTTCTCTTCCCCTTCTCGCTCTCTTTCCCCATCATCGAGTCCTGTCTGGTTTCAATTCAACTCGATTCTGAAACTCGATGCCAGATACAGGTGGTTCAGAGGCGAGTGTAAGTTGATGGCGCAACCCGGCCGACAGCAACCTGCGTGACGAGGCGTCGCAAGCAACTGGTCTGCTTCAGCAAAACAGAAAATCAGTTTTCCTCTTGTCCAGGATTGAAACAGTCCAGAATCGAGAAGCAGGGTGTGAGCTCTGAATCATGGACATGAAATTGAAAAGTGAACGTGAAGTGATTGTGATACACAGCACAGCACACAGTGCACACACTGAAATGTGTCCTCTGCTTTTAACCATCACCCTTGGTGAGCAGTGGGCAGCCATGACAGTTGCCCGGGGAGCAGTGTGTGGGGACGGTGCTTTGAAAGTGAAGTGATTGTCACATGTGATACACAGCAGCACAGCACACAGTGCACACGGTGAAATTTGTCCTCTGCATTTATCCCACCACCCTGAGTGAGCAGTGGGCAGCCATGACAGGCGCCCGGGGAGCAGTGTGTGGGGGTGGTGCTTTGCTCAGTGGCACCTTAGTGGCACCTTGGCAGAACGGGATTCGAACCAGCAGCCTTCTGATTACGGGGCTGCTTCCTTAATTGCCAGGCCACCACTGCCCACATGGGCCCATAGTAAATGTTCTGAGCATTAGAAATAAATACACACCTAGGTGGGCAGAAACTTCATCCTGTGCAAGATACTTACAAGCAAGATACTTAACTAGCAAGCAGTCCTGTCTTGTTTTTCATCTCGTAAATGCATCCTCTTTTTCTTTTTTTGTTAAGAATGGCAGAATGGCAGCTTGTTGTATTTCTAGCCTATTTCTGAGTAGTGTGTCCCATCGGTGCATACCAATGAATATGTCTGAATTATGTCTTGATTTTGCGATCTGTGTGCCTCAAAATGCCGAGGGCACGATGCTTATTCAGTAGGCAGATCGCGCTGAAAGACTTTCTGTGCTTCCCATGGCTCGACATTGGCTAATAAAACCTTGCTGTGTTTCCCCTGCAGGGCATTAACTGGTACCACTGGAAAGGCCACGAGTTCTCCATCCCTTTTGTCGAGATGAAGATGAGGCCGTTTAACTACCGGAACATCAGCGGGAAGCGAAGGCGGTCCACTCCTCTATAATCCCAGCCCTCCCTCGCTTCCCTTTTACCCCAGCCGTTGCTAGCTGCTCCTGTTTTTACTCAAGGTGGAACATGTTGAGAGGGGGATGTGTAATTTATTGAAAAAGAGAATGAGTGGCAAAAAAAAAAAGGAAAAAATCAGACGACAGCCATCCTGTGTAGAGTTCTTACTGTAAGTCAGGGCAGGGTTTCTAGGCCGTTTTTTTATATGTAACCATTTTGTCCTAATCTTGGAGGCGCATTGACGCACGCTGCAAGAGGCTTGCAGAAAAATGCAGGAGGAACCACAAGCAAGCAAATCTGTTACTTTTTTTCCAATTGAAAAAAAAAGAAGATTTTAAGAAAAATGCAATGCCCATAAGAAATCTATTTTTATAAACAATGTAAAATAATATAAGTCTTATTTAGTTGAGTTTAATTGAAAATAAGCTTTGGTGAGATTTAATCAGAGGATATTGCCAGCGATTTTAGGCTTAATGACCCAAATTACAGTTTTCTTGATCTCTCATTTGTAAAAATACTGATCCTGCATGTTTTTTTTTGTTTTTTTTTTTTTTTTTTTAATGTGACATGCTTTGTTACTTGCACTGATGGTATAAAGGAAAAAAAAACAAAGACTTGCACTATGTAAAATTTAGTGGGATTTAATAGGAGAAGATGAATATGGCATCTATAATCTTGCTTTTATTAGAGTATAATTACACCTATAACAACGAGTCATTGTGCTTTTGTAAGCTTAGGCTGATCTTTTCATGAAAACATGTTTTCAATTGCAATTGACAAATTGAATCCAGAACTGGCTGATTGACACTGTTGGCTCTGATGCACACTTGCACATACAGGGGTGAAGGAGGGAAATTCAGATGTTGCAACCTCACCACAAGGTACTACATACTGCAGAGAGAGCTATTACATTTAAAACCAAGGTGGAATGCTCGATTGGCCAATTAAGAATGTACTCATTGCAAGTGACATAATAAAGACAAACACTGATGTACAGCACCCACAGTCAATTATCATTTTCATTCATTTGTCATGTTTATTTCAGTTCATTTACATTCATTATAATAATGCACAGTCAGTATCTCTGAGTAAGGCATCATTTCCAAATGTTCTAAATTCATGGCATGTCTGTACCATACAATCAATTTACCCCCTTTATTTGCTTTACGTTTTTTCTAAATTGTGTTGCCAGACATTTTTTAAGATCAAATCAACAGGGTGTTTAACCATCACCCTTAGTGAACAGTGGGCACGTCAGGGGCACGTCAGTGGCACCTTGACAGACCGAGATTCAAACCGGCAACCTTTTGATTATGGGGCCGCTTTCTTAACCACTAGGCCACCACTGCCCCTTTTTTGTCTTTATGTCAAGGAGTTGAATAAGAACCGATTCTTATTCCAAGGTGATGGCAAGAACGAATTACATTAACATTCATTTTCAACACAAAATCCAAAATCCATCATCAGAGAGTCTTTTTCTTCTTCTTCCCCTGCCCCCCACCCTCTCAGGTAGAGTAGAGAGAGGGTGTATTTTGTTGAGGAACAAAGTTGTGATTTTCGGAAAGCTGTAGAGCCCACTCGCTGTGGAATCGCATGTCACAGGTGGAATATTCCTGAGCCTCATGCTGTTTCATCCTGTAATGATTTGTTGTCCTTTTTATCATACCTGTAGCAGATTTTTTGTAAAAAAATATATATTCATAACCTGTCAGTGTTTTAAAGTTGCTTTGCAGCCGATGGCCGACAGAGTCTCAATGCTTTGACTGGACAGGGCCACAAGACAAGCTAACCTGCCAGGGCAAGGAAAATGTCTGGCGTTCATAGATTAACTGAACGTCCATTTGAATGTTTTTAGATCAGAAGCCATAAGTTCTATAACATTAAGGATTTCATTTGTTTCTGAAAGTGAAAGCCTCCCGTAACTCTGAGCTGTAGAGTAATTTCCTTTTGCATCATGTTGAGTTGTATTTTAATTAACCTTAGAAAATTTGTTTGTGTTTTAGATTTTGTCCGTTTTGTCCATTTTAGATGTTAGTGAAATTATGTCAGCCCACTGTGCATTAAATTTTAATTGTCTTAACTTCACCCTCTGCCCCCAGAAACACTCAGTATGTTTTGTACTAGATAAGACAGAAAGATCAGTGCTGGCACATCTCCATGCAAAATGTTGTTCTGTAAGCAAGGGGTTTGGCATCTTGAAATAAATAAATCTCCACGCTCAATGTCGTATTGGGTGTTGCGAGGGAGAGCGTTCGACATTTTTTCACCTGGCGATGGCGGCATCCAAGACGACTTCTGAAAGGTGGCCACTGCTTCTGTTTATTCATATATTTTTGTTGTTTTGTCCAAGAGGAGCACTTGGAGACTCCACTTCATTATTTATTCTGTGAGCATATGGCTGCAGCTTTTTCCAATCCTTCCCACTTGGCCCATTGTTCGCATTTGCTATTTCAAATTTACCATAGTTGCCATGGTGACCCAAAAGTGTGCCATGAGGAATCGCTGGTTTGCCGTGCACTTTTTTTTTTAAATAATTATTTATTCCTGAAACCTTGCACACATAGAAAAGTTGTACCAGCCCACATTCTGAAATTAAACATGGTACTCCGGTATATTGTGAAATAAGGGATCCTGTTCCTCCTTTAGCTCTTTGGCCCTGAATATCCCTTGAGACATGAATATTGCATGCCACCAAAATGCCATGTGAAGTGGGTTTGTGACGAAGGGCAGTGAGTTTGGTACTATGGGAACGGCTAATGTGGCAGAATTCTGTTGGATAACAGTTATATTAATGCTAAAGGTCAGATTAGTTCTAGTTTGATTTGAATTGTGTTGTATAGTTCCTTTTTTAATACATTTTCTACACATTAATAAAATATTCAGAAGAATCTCTGTTTTGCTGTCTGCCTCTTTTCTTCCCAGGTCTTTTTACTTATTTACATCTCATTTTCAACGCACCAGATGATGGGGACTAATGTGGCGACTCACTTCCCGTTTTCAGTCTCACTTTAGGCTTAATTCACAGATTTAAATATTCACATTAGTCAAGCAGTTTAAAGTAAACAGAGGAGCGAACACCCTGGCAGGTTATTTTTAAACTTCTTATTAATGCTCGCTCTCTCGCTCTCTCTCTCTCTCTCTCTCTCTGCTTATTTTTCAATCTATGTCGTCTCCTTCAGGGCCACAAAAACAACTAAAAAAGCTTTTAGGAAAATGAGTAAATATGAAAGGCACGTAACACCACATCCAGGGCGGATTCTGCATCTTAGTCAGGCTTTTATGTTGGACCGGTCTTTATTTTCCCTTTATGGTAATTAATGTTAATTCAGTCCCCATAGATACGCTTTGAAGCATCAGCAGGGCAGTTAATAACTTTTGGCCAGAAGAAGCACTGACCAACGCAAGGTAGAGTGGAGGCTGTGGTGAAAAATGCTCTGGAAATGGACAGAAAGAACTGATCACGGACTGGAGGCCATACGCCAGCATGGTGGGGTCTCCGCCAAAGCCCAGCTCGGTCCGTCGCTCTGAGTCCTCTACTTATAGCCTGAGCAGGAGATTAGAGCAGAGCTGAGATATTTATACTCATCCGGGTTCACTAACACCGCCGACTCTGAGAGGACTGTCCCGGTCTGGGCCTCAGAGGCCGCAGGTAAGACACGCGGCTCAGCTTCCGATGCCGACTGTCGGAGCAGGGCTGCCGGTCAGCCTGAGCTTGATGCGAGGCAGCAGCACGTACCACGCCCAAAATTCTTCCAAGCCACTGAACTCGTGGACCTAATGAATCCTGACGTGGGAGTGGGAGAAGACGCTGCATCTGCCTGTAGCAGAGCTGGCTAATAGCAGCACAAACACCAGAGCAGAGCTCAATAGAAAACCAGCAAGATCGGAGCAAGAAGGTTGGGGGAAAATTCTCGCTTCTACAACATCAGGTTGAGCAAAGAAGCTGGAAGAACAATGGCAAGGACTAAATAAAAAACTTGACGAATTTATTGCGAGATCCAATCCAAATGTAAATGGAGGTGAGATGAGATGGTTCCTTGATTTTTTCCGAATTTTTTAAAGCATGCTGTGTTGCACTCCTTTTAATTTTTCACAATTATTAAGCTTTTGATTTTGTGTTCAGATTACATTTTAATATCACCCTGCTAACCTGTAATAGCTTAAAACACACACACACTACATTTGAACAAAAGTCCTAAAGATTACACTGTAGTAATTTTGTCCAACTGAACTACTCAAAGCAAAATATCAAAACAACATAAAGTGCTACTATGAATGCTGCAGTCATCCACCAGATATACATAAATAGGCAAAAATATTTATGCAATGGTTTTGGAATGAATTCCTGCAGGGTGACATTCATGAATCTCTGATTTGCTGTTGATGCTGATAAAAGGAAACAAGCAGTACATAATTTGTCTTAAACAAAGTCTAGATCATTGCAAAACAGGAAAAATCTAATTTGACTAAATACCAAAGTTTAATTTAATATTTCTATAAATCTCAGTTTCAAACAGCACTGAGCTGTAATATGATGGAATATCAAAGTTAATTGCACTGGCAACTGAATTTATTTGTGACTGGCATAATGATGGACTTATTATGGTCTGTTCTACATCATTATGTTTCATGTCTTGGCGATGCATGGACATTTTGTAGGGCACAGAGCATCTTGGGAGAGAAGAAATATGGTGTAAAAATGTAGAGCTGTCGCACAGCCGGAGGCAAGAAGCCACTCAGTGAAAGTGCTGGCTTTTGCCATCTCCCCAGCCGTGCAGCAATTGGTGCTTTCATAAATCTCAGTTTGAGACCGCCCCTCACCGACTGCCTTTCAGATTCATCTTTTTGTCACCATGCCCACACGCTTGGTACACAGCTGCCAAGGCATCTCTTAAGGCCACAGGCACTACCATAAGTCACTTTTTCTGTGCTGTCCTCCAGGCCTTTTGTAGGACCTGGTTGCTGAGGGCTCTCAGGCTTTGATTTGGACCAAAATGTCAAAATCTATGATGAATACTGTCCTCAGGGCCAAAAAACACTTTGATGAAACCCATATGGAGGTCATCTAAGGAGAACTCTACATTTTGTCAGAGAAACTTTTTTTTTATTTGCATATATGGCATATTATTGCTAGTTGGACCAAATTTTACAGACTAGAATAGGTTTTTGTGATGAGTGTGGTTGACTGTGGCAGACTCAAAAACACTTTGGGCCATAAAAAGGTCCAAGCAAATAGAACATCAGTGGAGTGGCACTACAAAGTGCAACTTCTTTCAGAACATGAAACAAGGCCCAAAATCCAAAGGACTGATCCAGCAGACGTTAGTCAAAGTACTGAAGTTCTCTCCAAAAATGTACATGATGATTATTAGTCTGTACAATAAGAAAAGCTTAACATTTGTACTGAGGGTGAGTGAATTATTCAGTACAGCAAAAGAAAAGATGATAAGGCCCATTCATCATGAGCAATAATTAAATCATCCTGCCTTTTAAAAAGCAGATGATGATCATGTGTTAGTACCCGTCTCCTGAAATTAATGGTCTTGACTAATGATTGACTAATTAAAAAAACACGATATACCTTTATCAGGGTAAATTGTCTGTAACATCCATGAGGACAAATTTTAGTGCTGGGCCAAAAGAAATTATAACAAATATGTGACTCGTTTGTTTCTTGACGTGATGAATGTGTCTTTGTTTCATTCTTTACTGTCATTTCCTGGATTTTGGTCTGATGATGGACAGACACAGCAGTTTATAAAAAGAAAGAGGAAGTCTGCGCTCTCAGTTATTACTAATCTCTTTACAGGCCAAAGGGTCACGATATGTTCCCAAAAACATTGCTTCTTAGAATCATCCTCACATTTGCTGTTCGTCCAGAGCTCCGTGTCACTATTGAGACATAAAAATCCTATTGACAATTTTATAAAAGAAAAAAAAGGAAATCGACACAACCAGATCCATGCACTCTTTTACGTAATCCTCATTCCCTATAAAATCCATCGCTGCCTAACTCTCCAGGGCCAATGGCAAAACAGTCAGTCTCATGTAAATGGAGAAATTCTATATAAAAAAAAAGGGGTATATTTATATCTGAGAAAAAAAAACAATCGTTCTCTTTGAAAAGTTTAATGGCAGCCCGGGCAGGGGCAGGGCCTTATAGGGCATAATCTTTGCCAGTTGCAAGTCGAGCTGCGTCTGGCCCCTCCTCTTGTTTTCATAGCACCGGACCCATACATTTTACTGCAGTGACTCATGCTCTGCTTTGCTTTTCTGACCGGCGAGCGCAGAACAGCCCGGTCTATATTTGGCCTCTCGGGATCCTCGCCAGCCTTCCGTCTACTGTTTATTAAGCAGGCTTGCACGGACACAGCGAGTTGAACACCTTAACGGGCCTCAACGCCAACAGTGTCCATTAGAAGGGTGTCCGATTAAACATCCAATTTTGGATGACAAAACGAAGAGGACGAAGGTGTTTTGTTCCTTCTCCCATGAGAGAAGGAGACAAGGGATCAAGTTCTGAGATTGTGGAGATGTGGTGCCGAGCAGGTATCAGCAATAAAGGGCCCCATGCACTCGAATCGGAGTTCACTCTTCCGTTGGAGCGAGCCGCAGCAGGCTCCGTCTACCATGGAGGTGCAATTACCACCTGGTGTAAATAACGTGTAAGATAAATAGAAGAAAGGACCATTAAACACCCATTACGAAAGGGTGGCAGCACTGCACACGTACGTTGCACTAGAAAGCAATAGTGTTTAGGTCTGTAAAAAAAATTATATTGAAGCAGGTTCCATCTACCATCTCAGTACTATTACCCACTGGTGCCAATTAATATTCTGATTATTATTTTTATTAATGCAAGTCTGTTCAGTCTGCTTTCCAGTCACCTTGTTTGTTCATATTTGTAAATGTGTCAATATGTCTAATTATTTCTCTAATTCACAACTCTACCCTATAATTAGTCTATTGAGGCTGTTTGGTGCAGCCAAGGGATACACAGCACAGTATACTATGCACTGTAAGTATGTGATTTGTTTAAATGCACAGTGACTGGGCAACCTACAAATCACATTATGATCCCAGTGAGCACATACGTTACACCACATAACCATCTGCCTGTTTGTTCTGTTTAAGGAAGTAAGGCTGAAGGCTTTTAGGGAAGGGTGGGGTTGCGTTTCACATCACCAGCTACCCTTCATACACAAGGGACCAAACACTGCACACATTCATTCTAACCTAAAATTTCTCCAGAGTCGCCCAGACCAAAGCAGCGAGTGAAATCTGGCGTGATCGCGCTGCATGAAATGGGTCGTGACAGTGGAGAAAGGGCCCGTGCGAAGCGGTGTCCTCAGAAACACCGCTAACGGCCATGCTGTAGGCAAAATTTAACAGCGCTGTCTGAGTAGCGTGTGTTAGAGAAGGTCCCTGCATTCAAATAAAAGCCTGCTGTCGGTTTCTGCTGCTGCTAAATACTCAGGTTCAGTGAGACATGCCGATAAGAACACCAAACGGCAGAAAGCCTGCAGAACGTCTCAGCCTGGTCCATCATCCTCCCCTTATGATTCAGACACGATGGTGAGGCAGGTGTGTGCGTGTGTGTGTGTTGTGTGTGTACTCTCAGCCGACTAAACTGAGCTAAATCCCCACCACCCTCACAAGCCTAAACTTCACTAAACATTTTGTATTTTGAATAAGGGTATAAAGTTAGTAAAAGAACACTGTTTTAATTTTAGTAAATGAATAAGTAGTCATTGACAGTCAGAAATTATTGTTTCTTTTAAAATGTGCATTCTAGCGGTCAATTTGTTCAGATGATTCTAACCAACAAAGCTTTTAAAGTGAACAGACCTGCATTAGTGAACACAGCATTCCATTGGAATTCATGACTAATTGTTGATGATAATGAGTCTGTCTACATTTATGCAAAAAATCCATTGCATCCCACTGCCACAGTCATTTACAGCATAAACAAGGTCTGGGTAGGATTTTTGAAGAATCAGATGATATTTCTATGGACAAGACAGTTATTTGCTATAAAAATAAATAAATAAATACATATATAAATAAATAAATAGTAAAAATATTCATAATGTACACTGACTTGTAATCAAATATTGGTTATATCCTGTATGAAAACTATTCATGAGATTAAAAACAACAGAAAACCAAGTTACTTTAACTTTCACTTTACCACCTAACCCCTACCCCACCCCTCCAGTCACACAAGCTGTTTCTCCGTGACATCACGGGAGCTGGGTGTGTAATAAAACCACATGAATGAGCAGCGAGCGCTCAGACAGAGGGCTCTTTCACCCTGGCTGGGCCACAGAGGAGGAGAGGGAGAGAGACACATGGTGACTTGCACATGCCACTTAGGTGAAGAGGTGCAAAAGTGTGCCCCTCGGAGACAAGCAGTCAAGGGGAGTAAAGACCAGCCCGGGAACTACCGAGACATGAGCGCTGAGCCAAGCTGGTAGGCTTTCACTTTCTGTGAATATTTTTTGTTTGGCGAGTGGGAACAAATTGTTTACACTTAGTTTTGTGTAAAAGACGCAGTGGAATCGTTCTAAATGGAATGGCTGGGTTCATGACTTGCAACAGACACCCCCATCGTTCAACCTTGTTTCCCAACACCCGTGTGTCAGATGACAGTAAATAAAAAGAGGGGATGAATCATTTGCAGGGAGAAGTGCTGAGAAGGAGCTTCAGTTTGGTGTGGCTGATTAACACTCCGCTCGTGGAGTCATTAAACTCATCACCGGCGCAGCCCACATTCATTACAGAGGGTCAGCAGTGCAGCATTGAGAAGAAAAAAAAAAAGAAGCAGTTGTTATGATCCAATGTGCAACATGATGGGGGTTTTATGGAGATAAGTAGTGACTTGTGCAAGTCACCCCAGCAGGGACATCTCTGGTTATGGTGTGCTGTCTTAAGCTGAGAAGACGCTTGAAACAATTTTTATTTTACCGTGCAGCAGAAGTGTCTGCAGGTGTAGGTGTAGTACTGACCTGGCACATCCTTGCTAAAAGAGAGCTGACGGATGCCGGATTTTGTTTGAAATATTTATTTGAGGAGCAGCCGCTGCTGGTTCTCTTACCAAACCAGTTCGCTTTTTAAGCCCTCAAGTCTTGACTGTACCACTTTCACACAATGTGCTCTCTATGGGCAGAAGATCATCATGTTCCTCACAGTTTCCTTCAAAAGTCATGGCATTTTGACTCAAGGCTGGGTAGCGCCTCAACACATCCCGCTGCAGAGTGTGTGTGCAGCGTGTAGGGTGGATCTCTTAACCGCTGCAGGTAGTGTGGCTCAGCATTGCCATCAGGCAGGAATTAACAAATGCACGTGGGACCAGGAGTATTTGAAGAAACAGTTTAAAGTCCCTGCCTGAGCTCTTTAAATAGCTGCCATCAGAGAACGTTTCCGCCCCATCCTGGCTTTGTGAGCGGCAGAGAGAGCCTTCCTGTTTACTGGTGTTCTCTCAGCCCGGCAGCAACGACGAGAAAGTCAACACGCTCGCTTACAGAGCAACACTTCTCTGGCAGGCTGCTTCATTAAAACTTTGCAGCTGCCAAGCTATTTTCTTTCTTTCTTCCTTTCTTTTTTTTAATAGTGGTTGACATCCAACTAGAGCACCTGCAGTTCTGGAATCAGTGCCTGAGTGGAATTTTAAGGGAAGAACTAAAATTAGGTGTCCATCTTACCCTTTAGCTGTTGTTATTTTAACCACATTTTAACCCCATGCAAAAACAAAAAAACAAAAAAAAAAACATTGAAATATTCTGGCTTTTGTAAATATTGCTGATGTTTGTAAGAAGATATGTGCATTATACAGTGTCTCACAAGAGCAAGTACTGTATTTATTTAATTGTAATAATATTTAACAAACTCATTTACATCAACTAAGTTTATGTGAAGTAATTCAAAATCGTGTCTAATACTGAAACTGTTTCATGATCAAAGAGACATGTACAGTTCGGTTTAGTATGATTTACAGTGACTTTTTTTCTATAGCAATTAATTCATGGTCCTATGTGACACATGGAAGTAATAATATTAATCACAGTTGACACACACCTAGGTGTGACAATCGCTTATGAGAACCTTCTCAAGTTGTGCAAGTGCAGCAGCTTCACCACACTTCTTCCTGTGAATTAATGTAACACAGGAAGTAGGGTTCCTTCACACAAGGGCTGAGATGAAATGCAGAAGCTGCACAATGAGCAGCATGCTTCTTCTTTTTTTTTATTATTTAGCAGGACTGTCAGCAAAAAGCATCAGTCATTCAGCGCAAAAGAATACCGCCGCTTAAAACAAGGTGACGATTCCTGGAGCTACAGCTTCCCAGCTAAAAAGCTCCCAGAGGACATGTCAGCCAACAATCAGGGTGCCTCAGCAATGGCCTTCCGCCATTCAGAGGTGACGTGTCGCATCACAACATTTTTGAGCCTTCACCGAGATTCTAGGGTATATGAAGCAAACTGCATGCTCTTAAAATTGGAAACTGTCCTTGGAAAGATGTGAGTCTGTTCCATGACCACCGAACGGTAAAGTTTAATCCCTGTAGTCTGACTGAATGGGGTCTTTACAAGTTCATTCTGAAATCAGGAGAAACCCTTCACCAAAGTGCTCAGGCATCAGAGTGCAGTCTTCTTTTACATTAATGAGTGCAGGGGCAGTGGAGGACTGCGGCTCACTTCACTCTCTCGCTCTCTCCCTCTCCACAGAAATGTCCCGATTCAGTCACGTCAGAGCGAGTCAGTGGGGACAGGATTAAAATACAGCCGGCCACTCCAGAGAGGACGCTGCCACCAAAAGGGAATAAGCTGGAGCGCCCAGCCACCGCTGACCTTCAGGACACCAGAACCGCATCTTCGAAACTCCCAGGAAAAGGCTCTGCTCTTCTAGACTCCATCCTCAGACGGTGCATTCTGGGCAATCGTAGATCAAGGGCTTCCCTTCCTTTTAACTCTTCTGCTGCCCTCATCTCATCCTTTCCTGCACCATTATAGTTTTTCCTTTTTTTCCCCCTCTGGTATGTCTGATCCCATCTGAGAGATCTGGAACCGGTCAGAGAAACACAGCTGAGAGCCACATCATAAGCAAAAAATAAAGAGATCTTCTCCTCGTCTTGGCTCCTGTTTGGATTGCTTCTCTCATTGTCAAACTTGGTGGCTCTGCAGTGGCAAGAGGGACTGAGCTCGACGCCGAGCCATGAAGGAAGATGTGGTGGAATTTTTTGACGGACTGTGGAAGACGGCCACCATTAAACACGAGCAGGGCCTGTACAACACGGTGTGCTTGGCAGTGCTGCTGGCGCTTCCGCTGATGGTGCTGGTGACCACCCTGGTGGTCTGCTGCCACTGCTGTTGCTGCCGCCAAGGCTCCCGCTGCCTGTGCTGCTGCGGCAGAGGCGATGGTGAGCAGGCCAAGACCGATAAGAAAAGGAAGAAGAACAGCAGCCCAAAAAACGAGGACTTGTGGATATCTGTTAAAATGGGGCCAATGACTCCAGACAGAGTGGCTTTGAACATGGTGTAGAGGGATTTTTTAAAACATATTTTTGGTACATAGCAGATCTCTGAAACATAGTGCCTGAATGCATCTGAAGAATGGAAGTACAAATATGGTTTGGTGTGTAAGTATGTGAAAGACATTTTACAGGTACAAGATTGGGGCTGCAACCTATTCCTGCAATAATAAGAAATTTAGGCAAGAAGATTTCAGGCGTCTTCACTTCAACACCATTCCTAGACAATGCATTCCCATATGATTTTTCTTTTCATGGACATTCTTGAAGGTTCAGAACATAAGGCCATAGAACCATACTGACAAAACGGTGTTATATTTGATAAATTTATAACTGAGGACTTTTGCTTTTTATCCCTGTAAACTGCTTTTACACAAATACACTTTGCCACTTATGTTGGCCCAAGTCCATTTGAAGCGTGCTGTACCATGAACTGTTTTTCATGCACATGTCTTCAGGTGAAACATGATGGCACTTGTACACTCCTAGCGGCAGCTGATAGGAGGACCTGAGTCACATGGCTGCAGGGGTGTAGCACCCACCACCCTCATCCACAACCTGATCTCCATTCCTGATTCCTGTTTCCGCCTTTAAGGCTGAATACATGTTATTCAGTTGTCTTTTTTTTATTATATAATGTCTAACTTTTTTAGACATCACTCTGCTTTCCTTGTTTTCTTTATCTGAAGTGGATTTGCAGTTCACTTGAAGAATGAAAACCCCTAAAAGCTACGTAATTGTGAAAGTCTTGGCCACATTATGCATATCACAGTCAGTACTGTGTGTATTTTACCCATGTTCTTGTTGAGCTTTTTTTTCCAAATACACTGTTTAATAGTTCTTCTACACAGGAAAAGGTGGTCAGTCACTGACACATACACATAGAGTGTGTGTATGACTATATGGATCAGATCCATCATACTCTTACTCCCTCACCAACGGTAGACAATGTGTCATCGGTACTGTTGTACATATGTGGTCACATGTGTCACCTGCTTACAATGCACCTGATAAATGCTGTAAATGTAAATATATGGAACCACTTTTCATATGGGATCTTTTGGAGGGCTGAGGATACTCAGCATTAGCATTGACTTTGGCAGGTGACTTTTGACCCCTCGTTATGCACCAGTGACTCACGATTGGTGACCCCTGACCCGTATGTGGACTAAGTAGCAATTGAAATTGAGTGACTGAGTGAGTTATGCATTATTAGTAGATGTCAGAGTGAGTTTAAGAATGGATGTTGCTTACATTTAATTAAAATTGTTCAAGGTTTATATATTTCACATACATGTAAGTTTAAATGAATAACATTTGTAGATAAGCTGCTGTAAGAATCTGATCTATATTTGATTAGATTCTTCAATGATTGATTCCGTCTAAAACATTTATAGGAATAACAGCATGCTGATTTTGCATGATCGTGCACACAGACAGAACAACACTTGGCAACAGGCAGGCAACATTTGTTGACTTTGGTTGCATTTTGGTGTCAGCTCCCACAAATGCCTTAATCCCCATTAACCTGTTTTAAATCTCTCATCATTATTTACTTTCCTTTCATTTTCCTGTCATTTTTAAAGCATCACACTTATAAGATCTGAACCCTAATATTGGCAAAATGGCAGGAAAGTTCAGTACCAAGTTTATCTCCGCCATGGTATTGAGGAAAGTTCTGAGCAAAGTGAACATTTTCTCCCTGCGGACACACCCATATGCCGCCAACCAGCGGCGGCCAGCATCTGGACCAGGCATCCCGAGGCTCTCAGGAGAGCAGTTTCTCCTCCAGGTGGATGGCAGCAGCTTTGCCTTAACATAACCCAGAGCATGTTGCTTCCCCTCTACTCAAACAACCAAACCTTTTTCTTTACGTGCATGGTATGACCTAACACTTTATGAGCTGAGTGCTGAGGGGGGGTTGCAGCAGGCAAAACAAACCCATTCAAGTCTTAGCCATGACTCAAACCAATGGCTAATGAGGCAACGATGACTCACTGAGTAGGGTTAACACAAAGCGTTAATACATTTCATCTGTGCTACAGGCCTACAATACAGAAGCGTAACTATAGAAACCATGCAAATATGGCAGTTTTTGCCAGACATGGGAACTGTGATGACTATAGGGTGATCCTACTGCAGATTTTTTTAGATAATTGGGGCATTAATGCAAATGGGGTCACTGATGGAACAATAAACAACGGCATTATTAGAGCAAATCTCACTGTAGGATTTTTCTTTAATATTGAAATTGTTGCTATCAACTCATTTTTCATATTAAAGTGCCGTGTGAGGGCCCACTTGCCCTCCAGCGCTTATCCAGTCATCAACACATCAACAATTAGCAATCATCACCGTACTAGAAAGACCCGTGGGAGGCTGCGGACCCTGGTTCTCATATTAAAGCAGATCAGCCTCCACCATCATGCCGTGTCAGTGGCACTTCAGCCTCAGACCTTTTCATGGCTTCTTGTGCATGCTGAATGCATACCTGAGCATCATTCACATCCCCAAGCCAAAGAAATCAGGCGCTGCAGATCATTTTTCCACCTGTTGCTTCAGGTTATGTTTATTTATGCGCCACTTCTGCACATTTCTGGGAAATGAACACTGACTAATATTGCTGATAAGCAATGAGCCTGGCGCCTCTGCATCAGTGCCTCTGTGGCAGAATTTTATATATTTTTTTTTCACTCTGAGAGTGGATGGATTGGACTGTGAAAAATTATGTGTTTGTTATACAAAGGCTTATGTGTGCATTAAATGCATCCTACACATATGTGTTTACTATTAATTAGTCTGCAGTTTAAAAGAAAGAGCAGGCTACCATTGTTAATTAACTGTTACATTTCAGTCATATTCTGAAAACAACAACAAAATCTAACCAAAATATGATGAGCACAAAACAGAAAAGCTTATTCTGTGACCACAAAGTCACAGTATTCTGTTGAAAACACTAGTGACATCCATCACAAAAGAGGAGGAAAACCATATACACACACAGACATACAGCGGGGCAGTGGTGTCCTAGCGGGTAAGGAAATGGACGCGCAATCAGAAGGTTCGACTCCCGAACTGCAAAGGTGCTACTGAGCAAAGCACTATCGACACACTGTGCTCCCCAGGCGCCTTTTATGGCTGCCCACTGCTCATCAAGGGTCATGGTTAAAAGCAGAGGACACATTTTTTGTGTCATCGTGTGCTGTGTTGCAGTGTATATCGCTTCACTTTCACTGTACCAGGCCAGTTATAACAGCAACAGCTGTTGTAATCTTAAAATACGATGAACTGTGGGTGGATTTTTTTCTTTAGACGGTGCAGAAACACAGTGGTCGTTTCCAAATGCCATGTTCCACATATCTAACTCCATGGCCATGGAAGTCATGCATAATAGATGACAGTGGTCCAGACCTGCCTTGTGACGATCTGAGGCAGCAGATGCACAGAGTAACTCAAAATGTAAGACAGTCAGACGGGCGGGAAAGATAAAAAGGATTGCTGGTTGGTTCTTGAACCAGTTCAGGTTGCAGCAGCCTTTGGGAAGGAGCCATTGCATAAAATAACAATGGACAAAAGGAGTAAACTTCAGCAGCAATATATATATATATTGCTGCTGAAGTTTACTCCTAGAGGAACCCCTCTCTCTGTCTCTCTCTCTCTCTCTCTCTCTATATATATATATATAGATATATATATATATATAGAGAGAGAGAGAGAGAGAGAGAGAGAGAAAGAGAGAGAGAGAGCTCCTCCAGGTGCTCTGGTTTTCTGCCAAAGACATGCAGGTTTGCAGTTAGCGACCCTATGATGACCCTGATGTGTGTGTGTGTGTGTGTGTGTGTGTGCACTACATGATGGACTGTCCAGGTGTTATTCCTACCTTGCACCTGTACCCCACCAGGAGAGCCCAAATCTTTCCTGTGACCCTGACCTGGATAAGCAGGTTTAGAACATGGCTGGATGGACAACTGGCTATAATGACAGTTTAACTGCACGTCGCTTTTGTGATTGCTGAAACTCTCAAGTTCAGAAAAATGCAGTGAGGAATCAATGGTAACACAATGCAGCAAAATAAGATACTACACAGTGCTGAGGTCACAGTGAATTACGACCATTTGGTGTAAGAAAAGATGAAACATAAATGCATGTATTTTGAATTTCTTTACCAAACTTAGCTTGTTTCTTGGACTCTTTATTTCTTTTGAGCACTGAGACACACAGGAAATAATACAGCTACAATACACATCTCAAACATTTAAAAAAGGTTTGTAATAAAAACATTCTGATTTCATTCTGATCACATGAACTCTGAAAATGATTCATCCAGCATATTATTCAGCTAACTGTTTATATTATTCTATCAAATGTCAGTGAAATGAACATATTCATTTGAATTACAAATATTAGATAACAATAACATGTGAGCAATGTAGACAGTGAAACCTTTTTATTTCAGGAATGTCCACTTTGCTCTGTGTCAAACTGTACAAAGACAGATCATTTGTTCATACACTCTATTCATATAAAAAAAGAAATATAATACAAATATTCTATTAAAAATGTAAATGCATAATGCTCCAGATCAGGCACACTGGGTAAACTTTAAAGCATCATTTGGCTTTAGGTACAGTATCTGAAACAGTAAAGTGTCAAATTCCTGATTTGAACAGGCACTGTTTCTCATCCTGGGAAAGAAAGGTTCCTCTATTAAAGTGTATTTTTATGCATGTCAATAAGTGGTTGATCTTTATGATTTTCTATTTTGCCATTCCCCCTCTCTTGACATTTGGTTATTTGCTGTGAGCTGATGTCCTCTTCTGTCCAGTTGGCAGCGATCTCTTCTTCCTACTGACTAGGCTCACAGGCCGGATCTTAATTTCACTAAAATCCAGAGACTGGAGATGACCCTTCCAGGGCTCCCAGTTCACCCCCTGATGACAAGATCAGAGATGAGACTTCCTGTCACTGTAATTACTTTCATTTCCAGCCACTGTAGTCTGGCAGCAGTATCTTACAGTGGTGAATAACTATAGTATAGCTCTGGTACATCTTTTTCTAAATTGCATGCGTTTATTTTCTTCAAATATGTGCTGAAAAATGTATTGACTTAAGAAATAGCCTAAAGCCAAAGGCTTTCCAGGTTTGGTAGTTGCAACCAATCAATTCAACATTCAACAAAACTGACATAAAACTGATATGTCTTCAATATATTCAAAATGAGAGGAATTTGTTGCTTCCAAATCCTTATCCTGAAAGAGCACCTACCAGATAACTTACAACCTAACACTGCCACGATTAGGGTGCGTATTCTTAAATACAGTGGCAGATATCAGTGGGTGCAAATAAAGACTTTCTGGTAGCTGGGCCTTCGGGACATGGATTCAGAAATATCAGGTATACATATAATTATAAGACCGTGTACATATATCCAAAACAACAAGTGCTTTTAAAAACAAGTGTGCATAATAATTATTTAGAAATATTTACTAAACTATCAGCACAAATGTCTGCATGAAATATCTATAAACCCATTAAAAAAAAAAAATTCATTCATTTTCATTTTCAGGAAAAGCAATAAGCACAACATTTGCTAACATTGGAGACTACAAGTTTAAAATTGTAATCATTTTATTTTCTTTAGGCTGATATATTCAGACAATCTCTTCATTGCTTATATGTAAGCAAAACATTTTTTTAGATTCCTGACAGTTTTGCTGATTCTGATTTAAAAGCTCCATCTGCTGGCGGTTTTAAAAAACTACAGTTTTGTTGCTAAGACCCACTTTCAACACTTTACACCCATATCATGGTATTTTGCTAAATACTTTGTTATGTGTGTTCCACTATCGTCACTGAGCAATTTTAAAGATTTGAAAGATTTCAAACTTTGTCCATGCACATTACTTACCATGCTATGTCTGTTGTCTCCCATTTTGCCATTGAGGTTTGCCAGATGGCAGTTTTTGTACCACCATGCGCCACGGTGCATGAGGGCACAGTTACTAAGAGCCAGGTCATTATCAGAGTCCACTGTGGAAAATGATCGTCCCTGGTGGTATGTCATAGCATCACCTGAAAGCATTTTTATCCACTGTTACAAATTCTGAACAGGTCTGTGTGTGTGTGTGTGTGTGTGTGTGTGTGTGTGTGTGCATTACCTGCATTTCCTCTGTAGTTGCCAATGGTCAGCTTATACTTTTGTTTGGCCGGTGCTAATTTCAAGTCATCGTACACAGCATAGGCTCGTTCAGGTCCCAGACCCAGGTCGAAGCGCACCTCGTATCTAGTAGGCGTATTAGTCAGGTCATAGATCTTTTCCAAGCCTGAAACATAAAACATCGTAAAAAGATCTACTTTTCTACTGCTTTTTATTTCACTTATGTGAATTGAGATATATTAAAAGTCCATTCCATTTGTACAGGAAAAATGCCATATGTAACCAGACATTTCTGAGGTTTTCTGCAAAATACAACATAATGTCTTGTTATGAGCTCAAATTATTAACAATGGCTATCTGGGTATTTTCACTTGTTCCAAGGAATGTGGAACAAATCATTACCTGTACTAGATGAAAGCAAAAAATATGTAAGAATGAGCAAGCACAGATCAAGCTAAAACTTGATCTGAATTTGTGTTGAATAACAATTAGATAACAACTACTATAAATGTAAATGTATAGATGTTGCTTCAATTTTTCCAAGTACTAACCACCAGCTGGGACAAAATTATTGCATGTCCACAATTATAGAATCTCCAATAGCAGCAGTGGAAAGAATCACACCATTTAATAGAACTGATCCAGTCTGCAGTGTAGTTTTCTCTTGAATGTGCCAAAACCATCGTGGGCGTAGGGATAATAAATTAGAAAAATTGTCTGCAAAAACCCCAGAACATCTGAAAATGTCTATATGAATTAAAAGCATTGTGCAAACATGTCAAAAAAAGAACTCATAAAATTGTTAAGAATGTCCCCACGGACCAAGCCAGAACTCATCCGTCATTTCACCGAAGCCTTCTACATATTGCCTCCAGCGCTTCATAAAGTCCAGTTTTCCACTGTTGCGCCTCTGGAAAACCTTAAAATGTGAATAAAGAGTGTTCACCACAAGTTTATTTCAAAAGAAACAAAGGCAAACATTCAATTGAATTTTGAGACTAATGCACTTTATCTGATCAGGATCTATGGCCAGGTAATAATTTCCCACCAAAGAAAGTACTACTCTTAATAAAATTGAAAGTGGATTGTAGATTGTGGACCATTAAGACCACATACATTTAAATTTTTATGGTGTTAAAATACAAAAATATCTGAACTCACCACCCAGCCTCCCCCATCGGTGGTCATGTCACAGTAGACCCGCATGGGCCGATTACTGTCATTGCTGACATATATGGTGTACACTCCACTGGTCAAGTTGCCGTTCTTCATTATCTGGGTGCAGTCCATGGGGAATGGGTATGCCACTCCCACTGCATACAACAATTTCATTTTCATTTTATTTCACAGCAACAACAGAAATCAATATTAATATTGCTCTTCTCGGACCACGCATGCATAGCATTCGTCAGAATGGAGGCACATAGCCTGGTGATGATCATTTAAGTGCAAACCTGTACTAAAGGTGGTCTCCACAATGCGACTTTTCTTTGCTCCTCTGTAAGCAGTCAGAGTAACAACGTACGTCTTGCCCAGCAGCAGGCCGGTTAAGGCAAACCTGCTCTCGCGGGCTGTAAGTTTCTTCTCCACAGCCTGTACATGAATAAAACAAAATCCTTTACAAATTCACACGTTATTAAATATACAGGCATACTCTTTACTTTTCATGCCCTTAGAAACTGATGTCACAAATATGCAACATGCAATACCGGCTTCAACCATGAGGAGACGCGGTGTATCTTTTGCTGACCAAAAAAAAAAAAAAAGCGGCTTAGAACTAGTATGGAGAACTAAGCTGCATCTAATATAATCTGACCTTACCTACTTATCCTGCTGTCAAAATAATAAAATATTGTTAATGCTCTTCTTTTATTGTATTAACTGTTGTTAATTGTATATTTTGCTTGTTTGAGTATGCTGCTGCTGCTTCACATTCCACGTTTCATTACATTAACTAAGTTCATATAACATTCATGCATCCAGAAGCATTTCACAGTTCTCCATACCTGCATGCTTCCATCTTTAAGTCTGTATGTGAGAATGTACCCATCAATTCTAGCCTTGGGAGCGGTCCAGGTTGCAACAGCAGACTCCAGCTGCACATCACTAGCTTTAAGGTTCTTAGGTGCATCAATATCTGAGAAGCATAATTACAGTTCAAATCATAGAGGAACATTTTTATATATATACAAAAGTCTTAATAGCCCTTAAAAACATCTTGATTGAATTTATTGCTGTATGTATTTCATACTAGCATACAAAATGCATGTCCATATCAGGGCATTAAGTGAATATCTAAATGAATCTCAATCAAAAAGAAAGGAGTAAGGAGATGAATGAGACAATGAACGAACAACAACTTAGAGAAATACAACATGCTATTTGTATCTGCATTTAAAACTTAATTTGTAGGTGTCATATATGAACTATCTTGTAAATGCCAGCACAAAACAACAGCTATTGATATTTCATTTGGATAATGTTGATGATGAAAAATAATTAGTACAAATATAGTTCAGAAACACCAATTGCATTCTGTATATCTTGTGCATTACCAATGACATTAATTCCCTGAAGATATCATATCTATGGGCTTGACCAAAAACATCTTGGTTGTGCATTGTTTTGGAAGGCAGCTCTTTAAGAATGAGCTGGATAAAGAAAAACACAATCATGTGTCTATTCAATGAACACAATAAAGAGACTTCTCCAGCATGTGAGAAAAAAGATCAAGTGTCTGAAGCTTGAAAGAAGGCATCAAAAATTAAGAAATACTTATGAAAATCGTGAGAACACAAGGTTTTAGAGAGATGGCAAAAGACCCCAAAAAATCAGGAGCAATTTATTAAGGACTTTTACTGCTACGGTAGGTGGTACAATATCTGGCATGTGGACAAATTGACAAAGAAACCATTCATTGATGCCAACAGGATGAATCTTTTCGATCTTTTCGGGTTCAAATCCCACTCACTACCATTGTGTCCTTGAGCAAGACACTTAACCCTAAGTTGCTCCAGGGGGGGACTGTCCCTGTAACTACTGATTGTAAGTCGCTCTGGATAAGGGTGTCTGATAAATGCTGTAAATGTAAATGTACTAGCACACAGACTGAAAGCAGAACTCAAACTCATAGCTTAAAAATAAACGGATTCTGAAACATATCCTGAAATGGGTTTAAATGGCATGCCCCGAAAAATCCAGAAGAGGACCTTCTCACAATACATAAGGGAGAATGGATGTAGCAACACCTCTGTGCAAAAGTATGGAATCTTTGGGTTTTCATGGTCTGCCTTGAGCCTGTGTTCATGACTTGATTCCAGGAGCCATGATCTACATCCCAACCCACATTAAAAGCATAATTACTTCAGTCACATCCAGTTCCAAACCACCACAGAATGGCATTCAGTGAAGAACGGTAATTCTCCCTGCTTGTCCTCAGAGAAAGATGCTGCATGAATGTGACAAAACACGGTGAAACGGTCAAAAGTCAAACGGTCAAACTGTCAAAAACATGAATGATATGCAATACATGTCCAAGCATTAGGGCGTAGTTTCGAAGAATGACCTCACAGGTCAGTGGCTGTCAAATGTTACACTAGCAAATTCAAATGTTGGTCAAAGAATATATAGGACAAAGCATCAAACTTGTTTTGGACAGAGGTGCAAGTCTTCACTAACAACAATATGAAGGTCATTATACCACTTTACAAGTCTGCTCTTTTCAGGCTTGTTTCAGCTGTGCCGGGTAGAACTGTCCCTTGCTGAGAAGTTTAAATATAACTGGATCCTGTTCATGGTAGATGACAGGTAGAAGGCAGATATGAAGATATTTATGTATTTTCAATTCCTGTAAGTTGCTCTGGATCAGACGCTCTCGTCCCGAGCAACTTACAATCAGTAATTACTCAGTAATTACTCTCCAGAGGGAGACAGTCCCTCTGGAGACAGGTAGGGTGTCTTGCTCAGGAAAACAATGGTAGAAAGTAGGGTTTGAACCTGTGACTTTGTGGTCTTCTGGTTCATTGGCCATCCTCACGTATTAAAAATACTTTATACAACACATTGTGCACACAATGAAATGTGTCTCTTAAGCCAAATGCAGTTTCCCAAAAATTGAGTCTGAGGATTACTGTGGATTGCCATGCAGCCTGTGAAAAAAGCACAGTAAAAGGCCTTGGCCCACAAAGCAAGGATTTCCTTTCTTCTGAATGTTTGAAGTATGCTGTGCGCCGTCTCATTCATTCAGACTAGAAGATTCAACCCCAGAGGCATAGGAACACCAGCCACAATTCCTGCTAGAAATCCTGCCAGCACTGCAGCAGATGTATTGTGCCACCCTTTATGTGAAATCAACTAATTGATTTATTTCTTTTTTTTTTTTTCTTAGTTTCAAAGCAGAATGTCAGCTGGGTAGATTTACTGCAGTATTTCCCTGAAGGGTAGGCTTCCTGACATTGCCATATGGTTTTGCACTTGGTCCAAGTTGTCATCACAAGATGTCTCTACTTTTTTTTTTTTTGCAGTTTATGCAAAATTAAACGTTATTCAAAAATCTCATTCACCAAAAGAGAACAATCAAAGTCTTTATGTTCCAAAATGTATATTTAAAGTGTAAGCTGTTCTAATTTTACAAATATGACAATCTTTCTAAGGAAATAATGATTCAAACCTTCCAATTCATTTTGTGTCACAATGCAAAGGGTTAAAAAAAAATTGAGAATTCTGAATCAAAGAATTGCTTCATAAGGGTGGGAAATTTGGGAACACACACAAAAGAAATCCAAGATAATCCTATGATAAAAGCCATAGGCAGCGCTACTGCTAGTAAAAAGGACATTTGACGTGATTTTATTTAACCCTTCACAATCCAACACAATTCTGAAGTGGTTCTCTTCTGGTTGTACCTAAGGGATACAAGGAAGAAAAGAAAGCATCATGAGGTTTACCCGTCTCTGCTTGGGTGGAGCTCTTCCTGCTGGAGCGAGAGCCTTTGACGGCCCAAACATAGATGGTGTAGACAGCTCCAGGCCTTAGACCAGTGAACCTGTAGGAAGTGCTGTCTGCTCCTACGGAGAACTCTTGGCTGGAGCCCTCAGCCGAAGTGTAGCTCAGCCTGTATCCATCAATCTGAGCCTGGACTTTGTCCCACTTGACAGTAGCCGTGTCCTCTGTTACTTCTCTGGTCATGACATTTCTGGGTGCATCTAAGTCTGGATGATTAATCAATCAATTGAAAAAAAATTATACATTGTAGTTTGACACAAAGCGCCTCACAGTGTTCAAGGCACCTAGTAAACATATAAAAATCATTGAATTATTAAATATTCTAGCGTTTTGTTATAAAAAAAAAAACGTAGCAGGGTTTGCCTTGTTGCTGTTATGAGATGGATAATCCCCTGTGTCCATCCAAGACCTCAGAGGCAGCCCTGAAAACAATACCAACTGCAATGCCTGCTGGGGCTCCTGCTGGCAACACAGCAAATGCCACCAAGCCCATACATATCTGATAACAAAATCAACTGATTTATCCATCTTCTAGGACCAATATAATTCTAAATTTCAAAAAGGACAGCAAATTGGTAGATTTACTACACTCTTTCCCAAAGGGATGGGCTTCTGGGCTGTGCCAGATGTTATTGCACTTATAATCATCTTCCATCACAAGATGCATCTGCTTTTGTTCCTTATTGCAGTTTATCCCAAATGACATATTATGCAAGACAGTTAGCCACCAATCTTAAGGTGAAAGCTAGGTGAAGGAAACCAAGATTTTGAACCATGACCAGTCTTACGTAATGTAGACCCTGGTGGTCCAGCATTAAAATACCACATTTTAATCTGAAACATTTGCATTTAAATGAATGCTATTTCTTCCCTGAATAATTTAAGCTCAAAAACAACTTATTAACAATAAACATAGGCACTTCCAGATAATGTTGTGCTATTACGATAGAGAGCATCTGGGTTCCATTCGTTAGCTAGAAGGTTCAGAGTCGGGTAAAAGCTGCACCCAAGGGAGGCAAGAGCGAAAGGGCACAAAGAGGACGAAAGATGCTTACCCGTCTCAGCCTCAGTGGAGCTCTTCCTGCTGGAGTGAGAGCCCTTGAAGGCCCAGACATAGATGGTGTAGATGACTCCAGGTTTCAGACCAGTCAGCTTGTATGAGTTTGTGTCTGCTCCCACAGAGAACTCTTGGCTGGAGCCCTCCTCAGAAATGTAGCTCAACCTGTATCCATCAATCTGAGCCTGCACTTTGTCCCATGTGACAGTAGCAGTGTCTTCAGTCACCTCCCTGGTCACCAAATTGGTTGGGAAATCAATGTCTGTTGGATGATATACATTTTTATGTTAATGAATGATTTGTTCTTATCACTTGAAGAAGAACAATAAATGGCAGATTTGCCTTTGGTGGAGTTTCAGACACATTTTACATGTACAGTGCATCCAGAAAGGATTCACAGCTGAGGGTCAGAGAATCACTTTTTTTTCACATTTTGTTATGTTACAGCCTGGATTAAATGAATTATACACACAACATCCCATAATGACAATCTGAAGAAATGTTTACTTGAGGTTTTGGCTAAATCTTTGCAGATAAAAAAAAAACTGAGCAAAACATATACATAAGTATTTAATACTTTGTTAATGCACCTTTGGCAGCAATTACAGTCTCAAGTCTTTTTGAATATGATACCACAAGCATAGCACACCAATCCTTGGCCAGTTTGGCCCATTTCTCTTTGCAGCACCTCTCAGGCTCCATAAGGTTGAATGGGAAGCATTGGTCCACAGCCATTTTAAGATCTCTCCAGAGATGTTCAATCGAAGTCAAGTCTTGGCTCTGGCTGGGCCGCTCAAGGACATTCACAGAGTTGTCCTGAAGCCACTCTTTTTATATCTTTACTTTGTGCTTAGGGTGGTTGTCCTGATGAAAGATGAACCATGGCCCAGTTCATCCAGGCTGTCTCTGTACATTACTGCAGTCATCTTTCCCTCTATCTTGACTAGTCTCCCAGTTCCTGCAGCTGACAAACATCACCACAGCATGGTGTTGCCACCACCATGCTTCACTGTAGGGATGGTATTAGCCTGGTGATGAGTGGACTCCAATTAAGATGGTGAAACATCTCAAGGATGATCAAGGGAGTCAGGATGCACCAGAGTTAATTTTTGAGCATTATGACAAAGGCTGTGAAGAGTTATGTACTTGTGCTTTCTCAGTTTTTTTATTTTTAATAAATTTGCCAAAACCTCAAGTAAACTTTTTCATTGTGTCATTATAGGGTGTTGTGTGTATATTCTGAGAAAAAATGCATTTAGGGCTGTAACATAACAAATCACATACTTTCTGGATGCACTGTACAGACATATAATTTATTCCAGGAGTTCACTTCATACAAATCATCAGTGATTCAAACATGTATAGTTCATTATGTAAGACCATTCAGGACGTCAACATAAAACTTAGCTCTCCAAAGCCTTGGATGATGTGAACCACGGCTATAAATGACCAGGGTTCCTGTCAGCGAGACCAAGCATCCTGCGGTGGGCAGGAATAAGGAAGAAGAAACCCCTCTGAACCCTTGGTAACGTAGAGGCTTCAGTTCATTTGGAGGTTAAAATGCAGGGGATGACAGGGGGGACGGAAACCCAGGAGGCGAGGAAGGAGAATGTTAAAACAGGCTTCATCATCCCAGGTGTAAGGATATCAGCACAAGTCCACGGCATCACACTCACCAACAATTTCCAAAATGATTTCCAGCTGCACAGACAGAATTATGATAGAGTGAACACTTCATAACTGTCTTACCCAGACATCTGTTTTTAATACTTTAATGGTTTTATGAAATAGAAACACACCTCTCTGTAATAAGGCAAGTGCCCTAGTGTAAGTAGCATTAATCAGCAGGGGAAGTGACACGTGCAAAAGCAATCATCTCCCAAGCATTCCCTCTACAACTGCGACGATGTCAACTCAATGTCACCACGCAATCTGCATCATGAAAACTAATTAAGGGTTCAGCATCAAGGCCACATGCTTTTTGGCATAAACCAGGATTGGTGTTTTCCAACCGCGTCAATTAGCATGATGGTTTCGCTTTTTTACGGATTTAATCTTGCACAATGTAAGCCTGCCGCCAATGTACACGCAATAAAACGAGAGGCAAGATTCAAGTACTACAGCCGAACCTGATCTTCATTCCAGGCAACAGAGAGTAGAACACGCTTTGTGACTTCCTTTCCCCAATATGGAAAAGAGTTTCACGTCTCCTGCCTTACACAGGCAGAATTTGAGTAGTGTGTGACTGACACACGCTGAAAACAACAAGTGCTCTTTCATCGGTGCTGCTTGTGTCAAAAGCACATTTGTTTCTCCAGCTGTGTCATTTAGCACCTCATAGCTTTTAATGTCGAAGGGAAAATAGCCGAAGGCTCATTTGAAAGGCCTTAGTATTTATTGTTTACTAAGTGAATTAGCTCCCCCACCAAAAAAAGGAAGTTGTCCAAAATTTCACAATAACTCAACTTGGGCTTGAGTGCTCAAGGGGGGTCTAACAACGGACTCTTCTAATGAAAGTTCTCACATTTGACACAAAACCATGGCAAAATGAAGGTCGCTTCCGTGTCCATGGTAACCAGAAGCTTGAATCTCTTGGACCCCACAAACGGCTCTCAGATCCAGCCCCAAAAATAGAGCTGTGCAGCCGTGGCTATATCCAGGGCTTGGCTCATTTCATTGAATTTGTACGGTGAAGCCAATAGACAGCCGTAGTAAAATACGTTAATGAGCCTCATAAATGCCTGGCAGCCTGCAGTAAAAGAGGGGCATTTTTCAGAAACCTTCTGAATCCTGTTAACATTTACATAGAACCTGTCACCCAGACACACACCTTTAGGAAACAAAAATGTGAATAATTGTGTCTTTCAGACAGTTCAGAAGCAGTTTTTCCATTAAAAACTAGCAAAATACTAACAGCAAAAGTCCTCAGGAAAGTTTTTGGGGAAAAAAAATTTGTAGGTTCACATTGAAATGGAAAAACACAAAATGTTAAATTATGATTAGAAATAGAAAAGTTAGACGTGTGTAAACCATAAAGTTAATATCAAAGACAATATTACTTTAAATATATAAAGACATAAATATATATGTGTGCTATCAGGAGTGAAAAAAAACTTTAAAAGCATTATTAGTTTAGTCTTTATTTTTTTCATAATGAACAGTATTTAAGTTAAAAATTAAAAGTAATAAACCAATATGATTAATGATGCACTGGCATCTAGTGTCAAGGTTTTAGCTAAATGCTTAAAATAGCTTGTAGCTGAAAGGGACACTTAAAAAAAAAAAAAAACTATTCCTATAGCCTATTCGACAAACACATCCCAGGTGGAACAACACCTGTCTGTGCCCAGTCCAGTCCGTACTGCCTAACTGCAACTATTCATGTCCATGTCATTGTATGCTGTGTTTTCCTGTGGGTGTGACTGAATACATGTGAGAGCTGTTCTGTTTGTTCAGATATACACATATGGTAACAAATTAAGAAAAGAAAAATACAATGCAGAGCAGAATTCAAAACTCACATGACTGCTTTGCTATTCAAAGCCATCTTGAAGTAATAGTCTAAAGCTCCTGCATAAAAATTGAAGTGATTGCATCGCACAAAGTCCCATGCCTTACGTGCCCAAGCTAGAAGGGAAAAATCCCTGTTGACACAAGAAGCTCTTTTCTGCATGAGGATTACCTTTTTAAAGGGTCAAGGGTTGAACACCTGACAAGGATCTAAAACAATAAGGGACTCTTAGATGAGAACAATTTAAGGTGGCTCCGGGGCTCCAAAACAAAAGCCGTAGCATGAAATTCAACGAGAGCAATGCATTTTCAAGTGGCTGCCACTCCTATTCAAAAGATAAGTTAATGACGGGGCCCACTATCTAAAGTGCCATTCCAAACAGCAACCACGGTGAGATTCTTTTGTAAAGGCGCACATCTGGAGTCAGACTAAGCTGGGCTTATGTGTAGTTATACTGGTGAGATGAAGTATGAAGGGAGAGTGAATAATTTTTAAATAAAAAAAATACAGATATTTTTTTTTTATTATTTCAAAGGGTGATGTGCTTGATCATGTTTTTTTGGTTTTGCATTAAGTCCATTTTCCAAAAAAGCAAGACTTAATTATTGACCTATTATTATAGGCAGTCCTTCTTATTGCTCAGGAATACTGGTCGATATTTCAGAGTGGTTTAAATCTTGGTGTAACAGATGTGTTACTAATGGCCAGACGAAACACTACTAATATGTGTGCATTTGTGTATATATGTGTGTGCATTGTTTGTGTATGTGTGTGTGTGTACATGCGCTAGCCTCTGAATGCTTTCAAAACTCATGCATGTTAGAACATGACTGGAAGCCCATTTCTGGGCTCTCTGAAAGGACCAAGATGGAATCTCTCCTAAAAGATGACTTTCATTGAAGACACAGAATTAAGTATATTCTGAGAGGTGTTGGATGGGGGGAATGTTCAGACCAGCATGTGGCTTTATACGGCTCATCTTGTAAATGTGCACGGCTTCAAGGTGGATTTAGAGGTTTACAGTAGATGCAGGGTAATTTTCACATCAAAGTGTTTTATCAAGCCTTTTTAAAGTCATTCCCTGGGCTATTTTCTTTTCAAACAAAGGAAAAACACAGTAGGCCACATAACATATTCATATTCAACAGTAGATTATGGCCAAGTACCAGTCTGAAAAATAGCCAACTTTAATTATATATGGTGTAAATGTCACTCTGAAATGAATATTGCTGGTCTTTCTGTGGCCGCAGGTCTGACCGTGATATATACACATAATGAGAACTTCAAGCCAGCAAGACTCCTCAAGATTATTTGTTGGTTTTGGACACTGTTCCTTTCCAGGGCAAAGATAATTTAGCCATTTCACATTTTTCAATAGCCTTGGGTGAAATAAAAAAGTTAGTTGTTTTCTCAGTCTGGGAGCGCATTTCATTGATTTATGATGACAAGAAAAACACCTAAAACATCAACAAAGCTGTTCAGGTTGAATACGCCTTGAACACTACAGCCTTTAAAAAAAAGGAAGTCTGGCTATTGAAACTGAATCCAATGTTTGCAAGTAAATATATAGGAAATATCAAGGTTCCAGAATGCCCTGTCTAGTGTTGAACATATTGTTCATATTATCCAACATATTTAGTCACAGTCAGAAAAACTAAATGAAAGGTCTAATCATTTATCAAAAGCTAATGCAACCCAAAAGATTCGTATTCATGTTCTCTGCATATAGAATACAACAGTATCTTGTGAAGTTTTAATACAAAAACCATTTGCACATGTGCCCTGTTTCAGGCCCTGTATTAACCACTCAACACTTCAGCAATCAGCTCAATAGATAAATTGTATGGATAACGCCATTTCATTAATCCAGCAACTACCCCAAATAAAGAGATGAGCTCGCAACTGTGAGTGTTACGAGGGGGGAGGTTGTCTGTTAAGCACATGGTTGACTCCACTGACCTGTGGTTCCGGTGACCGATGAGACCTTGCCCTCAGACTTTCCTTTAATGGTCTGAACTGATATGAGGTATTCTGTGCCAGGAAACAGGCCTGAAAATAACACACTTGCATCAAGCTGTGCAAACATTAGTTGCATATTTACCACATACCTGATTTTGGTGGAAAAAAGACCTATCGTCTTCTGAGAGCAAACCTTTGCTAATAATCCATCAATATCTTATTTTTTCATTTATTTATTGATTTATTTTACTTCACTCAGTGTGAACTGGAATAGCTTAAAGAGGATGAACAAAGAGTGGAAGAGACTGAAACGGAACTCACCTATGATGGTGTGCTTGGTTCGGGCCTCCTCGCTTTTGGCCACATTCTGCTGCTCTTTCTGGCTGTCAGGGCTGGTGTGGGTCAGTCTAAAGTGGTCCAAGTCAGTTTCTGGATTTTTCCAGTCTACTTGGATGGAGTCTTCTGTCTGTCCAAGCACACGGATACCCCCAACTGTCGGGACATCTGAGAGAAAGATGAATTATGGTTGATTTGCAAGTATTTTTGCCTTGTTCGGCATTGTTCAGTTATTTCACCAAAAAATGTATTAATTTCATCCCCATTTATATGAACACCCTTCAACTATGAATGTTGCTGACTTTGCGTTTTACTACTTTTTCTTTTGTTGTTTATTTTGAATCTCTTACACATATTGATAAGTCACAAGCAAAGGTTTTTATTTGTCTGATAAATGCCTTTGCTGTTTTCTCTAGGCATTGAAATACCCCAAGTCCATCAATAAAATGAAAGCATGCATTCAAAGCGGTAGCGTCCAGAACACATCAGCACATTTTGCGCTTCGATGTTAGAGAAATGTGTGTGGCCCACCCGCATAGCAAGGGAGAGACCATCCCTCATTACCACATCTGCTAACGGACACGTTCAGCATTATAACATGTCTGCTGCTACCTCTGGCGGGTCTTACTGAGTCACGCCAGCATCTTTTAATATAACTTTAAATAGAGTTAAACACATAAATGCATATTTAAAATATATATGGAAATACATAATAGATTGGTTCAGCTTGACTTTCGTTCAGCTTTCATGATGGAAGGGAAAACAGATGGCTTAGCTCAGATAGATGCATTAGAACCAATCCTGCCCTGACAGAGGTCAGGACTCAATACTTTAATAACATTCAGAGACAGAGATAATTAAAAAATCAAATGTTCAAGTACACAAATGAACAAACATGCAACTGCAGAGTCCTTGAAGATGTAAATTAAGCCATTTTAGATTATTTAATTATTTTGACACACTGTCTCACCTGTGGTCGCCTGTATACTGGTAGCATCACTTTTTATCTCTTTAATGACCGCATATATATCTACAATGTAGGTGACGCCCGGGATGAGGCCAGTGATCAGGTAGGTATTTTCCGAGTTGGGCACTCTGACGGTCTGGATGGCACCCATGTCACCCTCGGGATAATAGGTCAGTACATAGTACTCCGCCCCCTTGACAAATTCCCACTCTACCAGCAGGGATACATCAGTGGCTTGAACCAGACGTAGGCTTCTAGGACCCATCACTGAAAAGAAAAGAAAAAAATATATTGCCTACACTGAAAAAAAAAACACTGGCTCAACTTAGAATATTTTAGCATTGCCGTAATGTAATTAAACCAAAAGAAATCTGCTGTCAGTAACATTATAGTAAAATTAAATAAAAAATTTTAAAAAACAATTCACCGATAGTTCATCAGCTTAGTTTGAAAGAGCAAACTAATATTTTTTTAACTACTGGAATGAGAAAAAATGTAAACAATTGACAGTATCAGGACAGCTATGGTTTACTTTTTTCAGTTTATAGAACACATCTAACAAATGTAAATTCAACATTTTATATATTTTCCCTCCATGACCATTAATGTATCTAGTCCTAAACAAACTAGATTTTTTTTTTCCCTTTCGTACTTTGTGGGCTTGCTAATGTCTGAAATGGTAATGGTGACGAATATTTGCTTTTCTCAGGTCACATTGGTTATTATCCCAGGATCTTGTCACGGCTGGGGTGGAAAATACGGTATAGCGCCTTGCAGAAAGCTTGTGGTGAGCAGAATGTTAATAACAAACCCGAGCCCCAGGGGATGAACAGGCAATCGGCGTTGCAGGGAGCTGGGTTTCCGCGCAGAGATTACCCTGTTTGCTTCGGGAGTGCAAAAACATACGAGGAACTCTACTACTGCAAAATGCAGAGGGTTGCTCAAGAGGGGATAAACCGAAACGAGCACTGAGCAGACCGCATTGCCCAGGAAAGAATGCACAGCAGGTTTGGACATTGTTCCATATGGCAAAGGGCAGGAAGCTGAATGTTTTCCTTCAGGTCAGCAGGAGCCTTTTCCATGCCGAGGCAGTTAGCACTTCTTCTCCCACCGTCCTCTGCAGGCAGTGCCAGCGGCAATTTTCGCTCTTAAATTATATTTCAGAAAGACCTGCGGGAGATATATATTATCATCTAAAGACTGGAAAAAGAGCAGGTAGCAGAGGCTCATGTCATCCCTGATTGATAACGACGGAAGCGCTTTCTGAAAAGGGGAATTTCTGTCACTGCAAAATTATGCTTGAGCCTCGCGAAACGAACCCGGCATAAATCTGCTGCCGACAGCCGTACGAGAGCAGAACACGAGCACGGCGCTAAACGTGCTTTTATTCGGCGATAAATGGCCTTTCCATTCCAATGGCAATGTGTCTTTCATTAAAGGCAGAATATGAATGTGTTTAACCATACCGGAAACTATTTTCCTTTTCAGCACCCTGTCATACAGAATTAAACATCACCCGCTCTCCTGGTCCGGTAGCTGTAATTTTCTAAATGTTACAGATATTTTCCGTACGATGCCGACCGACCTGACTTGTGGTCTCGTTTGTGTTTCATCTGCCCCAACGGAAAAGAGGGTTGAGGGCTTGTTTTTAAGACCCAGTCATATTGGGTGACCACATTAAATCCTGCACATCTGCAAGGTATTGATCTGGCTGCAAATGGACCACCAGCTGTTTGGTGGCGAGGGTAGAGTTTACGCTCAGATTTTAATTACGAAATGCAGTACAGTTTAGTTTCTTTGTCCTCCCTTCAATCTGAGTGCGTTTGCACTGGGAGAAACATTGAATGATGGTATCAGTTGGCGTTAGCTTTCGTGCTAATTGCACTGCACAACATACTAGATACGTAGTGTATGGCAGTTTGGGAGGGATTTGACCAAATTGAACATTAAGCATGCAGCTTATTCTGTCAACAATAAGCCTAACTATTCAAATGCATGTGAAATGTTAATTTAAAACCGAGATTCTAAAAAGAACAGATAAAAATTGACCAGATGAGTGATTCTTGCTTCTAAAATGCTGTTATCAGTGTGATGCTGATTCTTTAGAAAAGTCAAAGCCTTATACTGGGCATTGTTCTCCTTCTTCAACCGGATTATCTCTTTCAAGTTATCCATGAAGTCTGTGCTAGCTATGAATACATTGGTTACACTGTTCTTACAAGAGTTGTCATGTATGGTAGAAGTTACACAGAGATATTTTGAAGCTTATATTTAAGGGTATTGATGGTTTTGAGAATATTTTTATCTTGTTCTCAGAGATGATACGGAGGACACTGATGAGGATTATTTCTTTATATTGAAGTGTATTATATGGTATTATATAGCTCAACCTGTACCTCTGGAGCAGTCATCCCCAAAGAACCCCTCGTCGCAGACGCAGGCTCCATCTACACAACGGCCATTTCCAACACAGTCGCCAGGGCAACGCTGGATGCTGCAGTCGTCTCCAGTGAAATGCTCGAAGCACACACACTTTCCATCCACACAGTGGCCTTTGTCATTGCAGTTGTCTGGGCACATCAAGAGACCACAGTCATGGCCGGTGTACCCGTCATGGCAAACACAGCGCCCATCTACACAGCGTCCGTTGTCATTGCAGTCGTCTGGGCAGATTGAGGTGGAACAGTCTGGGCCTGTCCAGCCTGGGTCACACTGGCATTGGCAGGTCTCTTGTTGGTAGGTACCACGACCACTGCAGCTTGTGTCCACACCTATCCAACACCGACCAGAAAACAACTCATAAAGAAAAATGGTAAATTTTATGCTGCACACACAGCTGCTATTTGTTTTTATGTCTCAAAATCAAAACAGACGTATGTGTTTTCAGAAGACATATGAGTAACGAAAATATTAGATATCTAATGGGGGTAAATGAACTCATACTGAAATATTTTAAAAATATAAAAAATGTCTGTGAAATATCAACTGCATATATGTGCAAAACATCTGAATCATGTAAGTACAATGTTACAACAGGAAATGGTTCAAAGAAAATGTGATCAAAAACAGGGACAAGGGACAAGTTTTTCTGATTTAAAGCAAGATGTGCTAAATAGCATAGCATCATTACAATTCACTTTTTCAATATTTATGATGATAATTAGACCAGAGTACCACCATTAAGTTAGGTGGCAGTTTAGGAAGACCAGCGATCTGGCATTGTCATGTCCTTTTGGGACACTAAATGTTTATTTATTCAAAATGAACTGGACATTGTGCCACATAATAACATGACACAACATGACTATTCTTAGGAAAGACTAACAATAATTAAATGAAAATATATTATTTAAATGTACAATATCTGTATTGTCTTTTAAGTTTTCTGATAAGGTCTTTTCGGTAAGAATATTGCGTTTAAATCCAATTCACGGCATCTGCTTTAGCTAACGGTCTGGATGCCAGCCAGTACAGCCAGTGGCGCTTTAGCGTGTTACTGGGAAGCTTTGCAACCCTTCTTGCAGAAAGTGATAAAGTGTACCATTCATAGTTTTGTTTTTGTGGTAAGAGATTACAGGGTTGGTTTCCATTTGGTAATTTTTCCACATTTTCAGCTGTACAAATATTTACCCAAAAACAGGTATTATGGCCAAATGCAGCCCTTTTCTGCTTAATATGACATGTTTGTTATGGACTGTGAATTGAGTTCTGTAATGGAAATACACCACTGGCCTCCATTTCCATGCGTAACACTAGACCTGAGACCTGGTGGGGCCCACAAACTGTTACTGCTCACATAGGAGTACCTGTATTTTTGCAGCAGCCCTGGGCACACTGGCTCTTCAGGTAGGTGACTTCCTCTTCCAGGCCATTGACGCGATAAAGTAAAGACTTAAACGCATCAGAGTCCTCACAGTTGCACATGGGTGTCTGCAGCTTGATGTTGTGCTTGAAAACAATGTCGTTCTCTCCGTCCATGGTGACCTGCTGCAGCACGCCCTGTGACTCGGCTGTCTGAGCATCGCTGGACGATACCAGTGAGCCCATCTTGCATTCACCGCCCTTGGGGACATCGATCTTGTACACATGGCTGAAAGTGATCCCCTTCTCGGCCACGCTGGCCGTTGAGTCATCCGCTCCACCAACGTGGAAAACTGCAAGCAGCAGTGCAGCCCTTCCAAGCAAACTCAGGGAAGGGGTCATGGCTAAGGATAAATCATAAATTAGAGAAATGTTATATATTTTATCAAGAACTCATTTCTCCCTTTAATCTGGGCCACTTTTTAATTTAGTCTAAAGTAGTCTTCAATATTCCACGAGCAATAAAAAAAGTGTTTGGGGCACATTTTATGCTTAACGGACCAAAGTTTGTTTTACAAGAGACCGTCCTGTATGGGCCGTGTGAAGGCTATCCATCTGCTTTGCTAGCACATTCCTTCCAAACCATTAATTGTATGTATGTGACCACTAGGGCTTCCCAAAATACTGTGCACTTTCAAACCGAGTGATGTCACAGCAAATTATGTCATTTAAATGTTTAACCTCGCAGAGAACAGAAACTACATATTACTTTAATTACATTAATATTTATCAAATCTAAATTTATTTCTGAGAAGGGTACATTACTCCATATGTCAACCTCAAAATTCAATAAGAACGAAAAGTTACTCCTACCACCCTCCATGCAATTTTCTCCTGACTGTTGTGGGCATCAGTCAAAACTTGACTTTGTGTGGTCTAAAGAAATTAACCCCTCAGCTGAACATGGCCAAGCAATGAAATGCAAAATTTTATGGGCAGAGAAGAAATGCAAATCGATTTTTTTAACAATTTCTTAAAATACATGACAAGGAATTGAATGCATTCAAAGTAGGCTCTTAAAACCCAAATATGTGGGAAAGTATGTGCTACAAAGGGTACACTGTTTTTGTCCTGGTTATTTTTGGGACCTCCTCCTCAGAATGACCAGACTAAATGTTTGCAGTGATGATGATTCATGAAGGTTTTGTGATCTTCAGCACACCCTACTACTGCTTCCCAGGGATGTTCAACTCTGTCCAGTCTAAAATGCAGGTAAAGTCAGTACCTGTCTGTACTGGTCCATTTTCAAATGGCGTTTATGAAACAGACATTAGAAATTTGTCAAGTATGCAACAGTAATTACATATTTATATACCATACACTTATCACTTTGATCACCATGAACAAGGGAGTGACGCATCTGGTTGCAATGATCCTATGACACCCTAGCCCCTAAAGTGAAGTCTTAAATCTTTACATGCATGTTTCTGCGACGGGGGAGCTCATTACAGCACAACACCAGTGATTTATCCACATGTACAATTTGTTACACATATTTGCACACATATGAATTGCACCTGTTGTGTGATATACCCATTTGTTGTTTTAATTATTTATTGCATTCTTGCACCATGGTCCGGGAGGAATATGACCCCACTATATACTTATGCAGGGAGTTAAAAGACTTATTAGAATTACCCTTTATGTCTTGCCCTTGCCTCTCTGCTACTAATACCCAGCAGGTTAAGATTACATAACACTCGTAATTATTATTCAGACATAATTAGCATATATAATTCATATAATTCATAACATTCTAGGTTTAAAATACTGAAGAACAAACTAATGAAAGATGCCTAGTCTAATATTGCAAATATGAGTTATTGTTTTTATGGGTTCAATAATGATGATGCCTTAAGGGCTTCTGAGAGACCCTCTTTCATCAGAAAGAAATATTATACCAATTTTTTACACTGAATGAGCCTTAAAATATGTCAAGTTGTTTTACAGCATGAGAAGTAGAGTTCTTTGGTAAGAGTCCCGAGCCCCCTTGTGGCCTGGAGCCCCTTTCTAGCCCTGTCTCTGTTTCACCGAGAAAGTTCTTAAACCGTATCAGGGTGGGGGCAGGAATTTCTGCATTTTGACGATGACATTAAAGCTCTGAGCAGCATGCTTTAAAGACTGTGGAGGGCAGATGTGGAGCGATTAAACTGCAGAGGGAAACGGGCTGCAGCGTCCCCACAGGGCACAGAGGTGGAAATGTCAACACAACAAAAATGCCAAGCTGAGGGCCATGGTCACCCAACGCTCTTGGTGTTTTATATTAATCCGAGTGGCGGGAAAGACATTCTGAGCATGCAACTATGTCTTTTGTGCAGCGAAAAAAAAATTTGCACAATCAAGCCTGCTTGCATGAGACTGCGGTAGACAGCATCAATTTTCACTTTTAATCCGATAATGGCCGTCAAATGGATTCACTGTCAAAATCCAGGAGCAACTTAACTGTTTTCTTCAACAACTAAAGGATCCTCTGAGGGTAATTGCAGCGGATGTCTCTTCACGAGAGGACAAAGTGGAGAAGTCTTGAGTGTTTCCTACAGCCGCCCACATCACAGACACAGACGCCACACACGCTAGCCATCTTTAAAGACCTCTATTTATTGCTCCCCGTCAGCGCTTTTTTCATGCAAGGCTTGCCGTTCCCTGACTTTTATTTCTCTTGGAGAGCTTTCCACCAAGGCCTGCCAGCAGTTTGTGGACCCTGGTGAGTTCACAAGGCTCTGTCTGGGTTTGTGGAGTCCATCCTGACCTACAGTCTCAGCATGACGGCATAGTGGCAAGTGTGGCCATCACTAGAATAGCAACTGATTGTAAAATAACAGGCAGCTGTTCTTGTTCATGTTTCGTTCTTTTTTTCCTGTCTTTCTCAAGACCTCCTAATATACATTGATGCTCTAGTGTGGTCTCATCTTGCCCATGTTGACATGTTAGAAATAGACTTTTTTTTCCCCCCCCATTCTATTTCTTCTATTTCTTGCAGCTGCTGTAGCCGTGTGCCCATGCTGTGAAACATGAGATGGAAAGAACCCACAGAGAGACAATAGCTTCTGCCCTCTTCCAGCACAGCTCCTTGGGGACATGTCAACAAGCTGCAAGGATCCTGACCCGCCAGCGGCAGGGTCATGTGTCTGCGGTTAATGGTTAATAAGCATAAACTATGCAGACTTAGAACAAAAAAGCGGACAAACGGGAAGTATTGTGAGAAACTGCTTCTCTTCTCCTGGGACACGGCAACTGACAATGAATGTCTGTTCCTCTGCATTTGAAGTGGTCAGCGCGTCACACCCTCATGGAGAAGATGAAGCAATTGCGGGGATGCAGGGGTAAGAGTGCAGGCCAGCAGGAGGACATGCTGCCTTTTCTCATTCAACAGCATAGTCGATGAATATCATTACGTTTCAATAGTTTCGGGTCTAAACCCTTTTACTCGAAAGGACGACTTCAGACACCCAAACCACAGATGGGGCTGCGGGACCCCAACAGTCCCTCCTTTATAGTTTACAGCACCCACAGCTCCACATATGGAGCTCATTTTATCTGGGCTCCCGATTAAACCTGCAGCCAGAACGGTAGCCTTTCCACGCGAGCCATCAGCCCCAGACAATGTAATATACCGTGACTCCCCTAAAACGGGAACTGTGAAGTCAGCGGCGTGTTTTAGTGCCATGAATGTATCCACAGAATGCGAGCCAAAGGCATTAAATTGGACTCAACATTTGTACTTCTGTCTATCTACATTATCGTCTTAAATGCATCACATCAAATAGCTTTGGTGTTAATTGAGTATAGAGAGATATGGACATAATAAAAAGGTCCAGATGACTGTGAGTAATATACATTCGGGTGTACATGATGCTCAGGAGTCAACTGGTGCAACTCAGGACAAAGTGAACACTTGTGCTCAGAATAGCCACATATGGCAAAATTTCTAATTTCTATTTTCTAAATAGATAAATAGATAAATGCAATCTGACCAAAATCTATGTGGTTAAACTGATTATTATGCATATTTCTCAACTTTCTTGACTCATATGATGGATGTCCAATAAAGCAACAACAACATTCATTTCTCATTATTTAGAACCAAAACATTCATAGGAACAAAATAAACATGCAACAGTAGAACAAATGTAATGGACAGATTATCTGTCAAATCATTTTCGTTATTTGTCAGATGCTAAACAGCAAAAAAAAAAAAAGATCAGTGTTTTGTTTTGAAAAGTACTTTTTTATGCAAAGTAAGCCATTTTAGAAAGTGTTAAAATGAAAGAAAAATATATTATTTTGTGAGGGAATATAAATATGCATTATATCAATAAATAAAAACTTAACCACAGCTTCTCCACAGTTACCCAGACACCAAAAGCTCTTCTTACCACTGCGCATTTTTCTCTGACAAGTTAATATCCCTCCTCAGCAGCTGATAATAGGCAGCCGCCTGTGTGTGTCCCCCTCCCTGACACCTGTCCACAAGCCCTGGGATCACCGTGGTGATGAGGCCTCCAGACCGCTGTCAGAGTGATCTCCACAGCAGCCTCCCCCTGGCTGAGTTTAAATCCCCCACCCCCTCCGGCCGACAGCCAATCAGCAGCCTGGGCGTGCCTCTCCCAGCGCTTCAATTATGGAGTAAAGTCAAATGAAGAAAGGTAATGAGGGACAGTCCCCTGCCTTACGTCTGGAAATAATCTCACACTCAAACATGACCTTCACTTTAAACTCGGAGGCACTTACTGCAAAATAACTTCCTTTTCTGCCTTTAAAAATGCATGGTTGCACAGAAATAGTGATGGTAATTAATAACTTTTCCAGAGTTTTTCACAATTCAAGCTGGGGCTTTAATATGCCAACAGGCTGAGTATTTATGGTTTTTATTTTGGGATTAATTAAAATAACATGGTTCCTGCCTGTGACAGGAAACTGATATGGAAATGAAAAATTTCATCCTTTTATGTCCTGCTGTCGTGTGTCAAGGGAAATTCCAGTTCATCCAGTTCAGAACAATCCTATAAAGAAAAGGTAATGATGCTGGTGTAAAGGATTGTGGATTGTGTCTTTTCCGCTTTTCCCCATATGATTAATAGCCATTTGAATTAAATGTTACTCTGCAGTTCTCCTTTTTTGTAGCTTAGCTACAATATAAGTCCACATTTATAAAACAGTTTGCTAAAAAAAAAAATCCTGTGCCCTAATGTGCATCATGAATTGTCATGAATTGTCATTATTATTATAATTAACACCGTGATTACTGGTTCCATGAAAGAGCCTTAAAAATGATGTTGTTATGCACTCTACACAGCAATTCATGCAAAAACAACATCCCAGTTAATATAATAGGGACAATTCAAAGTCCTGAAATGTATAACGACATACATTTGGCATCAAGTTGTGTTTTACGTTTCCCAAGCATCTGTCTGAGTTTAAACATTGTGTTGCACAGACCACAGGAGCTGAGAAGTAATGGGAGGGTGAAACTGGAGAGGCGGCCAGGTGTGGTGGCCTTAAAGTGGAGCATGCTTGCTCGCGGCTTAATGTCTGTCGGATTAACCCTGCCTTCCGTGGGGTCTCAGGCTCTATCAGTATTCCGAGAGTGAGTGGGGGATGAAACCAACATTTCAATGTTTATCGGTGTTAAAGGACAAAAATCAGAAACGTAAACACTTTAAAAATAGTTGGCACATGGGCACCGCTCATAAATATTTCAGATGGTTGTGAGCTGTTTCATGTGGTAGGAATATGTTGAACTCTGCGAACAGAGACATATTGTACTTCAAACTACAAATAGCCAACTGTTCACTGGCCCAGGAAGGTGTTGAGCAGAAAACGATAGAAATGTTGGTCTTCTGAGTGATTCTCTTGTAATGTACAACAGGAACGTATGTTTTACGATCTTTCTACGGAGAAGGAAAAAAGACAGGAAATGACATCAGAAACTGCAGGGGATTAGAATGCAGACTCTACTAGGCAGCAAATAATTTTTTTCCACCAAAAGTATAAAACCTTTACAAACAGCATTCCAGGCTGAAGGGAAAAATTGTCCTGCTTCTGTTAGGCCTAATGAGTGAGGCTAGTTCCAGTGCATAGCAATGGCTCTACTCAGCATGGAGTGTGTAGCACCAATGCCAAATGAAACTGCAGTCGTGCTATTGAAACACACATTTTTCTAAATTTCTCATGTCTTATGCCCATAACACTGAGGGCACTGTTTTCAAACTGGTGCTAAGCGCTACCATGCCTGCCATGTAGCACTGCATTTGGAGCCAGTTTTAAAATACTGCCCTGAATCTCAAAGGATGACAGATTTTCACACATGAGGGTTCAAGTGCAGTTATAGCCATTCAATCTCTCAAGTTAGCATGTGCAGTCATGTACAAGGTAATGATTAAGGAGTCATAACTAAATCTTAAAAAAGAACTTGTATAGCCCAATCAGCCGTGACTTTACAACCACCTGCCTAATAATGAGCATTCCCCCCTCCTTTTTTTAGCTTCCAAAAGCCATGATCCCCACCAAACCTCTGAACATGTGCACAGGTGCTCAGTTGGACTGAGATCTGGGGAATTTGGAGCCCATGTCAGTATGTTTCTCAAACCCATGTCCGTGTTGAATGCTGAACCTGAAATTTCCTACCAGAACATTGCAGCACACTGCCTCAGCCAGATGCCATGTTTTCCCCAAGTAAGCAGCTCACGAGCATACAGCCATCCACATGATGTAAAAGAAAAGATGATTAATCACCCCAGAACATCCTCCTGCATTTCACTGCAGTCTAGTTCTAATGCCCACTTGCCAGCTGTAGGGACTTTTCAGGGCATCAGCATCTCCATACACAAGAAACCGATGCATCATGTACTCTGATAACGTTATATCAGAACCAGCATGAACTTATTTCAACAATTCGAGCTACAGCAGCTCTTCTGTTCTGGAACACGGATCGGAACTTTTACAACCAAAGACTGTTGCCAGTTTACCGGAATGCCAGCCACTGGGGATGCATGTGACCGTGTATTTCTAGGTGTCAATCCCAGGTCTGGGAAAATAGGGACAGTTGCATCAGGAAGGGCATCCAACGCAAACATTTTGCCACTTCAGTTGTCTGGATAGCCAGGCCAGTTATCCCACTGTTGTGACCCTGAAAGGGAGAAGCCAAAGGAAGAAGAAAGAAATACATTGTTCTCCAGATACTAAATGGCACATTCCTCTGTGTGGATGACTTTTCCTTTAGAACCTGACAACAAACTATACATTTTGAATGTATGTTGCAATCATTTCCATTGGATTGAGAGCCTATGTAGCAAAGTCTAATAAAACATAAGATGCAGGTATATAGTGACGAGTCAGCCTATATAGCAAAGTCAAATAAAAATAATGTGCAGGTATATAGTGACGAGTCAGCCTATATAGCAAAGTCTAATAAAAAAAATAATATGCAGGTAAATAGTGACGAGTCAGCCTATATAGCAAATTCTAATAAAAATAATATGCAGGTATACAGTGAGGAGTCAGCCTAAATAGCAAAGTCCAATGAAAACAGTATGCATTTATATAGTGACGACTCAGTAGCTCATGGTATTTCATTCTGCAATCACCTGGAATCATCTGGAAGCTAATTCCAAAAATTATCACTTACTATCCACAAATCTTCCCCAAATGGAAAACCAATAAAAAGCCAAGTAAGCTTCCACTGCGATGAAGTGAAATAGGATCACATATAATCCCCTCACCCCCTCATTTACCATCTACTTAGCCTGGGTTCACAACAATATTAAACCCTTATGGCATTTTATCATGTAATGATCAACAGGCTACACTTTCTTTAATTTGCATGTATCCTCAGTGAATTTCTTAGATTTCACTTAGTAAGTGTATTTTGAGTTTAAAGAGGTGTATGTTCTAGCCAGCAGCTGGCCGGAGTTGGACAAGCTGTAGCTACGGCAACTCAGCATGCTCCTGTTTGCTGTGCTCAGGAATTCTGCAGAGATGTAGCGTGGCGTAAGCTAGACTTACGACTTCCTCCTACCGTTTTATAGCCCAGGGACTTCGTTTGGAGCTGTAGCCATGTTGTGTGGAGGAAATACGCTTTTTTTTTCAGTACAAATCTGTGGGAGGTCCAGAGAAAGGGTGGCCTGTTATTAATTCCATTATCTGTCAGCAGAGGAGATGGAATCAGGATGATGCATCGCCATCTGTTTATGTATACAGGTGGTTTCAATGTTTTGCCTTTTATTTTGTCTTTTTTATGTATCAACACACTGTGACATTACATTGGTCTGTATTTCACTGCTTCTTTTTTTTATTTCTTACTACTTTGAGACAAAAAGACATTGAAATATGCAAAGATGAATTTGCAAATAAGAAAGAGAAAATATTAGATTACTGTAACTGCTGAAGCCGCACTAATAAAAGACACTGTATGTAGGCTTTACTGACTGCAACTAACCTTGACTTTGAAGGACAGCCTTTTCATGGGGGCATAAGATTCTTTTTTTTTTCAGATATTGTGTGGCTTTTGCCATTTATGCTCAAATATCAGATGAAATAGAATTGACAAACGGTACAATTCCACCGCAGTAACTATATAACAGGAACTGGAAGCATGTGGAGCCAACTGGAACTGATGGTCAGGGCCAGCCCAAGGCATATTATCCTGGGACCCCTCAAGCCACCAGGGGGCCACCAAGAATGCCTGAAATGTCAATATATGCAATGCTTCAGAGAATACACAGCGAATCTGAAAAGATTGATTAATGTGGTGAGTAACCAAACTTTAAAAAAAAAAAAGCTCTACTTCCAGGAATAATGTCCAGAGCCTGACTGCTCTAAATGCGATATCAAATTGGGTTATGATTCCACACTTTCCCAGTTCATACCAAAGCTGAAGTATTGCTGAAGCAATAAAACAAACGTGCAGCTCCAGTTTATGTTCTATATATTGTGGTACTTTGCACAGAGTGGAAGCAGCAAAAGAACAGGGTCAGATATAATGCATATGCGTAATGACTTTCTGACATATCCTTTGTCCATTTCATGCATCGGATGTCCTTACCAAAGTAGCATCACAAGGGAACACAACTTCCAAAATAGTAATAATTTTAACTAATCCAAGATATACTACTCGAAATACTGTTGAACAATGATGGTGAATGAAGCTCTGGTACTATAAAACTGATCCATCTTTCTGCCAAGGATCTATGTTTAGGAAGGTTACCATTGGAATGGAAATAATAATCCTCAGGGAGGCTTTATTTTATGGCTTTACGCCACATCTGCAACACAGCGCCAATTTTTGTCAGTTTTAGCTGTGTTTATGTGAAAGATGGAGGAGGCACAACACAGCAGCTATTAAACATGAAATATAAAAAATATAAAAAATATAAACATTTTAAACTGTGATAAAAATTGTTTTATGACTTTGGAATCATATAAAATGATTGATGTTATGAGGCCAGAGATGATGACGATGATGAAGTAATGTGAAGCTGAGCAATGTTGTGAGATAAAAGTTTTTGTGTTTCATCTATGGATCTTAACTTTCTACATCAACCCTGGCAACAGCGTTTCAAACTTCAACCTCCATTAGCCCATCAGTGAGCCTCTGCGAACCTCACCGCAGCCCGCAACACGGCCCCCAACTCCCATGCACCCAGTCCAGCCAGCGGGACAGCTGCTGCTGCCACGGTGGCTGCTCCTCTCCTCACGGTAGGCTGAGCTTTGATTGGGGAGACCTAATTGAGTCAGGCGAGTTGGTGGTCTGACAGGCCGAAACCAGAATGAAGAGTGACGTATCGCTCTAAACAGGCCCGTAAACACACGAAGCTAAACGGCCCGGCGAGGGCTACGGGCCTGTGGACCATTAGCCTCGACTGGAGAGGCTTCAGCTGAATGCAACCGGGACATGTGCACCGATCCAAACACCAGCGTATATATATGTATATATCACAGTCTCCGGTTCAACCTAGTGAGCGTGTCCCAAAAATATACACACAAAGAAAAGCGTATCGTGAAAGCTGCAAGTCTGAGCAGTTTTGTCCATGTAACAAAAAACCGTATGTCAAATTGTGATTTGTTCAGTTCGGTTTTTTAAACAACGTCATCGTGTGTATAGGCAAAGAGACTACAAGTCTCCGCGTATTTTTTTGTCTGCACTGCAATCCCATAACGTTACCATCCGCAGACCTCTGCTCTTGGGAGGTCATTAATGGTTTTACAGAGGTGTGAGAGCCCAACCTTTAGTACTTTTGGCAGATGTCTAGACACCAACACTGCTCCTGAGATCGAATTCAATTTAGCCTGAAGTTGTTGTTGGAAACTTTTTAAATCTGAAGGCCGGCTGACCTGACGCCTATTGCAGTGCTAGTAAGAACGAAAAGAAGGTTTAAAGCAGGTGACTGTGGTGCCCTGTCAAATTACCTTTACAGATGTTTAAAGGTGACCTTCCCTGTGAAAGTCTGTCAATCATTTTCGCACTAATACGAGGGCGAGAGATCGCTATCTGCATTTTTTGCGCTCAGATATTATTAAAAGCTGAGGCGAGCCCATCCACTCCCCAGCCTCCAGGCACTGGAAAGCGACCCTTTATGGGACGAGGTGAAGCGTGCACACCGTCACAGAACTACTGGAGAAACAGAGGTTAGCGAAACGGAGCAGCTATTTGTGTTTTATACTCAATTACAGAGCAAAACACTTTCTTAATGTCCCGAGGGGCATTTTTTCCCCTCTCCAGACAACGTCGTGTCTATAATTCATTTCTTCTTTCCAGAAGGCACCTTGGCTTTCTCCCACAATTTATCTCCTGTGCTGCCATTCAGACGGTGTGCAATGTTTATTACGGTGTCAGGGAACGGGTGATTTCTCACCGCCTGCGTTTTTGACATGGCAGAAATCAAAGAAGCGTCAGTTCCTAAGCACATGCCTTCAGATTTCATCAAGGGCCTTTGAAAAACGGGGTGTTTTTACAATAATTAAATTACTGCCTCCTGTCATGTTACGTTTCTGCTTTTAAAAAGCAACGGGAACAGGTCTCACGCTGACAGCTGTAATGATCAGCGCTGAAGCGGAGGGCAGTGAAGCTTGCACCACGTCCTTTATTGATGTGTTTCAAGTTGCCGTGTGTGGCACATCAGACTGACAAATGTGGCCTTTTTTTCCAGGAGCATGTGCACTGAAACAACTGATACTCCAGGAGTCGATGAAGGTGTCTGACGTCATATGGTACCTGTTTTGTTAGCCTTTTGAAACGCCTAGTTCCCTTACAGGAAATCCTAAAGCAAAGGTGCAGAACAGGACAGTGGTGGCCTAGCGGCTAAGGGTGACCCCTTAATCCCGATCCGCCAAGGTGCCACTGAGGTGCCACTGAACAAAGCACCGTCCCCACACACTGCTCCCCGGGCGCCTGTCGTGGCTGCCCACTGCTCACCAAGGGTGATGATTAAAAGCAGAGGACACATTTCGTTGTGTCACCATGTGCTGTAGTGTTTTACTTCACTTTCATTGTCAGAAATTAGGCCAGTTTTTACTTACAGAATTAGAGTTGCCAGAGGGCAGCAGGTCAGAAAGTCTGTGGGATCTGTGATCATTTTCCCTGCCCTTTTCCTGTCTTTTGAGAGGACCTAGTTCCAGTCCTGTGTAGTGGCTACTCCATACCAGACTATGATGGATAATTGATGAGATAACGTAATGTTAGTGCAGTTTTACTTCTAATGTTTCTGATCAATTTGTATGTTCATATTGCAAAATAAACCCATAATTTCCAAAGGTCACTTAAGGAAGTACGCAGGCAAGTACACTTATTTATAAAGAGCCTTTCACAGATAATGCAGCAATAAAAAACAAGCATGCCAGAATTTGCAAAGTACCTGTCAACACTTGTATTACGTTATAAATAATGAGGTTTTTAAACCCCATTGCCTGCCTAAATTCCTCAAAAATCTGAAATCCCATTGCCTTTCCCATGGATTCCCCAAGGTTTTTAATCTAGTAATTCTGTGTAAAAAATACAACAGGTCTGAAAATACCAGTGACTTCTCATTGTACTTTATCATGGTATATAAAGCATCAATTCAGTAACTGTTCTGACCTTCTAATGAATTTGTGCTGTATATGAATATGTAATGAATTAAAACGTTTGTACACTTATTTTCAGTAATGTGCTATGAATGTCAGAATTAATGTACTGTATTAAATTTAAACCTCCCCCGTAGTGTTTTTTATGAATTTATTGACTATTGTAGCCTGTAAAGGGATTTTTAACTTCATTTTTCTGTGATTCTGCCGGATGACCCTGCACCTTAATATGGGCAGGGGGTAGACGGAACATTAAGAACAGACTTCCTGTTAACCATGGTGGTCCTGTCTTAAGTGAATTTGCAGATGGGCTTCTGAAAATATTCACAATGTTCCTGTTACCATTTTCTTTGCCGTTTTGGATGGGATATGTCTTAGATGGCCTTGCCTTTGATTGTGATGGGATTAGCAGTTATTGTTGCTGTTATTGTGAAGCTTGGCTGTCATCCGGGTGTACTTTTGTGATTTTATTTCAGCACAAAAATCAGACCCAGATCGACCACCTCAGATATTTTAATGGACAACAGAGCTCTTTGAAGGAAAAAGGTGATGAGGGTTTCTTTACCAAAAACTAGGAATTTGTTAAAACAAAGAGACTTTGTGACACATGGCAAGTGACACAGCAGGCTATATTCTACATCTAACCTTAAAGTGAATCAAAATGCAACCAGAAATAAATTGACAAATATTTGCCAAGGTATACAAACGAACACAGAGTCGGATGCAACTCATGTTCATTTTACATTTTGATACAGAAAGATCTGTTCGACATCTACCTGTTTGACATCAACCTCTGGCACTGTGCACTAATGAGGTCAGAAGTGATCTGCACAAAGGCATCTGTCCAAGGAAAGTGGATGGATCTAATTGCATCCCAGGGTAGGTAGTCCAAGCTTATGCAACCTCTCCTCGACTAGCACTGTCTGATGTGCCCATCTGATGCAATCTACCAACTGCTTTTTAGAAATGTCTAAAATATTAGTAGTAGTAGTAGTATCAGTATCAGAATTAGTATTAGTATTTTAATCTTCATTTTGTGCTATGGTGTCTAGTTCATCTCTATTTAGAATGTAAGCCGTATTATACTGTTTAGTGCAGCTTTGCTTGTACTTGTGCTTTTCCTACATGCCTGTGCAAGTTTTTATGTATGCATACAGGGCATGTGCCAAACCCTTTATTTACATTCTGAATGTGGATAACATAAAGTTTTGACTCAGAAGAAATTGAACTCTTTGTCCACCTTCTCTAAACGAAAGGCCGTGGTTTATAACATGGTTTCTAGTTGGGGATATTGACATAAATAAAGAAAGTTTGGTCGACTTGAATGTTAGCTCTATTAACTGTTCTGTAGATTACTTCTACTCTGTTGTGTTGGTGATGATGAGAATCCTAGTTTTATTAAGCAGATCAATGCAATCAAGACAAACCATGCCTACATTTACACCACATCAGTCCTGTGACTGTGCAGTAGACTGTGCAGTCCCTCTATTTGCCTTGGGTGATGGAGGAGTACGTATCACAGACACTTTGGCAGGACTTCATTTGACTGTCTACGTCCCCTGGCCATGTTGTTTTGGACAGGGAGGCTCCAAGTGCAACTGGGTTCAGCTGTATTACCTGAGAGGGATACAACCTTGAGGAATGCATCTGGCTTCCAGCCCGAGGTGTCATCAGTTGGTGAAGGACCTTCTCTGCCGTATCCACACATCACTGTTCCTTGAACTTCTGCCAGCACTCAAGGTCCCCAGATTTGTGTCTCCTTGTCTGGTTACCTTCCCACTCCCAGCATTCCAGCCTTCCCAAATGCACACCTGTATTTTTGAACACACCTACTTTATGAAGTCTATGATGCAGGCTATTTTGAAGACAGCAAATTATGTTGATTATGAATTATGAATTGTCATGATCCATGTCATGTTTTATCAGTTTTATCAGTTCCCCAAGCGTGACAGACTCTCTGCGTCCTATGAAAGCTACCGTGGGGTCGAGAGGATATGTCACGCTGCAGCGTTTCTCTGTCAAAGTGACCGTCAAGTTCTTGGTCATCTTCCTGACTAAGGTCCTTCTACCCTAAATCTGACTGGGCTGTCACTGCTAGGAACTAAACTTCTTCCATTTATGCATAATGAAGGCCACTGTGCTCATATGCTGCAGTAATTTTTCTGTACCCTTCCCCAGGTCTGAAACTTGAGACAGTCCTTGCACTTCTTTTGAGCATTGTATCTCATTCGTGTTTAGGGTGTATTGTCAATATCCTCAAAAACACTTGGTTGTGACTGGTCGACTGAGATGTAGACTACTGTTCAGTTCAAAAGTTTAAGGTTACTTGGTTTTTGTTCTTGTTCTGATAGGAAACTATTGTTTGGTATATTAAGAATTATATAAAATTGGACAAAACCATGTTGTTCATGTTGTAACTGAATCTGGAATGTCTGCAAATAATGAAATACCTGCATACATGTAGAGAGGAACTTAATCAACAGCAATTGAGTCATTAGTCATACCAATGGACTGCTGTGTTCTGTCACATTAAGAAAGACCCCTTTTCAAACAATCTTACTAAAGTTGAAAACAGTTATAATGATTAAAGACGCAATAAAGCAGTATGGATAGTAACTTTGGGTAATATAGGGTGGTAGTAGCCTAGTGGGTAACACTCTCACCTATGAACCCGAAGACCCAGACCATTGTGTCCCTGAGCAAGACACTTAACCCTGAGTGTCTCCAGGGGGGCTGTCACTGTAACTACTGAATGTAAGTCACTCTGGATAAGGGCGTCGATAAATGCTATAAATAATATTGTATGGTATGTATAGTATAGTACAAATTCAATATTCAAGATTGGTTTCGACAAAGAGGGTGGGCGGTCCTGACGGCTGACACTTCACACGTTGCCGTCAGACAAAAGGCATGTAAAACAGAGTTGCCGAATCTTCACGCACAACCATCAACACAGGAATGTCACACCTCCCCTTGCAGACAACTGTTATGCAAGATAAAAAGCATGCTCCCGTGATGTCCATCCCTACAACAGAATATACTGTGTATTAAAATAATGTTTCACACAGACCCCGCATAGTGCAATCATAAAATATATTTTTGTATATACACACTAAATGTAAAAAATACTAACTAAAACTAAAGCTTAAATTCTGTACAGTATCTCTATAAGTTAAAAGTAAAAAAAATCTGTACAATGAACAGATCAAACAGGACATAACATCATGTAACATGCTTGTGAGTGGATATGTTGGATATTTCAAATAGGACACACAAGACAAGACAAACATGTGCAAAATGTGTTGGAATGTGCAAAATGAGTTGGGATGAGCAAATATCTTGGAAAAAAAAATACACAATTCCAAAAGATATTTGAAGTGTAAATACAGTATCTAGTAGAGTATCTATTGTATGGATAGTATAATATTGTATGGTATGTATATTATATAGTACTAGTACAGTATCTATTGTAAGGATAGAATAATATTGTTTAAAGTGAAGTGATTGTCACATGTGATACAAAGCAGTACAGCACACGGTGCACACAGTGAAATTTGTCCTCTGCATTTAACCCATCACCCTAAGTGAGCAGTGGGCAGCCATGACAGGCGCCCGGGGAGCAGTGTGTGGGGACGGTGCTTTGCTCAGTGGCACCTCAATGGCACCTTGGCGGATCGGGATTCGAACCGGCAACCTTCTGTTTACGGGGCCGCTTCCTTAACCGCTAGGCCACCACTGCCCCTTTAAGCTTACAGCACCTGGCATTCCCACATAGTCTCCCATCCAAGTACTAACCAGGCCCAAGCCTTCTTAGCTTCTGAGATCAGACAAGAAGCTAAGAAGGCTTGGGCCTGGTTAGTATTGTATAGTATATAGTACCACTACAGTATCTAGTATTGTATAGTATGCATAGTATATAGTACCACTACAGTATCTAGAACAGTTTCTATTGGGTGGTAGGGTGGTAGTAGCCTAGTGGGTAACACACTCGCCTATGAACCAGAAGACACAGGTTCAAATCCCACTTACAACCATTGTGTCCCTGAGCAAGACAAGTTGCTCCTGGGTGGGACTGACCCTTTAACTACTGATTGTAAGTCGCTCTGGATAAGGGCGTCTGATAAATGCTGTAAATGTAAATGTAAATATATTGTATTGATAGTATAATATTGCAGAGTATGCATAGCATATTGCCACTACAGTATCAATTTTACGGATAGTATAATATTGTATAGTATGTGTAGTACAGTATGGAGTGTATAATAGCATATAGTATGTATAGTATATTGTCACTACAGTATCTAGTACAGTATACATTGTATGGATAGTATACAACTGTAGAATATGTAGAGTATAGTACCAGTACCATAACTAGAACAGTATTAATTGTATGGATTTGTTTGCAGAGACATTCCATCTCTTCAAACCTGTGTTACATTCACATTTCTTTTTTTATGTACCAAAATATTTTTGATATTATGTAAAATGGGAAACAGAATCCACCCCATCTTTTCGTCTCGAGGCTGTTGTTCAAACTGCTAATCCAATATTGTCCATATGCAGACTTTTGTTTTTAGGAAATCATATGTTTACAGTGGTTTTGTATTTCTGGATTATCTCCACATATCCATTGTATTTCTACAATTATTGACACTTTATCTTTGCTTTAATGTTTTTGCCTTTTTTCCTGCCCCGAATTTCTAATCTCAATGGTTACAAAGTTTTATTGTGCTGAGCACAGTGAATTCCTGTATGTTCTTAATTTTTTATCTTCAATACTTCAATAAATTATCTACTAATGACAGTACAGGTGTAGTTCAAGAATGCAGTTTTGAATTACTTTCAGATAAAAAAATAAAAATTTCAAATAGGTCACTGTACTAGTATTGTTCCAGTTCTTGGATGCCTTCTGGACCCAGTGGAGGTGGTGAGCATCAGGACAACGGTGGCTAAGCTCTCATCCCTGTCGGACAACATCTCCAAACCCATGCAGGAGACCCTGACAGCACTGAGCAGCTCCTTTAGTGGCAGGCTGCGGCACCCACGATGTGGGATGAAGAGATTCAGAAGGTCTTTCCTGCCAACTGCTGTCAGTCTCTACAACAACACACAAACAGACACATCCAGTACACCCACTTTGTCCATATATACACTTACTTACATTCTATGTTTACAGGCATTCACAAATATATTTTTATGTATATGCTGATATTTTTCAAAACTCACATCCATTGTATTTTTTTCCAGACTATTTATTTGTGTAATGAATTTTGTACTGTCCACAATGTAAATTTCCCACTTGTGGGACTAATAAAGGTTCATCTAGTCTCATATTATCTTAAATGATATTATGTATTTGCAGTAGGTGCAACTGTGGTGGAGAATTGAATTATTAAGTTGGCTCTGAGTGGCTCATAAAAAAATGTTAATCAAAGGTGTAATGAAAAATAACTGATCTCTTAAATTTACAACCCACATGACTGTTTCAAGTCAAAAATTGCAAAGTAATACCAGGTTTGCATAAAATCGTGTACACATGTGTGAAGACTTTGATTGTCCATTCCATTAGAGTCTAAAAAGAGGGGACAGTCTTGCACCAGTAGAGCTAAAGGAAATAGGATAACTCAATTTCATTGGAGTGTATACCCAGATTGCATTAATTACATGTGTCAGAATATGTTTTGCGTCGAAGAAAACTAATTCCATGTGGGATTTTCAATGTGCCAGCATTCTGCAAGCTCAACCCACCTATTTTCACCTCTGCAAGAAATGGTCGATAAATAAACCGCATGCCACTTGTTGCACTGACCTGCACAGAAATGTGCCGAAAATATGCCTAAAGTTGCATGATTGACAGACATAGTCATCCAGGTTGGAATACCACACATTCCAAAGGTCACAGAGGTCACGATCTAATCGTGAGCTTGCACACAACAGCAGTATTTGGCTACTGTGACATTGGCTTTAATACTCAACACCATATTTACAGTTGGGATATGTTTTTTTTTTACTGCTCTTTTTTTATGGCTCTTTTCTCTTTTCTTTAAACATTGTCTTTAACTCATTTGCACACCTTCACCCTACCAGTTACACATATTTTATGTTAAAGACGTAAAAGTGTAATTTTTGGTTATGTTTGCAATATTTTCATATTGGTTCATTGTATACTTGCAACATTTGCAATACTGTGGTCTGTAGTAGTCGCAAAAAGCATTTCACTGCATATCATTCCGTGTATGACTATGTATGTGACAAATAAAATTTGAATTTGAATTTTGAAAATGTGAGGTGTTGACATAAGCTGGGATATACTGCATTTTCAGTTCTGCTTCCAAATGAAGAATCATTAGTGTGGGAACCCACCTACATATGCATTTACTGACTAAATCAGAAAGTATGCACGTTACAAATGAAGTACTGCAAAAAAACTGCACCTTTTATGCAGGGTTCTCATGAATGGCGGCTTTGTTGCTGAATCACTGAAATCTCATTTGTTCTGTCTGCTTCTGTTGGCCGTCTGTCAGACTCGTTAAGGCTGAAGTAGCTGAATGGGAAACGCCTTTCAGCATTTCCATTGCAGGCCCTGGTAGCGCTTCCACTTGGCTGTGCAGTGATTCATGAGCACTCCTAAGGAAGGAATCTCCATCATGGTCGGGAACTGCGAGCCAGAACTGGGACTTCCCTTACAACGGCTTCCCTCTGAAGTAATAACATACTCTTCTAAAACTGGTAATGCTGGGGTGAAGGAGTGAAGTATAAGCCATCTCAACATAGATTCCACATCCGCAGAGTTATTTATGAACAACACACTCCATGGGATGTATTAACTCCAGCCAACTTTCCAAAGGCCTGATGAAATAGCACAATAAACTCATACTAAAGCATACTAAAACAACACTGAAGTAATAAAAACTACATCAGTGATAGATGGATACTACAGAGCATGAGCGCCAGCATAAAAACAGAAGTAAGTTTCAAAATGTTATTTTATGAATAGGAATCAAAAGTGTCACTGATTGTTTTGCCTTGAAAAGTCTAAAAAAAAGTTTAGTCTCAGGTTGGGCTAAATCTGATGGCAATTAAGACGTAGGCCTGGTCCAAACTAGGCTTCCCCTTCAAAGATTCACACAATGATTAGAATTCATTTCAAATGTCCAGAACACCAGAACATGGTGTTTTTTATATAGATCTTCCCAGAGAATCTATGCATAACAATGCTTTGATAATGGGAATAATGAGAATTCTGTGCTAGCCTTTATGCAGGAAATCGCTATCTTCAGCTTTTTCAAACCAGGAAAAATTGTTCTGAATTTCTCAGACTCTTTGAGCAGCCCAGGCTGTAAAATGGAGCCCATCTGCTGCAGGCCAGAAACGGGGGTACAAGTGAACGAACGAGTGAGGGAGGTGTGGTGTAGAGCGGGAAAGGATGTGAAGATGATATTAGCGCAGACAGGAAGGAGGCGGGCCTTGAGAAATTTACTAAATATATTTACAAAAGTTTTCCGTTCCCACCAGATACCGCCGCCCGTGGAACCGTGCGGTTTCGGGGATTCTCTGGTATAACTTGGGCAGCGGATTGCTGAGTGTGCAGGGCACATTGTGATGATGTCAGGGCCCCCCCGTCACCCGTGAACAAGGAGCGTGAAAAATCCACAGGAGCACGAGTGGTCTGACCTCCCAGTTACACAGTGACATTGGGGTTACATACCCTGGCCAGCAATGGGTGAAGTGTTACAACTGCTGTAATCACGGGCAGATTGCAGCTACGTACCCGCTCACGAATAAAAACATTCTGAATGTGTAAAAATATTATTTTCCAAAATTGTTCTAATTATGAAAACCCTTTAAACCTCACATAAACTCATTCAACCAGGAAACTGTTACATTCATTAGCTGTTAAACAAAGTTTCTTTTCTATAACTGGAGGTCAAGTTATCTTTGTCCAAAATGGTTGTTTTGTAATTCTCATGGCTATTATGGGATTTAAGGGCCCTATTTTGGTGATCAAAGGCACATTCTAGTGCGTTCTGTGTGACTTTGCTCATTTCTTGAGGCACTTTGCTCTCGGCATTCTCTTGCACCTTCAAAATTATTTTCTTTATTTTATTCATAATGACATTACAAAGCCAGTACTTTTGCAACGTGAACTTGAACTACCAACAAGTCCGAACCTGAGTGTCATAAATCGATTTATGTTTGAACATTTTGTCTTAACATTTAGTGCCCCGGGAAGATGAAAAACAAATTAACCAGCATAAGACAGTACGATGTTTCCCGCATTATTACGTTTTAGTTGTGTATGACGGCAATTTCAATCTTCCATTGTTCTCAGCACCGAGTACGTCTGGTGAGCAAGCGGCGTCGGTCTTTACTTCTGCAGCTGCAGCCTTGATGAGCGGCTCATGAAATATAGTTTTCTGCCAATGATCCCTCTTCACTTTATAACAGCGCACGTGATGTCCAGACTACTATGAGAAAAATGGTGCGCTTTATTATAATGTGCTTGTTTATTGCGAACTTGTGCAACGGGCCATGTGTTTGCGTTTATCCTGAATCGCATCTTCGAGTGGCTGTCAAGCAGCGCCGGCTTCTTGGGAAAATCTGCAGGAATTCACTTGCGCCGCGCTTAATGAAAGCTTGAGGGCTATGTTCCGAAAAGCTCGGTATGAGGCGAAAGGGCCTCCAGAACGCTGCGGTCTGTGTGCTGCCGATTGTTTTGTCACAACCAAAGATGTACTTGACACGAGACGGCGGCGGAAAACCATCTGCTGCTCAAACGTACGATTCTCATTTGCGGACAGATACCCATCTTCTTCTCTTTTTTTTTTTTTTTTTATTCTTTTCCTGTTTTGAGGGCTTTCATCTCTGCATCTCCCTTTCGACTCTCCTCCAACACAAGCTCCGTCTCGCATGCGAGTCGTATGAATTCTGCGCCAACAGAATAACAGGCCCAAGCCCCCGTCCGCTCTCGCTGGGTAACAAAGCGCCCTTGTCTCGAGGAAAAATTAGCTGTCAAATGGTGCGGGAGTCTAGCACAGGTTACTGCATAGAGTTTAAAGAGCCACTTCCTGAACTCGACGTACCGTATCAGAAGACGGAGCTGTATGTGCTGACGTATGCAACGGTAGAGAAGGCAGCTTTCCCGTCTGGCAGTGATTTAAATCGCCCAGGCTACTGTACGCGCCGGACACAAAGGGCTTTATTTTCCATTTCAGATTCTGCCGTACAGTCGTGGCTTTTTCCTCTTTATATATATATATATATATATATATATACACACACACACACACACACATATATATATATATACAGATATACACATATATATACACACACACACACACGTGTCTCACTGTTTACCTTTCACTGTTTCTGGATAGCTATTTTTTGTTCTTTGTCAAGCAGCTGCCTGGCAGGCATGGAACGCTCCCCCTTTAAACACAAGCCTCCAGGTGGACCAGTCACTCTCTGCAGCCTGCAGCTGAAATGCCACTCGAGCGGCCGCGGACGGATGAAAGGAAAAAAAAAACAAAAAAAAAAAAACGGGAATCTCAGTGAATTAACATGCCAGCAAGAGAACCACTGAGCGGTAGAAAGCAGTCTCATCTACCGCTGTCTGTAGGACAACATTGGCCCTCGGTGCAGTTTCTGGAAGCCAGTCTCATTCACGATGTAAAGTGAAGTGATACACAGCAGCACAGCACACGGTGCACACAGTGAAATTTGTCCTCTGCATTTAACCCATCACCCTGAGTGAGCAGTGGGCAGCCATGACAGGCGCCCGGGGAGCAGTGTGTGGGGACGGTGCTTTGCTCAGTGGCACCTCAATGGCACCTTGGCGGATCGGGATTCGAACCGGCAACCTTCTGATTACGGGGCTAGGCCACCACTGCCCCAAATAGATGTGTTTCAGCCACCATGATGAGTATGAGGCAAAGGCCTTAGAGACTAACGTCTGCTACTTTTACAAAGAGTTAGAGGCGGGAGAACGTGCTGTTTGTCGGTGAGGTTGCTTGTTTGGCAGCACGTCTCTGTGCACTTGGTTTTAACCTTCAAGCATTATGCAGTTAGTGAGGCATTTTTGCCTTCCAACAGCTGATGAAAATTGTCAGACACTCAAAGCTGCTAATAATTTCTCGTTTCTTTTTTATAGCAACAATTATGTGTCCATAATCCATATCAACCAGTGACACTTGCTGCCGGTTTAACTCTGCCCATACCTCAAGAAAACACAATCTTTACATTTTTGGGATGGTTTTGTCATGCTGTTGCACCTGAGGTCTTGATATCGGACCAGACAAGAGGAAAAAATGCATCTGCTATTCCTGGTGCAGATGGGGCAGTCTGCAGATCAGTTTAATGATAAATGTCCTACTTAAATAAGTATACTATAATTCTAACGATATGTTTCAGTAAAGAATCGTCAGGTAGTGTGAATATATCACTTGCTTCGTCGTTGCCCCCTTGTGGTTAAAATGTAAACTACATATTCACATACGTCTATTAGTGCGGCTCCATCTGAATGAAATCAGTTTCGTTCTCCAGGATTATTGCTGCAAAATATATTTTTTTCACTTACTTGACATCTCAGTTAATATAAAGGTTTTGGGCTTTTCGTTCTTTACAATCTTTGAGAAGAGCGCATAAATTGCAGTTGTACGCTTGTCATTCACCTGTCATTCTTTGTAATCACCAGCAGAGGCAGCAGTGCGCTGTTCCGAAGAGTTCGATGTGGAGCCAGGCCAGCGGGGGGCGCTAACACGGTAAAAGGCGCCGCCGCAGCCCAATGGTAATGTGCGAGGGAGCGGGATGAATCAACATGGCGACGGCCAAGGTTGTTAACACGGGGCTCGGGATTTTAAAAGCATCGATATTGCTGCCACATCAGGTAACGTTTTTTTTTATTATTATATGCCAGCTTCATGCACGGGGTTGCACGTGTTCGTACGCGGTTTGCAGTATCGGCGTTTGTGATGGTTTTTCTATTTAATTTCAGGCTTTTCAGCGCTCGTTCGGAGTGGTGCAGCAGGTTCGGGGATACTATGTAAACTGGAGGATGTTGCGGGATGTGAAGAGGAGGCAGATGGCCTTCGAATACGCAGACACACGACTGCGCATTAATGCACTGAGGAAGAACACCCTCTTGCCTAAAGACCTTCAGGTATTCAGTTGGTTTCTGTTCAGTTTAATTCTCTTTACTCAAAGTGGGGCACTGGTGACCTAGCGGTTAAGGAAGCGGCCCCATAATCAGAAAGTTGCCGGTTCGAATCCCTATCCACCAAGGTACCACTGACACTGTCCCCACACACTGCTCCCCGGATGCCTGTCATGGCTGCCCACTGCTCATTTCAAGTGGGGTTTGAACCTGGGTCTTCTGGTTCATGGGTGAGTGTGTTGCCCACTATGCCACTACCACCCCTTGCTCCTACCACACATTGATCCCCAGGCACCTTTAAAAAAAAAACAGTAAGGCTACAGAACCTCACTCTCGTTATCTTCCGATACTGACCAGTGGAAGAAAATGCATAACACATCATCTTTAATTGCAATCTACAGTCTTCTCTTTACGAGCAAATGTTTGTTTACACGTTTCCAGACTTTTCAGATTCATATCTGTTATTGACTATAATTAGCCTTAGATTAGCTTTTGGCAAGTTATGGAAAGACCTATATTTGTTTTTATGATTTCTTAATGTTTCCAGATTTGTTTAAATAAATGCTCAATTATATCACCATTGTAGATGTCATGATAGTTTTGGTTTACTTAAAACAGAATTGATAAATTCACTTGCAGCCCACAGCACTTTTTATTATTTTAACACTGTTAAAGCCATCTAGATTCTACTTAGTATTGTTTAGAATATTATTAGAGTTAGAATATATTAGAATCATTATTTTATATTATAATTTTTTTATATAAAAGAAGCATCATTGGGTAGCAGACATTTTTAGCCTTTCTGTGTGTGCACCAGTCCAACCAGACCTACACCATTACATTCAATTGCACTATTAGTACCAGTATCTTCATGTGTGCCCTAGATATGTATTCCAAATGAATCTTTTTGTAGTTAACTGTAACCAAAATACCACTTTTTATCATATCTAAACAGATCATTAACATTGCTGCAGAAAGATTTCTCTCTTCAGGGCACTGATATTTGTAATATTCCAAAGTTGCCTGTAAGCATGCTGTACAACTTAAACAACTTAAACACTAACTGTTGTTAACGCTTGAATGTGTTTGGCAGCATAGATAATACTGATAAAATGATTGTGATATCTGTTTGTGCCACAGGAAGTTGCTGATAAAGAAATTGCTGCCTTGCCTCGTGACAGCTGCCCGGTACGCATCCGTAACAGATGCGTAATGACATCACGGCCACGTGGGGTGAAACGTAGGTGGCGTCTCAGTCGCATTGTGTTCCGTCACCTTGCTGACCACAACCAGATGTCTGGAATTCAGAGGGCCATGTGGTGATCTCTGATGAGCTTCATTGTTCTAGTTTATACCAGAAGCTGCTGTCTTTGTAAGGACATGGAGTAGAATTGATGTATAATGTGTGACCCAAGTCCAGTGTCTGCAGTGCGCTTGTCTCTGTATTTGAAAACATTGATAAATAAAACTTTGTACATATTTTTTTCCATGGTTTTGCTTTCACATCATACTACTTTTGTGAGTACACATTATTTTTACACATGCATATTATCATGTGTAGTTGCCTAGTGGGTAACACACTCGTCTATGAACCAGAAGACCCAGGTTCAAACCCCACTTACTACCATTGTGTCCCTGAGCAAGACATTTAACCCTAAGTTGCTCCAGGGTGACTGTCCCTGTAACTACTGATTGTAAGTCGCTCTGGATAAGGGCGTCTGATAAATGCTGTAAATGTAATCACCCAATGGATGGTGGTGTAGATAAAATCTTTGAATCACTCAAATTGTGTTATACCATTATAAATGGTCTCATGAGTAAACCCTTCTGTTTTTTTAATACATTTAAATGCTGTTTAAAAATGCCTTTTCCGAATACTTACGAATGAATTAAACGGCGTATGTAATAGGATATTCCTTTTCTTCCGTATGTGCACCAAAAAATACACATTTTATCTTCGACTTTTATTTTGATAATTGCTCTTCCGGAAGCACGGCGGAAAAAGTTCTAGAACTGCAGTGACGTCATAGGAGCTGGAGCGACCGTGTGGATTTTGGGACCGGTTCAGTAAAGTGCATCGCATTGTCTTCCCGCGGACGATTATCGATGGACCTCAACGCGCAGGCAAGGGCTTGGGTATTGTTTGATAAACTGAACGCTGTACAAATGGGTATTCTACGAAGGTTTGGTTTGTTTTAGCGACATGCTAGCTGTCATGCTGCTTATCAGTTTGCAATGGCGTTATACTGCTCCGTCAATCTTGAACCTTGACGAATGTAGTTTTTTTTTAATCGGTTTGTAGAACACTTAGCTAATATCCTAAGCAATATAAAATTTCATAAAAATGACGTGTTTGACGTGCGTGTTTGTTGCGTTTATTCGTATAGTTTGGAGACTGGTGTAATGCCGAGCTGCGCGTGCGCGACTGGTTTCTACGGCGTGATATATACACACACACAGATATAAAATATATCTATATTGATATATTTTATGGTCCTACTTGGTTGTCAGCGTGTCTGTTAGTGTCCTAACAGTGAGGATTTTATCAATGTATCGGCCACGTTGTCTGAAATAATGGGGAGGGGGCGGCATTTCACCAGCATACATTTGGGAATGACCTGTGCAGCGTAACACTTTCATAAATTTGCACATTACAAACTGAGACATTTCAACACAAGCGGGACATTTTAACACAGTGTTATAGCTGGAAAGTTGTCATCATCACAAACACGAAATAAATTATTGCGTTGTCCTCAAACAATCCTTTTCCGTAGAAACCAGTTTCCGCTGTGCATGCTGTCACGAGGTTCATCGTCCATTAATAACGAATGCAACCGTTGCTTGTACAGATAAGCGAGCTGGAGTGTGACCTGAAGGAGGTGGAGCAGATGCTGAAGGTTTCTGAAAGAAAGCGCATAAAAGACGTCCTCACACAGGAGCTGAAGAAGATTGAGAGAGAGCTCTCCCAAAAACGACAGCTAGTGTTGCAGCACTCGAAAAAGGATCCCGGAGAATCTGCAGCGACAGATTCATCTGTGAAGGGATACACTGTCAAGATAAGCAACTATGGTAAAGAAGGAAAACGTTTTTTTCCTGCCCCGAAATCATCTCCAGCTCTTGGTTTTGCGTTCCCTGTCCACCACACCTAATATGAGGTCTTCTTTTATAGGCTGGGACCAGTCAGACAAATTTGTTAAAGTTTACATCACATTAAAAGGAGTGCACAAAATCCAGGCAGAGAATGTTGAAGTCAGCTTCACTGAAACGTGAGTCTCAACAGAACGCAGCTTTGGCTGGTGTTTAATGCGCATTGATTTGCTCCATTAAGTGAATTAATCATTTGACTAATGTGATAAAGGCAGTAATTCTGCTTAACGACTTTGTATTTGTATGTATTATTTTCACCCAGAGATAAAAAATGTGTTGTGTGTTTTCACAGAGTTTGCCAAGTGCAGTTTATTTAATTAAGCTAATGAATAAGCTGCAATTTTTTTTCCAGGTCATTTATTCTTTTGGTTAAAGATTTGGATGGGAAAAATCATCAAATGACCATCAACAACTTGTTGAGTCCCATAGATGTGCAAGAAAGTTGTAGAAAGGTATGGGCTCAAAACAACTAATTTCCCAGCGATATCTGAACATATTCATAAATAAAATATATATAATAATACATGTATAAAGCTAAGAAATACTTTAATTATTCCTTTGTCAATTTTCAGATTAATATTCAATGAACCATAAAGACATAATATACTTCTTTCTTTTCATGAAAACCAATCCAAGTACATTATAAACATGTACAAACAGCGTATTCACTCTGTATAACTGAGAATTAAGATTCACATCTTCAGCAATTCAGACCCTCATTCATTTATTCCCATATTCATATACGTCCTGTGTTCTAAGAATATACGACAAATAGTTTCAAGATGAGACATTTCATTAGGTTGGGCAAGTGAGAATGCTTTTAATTTTGCAGGTGAAAACAGACATGGTTCTTGTCATGTGCCGGAAGAAGTCAGCTAAGAAGTGGGAGTGTCTGACGCAGGTGGAAAAGAAGACAAAAGAGAAAGAGTGAGTTAAACAGTTGGTCATTGTTGTGCAGCTGTAAGTAGCGTCCACCAGGTGGGGCTGTTATACACCATAATATTACTGGGTCGTGTGGAGATATGTAGCACAAATAGAGCAAATAAAACAGCATATTGAAGGCCTGGTTCCAGGTGATGTACAGGAGTTTGTTCTTCCTTGTGCTGATTATGCGACCAGTAGTCAACCATTTCGTATTTTTCTGCTCCGCACAGTAAACCCAACCACGATCAGAACGGTGATCCGAGTGAGGGTCTCATGAGCATGCTCCAAAAGATCTACACGGATGGCGATGATGAGATGAAACGCACCATTAATAAAGCCTGGTCAGAGTCCCAGGAGAAGAGAGCTAAAGGAGGAGAAATGGACATGGATTTCTGAGCCTGGCTGTCCGCATTCTTCATCCAACCCAGACCATGAGTGGCCATTTTCTTTTTTGTATGTAGTAAAAACTTGAGTTTGTCTTTGTTGTTGGAACATGTTTATTTTTCCCTTCTAATTGTGACCAATGTGTGTAGTAGTTCATGGTAGTTTGTGTGTCATCTGACAAAGCACTCAGGACCATTTCCATTGAAAAAATAAAAGGTGAAAAATGTTTTCTTGTTTTATTATAAAACCTGGGCTTACCTTTTGAAAAGCTCTGCAGCAGTTGACGAGCTACATGGGTTCTGCGTTGCTAGAATGCTTCATGACAAGAACAAAGATTCAAATGCGTATCGCTGCGCTGACATCTGTGTCGTTCCCTCCAGCTTTCCTGCCAGTTTTGCATCAGAACCTGTTCTGGGAATATAAGCAGGTGGCTCAGCTAACGGCTCCTGCTTCTTTTACATATGGAGCCAAAAACGCATATGTTTACCATACGCTCTTATCCAGAGAAACTTACAATCAGTAGTTACAGGGACACTCAGGAATGGTGCAATGTTAGTAAGTGGGGTTTGAACTTGTGACATTGTGACCTGGTTCATGAGCGGGCGTGTTACCCAACTAGGCTTCTACCAATCCAAGCGCTTGTAATAAAAGCATATTCACATAATCTCAGTAAATTATTTGGTGATCTTGACATTCGGTTTATTGAATATGTTTGTTCAAAATTGTGTGCAAAAAAAAATTATTTTACACTGGGCATTAAGGAGCTCTTGACGTATAGGTCGTGGTGGTACTGAATTCACGACTGAACGAGAGGAAATCACCAGCAGAGGGCGCCACGAACTACAACGAGAGGAATACGGGGATGTGGTTCACTGCAAGAATGCAGGGTTTACGTGTCGTCTTGGAATATGGGTCATGTTGATTATATATATATACTCTCCCATACTGTCGAGTAGCAGACAGGGAGTGAAGGACCTGCTATAAAAATAACCTGTTATGGCAATAATAGCGTGTAACCCAGCATACATACTGAAATGACTCTGTATACATGTAAATATGCAAAGGTGTTAGGCAGTAGTGAAAGTAATTAAGGGTATATACAGTAGTTCTGAAATTGTAAACAAATAATAATGAATAATGATTAAATTATGTTCATGTTCATGGTGTGTTGGAAGAACAAATGAATTAACTGTATGCACGTCCGGTCATTGATGAGTCTTGAAGTGAACGCATGTGATTGGCTCCTTTTTTCATTCAACTTTTATCCGGCATGTATGCCACATGCTGCTTGTTTGATTGACGGCGTCCTGGGCAAACCATGTCGCGTTCTCTCCGACTGATCCCGCCTACTGTTCCGCCCAGGCCCGTGACGTCACGACGCTTTATATACTCGCGGAATCCCGTGCCCCGGCATGTCTGCGTGGAACTCGTGGCTGACGCGCTAGCGGGGCAAAGCGGCGCGGCCGGATGGACTCCACCTGTTTTACGACGACCCAGCGACTCTCGTGCCAGATCATGAATCCGGATTTATTCAAGGCGTCTCCGGAGCGCGCGCAGGCGGCGGCGGCGGCTCCCGCCAAGCCGACGCGGGCTAAATCGGAGCAGGTCAAGCCCGAGCTCGCGCAGGTGGTGACGGACACCAAGACGGGCAGATCGTACTGCAGAGGGAAGCTTTTAGGGAAGGTACGTTCGTTCAATCTGGTCGCTCTTATCGCGATAGTGATTTATTATTGTTATTTTTTTTATTGTTCTTTTTTTGATAAGACTGTCACTTTGATACCTAGTGGCGTTTGAAGTGTAATTGGCTGTGATAAAGGCGCTGGTGCTGGTGATGATGGTGGTGGTCCTTCAGGCGCTCTGCAGTGGGTTCGGCAGAGATCCTGTCTGCAATTAGGATCAATGCGGCCCTGCTGCATTCTTCGCCCCCGCCCGTGCGCGTTATCGCGGCGGAAACGTCTGGTGCGCGTCTGCTCTTTCTCCATCGGGCAGCTGCGTCGCCTCCTTCTTCTTCTTCTTTTTATATATATATATATTCCTGCACCGCAACGTCGTCGTAAGCTCTTGGGGAAGGGGGGGATTCCACTACGTCATGTTCCTCACATGTGCACAGCGTGCTACTGAGCAACTAAAATAATAACAATTTTAATTAAAAAATGCGTTGTATGGCATGATTTATTGTTTGTTGGCTTTTTTATTTTATTTTTTTTTCATTTATTTATTTATTTATTTTTTGAAGGGTGGGTTTGCGAGATGCTATGAAATGACAGACCTTGCCAACAACAAGATGTATGCAGTGAAGGTTATACCCCAGAGCCGGGTGTCCAAGCCCCACCAGAGAGAGAAGGTAACCGGTTTTGTACCTGTTTGCTCCACAGAACACAGTGTTCACTCCTCTGCCCACCCCACCCCCCATCCACTGCCACCGGCAGTCTTAACAGATGTGCCTATTCCTTCCCACCAGATAATTAATGAAATTGAACTACACAAGATGCTGCACCACAAGCATGTGGTGAAGTTCTCGCATCACTTCGAGGACCTGGAGAACATCTACATTTTCTTGGAGCTGTGCAGTAGGAAGGTGTGCGTCTGTGATCTCATTGTCTTTCTAGGCAGGGGGCTTTGGTACAGCGCTCTCATCAGTGCCCTTTACTTTGTCTTTGCAGTCTTTGGCTCACATCTGGAAAGCCAGGCACACGCTCACCGATCCTGAGGTCCGATACTACCTCAGACAGATCATATCTGGGCTCAAGTATCTCCACAACAAAGGCATTCTTCACAGGGACCTCAAATTAGGTACGCCTATTACTGTATGCTTACTTAAAAAAAAATCTTGTGTCAATTTGTACCAATAATGCAGTAAGCTGACATTGCATCTGGTTCCCTCAGGCAATTTCTTTGTAAATGAGAACATGGAGCTGAGACTGGGAGATTTCGGATTGGCAGCCAAGCTTGAGACCGCTGAGCAGAGGAAGAAGTGAGTTCTTTTTAACAAGGATTGCAGACTTGCCCTAAGTTGTTGGGAACGTTGTATAAACTGACCCTGCTGTATCTGACCTTCCCATCTAGAACCATCTGTGGAACGCCAAATTATCTGGCCCCAGAAGTCCTGAATAGACAAGGTCATGGAACAGAGTCAGATGTTTGGTCCCTGGGTTGTGTAATGTAAGTTATATTTCTAGTGGGGGGGGGTTCCCCCAGTGGTTCAGGGTTTGCACACCCACAATGAGCCTAACTGATCTCTGATCATTCTTCTCAACCAGGTTCACGCTGTTGTGTGGGAACCCGCCATTTGAAACCCTGGACCTGAAGGAGACCTACAAGTGTATAAAGGAGGTGAAATACACCATTCCGCCATCCCTCTCACCTGCAGCTCAGAAGCTCATCTCATCAGTCCTGCAGAAAAACCCAAGTGACCGACTCACGTTGGACCAGATCCTGGCTCACGAGTTCTTTACCAAGGTACCCAGACATTTCAAATGGGTCAAGAGTGTGGAGACACCGGCATCTCTTAATTTAGTGATGTGTTTGTTCTTCCTGCTTCCCTTTCCTGTCAGAGTAAGACTAGACTAAAAATAAAAAACAATGTGTTTATGCCCTGCTTAAAAAAAAAAAAAAAAAGTAATTTTAATAGTGCTGTGGCTTTTATGGGTTGTTGAAACAGGCTTCAAGATCTAGAATGTTGTCGTTTTGATCTCGTTTTCCAGGGCTACACACCGGACAAACTTCCTCCCAGCAGCTGTGTTATGGTGCCTGAGCTGAACCCGCCCAGTCCTGCCAAGACGTTCTTCACCAAGATGGCCAAGAGTTTCTTTGGCAAGAAGAAATCAAAGGGTGAGTTGTTGGCCATGATAGAGTTAAAGGTTTCTTTTTGGTAGTATGTGGTCCATTATATGGTGCGTTTAATATCTATCAGTGGAAAAAAGCCCATGCGAGGAGAAGGATGACATCTCCAAGCTGGTGTCTGGCATAGTCAAGTGTTCAATCAGTCGACAGATGAGCTACAAAACAGTGGGGCCAAATGAGGTCAGTGTGCATTTTGTAGCCCTATCTCCGGGTCACGTAGAGTAGTGTTTTTCACTCTTGAAAAGCATAAAATTTGAGCCGATCATCTGAAGCATTGCTTTTGTATTTGACTGCCATAATCAGTGGGAATAACTTTTACTTTCTGACTTTCACACATTCTGTAGGAGGCTTTTTATTATTTCGAAATTACTTGTGGTTAGTGGTGGTCCGCAATGTTCGGAGTAATAGTCAGGGGAGGGGTGCCTTGTGCTTTGAGCTGAATGGCTCTTTAGCAGCACCTTAATCACATTAGCATATCGTTGAGCCTTCCTGTTTGTCAAAATCTCCTAATTTATTTTATTTTTTATTTTTATTTTTTTCTTATAATGCAATTGCAATAATGGTTTCGTCTTTAGCCAGTGTTCTTGATTCCCCGTTTTTTTTTTTTTTTTTTCTCCCTACAGGCCACGTCTCCCGTGGCTAATTCTGTGCCCCTGGACACCCCAGCTGAAGAGGAGTCGCGCAAGTCCACCTCCCGGTCTTTTAAGGGTACCGTGGCCAGCAGCATGGATGGTAGGTGGCCTCTGGGGTCCACATCCACCCGCTGGCCAGAATGTTGTGATGTTTCTGGGCAGAAGGCCCAGTTTTTGGTAGTAGCCTAGTGGGTAACACACTCGCCTATGACCCAGAAGACCCGGGTTCAAATCCCACTTACTACCATTGTGTCCCTGAGCAAGGCACTTAACCCTAAGTTGCTCCAGGGAGACTGTCCCTGTAACTACTGATTGTAAGTCGCTCTGGATAAGGGCGTCTGATAAATGCTGTAAATGTAAATGTTTTAGATTCAGCCATTGGGCTTTTAGCATGTAGCTATATATATGAAGGTCTTTTTCTTGGCTTGTTTTAACATTGCAATTACCTGCACTTGTTTTAGCTCTTAATTTAGCAAGGCTGCTCCCTGTAGTTATTTTGACTGAAGAGTAGCTGTACACGTCAATACCCTCATCAGGGTGGTGCTTTGGTTTTATACATTTCCATTGAATTCCTGGCTTGACTAAGCGGTGTTCTACCCCTACAGCTTGTGAAGATGTCCTGACCCCTGCTGCAGTTGCTGATTCAGCAGTGAAGCTACTTAATGGCTGCTTGGCTGCCATGCCTGCAGGTGTGTAGCCTGGAAGTTTGCCTTCCAGAAATTTCTGTCTGTAAGAGCATTAGAACAATTAAACCCTTAGATAATTTATATATATATATATATATATATAAAATGTATTTTTACTAAAAATTTTTTTTTTTTTTTTCTCCCCTCCTACCTTTTATCAGCTTCAAGAAACCCTCCAGGTATCTCCAGACCCAAACCCTTTCTTTGGGTGACCAAATGGGTGGATTATTCAAATAAGTATGGCTTTGGCTACCAGCTCTCCAATCAGAACATTGGTGTGCTATTTAACGAAGGAACTCATCTGAGCTTGTGTGATCAGCGCAGGTTGGTAGCACTCCTAGAAGGTTTCGAGGATAAGCATAAATATGTCTCTTAATCCAAAGTCAACTGATTGTTTCATACTGGTTGTAATAAATCTTTGCATTTTGTGTCCAAGGGTTCCAGCCTTACCTCATCTTATACATTTATTCCCCACAGGATAGTCCATTACTGTTTAACCAAGAACAAGCACTTCACCTTCCAAGCTGATGCGCTGCCTGAACAGCTCCAGGCCCAAAAACAGATTGTGGAACTGATGGCCAACTACATGGAGCAGAACCTTATGGAGGTCTGTTCTTGCCTCTTGGCCCTTGTCATTCTTGTCATTCTCCTCTAGTCCTCTTTAATTACTAAATGCATGCATGTCTCTATCAGGGTGGAGACCTCAACTGTGAGGACCAGCCCCCACCTACCTCATCCCCTCTTCTGCTGCAGTGGGTAAAGACTGACCACGCAGTGGTGATGCTATTTAACAACGGTACCCTGCAGGTAGGCACCCTTATCACACTTTTATTAGACCGTGATTTTTCTTTTTTTTTTTTTTTTTTATAGACAAATGAACATTGTGGCTAATGGGTTCAATTTCTTTTTCTTTCCTCCCAGGTGAATTTCTACACTGACCACACAAAGATCATCCTGTCCAAGTCTGATTCTTCCTACATGCTGACCTACATCAATCGGGAGCGCATGTCCTACACCTACGCCCTTAATGTTCTTGGCGAGCGCGGCTGCTCCCCTGAGCTACGACAACGGCTGCGATACGTCGTCCAGCTGCTTCAGCACCACACCAATGCCTAACGGACCCTGCCCTGGACCCCCCGAGCACCCCAGGCTTTTCCCAAAAGCCACACAGTTTGCTGCTTTCGCTGGAGGCAAAACAGAGAAACAAACATGTATGGGAGACATCTGAAGCTTTCCAATACCCAGTCTGTGTCTAGCTTCTTTGGACCTATGGTGCCCATTTTCTTTTGGTTTGGAAATTTGACATCTACAGGATCACACTACTGGCTTTAATCACAATGCGCACAACAGACTTTGACTCTTTATTTATTTTCTCTCTCAGCTGGACTGATGTTCCAAAACTGACTATAGGCGTATGTCACTGGTTCAGTGAACAGCCCAACACATCACCCTCAACCCAAAGCCCTGTGCAGAATTGTTTTTAGTTGTCATATGCCTGTTACTTTTTGATTACACAAACTGGTGCACATTGTATAGGGAAAGCTGTAGACACCAAAAGGTTGAACTTTTAAAAGTAGTTTTTTTTTTTTGTTTGTTTTTTTTAAACTGGCAGAAGTTATTTGCTGTGGACTGCAGGTTAAATGAATGTACTTCATGCAGGGACAGGAGCAGTTTGGTGTAAGTGCCTTTCAGAAGGATGCTGTGCAATAATGACACTTCTGAATTATCTTAAAATGTTTGAGACCGGGCTATAAAAGCATGTCTCTTTACTCTTCCATTCTTCTTTTTTTTTTTTTTTTTTTTTCCCTGCAAAAAGCAAACGAAGGGGTGGGGGGGCTCAACATTCACCAGTATAAGCTTTCAGCTGGTACAGCTCTTAATGGCAGTGATATCAGCTGTGTTGTGGTGGTTTAAATGTAATCCTGTACCTCCAGCTCTGTCCTCCACCCTCTGTAAAGTCTAAATGTTCTGAAACTAACAAGTATTGTATGCCTAAGTGTTTGTATGGAAGAGTAGAGGCTTTTACACTGTGAAGGGTACCACTCTTTCAGAAAATGAATTATGTGCCATGTATGTTCAGTCTATTTATTTTTATTTATACTTTTTTTTTATTTATTAAAATGTAATTGTATGGTGTTGACACTGGGGAAATGTTCAGTATGATCACTTTTTATGTATTTGGGAGAATCCAAGAAAATAAAGATTATTCATAAATTTCTTCTGTTATCTGTTTGTCCCATGTATTAAAAGGTGATTGTCCTCCCTCGAACAACAAATCCCAGTATCCTCAAAAAAAACAGAATAATTAAAATATTCTTATGTCTCCCTGTTAATGATCTTGTTTAATTTTACCAGTGCATAAATCCTTAACAATTTTAATGTCTTGACCTACGTGGTCCTTATTATGCTTAAATCACCATTCACCAGTCTGCCATCAACTTTATTGATGGAATATGAAACACTGCAAGTGAACAGTTGTTGAAGTTACTGGCTTGAAAGTTGTAAAAAGTGACCAGTGTAACAATCTAAAGGGACAATGGATAAGTCATATTATAAACTTGTTATAGCCACCTCCACAAAACAGGTCTTTTTTTCTTTTTTTTTAATGTTTCTAATATTTCCTACCGAAAGGAGTTTAATGGCAAGTAATTGGTTCATGGACATTTACATTTATGCCATTTGGCAGACGCCCTTCTCCAGAGCGACTTACAACGTGCTTTCAAGTTACCATCGATGAAGAGATCAATTCCGGTTCACTAGGACCCCCAACTATGAATACAACCTTTTAATTCACTCTGTTGTAGATTCTATACACAAGTTCGACAATAAGAAAGTTACAAGTTAATCTAAATATTCTTTAAAGAGGAAGGTCTTGAGCTGTCTTTTGAAGGTGCTCAGTGACTGAGCTGTTCTGACCTCGAGGGGAAGTTCATTCCACCACCGAGGGGCCAAGACGGAGAAGAGTCTAGATGAATGTTTTCCTTTTACCTTCAGAGATGGAGGGACCAGGCGAGCAGTACTGGAGGCTCGGAGTATACGAGGTGCAGTGCGAGGTGTAATAAGGGCTGTGAGGTAGGATGGTGCTACTCCATGTTTGGCTTTGTAGGCCAGCATCAGTATTTTGAACCTGATGCGTGCAGCTACTGGGAGCCAGTGGAGGGAACGTAGCAGAGGGGTGGTGTGGGAGAATTTGGGAAGGTTGAAGATCAGTCGTGCAGCTGCATTTTGTATGAGTTGTAGAGGTCGGATGGTACATAGTGGTAGACCAGCTAGAAAGGAGTTGCAGTAGTCCAGTCGTGAGATTACTAAGGACTGAACCAGTTGTTGGGTGGCCTGGGTTGACAGATAAGGGCGGATTTGTCTGGAGAGAAGGAATCTACATGAGCGGGAAAGGTTGCTGATGTGAGTCGAGAAGGAGAGTTGGTTGTCTATTGTTGTAGAAGGAGAGAGCTGTGAGTTTTCCAGGTAAAGGAACATCCGAGACTCGTGGCCTAGCGGTTAAGGAAGCGGCCCCTGTAATCAGAAGGTTGCTGGTTTGAATCCCGATCCGCAAAGTTGTCACTGAGGTGCCACTGAGCAAAGCACCGTCCCCACACACTGCTCCCCTCGCCTGTCAAGGCTGCCCACTGTTCATGCAGGGTGATGGGTTAAATGCAGAGGACACATTTCATTGTGTGCACCATGTGCTGTGCTGCTGTGTATCACAAGTGACAATCAATTTCACTTTAAAATGGGAATTAAAAGATAGCCTGTCTTGTCTGATCTGCTTTGTCTCCATATTAACATAATTCCTAATACATGCATCTGTTCAAGCATGATGGGCAGATGTATTTTACGTTGTCGCTTCTTTTTTCTGGATAAACGTGAGGATCTAGTAATGTAATAAATAATAATCGGTCCTATCTTTCTTTCACTCAAAGTAAAGTCCATGAACAACAACTACAGCAAAAAGAGAATTGTTCTGAAAAGCAGCTGAGGCAAAGTTGTCCCTCTCAGAATCATGCAGGCAGCGACTAGCCATCAGGAAGGAGTTATCTCCTGTCTGCCCAACAGCCACATGACAGACAAGCTTGTACCGGGAAGGGCACACATCCTTGACTTTAGCGCGTACCACTTCAGCCAGGACCTGACTGAGCTGGCTGCAGCTGTTTGGGCTGTACTGAGCGCCATTCAGGTAGCTGTCTAGAGTGGCCTGCAGGATAAGTTGGGTCTGGCTTGCATTGAAAGCACACCCTGGTTCTGGTTCCAAACAGTATGTGTTCTCCAGACGGATGGGTGCTGTCGGTTGGTGCAGAAGTAAACCTGAAAAGCTGATGCGGGCGCCATGCACGCTTGGCCCAAATGAGAAACGTTTTCTCAAGGAGTCCCGGCGGCTAAACGGAGAGCAGGGGTTACTCAGGTTGGGGCTGAGATGAGACACATCAGAGGAGCTGACGCCCCCAGGGAGGCTTCTGAAAAGCGGCGGCAGGTGTCTGTCTTTAGAGTGCTCCCTGGGTTGCCGGCAATCAGAGATAGAGGCCAGATGATGTTGACTTTGCCCAGAAGCCCATGAATCAGCAGGCTTCACACTATCCAATGGAGTCTCCACTTCCGGGAAAGCTGAAGGCAACCTGGTGGTCATGGCCTTTGTGTCCTATGTAATAGAGAAATTTATGGATAAAATTAATGACAAACAGAAAAACATCAGTTAGATATGCTCTCAGAAATAATTTAATTTATCCTCCAAGGCTTGGTAACATCTACTGAACAGTAAAATGGTGACAGTGGATTTGTTGTTCAAAGGGTCATTTTCTACACCTTTGTATTTCAAGATACAGTCCTTGAGCTCTGCTGTTTTTTCCACCCTCCTTTCAGCAATAAGCCTTTTGTGTGGAATCAATGGCACTAATTGTTCAATTAACTGCAATGTAAGAAGCCCAGGACTGTGGATTTAAGAGATCCTCTGCATGTTCTCTGGAGCAAAAAGTACTCAGTGATAACAATTACTGTTCTAGTAAAATGAATGGTGCTCAATCTGTCTTAACTTTATTTAAACTAATCACTCATCAGATTATTACAATATCTTCCAATAACACGTCTCTGTATAGTGTTTAAAATGGGACATACTTTTATGCCTTTGACTTATCTTGAGGATGTGATTTTCATGAATAGTTATGTAAGTGAATATTTGAGTCTGACCAGATACAGTAATTGAGGACCCCATACAAGAAATGCAGGAATTGCTGCCAGAATGCAGTTATTTCATTGTCTTACATTTGGTTTTCATCAACTGAGCAATTTGGAGCAACAAATACAGATCCATTACACAAAATTACCAATCACATAACTGCATTGTCATTTCAATTCAAAATGCTTCATTTTTAGGTGAGTCGCAGTCCTCTTTACCAGAAGCCCTTATCCAGAGCAACTCACAATCAGTAGTTACAGGGATAGTCGTCCCCCCCCCCCCCCCCCCTGGAGACACTTAAGGTTAAATGTCTTGCTCAGGAACACAATGGTAGTAAGAGGGATTTAAACCTGGGTCTTCTGGTTCATGGGTGAGTGTGTTACCCACTAGGTGTCTACCACCCACAGGTGGTAGGTTATTGGCTTGAACTTTCATGGAAAGAAGCATTTGTAGATGCTGTCCTTACTCAAACGACCTCTGTTTGGTAATTCTGAAAGCCTGTTTACCTCAAACCTTTGTTCTGAGGGGAAATTCCCACTCGGCTGCCAAGCTCCTGTACCGGCACCGATCAAAGGGATGAGCACCGGTCTGAATCTACCTTACTTCCTCTCTTCGTTTAACATATGCAGTCAGCTCAGTCCCCCAGAAGGAAACAAGCACTTTATTGGGAAATTATGGGTTTTTCACACCACAACCTTCTAAACAAAAAGACTCAAATGCTCAAATCTGTGTATAACTCCGGGTATCTGTGTACAACTTACTTCCAGGCATTAGGCAAGAATGACCTCAGCGTTAAATACTTCACAAAGTTGTCATGAGAACCACGCTCCCGTCCTGGTCTCTCCTGTTTCAAGCAATGCAAGATTCAACACATTCGATTCCTGCGCTGTTCCCATCAATGACGGACTCAAGTTTTAAACATCTCACAGGTGCTGCCGAAGGCTTTTTTCCTACCTACCACATATACATATGTGAAAAAAAAAACACGTGAATTGGTGTTTACCGTAAACATTAACACAGCCTTTTCTATTCTTGTACCCCTGTGACTGTTACTCCCACAAGCAGTGATATCATGACCTTACCTATGAGAATGACTGTACCGGGCTGAGAGAAAAGTCTTCCTGTTAGGACTTTCTTTTTTAACCAGCATTGAACTCACCCGCCAACATACGCACACTCCCACATGTGGTTTATCAGACACACTCACTCTGGCCGGTTTTATTGCTCAGCAGGGAGGCCGATTGTAAATTATTTGCAGGAGGCCTGTACAGGTCAATAAACGTGGCAGCAGCTTGAGACCAGGCCAGCCATTCAGCTGAGGCACACAAGCACCTGGACAGTTGCCACTGTTTCTGAGGAGGCTTCAGTAAATCTCTTCCACTTCCTGCACCCGTAGAGGAAAAACCCCTCCCCCTCCATCAACAAGAATGACTTCCTGTCACTGAGGGGTTGAATCATGGGAAATAATGCTCCTCTCTGTCTCAGGTGTCATTTCATTTTCTCGTAGGGAAACCGCTGAGTCACTGCTTGGCCTTTTTTACTGTAGATGTGTGGAGGCTGCCAAGGCTCACCGGCACTTGGCACGTCCCTTGCCCCTCCCTCGTGCAGCCCAGACTAGAGAGGAGTTGATTTGGTGAACCTTCTAGCCAGCTAGAACCTTCTGATACCATTACTAAATGGAACATGGAAAATGGAGGTGCTACATGGGATCCAAACATGATTAAAATTCCCAGGTACAACAAGACCGTAGTTGCCAGTAGATGAGGGGTTTCTTGCAAAGTTCTTTTAAACAAAATAAGATGTAACTGCTTCCAGAAAGTTAAAATACTTCAACAGTTACCACACCCAATGACATATATTAGGACCTGCACCTCTGAGACAAAATTAAGTTCTAATGGGGCATGTAGCTAATTTCACAGTCGTTAGTTCAGAATGCTTGAATGAAATCATTGTTATTTCTTGATAGAAATGGAGGAGATGGGAAAATGAGGCTATAGAATGCAAGGAATTTGTCAATCATGCCTATGGGCTTCATAGTGAATCATAAAATTTGTTGCATAGGTTTCAGATGTTGATGGCTTTGGCAGGTAGGTCCTCTTTTTATTTCTGTAAATCCCAAGGATATAAAAGGTGTGACATGACCACCTTGGCCTCCACCTCATTGCAGGCTCACTGAAGGGTACTGGAGGCTACAGATTCAGCCAGAAGGCTCAATAACTTGCTGAGCTTGCATGGTTTAGGTGTGGCTGGCATGTCATGACAAACAACAGGCACGAGTTATTACAGCACATTACAACACATTATACGTTAACCTCGGCATGCACAGGCTTGCCTGATGGGGTCAATGAGGATCAGTCATGCTTTCACAGGCATGCTCAATACCAACACACGAAACCTAGAAACAAAGTACACAAAATAGAATGTTTTCTGATGTTGAAAGAAAAAGGTTTCTGTGTACATTACATCTTCTCATTCATTAATATGGGTAATAGTGTAAAACCAATGTATGAAAGTTATTCATAAATAATTGAACAACTCGTATATATTTGTAGAAGAGCAGGATCTGAGGTTGATGTATGTACTCTCCACAGGTTTGTCGATTGTAAGAGGAAGTCACAAGGCACCATGGCAAATTGTGAATTTTAGACTCCTTAGAACACTTAAGTGAGATTTGTTTACCTGCAGTTCATATTTCAAAGTTCACATCAGCATCTTTATAGCATTCAGTCATATGCTTATCTTGAGGATGTTTTCTAAGGTGATCCTACATTGTTTTCTAATGGAGAAGGACACAAACATACACAAGGTAAAATGACTGCAGTAAAAAGCAGTCCTCCCCTTGAGTAAATATTAAAGTACTATGATGTACTAGGTTTCTAGTGTTTCTAGGTTGGTAGTAGCCTAGTGAGTAACACGCTTGCCTATGAACCAGAAGACCCAGGTTCAAATCCCACTTACTAAGTTGCTCCGGGAAAGGGGGGATGTCCCCGTAACTACTGATTGTAAGTCGCTCTGGATAAGGGCGTCTGATAAATGCTGTAAATGTAAATGTAGTGTTCTGTTATCATTTTTGTAAGAGGACTGAGAACACAAAACATTAATGGCACGTGGGAAAACGGTAAAAAAAGCACTTGGATTTAACTCTTGGAGGTCAATGGATAAAAAAATGTGAGTTTAGATCCAAAAGGCCTATAAACACAACCATGGACTGTCAATAAAGACTTGTAGCAACGTCAGGCAAAATAACTACAGCTGGGTGTTAAAACAGTTGAGGTGAAGTGGTGGAAGCAGCATCCAATGAATACTGCTCCCAAAGACACAACGCATTCATCTAAACAACCACAGTCTGGAATATCCTTTAGCAAGCAGGATATTAAGAGACTGTCAACAAGCAAATAAGTGCATGTGTGGACGCCCTGTGGGGTATCAGGTACATGGTTGCAGTTTCAGGCGTGGTCGTGGAAAGCTCATGGAAAAGTTCAGTTGTTTTTAGGTGTCGAGAGCGTAAACAGAGACGCTCCCTCCCTCCCGCTGTGTGGTTTTGTCCACTTTTTTCATTTAGGACGCTTGTCTGATCGGCAAACAGATTACTGTAATACTTGCTGATATTGTTTCTTTCTCGTCACCCTCCAGGTTTAATCTGAAGAACAGATGACCCATCACACCACCCTTCTTTTACCTCGGCATGGGTGAACGTTTCTAATCTCATGCCTGTAATTTCTTTCTATTTCTGGAGAAAAAGTGATTTGGTGATTTATTTATATATTTATTTATTTAATCTTTTTGTCCAAAGATGAAGAACAGGGTGGGTTTATTTTTTTGTGCGCCAGCAGATGAGACAGCAACTGTACAGGTTTTATGCCTTCTAACAGTGTACTTGCCCTATTTTCTTTTTTGGTCAAAACACAGATCTTTTCTTTGTAAATCTTTTAGTTTAATGATAGTAGTGAGATCTAGAATAATGAAATGATATAGTTCTAGGTCTCCCATTTTCAGCAAATCTGAATAGACGTGGATAAATATAGAAGATGGCACTTATTTTGGCACTTAGATTTAGAATGAATAAACCATGAAATAATTATGAAGTTTTGCATAAACTAGGGATTTTTCTTGTGTACAATGAGCAGAAACAAAAGCCATCTTACGTCTGTGATTAATTTAAACTCAGACCAGCTCTTTCGATGAGGTCACAGGCTTTCGTTGAAGTTGCGTGGCTCAGATGGACTGAATCACAGGGAACGTGGGGAAACAGCGTCAAGACGGGGGCCAACAGGATGCGTGCTTCCTTCCCCCGACCCCCCAGTTTCCTCATCTAAACATCAGAGGATTCCTGACTCTCTCAGAAGGGGGGTTGGAGCGTAATGACTTGGTAAAGGGGACCATGTGGTCTGTCTGGTCTGTGACGCAGTCTGCCATTCCACAGTGAAAGCACACAGTGTTCATTCATATTTCAACCGCGGCTTAACGACAATGGATGCTCTGCTCTACTTCCCTCCACAGTTTAAACTACATTTTTCTGTCTTTATTTAATAAAGTGTTCCTAATTTCATTGTCTGTCTTTGTTAAATGTCTTTATTTTATTTCAACACTCATTGAAACAGTTGGTTCATTGAAACAATTATGGCCGCTAAAAACTTTCACATTCAAGTCACATTCAAGTACTGTCCATGTAAAAAGACGACCACAACAGAAAAAGAAGACTGAAAGAATGTGAATCTTTGTTTCTGATCGTTTACCTGTGTGTTCGCTTCCAGTTTCCTAGCTTTTGGGTTCACAGTATGGCCTTGTGCGGCTGTTTAACTTTTCCTGAAACAGGCAGGACTTGTGTGGGTGTTAGGCGATGGGGGACTGTGCTGATTTCCTCCAAATGAATTGGACGTATGGCAGGGCCAGGGAAAGTCCTGATAAGCGGCTATTGTGAGAAAGGCCACAGTGGACCGTGGGAAGTATTTTATTGGGCTGAAAAAACATTTAGCAGACGAATTACGAGGACTGTGTTTATTTATGGAACCATTTATAAATGGCCGCATTAGCACAGAGATACAGCAGATTACCCCGAAAGCAAAACATATTGAATCACCCTCTTGCACTGAAAATAAATCAGGCCAGTTTGTATGTCTGATTGATCCCATTTGTGTCACGCCGAATCCTTTGAAATTTCAACCCTGGCACCCTGGCACCCTGGCCTGCTCAGAGATGAGACTCGCTCTGTCGTAAGGCTTCGTTTCCTTAGGTCTGCTCACTCTCGAACGCGGCAGCATCAGGATGTAAGACATTAGGCTAATTGAATCAATATTTCGAGGCAAGGTCTTTTACAACAGGAAAATTCCATGCATACAGCATCTCTGTTTCACTGGCAACCAGCGTAAAGCAAGTCTCACTCAACGCAAAAAGTGGTTTGAATAGCAATGGGGAGTTTTCAGAGGTGCGATTAGCCCATGAGCAAGTGTCTGGTTAACTAGTGCACCAGTCAGACTTCTTTTATAAAAGTGATGATTTGTGCATGTTTAGCCCATGAACAAGTGGCATTATGAGCAAAAACTAATTGAGGGAAATAGAATAAAAAAATAAGGCAACTCCCTGTATTTGTCACTCCCTGTATTGACAGGACTGGGTTTGAATTGTCCAGTCAGTCATCAAAATCACACATGTCCTGTAACATTTTCAAACTATACAAGCAGGACAACAGCATTCGCAAATGAACTGTGGTTGAGATACATAACCCCTTGCAAGTACCAGCACACATATTACACAGGGTTTATACCCTAGGATGTCTGTCCTATACTTATCAAGTAAAGAAATTCTGATGACCTTTTTTTATTCTAAATACTTAACATATATGGCGTTTCGTGTGTATGTGTGGACACAGACACTTTTGAAAATGGACACCGCAGGTCGTTGTGTAGATGGGGGGGCCTTTGTTCTAGCCAAAACACCCGGCAGGAAAATTCCTTTTAACATACCTTCCGTTTCACTGGTGGACGGCATGCCCACAGACAGTGTGACTTTAGTAAGCCTCAGCCAACATGAAGTACTTGACAGGCTTGGGTGCTTTCTGCTAAAGATGTCCGACTTCTCTGACAGTGACGACAGAAAAGTATTTATGGATCTGAAAGGGCTGTGTGCCGGGGGTTTTCTTTCAGAGTGAGGATCTCCATATGACACAGAGGACAAAAATCCCTGTAGCTGTTGCATAAGTGCAACAGCTTATGCTGACTTGTTTAGAATCGGGCAGGATTCATGCTTTTGCCTGGGCTGTGCATTATTAATTACTGCCTGTGTTTATCGCCCACAACATCTATTTTCCATCTGGATCTCAGCGACCAGTACGCAAATGCTGACATTATGCTTCCCTCGCACAATGTAGTGGAAGACGGAAACATCAGAGTGTCACACTCACAAATAAACACACACCCACTTTTAAGATCATCTTTCAGATACAGTCTGAAAGGGCACACTGAGCACTACAATGTTTCCCTTAATAGACTTATCAGATTCTTCCCTTCAAACCGGATTTATCAAGCTTCTGTTGTTTTTTTTTTTTTTTAACATATTACTTAGACGAAGTGATTTTGTTCACACAGTGGTGCAGCAGTTCGCAATGTGGCCTCACACCTACAAAGCTGTCTCAGGTTTCCTCTGGGATCTCCGGGTTACTCCCACTCAACCCCACAAAACCATGCATGTGTCTAAGCAGTAATGAAAGGGCGCATGCTTACTCTCAGAGGATAAAAGAATGCTAAGAAAATCATTGAAGTTTGGCAGGCTGAGCAGTAAAAGTGGTGTTTATGCCCCAGTTCAACCCCTGAGCCCATGTCTTGGTAGCTCAAATGAACTGTCAGCTGGAAGAAATTCCAGAAAGCAGATAACACGGAATTCCCATAACTTTGCCTGCAAGAAAAAATGCAGGGTTTTGCTATCAAGGTCAACATTTAGTAATGGAGTATTTGCCAGTTTCAGGTTGGAACAAAGTATAGGTGCTTTTGCCCTCGGTGAATCCAGTGTGTCATGGTGCTTTTACAGACATATGACAGCTAGCTACTTTCTTTTTAAGTGAAAGTGAAAGTGATTAGTTGTGCACACTGGAATGTGGTCTCTGCATTTAACCCATCCCCTGAGGGAGCAGTGGGCAGCCATGACAGGTGCCCATGACAGCAGTGTGTGGTGACGGTGCTTTGCTCAGTGTTTTGTAAAGTGACATTAATTAAATAAGTGATTTGAAAAATGTGTTGTGCCATAGAGATAGAGGTAGCAGTAAGTTGTGATGGATGAAATTAACAACATGCTGTAGCATACAGGAGGGTATAATTGCACAGTGTTGTGTTTCCATGAAGCATGTGGTCAAATAAAGATATTGTAAAGATATTTGTGTACAGCTTTATTTGTCATGACACCAACCAATTTCCAAGTGGCACTAATCTTTTTCAAGCATTCAACCATGGTCACACTTTTGGCAGCAAATCAACAGACCAAAAATAGGCTAATCAATGTACTAACAATGGACAGATTAATGGACTAAGTGACAGGGGGGATTATCCATGGCCTTTCCTGACTTATCTGCACAATGAAATATCGGTAACAGTTGAAAGATTGTTTATTTTACATTTAATTTTCAATTAGACAAAAATTAGCTGTAAGAACCACTCTCAGAGTCATTAATGAGGAGATTAAAAGACTCATAATTCAATTAAAATGCAATAAGATTCACTGATAACTGATCGCCTTCAGTTAAACAGCTTGGAGTCAGCAGCAGGATGGAGAAGCAGTGCTGCAAATGCTTTCAGTATAGCTTATTAAGAAGGTCAACATTCAATAATGTTTATGAAAAATCATTCTGAGAAGAATTCCATTGACGCTGAGTGCAGTATCTTCTGTACTGATACACCCTGTAGGCCTGTGTCAGATTGATCTGTACTCTTTTTTTTATTGTTTTTCAGACTGGACTTGAAATCAAATTAGAATAGTAGGCCAGCAAATTAATAAAAAAAAAATTAACTTAACCCCATGTTACTCTACAATAATAAATGTTCGTTTAAATATTTTTTCAAGGTTAAAGATTTGTTTCATTTTCCGCAGAAGTAACTATTGTTTTAATCAGTTTACAACAAAGCTGCAAAACAACCAACACTCTTTCTTAATGTCATTGGTCCAAATAACCAAATACCTGCTTTTTACACCAACAGCATAGGACTGTGACCCTCTTTCTAGATGCATGGATCAGTATATGAATTAGTTAGAATCAGAACAACATTATTTATCCTGGAGGAAATAGTTTTATACATTAAGGTTTTGTGACTGTGTGTAGCATTAACGGTTGGTATCAAGGGTAAATAGATAATTATTTATAATTATCTATAAATAATTAATTCGAAAAATAGCCTCAGTACACTGAGCTATGAAGAAGGCACGATTCTACTGAAGTTATTCTGACATTTGCCAACCAACAAAAAAGCCCCCTCTTTTCTTTTCTTTGTGGTGCATTCAGTGTGGTGGAAAACAGAGAGAAGAAAAAAAAAGATGGCAGCTGTGACAGTTAGTTCTTCAGAACAGGAGAGGGGTGTTTCTCTTAGATGCTATTTCTTCAGCAGAGGAGAATTGTGTCTTTCTTCACCAAGTGGGTGTTTTAGGCAGAGCAATTTTGAGGTCAGACTGTTTGAGTATTGGGTGCATGATAGCAGTAGCATGGTGACGGGGAAAGCGGTTGAAAGGGAAGTGGAGGCTCGGGCTGAGGCAGTGGGAGGCAGAGGAGTAGTTTTCCCTTAGTCAGAGAAAAATCCACAATGCTTTTCTTTCTCGCGTTCTTTCTTTCTTCATTTCTTTCTCCTCCCTTGGACTCTATCTAATAGAGTTATCTAATATAGAGTATGTAACACTGATGTAACAAAATGCATTAGCTGCCAATCATCAAAACAAAAAATTATTTGAAAAGCAGGATGAATTTACAAACTTCCAGTTACCTCAGTGTCATCTACTATGAACAGTGCGGCATGGATATGGGAGAATGTTTAAGATGCTGAATATGTCTTGCCTATTAATATATCTAGCGCATCACTGAAACAGTGGAACAACAGTGGAATTCTGCCCAGAAGCTAAGAAAAGTCATGGCAAAGAAGCAAACTTCATGATGAGGGCCTACACCCACACAGAGAAAAGAACATTTTAAAAAAATTGCCACTGACACTTCAAAAACACATGGAAAGAGTAACAACACAAAAAACAATTGACTCACATAAACATTGTGAGTTTCAGGTTTTTTTGGTCTTTAAATTTTCTCAAAATGTCTCATTTTCAGTTTTCTCTTTACAATAGAGAACACGATGCACGAGGACTGTAAGCCCTTGTGGGACTTATGATGCACATTGGCAGCCTCCAATGCTTCATGCATGTATTTCTGCAACAGACCATAAAGTCGAATGAGATCACATCTCAGAGTCATCATTCTACCAGCCAGCATGTGGGGGGATGCCCCTCACAACTCATCCCCTGACCTGTCCTCAAGATATCATCGCTACTTAGCCATCAAGTCAAACGAGGTTAAAATTAAAATGACACTCATTCAATGTATTGACATTACATTGTTTCGTTTGAACTCATAAAACGCTTAAACTCATAAAAGTGATTGTATGACATTGACTTGATTGTATGATCATGTAAATCTACTATAAGGGGAGTTACATCTGCTTATGTTACGTTCACTTGTTCACCAATCTGAATTCTTGAATTAAAGCGCTTGATAATCTACATATCTGCCTCTTTGGCTTGGTTGTGGGTGTGGTCCCGCAAAGTGTTTTACATAGACTGCATTTATTATGCCCATGTACACTTCCTTGAGGTATTAGGGGTGTAGGGAACAGAGGCAAAATGAGGGAAAATATAGAAGATGTATGCAGTGTTCTGACAGGGAGTTTAAATCATGGAGAATGGTAAAGTATAGCACATGAGAGCTATGATTCATATATAAAATGTACATATGCAAATAGTCCGTTTCCTCTCGCAAAGATACAGTCCTAAAGATACATGTGAATGGGAAATTAGCAAACGCTGCCCATATTCTACATCCCTCTTGTCAATTTTGTTTGAATGAATCAGCATGTTGGGTCGGCCTTCAGCAGCAGTGTAAATGATCTGCTACTCCTCATTATGCCCGACTGGAGTCAGGCGCATTTTTATGTTTATTAGGGTCAAAATGGGTAACTGGGAGGTCTGCCAAAGTGACTAGGCAGTGCAGAGCGTGTCTGAGACTTAAGTGTGTCCTATGGATAAAAGAGCTTCCAGCATTACTTACACAAGATCTCCACTCAGTGCAGCACTTTCCTGTCTACACATCCCTCTTGCCTGACTGTAACAGTCGGGATGGCAACAAATTCTTCCACAGCATCATCTGAATAGTTTCGCACCTTTCCACTCCACACATTTGTCACTTATCGTTCTATCGCCAGAGTGACCTACTGGCCTCATTATTTGATTTCTGTGACCCTAAGCCAACCTCCACAGAGCAAAGTGTCATCAATCTAAAACCTCTGTGCCTACTCTCACACTACACTCCACCCATCACATTATTACACACAGAAATGTCACAATAACCAGTGGCAGATAAAGAGAAAGAATCTCAAGAGTGACACTAAAGAGTGACACTTCCCACAGTGGCATCTTCAGGTTCAGCTCTGTGGGCGACTTTTTTCGTTCCTGTACCTTCAGATGTCTACAAGGTAGTCTACTGAGCCACAATGACACAGGTTCACTTATAAAAGGGTCCTGAGCACCCAAACCTAATGGGCTGAGTGGGTGATCTCAAAAGTGAACCGAAACTTCATGCCTTCACCCAACATTGTTTTTTTTTTTGTTTTTTTTCATGTCATTCATTTTCTGCAAAGGGCAAACACTTCACGTGTGGTGACAGGGAAAATTTTATAGACCAGCAACTGAAGGTCTGTCATGACCTTGCCAGCAGTAAAAGTGTAAAAATGCTTTTAACAACACCACTGTGCAATCAGAGTTTTATCAAAAAACAGATAAGTCTGGAATTTGCCACATTAGCACGTGCGGCTATTTAGTGCTCTAACATGTATGGGGGGGGGGCATTGAGTTTCTCATCTGAACTCAATGTCTGCTTCTGCTGAGGTTTAGCCTTTTTGGAGTACACCAGCATGGCAGCATGGACCTCAGCTGACTCCTGCAGAGCCGCCCACCCGAAGAAGGGCCGTTTGACAAAGCCGCTCCTTATTCATCTGGAGTCATTTTGCAGGTGGAAACATAAAACTCATCCAACGTTATGTTATGCTCACATTATATAAAAACACAGTCAATTAAAAGAAAATAAGCAATTTGTCCTGGCATTTTGCTAGGGTAAACATTTCAGTCTTGATGCAAGTAACATCTTTATAGTCACATGCTTCTTTATAATCCGTGCTTCTTCAAACCAAAACCTTAAGCAAAAGTTCAGCTGGTGGAATTTGTTCTCTGACCTTGTGTGTCTAGATACAACATAAACACCACTGGCATCCTATTTTCAGGAGGAATAAAGCCTAAAAACATCCAACCCCACAATAAACCAAAGCATTTTTTCATACCTGGTTTGCTAAGAGAAATAGATTGTAGTTGTGATGCAGAAGTATCATGACGAAGAGTCAGCATTTGTGAATAAATGTATAATAACATTCTAATGGGAATAGAATTTGAGAGCATGAGAGTGTGAGGTTGATGCTGAAAAAGATTTGGAATTTCACAGAGAGGACTAAATAGTAAAACATTTTTGTGACAGGGGACACTGAAGCTGTTGTGGTGGCTTAGAACCCTTGCTGGCTTTTGCTTTATTTTGCACAGTAAAAAACATGAATAATGCTAAATAATATTTTTCCACATAGGTTCCCCATGAGAGTCAAATCTGTCTTTCATTTGCTTAATCACCCATGTGCATTAAAGTGATAATGATGACTGACTGATGGTGGAACAGCCTCTCAGCATTTTGATTGATGGCTTCATCAAGCAGCCCAGGAGGTTGCACTGCCGTATGCATGTCGTTTTCTTCAGAAGCTAAGTGCTAGATTTCTCTCACCACATGATCACAGCAAGTGATTGAAGAACTTCCTGCCATGCCTGTCGGAAAATAGTCATTAAGAATAGATAGGTGTCCCGGTAGCGGCCGCTGAATGTAAAGTGACAGGAAAAATTGTGTTCAAATGCATTTGCAATTAGGCGTCACTCATTGTGATGTTTTGTCCCTCCTACACAAGGCTGGTCGTCGGTGCAATTTAAGGCAGGTTGCTATGGGAAACGCATGCTGAATATGATGACTCATTCAGTCTGTATTTATATTTCACTGGCTCAGTGGGTCATTTCCAGTGCTTTCTGCACACTGTTCATGTGTTTGCATTTCATTTGCATCGAAATGCATGTGAGATGCAAGGATGGAAGACTTAGAAATGATCCTCACTGTACAGTACAGGCCAAAAGTTTGGACACACCTTCTCATTCAATGTGTTTTCTTTATTTTCATGACCATTTACATTGGTAGATTCTCACTGAAGGCATCAAACCTATGAATGAACACATGTGGAGTTATGTAATTAACAAAAACGGGTGAAATAACTGAAAACATGTTTTATATTCTAGGTTCTTCAAAATAGTCACCCTTTGCTCTGATTACCAGCACACCCCAAACCATCTCGATTGGGTTCAGGTCCGGTGACTGTGGAGGCCAAGTCTCCACTTTTTGTTAAGTACATAACTCCATATGTGTTCATTCATAGGTTTGATGCCTTCAGTGAGAATCTACCAACGTAAATTGTCATGAAAATAAATAAAACACATTGAATGAAAAGGTGTGTCCAAACTTTTGGCCTGTACTGTACGTGGCAGCAAATAATCATACTTATATTTGAGGGCTAATCTATTCTTTCATTCATTTACAGCAATACATATAGATGTAAAAAGAAATATAGATAAAAAATATGAATCTATTTTAGATAAATAGAGGGAAACTGAGGATAAGGTAAGGACTTTATGAAAACAAACATGAAAATGGTGTTTTGGGCTTGCCCACAAAAGAACCCATAAATAAAATGTCCTTCCCATGCTGTGTATATGTGGCTATGGAGGGGGAATATAAACACAGCAGCCGTGAGATCCATCACCATGGGAGGTGGAGAGTGTTTTCCCAGAAGCCCCCCTCCAGGGTTTATGGACCATGGTTGCGGTGCGCCCGACACCTCAGAGTGTTTCTCGTGTGAAAAACAACACCCACGTCTCATACCGGCGTCTGCTGACGCCACTCAAATCACTGTCACCCACTTTAAAGATGTTGTTGAAACCAGCAGGGGTTCGGTCCTGGTGTCTGACTCCCAATTTAAGCGTGCATTCCTTTACTACAAGGACTTTGATGTGAACACAAATAAGATCCCTTTCAATCCCTACAAATTATTTATTCATGTATTATATAATGTGTAATCAGGGGGGGTATTAATTATCACATTTTCTCACATCTGAAAAATGCTATGAAAAGGATCCTTTCTTCCCTGCGTGAAGAAATCAGAGATCAGGATACTGTGTTAAAGGTCTAAAGTTGCCTGCCAGGTAGGATCACACCCTCATATTGTTGTACACACGGATGTGGAGGGAAACAATGTGTCATAATTAGCCATTTGATATGAGTGAATCCTCCAAGGACGAGCTGCATCAAAGTAGTCTCAATTAGGAGTTACAGAAAGACGAAGGTTTAGTTGTGCAACGTCAACATTTGTGAGTCAATATCTTCTTCAATGGCAGCACAAGCATCATCATATTGTCCTTGTCTGCCTTGTACCCTCATGTGATCATGGCTCTGTCTCTCCCCACCACTCTACACAGTATGCCACTGAATGAATGTGAAATGGAGTCACTACTACCTGGTTGCCTTGGCAACACCATTTACGCAGGCTGGATCCAAATGTGTGATTTCAACACCATGGAATTGAGGGTATACAATGGTATGAAAATGCCAAACGCTTATAGTGATGACGACAGCCGGGGCCCTCATCATCAGTGCTGCATCCACAAAACAATGAATTCATCAACACGTCAGTGAACAACTTGAGTTCTTGTGATTGCTCCTGTGATGCTGCTAATAAATACATCATCACAAAAAGTAAGGGGGGCATATTCTACTGAATAGAACATAATGCTAAACAGAGAGCATTAAACCATAGTCCATGGTATGATATGATGCACCAAACCACACCATCAAATCAGAGACAAAGCAGGGAGCATGATGGAGTCAGTTGCTGTACATGGTGACAACGGCCAGTGCAGCAGGTGGACAGCAGCGTGAAAGATGAGTCGATCAGGGGAGACAACAGACAGCTGCACCTCTGGTCAGAGCCCCAGAGGAGATGATGACATGACTTGCAGGAAAAGAATACACTACTCACTGTCAAGATAATGAGAGGGACCCATGTTCCGGACCGGAGTTCGTATTGTGTGTCTGTGTTCCTGATTTCCTAATCATTCTCACCTGCTGTTTCTAGGATAAATGTACCTTATTTCCACTGTGTCACTGCCCGGCCATTTTATGTATCACCTCGTCCTCGTTGGTGTACCTTGTGCCATGTATTGCTGTTCTTGTATTGTGTTTCAGCAGTAAACCCTGTCTTATGAAGTCGAGCAATTGCGTCCTCCTTCCAAGTCATGTGACCAGCGCCATGACATTTATGTTATACATGGAATAAGGTTTCAGTAGGATAGATTGAACTGATTGATTCAGTGGTAAATGTCTATAAACGTCTAATTGGAGTAGATAACACTAGGAAGCCTGATGAAGTTTCACTTCTGTACATCACTGGCAACCAATGTAAACAATATAATTATCAGGACATTGATTGAATTGGTTTATGCACATGCAATTATTACCCATTAACGGTGTGAATGATTTGATTTAACTGAAACATGGAATGTAATAAAAGTATTGCATCTGGTTTTGAGATTCAATAGCTCTCTCAGACCCCCGATGACAATGCCGTGATGTAACAACACCCCGTTCAGAAAAACAGCTCTCACATCAACAAAATAAAACCGCTGAAGCCTTCGCCTGTGGGATAACAAGTTCATTTTATTGCCAATACAATTTTACTATTTATACAGGTTACCTTGGCCACATCGACATTTTTATGAAGCACAGATTCAGATGGAAAGCTCAAACCATCCTTTTTCTGTATTTAGAGTGAAAAGCAGGTCAGCCCTAAATCATGAGAATCACAACAAGATTATATGCTCATGCGCTTCCAATTTCTGTGATTTTTGATGGCTAAAGATTGCAGTCAGAATGACTCCACTGGTGCGAATCAGATCAAATAAATTACAGATAATAGCACTTGTCTCAGAAATTCATTATCCGGCAACGAATATTAAATCTTCCAGTACTATCAGCCAAAATGTGCTGACTCGGCTAAGACAGAATGAAAGAGAGACAGGAAAGTCAGATAAGAACGCAGAGCACATGCCACTGATAGGGTCCAGCAGAGTGCTGCACTGCTTCTCTAAAAGCAAGATCAGACGCTCAATACAAAAGGTGCAGAGATTCATTTTCCAATTCTGAAATGCAGAGAGTTTATTATGTGGCAGCTGCAAACCAAGCATGAGATTATAAACGTCTCCAGGAACACTCTTGTTGAGTCAAAAGTCCAAAGAGGAATAAATGGTGAGACAAACAGGTGCCCAAAGCACGAATACCGACAAGCTGAAGATCCAATTCAACAGCCATGAGACTGTTGATGTTGAAGATGGTCATACCGCAGAATACATTAAAATAAGGCCAGGAAAGCACCAGTAGAAACCTGTCAAGAACATTTCAAGGATACATCATGTCAGTTACATTGACTGCAAATGGTACCAAGTGAACCACAGGAATGAGATGATAAATGGAGTTTATTAAACTCCACATGATGAATATACCCTGCCAAGACCCAACCCAATATGACAGATGAAGTCTAATAGTTTCTTTAATGGATGTGATTGTCATAGTGATACACTGCAGCACAGCACACGGAAATGTGTCCTCTTCTTTTAACCCATCACCCTTAGTGAGCAGAGTGCAGTCATGACTGGTGCCCAGGGAGCAGTGTGTGGGGACGGTGCTTTGCTCACTGTCACCTCAGTGGCACCTTGGCGGTTCTGGATTCGAACCGGGAACCTTCCGATTTCGGGTCCGTTTTCTTAGGCCAACCACTGCCCCAGAAGATTCTGTACATTGTTCCAACACAGACCATGCATTTTATTTCAGAAGATGAACAACTCCAGCAAATCAAGTTCTCTCACCAGAAATGACAGCTTTAAATTATTTAAATCAAGAGCTATGGGAAGATACTCAGCCAAAGAGAGTCGACTCTCAGTCAACCCAGTCAACCATGAATGTTTATTAAGTCAATTATATCAATGTGAAAAATTAGACATTACTTATTTAATAGAGATCTGCATGGTTTGGTAACGTCTATTAAATGGCATGCATTTCTAGAGACCTTCAAATTGGTGCTGCATGCCTGACTTGAAGTTGTGTGAAATCTGGTTTGCCAACAAGAGATGATTGCATTGGGACAATATAAGTTTCCTATTTTGTCACCACTTCAAACATTCTGGCTGGCGAACACACCTGTGACATCTGTGTTCTGTTTGCCACTTTTACTGCTGAGAGAAACTCCTCTGAAAAATGACACATGCGCCACAGGAATGTGTGTAATTAAATCCATTTTCACATGTTAACAAACATCATCAAAATTTGAAGAATCCCTAGGATGAGCAAAACGTAGAATGTCATGAAAGCACGAATGTCCCTAGGGGAGGAGGTTTGATTGCATTTTTAACATTTTTTTATATAGATGGTTACTCTGGCAACGTGAGAACAGCGGGTGGAAGTGCCCCAAGCCTCGGTGTTACGTAAACAGGGGCGGTAACTGTGCCACATACAGGTTGGACAGGTGCTGTGTGTGTAAAGGGCCACTGAGCTTTAATGAAGTAGGTGTATGACTTCTCATGAGTAGATTATGTAAAATATCAGAAAATTAGGTATTTAAAAAAAAAATCACACCCAAAAGCAGTTGCAGCGCTGTAGTGAATATATGGAGAAATGCACCTATGAATCAATACATGTTTGACACATCACCCAACCTGGCCAACACTAAGATTGTCCTTCGATGGAGCTCATGTGACTGTGCAAAGCAGCAGTGTCTTGTTAAATAGCAGAATGTCTCATTTGGGGGGGACTTCATCTTAGCATTGCAGACACTTAGAATGTCTGTGGCACAGCACATTTATTTTTAAATTGTGCTCTGAAAAGGGATTTCATTAACTTTGTGAAAAAGTTGGATTAAGGATTTTTCCTCACAGAAGACTTCCATGGAGTTTCTGAATGCAGCTGGGATCGTGGGAGGTAAAGGGCCAGTTCACATGCACAATGTCTGATTTATACATTAAGCCTTTTCTAGGTCTGCTGAAGTTTGGCTGTGGACCGCACAAATCCCATTAGGACGTCTGACCCCAGTCTGGCTTTCTTAATCATGAGTTCCATGAGGCTACTTTCAAATCCCAGTGAGGGTAGCATTGCAGATAGGCCCTGGCATTGTGGCTCAGCATCATGTCTACCGCTCCGATAACTCTGAGACTGCGCTAATTACAACAGTTGGCACATGCACGCCCTGCCGTTGTGTGACCAGAGATCATGAATATGCAATGCTTGTTTGCAAAAGTACATGGCTAGAAAATTAGATGTCTAGCTTACATTCATGTATTTTATTTTCTCTTTTTTTGTTTAACAAACCTAATGCAAACCTAATGTTCTTGTGATCAGTGTAGAAATAGTGTATTGTCTATTAATTATTCATCTGCTGATTTCTTAATATCTTCACAAGTGCAAAAATGTGTATGTGTGTGTGTGGGGGGGCTTTAGAACCTGCCCCCTCTTCATCAAAATGTCTGTGACATTTGTCTAAAGGCCTAGATTTGTCTACAGCCCTAGATGTAACGCTGGGACCCCATAGACATAAGGACCAGCTGCATTCCCATCTCTCTGAGCTCCAGCAGATGTCTGCGCAATGATGTCATTACACACACACACTCACACACACCCCAAACATAATCACAGCAGCAAATAAGTGTGCTGCTTACATAACGTGCTTATTTGCTGCTGTTTGCTGATTAAATGATAGGTCTTTGGTACTTGTATTAACATTGTCCCAAGAAGCTGTCCATCAATGCAATTTACAGCTTTAACAAATGAACAAGATAAACCATCTACTGGCTGCACTGACATCATTCCAATGGCTTTTCATCTGGCAAAAACGCTGTACCCAACTCAGAGAGAAAAGGGCATTTCAATCAATGTTGTTGTAGGAAAATTCCCTTAGAAAGCCGTAATCCATGTATGAATTACATTTACATTACATAAATTAGTACAAGTACATGCCATTCATTTTATGTCTCAGAACTAGGATATGGCACATTGCACCTTATCCACAACCTTAATGTCTTCAAATAGATGTTAATCTAAGCGTGTTTTCCTTTTTTTTATAAAATGTCACATGATGTGCATGAAATGCTACATTGTGACACATTGTGACAGAAAGTTGGCCTCATAGTAAGAGGTGAAATCACTGCAAATCACTTTCTTGGCAAATGTTTAATGCAATGTTAACACAAGTTCTCATGGCTTTAGTTGGAACGACAGGAAGTATCACACCTTGTGTGTCCTCTGCCATGTGCTTTTTCTTGTTCTTTTTATATGAGTTATCAGTCCTCCAACAAAGCACTTCAGACAGGAAATACAAGAATGGCTTCCTCCTGCTTCGCTTTTTCATCACCCCCATTGCTGTCTGGTGCCAGAGAAGGCTGCAGACTGTAGCCTAGGCCCCATCCGCGACAGCTGTTCATGATTTAGCATTCATGTTAGATGCAAGCTTTTTAAAATATCGCTGAGTGAGTCCTCCCCATCGTGAAAGGGTCTGGTGGGCTGCAGCCTGGCCAATGTGACATGGTAGCCAGGCTTTGTGAGGGTCTGGCAGGTGGAATAAGAATGCCTCCACCCCCAATCCACACTGTCTGGAGGTCTGGGGCAAGGAGAGGGGTCTAACCCCCATCTGCTCCTGCCGCAATGGGACACACGACCCCAGGAGCTGCCCCCTATACTACAACCCTCCACAGAGAGTAAGGAAGGTGGGTGGGGGTGGCAGCGGGGCCCGACAGCCTTCTACACACAATGAGGAGCAGCTCTGTTCATTTGCTCATCTGTCACCAAGAGAAAAATGGCTCGGAAAGGGGCCTCACATTCCCTCTTTTCAGACATTCACTCAGCTCTGTGTAATTATTCAAATCCTCGTCTAATGTGTGTGTAGATGTGTGTGTGAGTGTGTCTGCACATCCACACCTGTTTCTGGGCAGACTCAGGTGTTCCTGACTACACCACTTGCCCTTGTGCCCATATTTAAGATGGTGGAGCTCTCAGCAGATTCCAGGAGCACAGTTGCCTGATGGAAAAATCTGACTTTGGAAAATCTGAGCTTCATGACTGATCCCAGAACTGCATGCAATATCACAATTGCTCATTTAAAGTAAGTTTAAAATGCCCCCGTGACAAGTGCATTGCTTAATGCTCTTAATGCTCTTGTTTGTGTTGGGCTGTGTTGCTATAATGATGCAAGTAAGAAGTTTTGAAAAGTGCTATGAAAGTCTCCACGATTGTGAAATAGAAGAAGTGGAATAATAAATATTTCAGTGAAACTTTCCCTTTTAGTTGCGTCATTTGGCTGGTTTCATAAATGAATAAAAATTGGCTGCAAAAAAATAAATATTTAAATAGCCCAGTGAAAATTTCCATCTGTCCATCATTAAGCCCAAGTGGTAACAGGTCAAAAATCTAAGCCAAGAAACCTCGAACCAGACAATTCAACAAGACAGTTTTCTTCAGGAATCAGACACTGGTTTGTGTGTGATGTCAGAGTTCTCCCGCCTTTGTACATTGTAAGGGCATGTCATCTTTAGTGGGATATGCCTCTGAATGGTAATTAATGATGGTTTCATTAACTGTAAACCACATTAACAATTTTAATATACTGGATTTTGGATCTGATTCTGACCATCCCATCATGCCCTGAAGGTCAAACATAGGATGAGAACCAGGGGAGATCTCATTTCATCCCCTGGTGTCTTGACCATGAAATGATTTTTGACCAACCGAGAGCAGAAGTTATTTGGCTCAGTTCCCTAAATGCATCTGTATCTTAAAATTCCAATGTGTTCAGATCTCTGTATTTTTAATGATCAAGCTTCAGTCTTGACTCTGTCAGCTAACATGGAATTGGATAATTTAGAGCCACTCTATGGTTAACTGAGCTTCCACAGCAGCCTGCATTCCTCTGGGAAGGCTGGGAATTTGGCCACAAGCGCTGAAAAAGCTGATATACACGAGTTGGTTGTTTGTTTGATATACTTATTACTCACCTGTACAGCTCAGACTACTGGCCACATTCCTGCTGAGGTTCAGTGTGCCTTTAGCAGCTCACCTGGAAGCACAGGAGGGGATCTCAGATGGTGGCCATTTCCTCACTCGCTTGATGGTATAGGGATAACCTCTAGTGCATTTGAAGCTGCCTTTGTAATTATGGGCATTATGAATAATGGGTCCCTGAGGCAAATTCACATGAAGCTCAAATAAGCTCTGAATTCTTATCTTAGAGTCACAATCTCACAGCGTCTGTGGGTGTTGCAAAGTTAGATCTTTTCTAGTTCTTTAATGAAGTCAGGCCCAACACTGGCCCGTACTGGGATTGTGCTATGTAGAGTATTTTAGGCCAATGTGCAAATGTGTTTTGCATTTGCTACAAATATTGGTTATATGGATTGGTTGTAAAGTTTACATGTTACCAATAGTGATGATATTAGCAGGCCGGGTATTTTTACCCACCCAGGTTCAACTTCTGAAGTTTTTGAGTTTCAAGACAAAAGACTTCAAGACTCCATCACTTTGCTGTCATACTAGCACACTTACTAATGGGCCAATTATGTCATGAATCTAAAAGAAATATTCATGCCTATTTATCCAAAGACAATGCCAGGTAGTCTTGTTCAGCCTATCATTTTAAGTACACCACCTTTATCTATCCTAATTAATTTGGATGCAGTGAGATGATGCTTCTCTTTCATCAATTTGAGCTGTTAGAAGTGCATGTTAAAATGATGATCTTGTTAATTAAAACAATGGTCGCTCTTACATTCTTTTTGCAATATTGTAAACTTGAAAAGACAAAGCGACCATTGTCTTGCTTAGTCTATAATGTAGCTCCAGCACCATATAAGTGATCCTGTTCAGATCCACAAAATTGCTGGTGCCTGTCACAGCAATATTAGCACCCTGAGGCACAAATCCCTGCACAGGCCACCAGCCCATGGCGAACACACACACACACACACACACACACACACTCGCACATCTTTAAAGTGAGATGATTTATAGCTGCAGCCACTGAAGAGAACCCACACACAGACACAGCACCACATTCACTTTTTTATACTCCCACACACACACAGTTGCTGGTGCATGAGTGTCTGTGTTTCTTTCAGTGGCTGGAAATGCATTTGTGTGTAAAGGGGTATGAGGGACTGATTTTGTCAGTTTAAGGGGGGTTAACCTTTGACCTCCTACCTTCCATTCATAGCACCTGTCACTGAAACTCGGTCAGAATTAGCCCCCATCTGTCATTGTGTTTAGGGATGCAGGGAGTTGCTGGGGTTGCTGCTGTTCTGTTCATTGGACACGTGCAGACACACACACACACACACACACACACACACACACACACACACACATAGCATTGCTGAACATTCCCCATGAACTTAGAAAAACTTTTCAGACTAATATGCGCTTGTTTATTTAGGAGCACTCCTCAATATCTCTGTAACCACATCAAACACAGAAGGGGAATTCACATGGTGCGAACTGAAAGATAAAGGGAGCACTGGCCTTCCCCTTTATCAGGCATTTATCAGGCAAGTATGCTTTGATTTTTGTCCAAGGTGTTAGCCAAGAAATACGAGGACAAGCTGCAGCACATCAACATCGAGTCCATGGCCTCAGACAGGCCCAAGAATAATTGCATAAATAGCTTTAGCCATTCACTGCTCACACGAAGCAACACAATGGCCTTTTACAAGATCTGCGATCTTGACCATACATCTGACCTTTTAAAGCACAGAGAGAATTTCAGAGGATTTTGCAGTATTTTAACCTGCTACATGTGAAAATGTTTTTATGTATTATTATGCATGCGCTCTGAATGTTTACTTTTTCCAAACTGCAAGATCATCTAATGTCACTCTTTTCTTCCTAGAGAAAGCTTTATGTAGGGTTTCTTTGCATTATTCTGTATTATTGGTATTGGAATATTAACAAAGTCCTCCATACCCCATAAGGTAACATGAAACACAATTCAGTTCCCTAATAAAAAAACTATTGCAATCATGCCTAATGAAATAGCTAAATTATTTTAAGCTTGCTATAAATCATGCTTTTAGGCTTGATCATTTTAAGAGTTCATTGTAATTAGTGGACTTAATGCCAATACAGTAAATAATTAACTGTAAGGTACTTGCTAACAAAGAGTCCATTCACAAGCCTTACATTTACCAATCAAAGGCTCTAATGACCCTGATAGCACACTGCCTAACACACCCGGCTGCACACAGGAAGTGATGCGTGTTGGTCCTGCCAGGTCTGAACAGGAAATGTGTTCTCAGGAGGAGGAAGGGAGGCACAGTAGCCTGAGGGCTTTTTCTGCCGAATGCGAAACTTTAGAAACAGGATGCACTTTCCTTCCGTCTCCTGGCCCCACAACAGCACTCTGCGGCATCTATTTCACTCAAGTCCATCAAGTCGAGACGGTGCAGATGGCTGGGTTCAATAAAAGGGTGACGGGAGACCATCAGATTAACATGAGAAGAGAGCTGCACCCATTGACAGAGCACACTGACTCACGCTCATACGGAGGGAGAAATTTGGAGTGACGTTAGCTGGGAGGCAAGCCGTTGGAGGTGGGCAGGTGATAAAGGAAACCCCAGATCACAAGTCGCTTTGAGGGTGTTGTGGTGGTTGCCGTTGCTATGGCAGCAAGGAGAAAGATTTCCATAAACAGTTTTTTGTTATTTTCGAACACCGTCTCTTTCTGTCTCTCACATTCTCACTACCTCCCTCTATTTCCTCTACTCTCGTTCTCGCACCTTCTGCCTCGTACTCCCTCTCACGCATCTAATGCGCCATCAGGGGGGTGTCTGTCTGTCCGTTGCACACCATGAGTGATTATATGAATCAGTTCTTAACATCTACCAGTTGGAGAGAAAAAAAAGCCCTTGATCTATCTCAGAGTGTGATTAAAAAAAATGCTTTGGTTTGGATGAAAATTATTGTTAGAAGAGAATTTGTTACAAGGTGCTCAGCAAAAAAAAAAAAAATCTTTCACTGACATTGAGGAAAAAATTATGTATTTCTATATTTGCAAGATGTATTTAGGCCAGATCTTAATGTCTTGTGTTGAAGTGACTCATGCATGTTGTTTTGCTGGCGACAGGTTTTGTGGTCAAGATCCTCTTGCAAAGTAAGTGACATCAGTTACGCATATGGTACAAATACACTGCAAACCGCTCTAAGGTCATAGGTCTCTGACGTTAGCGTGAATGACATTTAATAATAATGTTTACAATTAAAATGATGGTTGTCTGATGCATCAAAATCACAATGGAAACAATGGAATGTTCTGAAGAAAAGCCCTAACCTATTGAATCAAGTCTAGACAGTGGGCGGGCAAATCTGAGGTTTTGGTACTATTGGTACTATTTGTTCACTGTTATCAATTGAGATTATTTCTTTTTTGGAGGCTGCCCAAATTGACAGTCATCATTGCCAGCCTGAATTAATGAACTGCATCAGTTTGCTAATGAACAGTTGTCTGGTGTGCTGTGTAAGTATGCAATGATGTCAATGAGACCGTACAACATGGCAACAATCATCCTCAAAAAGATAATAACCTCAAAATAATGCTCGAATATTTATATGTGGTGAGAAGAGAATCCTGCATCCGAAAACTTTAGGACTCCAGTCTTTAGTGGGTTGTGTGGGAATGTAGGACGAACAGAGAAAATTTGGGAAGCAGCACTGGGAGCTGTCAGTAGAGAGCAGCATCACTGTGCACTAATTAAAAACCTATAAGGGACGTAAAGAAATGTGGGGGTGTTTGGAGGACTTCCTGTCTGAAAAAGTGGGTTTTAGTCTCAAAATGTTTACACAGTGATAAGTTTCTTAAAATGCATAGTTTGTGTCTAGATTAAGCATATCTAGACTTGTCTGCACTGTCTGATGTTGACCTTTAGCTTGTATGGAAGTGTCTTTTATCGGGTGGATGTTATGCAATCTGGGACAAGGCGGGCAGATTTCAGTAAATCTGTGGGCTGGAGAAAAGTGTGGCCATTGTCTGGTCCCCTAACCCGCTGTGGCGTCCTTTTCACTCACAGCATAATGAGTGTCACTCCAACCAAGATAGTACAGATGGCCAGAATAGGTTTAATTAAAAATAGGGATGAGGCCAAACAGCAAAAAATTTGCATGATAACCGAGCACCACTCACTCACAAAACACACACTCTCTGTAAACATATTTTTGGAGACCAACAGATGCCAGTCACGAGCAATTCATAGGATATCCCCCAACCGACAAAAACCCTCACAGCTGCAGCTGAGGGCAACCAGGCGGGACATCAGAGCGACTTCACCTGACACTCTGACAGCCGAAATGTGCACAACTGACAGTTTCTTCACTCATGAGTTCCCTTACTCACTTCCTTTGCTCTTTTACTTACTTAAAATACCATTTCATTTTTAGAGGCTAGAGTATGAACAAATAATAAAAATCCTGTAAATGAAACGCAACCTACAGGGTGGGCCATTTATATGGATACACCTTATCAAAATGGGAATGGTTGGTGACATTAAACACATTTTATAAGTCAGAAACTTGTAAATAACTCATGAAAGAACAAAGTTACGTTAAAACCAAGCACACTCTTGTGTAATTATCAATAAATTTGATGTGTCACATGACCCTCTACCTATTGGATCCAAGATGACCGACTTCAAAATGGCCACTATGGTCACCACCCATCTTGAAAAGTTTGCCCCCTCACATATACTAATGTGCCACAAACAGGACATTAATATCACCAACCATTCCCAATTTATTAAGGTGTATCCATATAAATGGCCCACCCGGTAGTTTATTTGGCCACAGAGGCTAAACAATCAGCAATACTTACACACTGGGCAGAGGAATGATTATAGTGTTTCACTGACTTTTCCACTTACATATGCTGGAACATTTGGCTCGAGATATGTTGCATGGCATGTTTTACACTGGGGTCTGTTCCTTTTGGAAAATATTAACAGATATACCAGGGTATACCACTGCAAAGCCTGATATTGTCTGTCACACACACAAAATATACACATCCCAGCTGTAGTGGACCGGCCTGACCAATGCACTACAATGCCCGAGAACTTGGTATCCAAAGATACACAGAAGCGTCTCCAACGTTCCTTTATTCACAGGAGGACCCATGGGGTGTCCACCACAATGCCTGTCAGGAGCAGTGGGGCAGAATGACATGCGATGAAGGGGAGAGCCATGCAGAACTAAACGCAGGCAACGACCTTCAGCGGTGCTTTTCCATTGTGCCAACAGCAGCTTTTTCTTCTGGACTCCTTTAATGCTGCTCTGCTCCACCAACTGATGTTATGCTGATGTAACAAGTGAAGCCCGGGGACCTCTTAACCCAAAATATTTCAGTCTGATTACGTAGCACTAATTCAGGCAAAAATAGGCTCCTGTTTAATGCCGCCATGTGGAAACAATTAAAGGCCAGATTATTAGAGAGTGGATCATTCAGCAATTAACAGGATTTCATTTTTCCGAAAGCATTGTGCTGGGGTGACTGACAGATGAGGCCCTTGATGAAGTGGCCCGAGCTCGAAGCAGTAGTCGTGGCCTCAGGTAGCCTTGAAGGGCTGAACGTCCGAATGTCGGCCGTGAGTGAAAGCCTGAGGGGGCTGCGGTGGCAGAACAGATTATCGGGCCGAGGTCTGGCAGCCAAGCACAGTGAAGTACGGTGAGTCATGACTCGAGGGAACGAGGAGACAGACTCGCACTCTCTGTCTCAGACTTAAGGCCATCAGCAAATGAAAGGAGAAAAGCCAGACTTCTCCTGGCAGTCAGGGTATCGCTCGGACCTCAGGGTGCCTTTTTAGGTCTGCTGTTGCATAAAGATTCAGAGCCACCGTTCCTCAAGATGGACTAACCTTGAAAGACCACACCATCCTGGAAATCTGTGGGTTATTGCCGAAGCTCAGAACAATGAAGGCTGTATGGGATTGGGTCAGTCGGGTATGAAAACATATGTCCAAAACTTTTATTACAAACTTTTAAAACAATTTATTTGTTCATTGTTCATTTATGCATTGCTTCAACTTCTGAAATGACCTCTGCCAACGGTGAAATTCCAATTGCCATATTCAAATGAGCAAAACCCTGATAGTGTTGCGAAACCTACATTATCAAAATGGCGAACAAGTGGAGCCCTTGACCCCTTGGCCTTCTCACCTTTCAGTACAGGCCCGCTTCCCAGCAGCTGCCAGTTACATAACGTCCTCAGCAAGCAGCCAAAGATCTCCAGAGCTGAGGACAATGTGCAATTACATCCTTCCTCTCTGCCACTGTGAGTATGTGCTAAAACCGCATGCCAGAAATGCCAAACGTCTTGTGCAAAGTGCAGCAGGAACTTCCTATTTCACTCCCCTTTGCATCATCCGCATTGAAGTCTCCAGTGTTTTTTACATTTGGACACGTTATGTCCTGTTAATTCGATGTTCATATGGCCAGGTTTTTATTTTTTTATAAAATGTCAGTCAGCAGTTGAGCAACTGAGCAATTACTAACAATATGGAATCGCACACAAATGCACCGTCACCAGATTACCGATTATTCAATAATCAACAGACATGTCCCCGTCCCACACCACACCCTGATCACTTCGCTTTAAAAGCTCCGGTGCTACCACCAGTGGGTGTGCAATCTTCACTGTGTCAACCTAAGAACCACGCCTGTGTGAGTAATGGCGCTAAACAGCCTTGCTTTCTCCATAAGGCTTTCAGCCCACACTCTAGAAAAGCCGGCGGTCCTTTTTTACGGTCCATGTCCCATGTGTTTTGGGTTTTTGGAGTGTAAATGAACAGTTCTGGGAATCATCTGTACTCGTGTCCTTCCCCTCTGCTCTGTCCCCTTGGCATTACACCTATTAAAACGGACCAGGGGTTTATCTGCTGTGCATCTACATTTCAGTTTCGGGAAAGTGAGTGCTGATGTGTTGCTATGTTAGCACACTGACAATTTGCGAGGGCCAAGGGTCTGGAGCAGAGCCAGCGGCAACGGTAAGAGGGATCGGCCTTCCCGCACCACAGCAGTGGCAGTGCCAGACAATGGCTGCAGGCGTTCTGGTCTTTGATGCTGGACCGTGCCAGGGAGACACAGTTACTATCCCAAAATTAAAAGGTAACAGCTGACAAACCTACATAACCCCTAGAACTAAACTCTTCACACTGTATTGCCAGCATTACTATAAAAAAACCTGCCCGCCACATAATAAACACATCAGAATTTCTAATGTTGGTCTGATAATCCAAGTCTAGTCTGTTAATATTGTTAAGAATATTCGAGACAGTAGAAATATCCAGTAGACCATCTGGAAATGCAGACAGTGAATCACCAAGCCTGTTAAATATCAGCATCGTCATAAGGAATATTATGACTACTCAGTATTGCATGCTCATAAATTTCTACGTGACTTTAAGAAAAGTCACGGATTTGCAGTTTCTTTAAAAACCACAAATTATAACGAATTTGATTACTGGTCTTGGAAGGATCATTCAAAGAAAATTCAAAGCACAGATTAAAAACATAAAATGTGGTTTTATTTTTATACCATTCTCATCAAACTAAAAACTTATTAGAATGACGTAAAAGAGCCGTTAATAATGCTTAATGCTTCAGTGAGTCACCTGTTTTTCAGCAAAAACATGATCAAATAGGTTCATAATGACAAACCAACATCACATAATGAACTTTTTCAATGTCTAGGCTATGTATCAGACAGGAAATGCTTTTAATTGAAGGTCATTGGAGTGATAAATTATATAATAGTTAACTATTTATATAAAATCGTTTTTTTCATTATTATTCCTGTATAAGTACAAAAACGTGCTTTGGCTTTTAAACCAAACTTGTTTATTTCTGTTTGTTTACAAGTAGGCCACTACAGAGCAGCGCCCCGCCCAACCGTTGTTTTGTTCCCCTGCGCGCGCCGTCTTCTGAGGATTCGGCATCCTGTTGATGTTTGTGGTCAGCATACACACTGTGCTGCAACGTCAGCAGCAGATGCAAAGGTGTGTTCTCCTTCTTAAAATAGAACATGCGTTGCATTTTTCTTTCCATCCGCCGCCGGTTTCCAATGATCTCATTCAACCAGACACAAGGTCAAAGGCCGTGACTTACATTTTGCTCCAGAAAGCTTTGAACATTGCAGCAGGCCTGTTGGTTGCAACACGTTGCAAACAAACTCCAATGACACCAAAATATGATTTTCTGCCGTATTTTCCATCACCTTTCTTAAAACCAGCAACCGTGCAGAATTTACTTCTGGCATGGGCCCGAGAAAATGCATTAGTGGTAACCAGCTCGCTCCCTTCTCCATCTCCATTTCCTGAAAGTAGGTCATGAGTACACAAGTGTAGCGATATGGCCACCGAGCTGAAGGTGAAAAGGCAGAGAGCCCTGGTGCGGCCACCATGATAACAACCCGTAAGGTCACGCTGCACCAGAAGCCCGGTTCATGGTACCAGCAGCACATCAAAAGAAATAAATAGGTTACAGATACCAGCACCACCACATCAAAAGAACATAATAACAGACTGCTGAGCCCAGGAAGGTTCCGGCTTTCACTGAAAATGTGTTTGTGCTTTTTGCTGCGATATCTTCTGCTGCAAAAAATCTCCAAATTAACAATGCACAATAATTGGAAGCAATAGAATGATAAGAAATGGGGATTATTAGAACTTTCTGTGTGTAAATGAAGGGTGGATAACATTGTTTAAAGTTACTGTGGATGTCCATTAAATAAGTACTTTGCGTTTTAAGTGTTATGTATCGTAAATTAAATACATTAATGCACGCATTCTGCAAATGCAGTCGACTTTGAATGCCATGAATGCCATGAATTTTGTCCTCAGTTTTGATTGTCTGTCTGTGGTTTGTGCAAGTAAGTGCTATAGGGCGCTGGATTAAGCAGTTAGTGTCCTTAAAGTGACCAGAGGGAATTTCAGCTACAAGCAAATCCATTACTGAACAGGGGACCACATGCGTTTCACAATGACCGAAAAGATTAAAGACAGAGCTGGACAATGATTCGTCACTACAGAGCAGACGTCACAAAGCCATCAGATTATGACCCAAACTGCGTAACCACTGCTGTCAAACAAACGTAAAAAATGGCCAGCATCAGGATGTCAGCGGGGGATTTTCTGGCCAAGTCTAATCTTTGCCCTGCTGCAGAGCGATGCGATAAACTACGCCAGAGAGGTATTGATTGTTGCAAAACTGGTGGGAAATGTATTAGTCTGCTGAATTTACGGGAATCTTGGCTCTCAATGATTTGTCTTTACTCTCCCCATCTGACTTGATGAACCAGTAAAGACAGTGTCTCTGTATAATACCTTATACAGGGAAAAAAAACAATGAGAACATATATACAGAAGGTAAAGGAAGAGCTGTTTTACTCTTTTTTTTTTGTCGGAAGAGGGAGTCGGTAGAAACGCTAATGTGTTTTGAGAGGAAGTGGAAAGTTCGGTTTACATTTACAGCATTTAGCATTTGCAGCATTTACACCTTTATCCAGAGCAACTTACAATCAGTAGTTACAGGGACAGTCCCCCTGTGTCTTGTTCAGGGACGCAATGGCAGTAAGAGGGTTTGTATCTGTGACTTAGAGGTTGTCTAGTTCATACAGTGGCACCTTGGCGGATCGGGATTTGAACCGGCAAACTTCTGATTATGGGGCCACTTCCTTAACCACTAGGCCACCACTGCCCCATGCTCACGTACCTGTCAGGGGTGCCAATGTTAATGGGACCATGGATTTCACTTCACCACAAAGTTCTTGTCTCTTCTAGTCCTGCACGTGCCACTGATGTCAATGTCAAAATCAGTCTGCCTTTCTGCCTTACTGCGTTTCAATCAAGAAAACAAAGCAGTCAAGGCACAAGAAGATCAGAACTATTTCACTGTTTCAGCAGAGGAAATTCGCGAAACAGGAAAAGCAGACATTGTAGATTGTCAGCCGGTTTAGAGGGTTTGGATGCGTGGCTGAAGCCTCACGTATTCCAGGTGCAGATCAGTATGATTGTATCTCAATAACCAAGTTGGACTGTATTATATTAGATCATTTGAGTCACTTGATCTTAACTATGGATAGATTGCATTCAAGTTCATGAATAGACATTTGTTTCTCTTCAAGGACATCTGGACGCTACAGACGTCAACACTCCCATCTCTAATCTTCCTCTCCTCCAGACTTCAAGGCTCACAGGATAATGTCAAGCCCTGTATCCAGGTCATCCATGTACATTATTCTCCAGTTGAGCTTCTCTGGCTTCTAAACACTGTATTTATAGCTTGAGGGTGATTCAGCGTTCAGCCCAGCTCGCAGCATTTAGCCCGTCATCTTGCAGAGTTTAGCCAGTAATTAAGTACAAAGGATGCAGGCCGACTGAAAAAATTGCAAAGGATGGGTGAAGTTCTTGACGTCAGAGTGGAGATTATGAAGACGTTACAGAGCGAGGCGTAATGATGGGCCTGGTTTTGTTTGAAACAGGGATAATGTAAAGCAGTCCTGTTGCAGTGGGTTTTTTTTTTCTGAATGTGTTTATTAGCCTGAAACGCGCAAAAAAAAATCCGTCCCGGGAGAGAGAGAGGGAGGGAGGTGGTGGCTGAGAGCACAAGGTCATATTTTAAGCACAGTCAATTCTTCATTGATCTTACTAAATGTCCCAACAAAATTATCTAACAAAATCTATACTGTTACACAAGAAAAATGTTCTATCCTTCACCCCTAAAATATCTGCTAAATTGCAGCATTTTCCATCCCTGAAAAATTGAGGTTGAATCTTGGTCATCCATCAGAAAAATTAAAAAGTTATGTTAATGTATATATTCACCCAGGACACACATGGAAAAATCTGTATCATAACAAGAAACTGAAACTGTGGAGATAAGTATTATTGGGAAAAAATTGATGGCGGGTGGTAGAAGCCTAGTGGGTATGAGCCTAGTGGGTATGAACCAGAAGACCCAGGTTCAAACCCTACTTACTACCATTGTGTCCCTGAGCACGACACTTAACCCTAAGTTTCTCCAGGGGGGGAACTGTCCCTGTACTTACTGGTTGTAAGTTGCTCTGGATAAGGGGAAACCACCGCTAGGCAGTAGGTTGCAGAAGGTTGCCAGTTCAAATCCCGATCCACCAAGGTGCCACTGAGGTTCCAATGAGCAAAGCACCGTTCCCACAGACTGCTCCCCGGCTTTTGTGTTTTTTATGTTATCCATAATGTTATAAGCAGCAATGGATGATGAAAACCCTGTGTGGTGTGGGTGTGTATCCATAGACCAAAATCCCGGGTGGGACAGAAGGGAAATGTCCTCCAAAACCCCATAAAACAAAATCCTCAAGGGTTAAGTCCAACTATCTTTTTCTCCAATGGGAGTGGCTGCTGCACCCAGAGTGCACTGCAAGGTATATGAGACATTTAAGAAAGTGTCAGTAGCACATGAAAAATGTCCCCCTCAGGAATTACTCCTGAAAATTTTACTGTCTAATCCCCCCCCCATAAGGGATTTTCAGCCCTGTGTGTGTCCGGCGTGTTGAGGATACATGGAAATTGAGGAGAAAGTAAGAAGATGGATGCTGTGCTACACCTGGGTGTTTGAAGTATTGACAGGAGGGTGTCTAAATCCTCCAGAATGAAGAAGTGTGGTGCGTGTGCACTTTCAGCCATACCTACAGGTTCCTCCATTTTCAAATTGGTCCATATTCACATTCTTACAGTTCTTCTTGGTGTCGGAAATAATGACATCCCAACAGCTTCGCGGGTAGATAGTTCCAACTCTCCAACTAGCAATCAGCCACTTTGTGCTCATTTATATTAGTCCAGAGGACATATCTGAAGTGCAACATGTTCTGTGTCTTATATAGCTTTTAACCCATCACCCTTGGTGAGCAGTGGGCAGCCATGAAAAGCCGTGTGTGGGGACGGTGCTTTGCTCAGTGGCACCTTGGTGGTTTGGGATTCGAACTGGCAACCTTTCCATTACGGGTTCGCTTTCTTACCTGCTAGACCACCATTGCCCCTAATGGTGGGACATTACCTTGCAACATTGCCCTGCCATGAACATTTTAGAAATCTACAAGGTTTTCAATGAGGAAAACAGACTCTAGAAGCGCCAGTTGTTCTTGTCCTTTACCATATCAAATGTGTGTGCTCATGGCTCATGGTTTTGCCGGTTCTGGATTTGATGGTTCAAAAACCGAACCACCTTGTTCATCTATCCATTGATTTGAAAGACTATGAATAAAGGATTGAATAAAGGGCACAATAAAGGATGAAACAGACGTTGGATCTTTTCTCCCCCTCTTCCAGTCTCCGTTCTTCCACTTTTGTTCGCTGCTGCTTGTGATATATCTACAGGTCTTATGTCCAAGAAAAGAGAGGCAATGGCACAATGAAGTGCACACTACAGGACAGGGTGAATGAAGCGAACGTTTGGCAGCCTGGCAAGCTCTCCTGAACTGCCAGATGACTAGGGGGGTGCCTAGAATCTCAGCTATCTAGTAAGTCCTTGTATTTCATGCAGAAGGTGACAGTGTAGTGATGTGATGTCATTCATCCCTGTGTTACCCAGTGGCTATATTTTAACCACGTGACGAAACCAACAGAGAAAGTAATTGCTTTTGTGACAGAAATAGCATATTTTTATTGTCATTGAATTAGAGGATTTAATGAATCTCTCTATGAAGTGGCAATACTCTTTTACTCCCCTAGGAAGTGATGCCTGATTCATGCACTACTCCTTTCAAAGATGGCTGGGACAGGACACCCTGACATACAGACAGACATATTATGATTGGCCTGAAATCCCTGATTCACTGACGGCCTCCACTGCCCTGCTACAGCTGCATCATCCCTCCATCTAATCTCAGACAGGCCTCACCCTGTCTCCTGATGCACGTGACCATAGTCTGGTGCTGCCACCTGGTGGACCTGGCATAGACATTTCAAAAATTTAAACTCACTGTTTTACATTATAAATTGTGTAAAACGTTATAAGAAAAAAACAGTGCTTGGTGTCAAGCAAATTTGTACATTTTCACTAAATCGACATTGGTGAGTAAGAGGTTTGCAGCTAATGTGTCTTCATAATCATAAATGGAAAAATGTTTGAATATTCATTCTGCGTTCCAGAAAGCAGATAAGAATTGTTGTAACTTGAGAATTTAATAAATTATAAATAAATACTGACCACCAAATGTAATGCCTTTCTGAAGGATTATACCTGAATGACTCAATATGCATTAGTTCTGTTAGTTTTTTAGTTTTTTATTGTTTGAAATGACACAAAATGTGCAAGATTTTATGTTGTAAAATAATCTTAACACAATAGTATCAGGTGACAGGCCCTTTAGCGTTTCCAAAAGAAGGTGGTGATATTTGAAAGGTTTGATGATTGCCAAATGCAGTAAGAAGTCTCTATCATAAGATTTGTCTGATGGAACAGGTTCCTCGTGATGTATTCTGATATACACCGATGTCATATGATGTCATGTTCTGGTTGCGGATCTGGAAAGTTCCCTCTCGTTGGTTTAGTCATGTGAACACATTGGAGCTCGGGCCAAATTCTCTTTTCCAACCCACTTCCGTTTATGAAGGTTTTAGAAACCATTACCCGGGAGCTTCTTACCTCTACTTACTCCCCTTGTCAGCTGCCAAAAACGCTTGCCTAGCATGTGTGAGATTCACTCTTCTTTCATAAGTGTCCCCTGACAGATTTATTTCATTTACATTCAGAGGAGACATTTACACATCTCGCTGCCTCAGCACCCGGGCTGTGATTTGTTAGACCTGTTGACCTCATGAAACGCTACAGGTGCATCAAAACAAAGACAAATCAAGAATATATATATATGAACATAATTACCATGCAATATTTAAATAATGTGTACAGAACTTTATTTGGTGTGCTTACTTTATCTTGTGTTATATTCTACATATATGTCTGCACAAAATTTCACTTTGTGAGATTATTTAACGTTAATACGAGTTCCCTTGGCCTGTCTATGGTCCTGCAATGGCTAGAAATGGCGATATGTATAAAGGGTGCTTTGGTCATTCTGTTTCGAGAGCGGCAGCTCAGATGGTCGGATCTGGAATGTCTCCCCTTATGTTGTCATAAGGGGAAAGGTTAACTCCCGTTTCTCATGCTTTTTCCGCCCAGAGAATTTTCCAACCCTATCTTAAAAAAGTAACTCAACCAACCATCATGGCTTGAAAACGTGTGAAGCACTGGAGTGATCGGTGATTGGATGTTTAAATGAGAACAAATGTATTTTTTAGTTGCTTCACGTGAGACTCTGAAGAACCAATGGATGAATTACATTTTTTGCTGGAAAAAAACGCAGACACGACTCCCTGTTTGCGGCAAGCATTGTGGTTTGTGAATGGTGTTGATGATGTCATTTCCACAAATGCCCCCCTCGACTTCTATAGGCCGCTCCCCTTCTCGTCCTCATTTTCATTTAAAGCTAGACGCAACGAAATGGCGAGTCCTGGGGAAATCTCATTGGGTGACTGGCTCAAATTGGCTCTAATTCTGCAAAGATTTTTCATTTACATTAATAGGGGACCACTAAGAGCTATAAATAAGCAAAAACAATTTCATTGTACATGTGTAAAGTGAAAATAACAGGCATTCATCTATTCAATCATTTTCCTAAGCCATGATCTAAAAGCATAAACAGATTTTATTGATGTAATAAAGTTTGTCTTTAATATTTTATCTTTGAGCGAGTACTGTTTATGTAATTAATTTAATAATTCATCTGCAGATGATTATAAGTTTGCTATTAATATAATTGCCATCATGTAAACATCATACAATTATGAATATTTTAAACTAATTTTGAGAAAATCTAGCAGATGGGATATGGGGTCAGATGACATGTGTTGTCCACAGCACATGACTTCATTGATTAGGGGACACTGAGCTCAGCCCTCCCTCTGCTCATGACCTTTCACCCTCTGAGGTAGGCCTGAGGCAGTGAAATCCATGGCTGTGACTCATCACTGACGGCCCACATGCTGTGGTTAAAAATAAATAAGAACAGACTAGGCTTTCCTCAACACAGCTTGTTTCTTTCACCATCAGCTGACTGCCACTGAGCCAACAGCAGGGACACACACACAAAAATCCCAATTTCTGCTTCCTCATGACCAAAGTCATCTGACCTGTCTCATAATTGTACCGTGTGGTGTACAACAAGAAAATGACACTTGACCTATCAGTCTGTCATCATTACTTCCCACTGCTCAGTGAGGGTGATGGGTTAAATGCAAGGTCACATTTTCATGTGTGCACCATGTGCAGTACTACTACAAAAACAAACAAAAAATATGACATTCATGATCTGAAATGCAGAATCAAAGAAGTCAAAATGAATCAGTAAAAGACAAAACAGAAATAAAGAATTTTAAATTACTTAATGTGGGAATTCATATATTTAATTTTTCATCACTGAGGGTTGGGGAAAAGTGGAATGAAGTGTAGATCTGAAATGTAGAAAAAAATCATTATTTTGGTATTTATGTTGTTTGACCTTATTTGTAATATGAAGTGATGCTTGATTCATGTAAACTAAGATTGCTGGAACAGGATACTCTGACATACAGACAGACATCATGATCCTGCGTTAAAACTGACAAAAGTGGTAAACTGAAGCACATGAAGTAAACCGATTCCTTTCACTGACAGTAGTGAAACTACTTCAGTTTCAGGCCCATTCAAGCTTGCCATAGTGCCACCAAGTGGCCAGATTGCAGATGAGATGAAATTGATGATTCGGCTGTGGCAGCATCTTGTGTTGTCTGTTGTGGAAGCCACTTTGTACAAATTTACAGATGTGACTATGAGGTCACAAGGAGGGGTGCATCTCACATTTACAGCATTTATCAGACATTTACATGTGTGTGTTTTGTAGGACGCTGCAAAGGCCTACCTCACACAAGACTTTTGTCAGTGGCACAATGGTGGTTGAAGGGCAGGGGTTCCTCTGCTCTGAGCAGTGGGACAGTGGTGAACTAGTGAGAAAGAAAATGGACCTGTGATCAGAAGGTTGCCGGTTCAAATTCCGATCTGCCAAATGCTAGATGTAGGACCCTATAGTTGAGGTGTGGGACCCAATAAAGCAAAGCACTGTCCCCACACACTGCTCCCCTGGGCGCCTTTCTATTCAAATTAAAAAGACTGATAACACAAACTTTAAGGATTATTTATTACCGAAATAAGTTAAAAAGTAACTGATTCTTTTGCATATTATAACAACTGAAAGAAATTTACATGGAACATAAATGTTGTGCTTATGAACCACTAAATGTAAGAAATAATTTGCTATTTCATTCTTTTGAGCAGCTCTGATATAAATTCCCAGTTACCAATCTGATTAATGTTGAGGTCTAATGTTGTGTCTAATGTTGTGCTCTTCTTTCTCCAAAGTTTCCTACGTCCACTGCCGGGTTGGAATCAGGCTAGACATGCAGAAACTTGACAAAACATTTTTTTTAATTATTTTAAATACAATTATAATTTAGTTGCAGTTTTGATGAAAATGGAAAGAAATAATATTTGTCTGAAACACATTATGTTTTTATTAATTATAATAGTACTATTATGATTATTATTATTATTACTTGGCAATGTCATGTCCACGTCAGCGCCAACTCCACGACCCCCCCCCCCTCCCCTGAGTATTAGGATTTATGTCTGTGTTCGTGTTGTTTCATGTGTAGTTGGAACTCCCTGGTAAATCCTCATCTCGTAGTGTGCACTTCTCGTAGTGCACGGATAGGGATCCTCGCCATGTAACGTGTGCAACCTGTTATGTCTAATCGTCTCCCTCTACACCTCTGGTGTGACAAGTAGTGGTGGCCTAGCGGGGGCAGTGGTGGCCTAGCGGTTAAGGGAGCGGCCCTGTAATCAGAAGGTTGCTGGTTCGAATCCCGAGCCGCCAAGGTGCCACTGAGGTGTCACTGAGCAAAGCACCGTCCCCACACACTGCTCCCCGGGCGCTTGGATGCCCATGGATGCCCACTGCTCACTCAGGGTGATGGGTTAAATGCAGAGGACAAATTTCACTGTGTGCGGTGCTGCTGTGTATCACATGTGACAATCACTTCACTTTTGTTTTTTTGTTTTTTTTTAAGTAAATATGATTTTATACCTGATATTACCCTTGAGTAAATGGAGAAATTGTATTAATTTTACTGGGGAGCCTACATGTTCTCATATCACTTCATTCAACAAACTGTCTACCTTTGACAGAAATACACAGTGAAAGCACATTTTAAACAAACCAAGCTAACAAAAGACATCAAGCTAATGAAACCATCACTTGAAACGTGAACGCCGTACATGCACACCACATCAAGGAATTTACTTAAACTTAGCAACTCATGTAGACTTGCAGATCCCTCATCAAAATTTCAAATTTTTCAAAATCAAAATTTTTTGTGCCCGGGGAGCAGTGTGTGGGGACGGTGCTTTGCTCAGTGGCACCTCAGTGGCACCTTGGCGGATCGGGATTCAAATCGGTAACCTTCTGATTACGGGGACGCTTCCTTAACCGCTAGGCCTCCACTGCCCTATCGTTACATGTCTGTATCAGGTGAGTTGTGGTCTTCTTTCACCAAAGCTTCCATGTTGGAATCAGGCCAGACATGCAGAAATTTGACAAGACTTTATTTTATTTTTGTGCAAGTGTTTTTTTTTTTTTTTGTTATTTTAAATACAACTAGAATTTAGTTGCAGTTTTGATGAAAAGGGAAAAAAATAATATTTGTCTGCAACTCATTCTGTTAACATTTGTGATAAAACTGTAGAGTAAATTTAATCATGAGTTGGAATGGGATGGGCACACACAGCCGGCATTCAGGTCCTGATCGCTCCCACGTGTGGCTCATAGGACCTGTTAAATACAGAGATCAGCCACAGTGCGTGGGTGCAACATTACCATGGACCCTTCCTCGTACCTTATCTTGGTGTTTTTCAGCTCCTGGCCTTATGCCAGATGCCTTTGGGTGGTTTTGCCATTGGTGCCGGTTTCTTTGTGTTCTAATAAATCCATTTTTCATTATGACGACCTGCTTCTTTCCCTCACTGACCCTGAGACATGACAGTTACATCCCTAATTAGGACACAATGTTCTCCAAAGAGTACGTCTTAGTTGTTAACATGCTAGATTCTACAAAACTGTGGATATCCAGCTCAAAACTGCACATCCAGCTCAGCAAATCCAAAAACAACAACAGAGATTTAGGAACCTACTGTAGGTTTTTATTTACCTGACATGCAGTCTTAAGACAAGCAATGTGTCTTTTTAAAAATCAAAAGAACTGTAAAGAAACTGAAATGGACATAGATTTAAGATATGAATGTTTCTAAAGACTTTTTGCTAAATTTTTACAAATCCTTTCTCAGATTGTAAAAACTGTCTAAGATTGTAAAAACTGTCTATCCCCTGATCCTGTGTTTCTTTGTATTCATTGAGCTGTGTTTATGGTCGGGGGGTGTTCTTGCAAGGGGACGATATATATATGCAACGCAATACACCTCACATTTGGCGGGGCCAAATGTGAGGTGTATTGCGTTGCAGATATATCGGTCTCTTTAGTTTTAGTCTAGTCTTTGCATTTTAGTTTTTATTAGTCTTACATACTCAGTTTACTATAGTCATGCCTCAGAATCACCCATGACTTTTTTTTTAATTGTGTGTTCAGAAATGCAATTCTATTTAACCCAGTCAATACAGCACAAGTACCTCATAGAACAGACATAAACATTTTCAATAAGTCAATTATTAAAACAGGGTTATCTTATGTTTATGTTATGTTTATATTATTGTCCCCTTATAGACTCAAGTATACGCTGCATGCAATACAGACATGGAAGATTTTCCTCCATGTTTTTCATCACATTCCATTTTCTTTTCCAGTTCATTGTAAAGAAAGCGCGTTCAATGATCGCTTTAACATTTTCTCCCAGCCACCTGCTAAACCACCTCAAGTATCTTGAAATCTTTTTAATGCAGCGATTTCATATTGGAAAAAAGTGCAACTGGACTGGATGGAAGACACAGAAAACAGAAATACTGCATAAAAATAATGACGTGATTATACTACAGGAAATAACGTCTTGTCTCGTTTTTTTTTTCAAGGAAAACGAAGACACATTTTACTATAGTTTTTTATTTTGTAAAACACATTTAGTCTCATTTTATTCGTCAACAATAATACATGATATATTTTTTTTAGTTATAACAAAACTATGACCAGCTCACCTGACCAGCTTTTATGTTGCATCTTGTAACATTTCTTCTCATGAGGAGTGACTGCTGGATCTGTATCAATCTGTTTGGCAAAGACCTATTTTTGATTGGCTTCGACCCATAATAAGCTCCCTGTTAGGTAATTTGTTCAGGCCCGTTCATGTTTCTGTTGTGTCAATTATATTTGAATACATTCTTTATGTCCAAACCAGAGTTTCCCCCTACCTCATTTCCTTTTAAACACTCCCCTTCTCCAAATTTCTGTTCCTCCGGTCCCAGTCCGCAGGGGTACACTCGCCCAGCCAGCAAAAACTGACATGACAAATCAAAGCCTTAATAAACTGTTCGCACTGAACAATTTTCCCCCAAAAGGATATAAATAAACAGAAAGCGCCTGTGACTGGGTGGCCCTATGTCTCTGTGTGCGGCCTCACAGCACAACTGTTTCCTCTGAGAGCCTCCCTGCCCCCCCTTCCTTCGTCTCAGTGGGTGGCATCCACTCCTTTCCAGTGCCCCAGCTACCCTGCCCTGTGCACACACACACACACACACACACATTCTCAAGCAAGCCTTCACTGTTAACGTCAGACAGCAGTCTGGCAAATTCGTTTTATAAAAGGCTGCAGCTCTTTAGTTCTTCACCCCCGAATCCTAATCTATGTTAGCTAGAAAGCACAGAGGGCTTTTTTTTATCTGGTTTCCTTGTTTTCATGTGTAGCTGCATACTCAGCCTTTCTGTTATTTGCTGGCACCTGACCGTTGGTTGGACGAGATCCTAAAGTGCCTCTGTTTCAGGCTCTAGCTGGAATAAGGGGACTGTGCCAAACACCATCTGGCCAAAAAAAAAGTCCAGACCATATTTCTTCCTTAACTTAGAGAAAACCTTCAGTTTGCCATGTACCAAATCAGTCTGGACCTGGACAGTCACAGAGCTTTGGTACGTACCTTCTGGTGTAAAAATGGCTACTTCACCAAGTCTGCTGTGGTCCATGTACCACAGCAGACTTGGTAAAATCTTGTCACCATCTAAGGCAGTGTGAACGAACCCTTGTGATTATTCTGCGTGAACTGCTTTCACTGTCATCAGTCGCAGGACCTTCTGTTAGGGGTTTTAATGGCCTGTGTTATGACCTGAATTAAGCGGGTTTGGCTTCAAATGTGTCCTGCCATGATCTGCTACTTCCCTGAAATTAAATTGTTGTAACATGCAATAATTTGCCACTTGCATTCAGAGAGGCTTCAGCTCAACATTATTAAACAAGCTGGAATGCTGGCCAAAAACTAAACCCACCTGACACTGAGTTTTGACCGTGGCTCGGCTGGAAGTCCGGGCATGCTTCCTTTGTTCCACAGGGGTGGCCACACCCCTCTCCAGTACGCTGTTATGCCATCAACAATGTGTCGGCTCGGGCTGTAATTCACCGTAGGGGTTACAGAGGTGCCTTGGGCTCTTCCATTTTAAACTCCCCTCACCTTGTTGTCTCTGAATGTCCAGGAAGTTTGGGAAGCTTGATTTTTTTTTTCCCTCCAACTCGAAAACGTGTTTCTTGTGAGCCGAGGTCTTACATCTGTTGGCCCTGAGACAGCTGGATTCAGCTCCCCCAGTTCCAGCTGTCCGCAGGAATATTTTCCCAATATGGAGAGAATTGGCAGCAGCCACCGCTGGGTTCCCATCACCTCAGCAGACTAAATAAACATGCAAACCACCCAGCGAGACCATCCACAGAGAGCCACCCCCAGTCTTCTTTTGTTCGTGACCTCTGATATTTTCCTCCTCTCTGTCTGTGTCTTCACTGTTTTTTCGGCAGTTAAAGTGAAAGCAGCCACCGTGGTGGTGACTTCAGCTTTAATGTGTGTGTAGCATGCTCATCCCTCTTCTCCTGTTTTCGAAAATATAGTAATATATGGTAACCCTGGAGGAAGTTCTAAAATGATAACAATTATGAGAAATCCCTCGGTATGGTGTTCGTTGTCGTGTCTCCTGCTTACAGGAAAAGTCCATTTCATTTTCCTGGTTATGTTTTAAATATTTTACAATTTCAGTCCATCACTTTGGGAGCCATCATTTCTAATGAAATTCATAATTTCCTCTTGTATTCTCATGCATCAAGCATTCTCATGCATTCCTTCTTAATGCTGGGCAGTTTGGCTGCTTTGATGGCTGAGTGATTGCTGGTTTCATGTGGGGTTGTGGCCTGGTGTAACACACCTGCCTATGAATCGGAAGATCACCAAGTCACAGGTTCAAAACCCACTTACTGCTTGTGATGCAGCAGATCAAAAAAATGGTTTGGAACGGATCAACAAAAAGGACAAGACAAGAACATTCATCTCAAGGTTTAAAAACAAATTAAGTTGCAATATAGGGCATGATAATTATTTCCTTTAACGTGGATACAATCAAAAACATCTTAAAATGCAATTTAAGGTATCATTGCTTCTTGCTTTGAACATTGAGAATGAAATAAAAACTAGCTTATGTCAACATGATCAAAAAAGATTATTATCTTATACCATAAATTCCGGACTACAGTCGTGGCCAAAAGTTTTAAGAATGACACAAATACTGGTTTTCACAAAGTTTGCTGCTCCGGGGTTTTTAGATCTTTTTGTCAGTTGTTTCTGTTGTGTATTGAAGTAAAATTACAAGCGTTTTTAATGTTTACATCGCTTTTACAGACAATTACATCAAGTTTATGCGAAGAGTCAATATTTGCAGTGTTCGCCCTCTTTTTTTTTTTCAAGACTTCTGCAATTCGCCCTGGCATACTGTCAATCAACTTCTGGGCCAAATCCTGACTGATGGCGACCCATTCCTTCATAATCAGTGCTTGGAGTTTGTCAGAGTTTTTGTTTATCCACCCTTGAGGACTCTTGAAGATTGACCACAAGTTCTCAAATGGATTAAGCTCCAGGGAGATTGTTTTGGTCCTCAGCCACTTAGTTATCACTTTGGCCTTATGGCACAGCGCTCCATCATGCTGGAAAAGGTATTGGTTGGTTGAAGGATCTGGGATGGTTGGTAGTTGATTTTGGAGGATATTTTGGTACCATTCTTTATTCACTCCTGGTAAGATGATAATGTCGTGTTGAAGATCACCATTCCCTTTTCTCCATTCCCGCTTCGTCTGTGTGTATCAAAGTGGCAGAAAGAACACTCGCCCGCTTGGATTTCATGGTCGCGCAAAAAACATAAAACTGCGCAGCATGAAACCCGTACCTGTAGCTGCACTGTACTCAGATCAGGCCGCCACAGTCACTACTGCGACGTTTTAACTGTCATTTTTATCAAGCAACGTCATTATGATGTAATCGATAATGTTCTGCACTGTATCGATGCAATATCGTCCATGTCTGCATCATGATGCAACGATTATACGATTTGTAATTTTGAAGTTTTGTAATAGTAAACGTGACATAAATACATGTTATAATCATTAAAACACCAATTACTACCACAAAAGTTACATGACTTACAGTTTCTTTGCTCCGACAGATCTGGTGGTTCCAATGGGTGGAAATGTAACTGAATCGGAATCGCTCAGGGATCCAGGTTAGCGCTCCTAAGTCAGTACATCCGGAAAATACTGATTCAAGTGACTCACACACCTGGATCAGTTTACTGAGTGACTCAGAGGGAGCCGGATTCTAAAAATGTCCAAGTATTACAGCGCTAATGTCTGCATTCTGACCGGGAACTGACTCTCCTCTCATTCCTAATCCAATCCAGTGTTTGAGGTAAAAGCCGAATGCCCTAAAGTCACATAAATGTGACGACGGTAACACGAGTTTGAGTAACAGTTTCATTGGTCCGCTGTGACCTGTTCAGTAATTTCATTGGTATGATATGACAGGGTTTAATAAGTTGGACCCAGGAAGCTAGTAGCCCACCCTCTTGGTAGGTACCAAAAATCTGCCTAGTACCACCATCTTTATACAGTGGGAACGGAAAGTATTACATTCTTGACTCTTTGTTATATTGCAGCCATTTGCTAAATTAATTTAAGTTGTTTTTTTTCCTCGCAGCACCCCATACTGACAAAAAAAACACATAATTATTGATATTTTTGCAGATTTCTTAACAAGGAACAACTGAAATCACATGGTCCTAAGTATTCAGACCCTTTGCTGTGACACTCATATATTTACCTCAGGTGCTGTCCATTTTTGCTTAAAAAAAACACCTGACCTCTAATCTGATGAGACCAAGATCAAACTTTTTGGCCTTAATTCTAAGCGGTATGTGTGGAGAAAACCAGGCGCTGCTCATCACCTGTCCAATACAGTCTTAACAGTGAAGCACGGTTGTAGCAGCATCATGCTGTGGGGGTGATTTGAAGCTACAAGGACAGGATGACTGGTTACAATTTAGTGAAAGATGAATGCAGCCAAGTACGAAGATATGCTGTACGAAAACCTTCTCCAGAGTGCTCAGGACTTCAGACTTGTCCAAAAAGTTTACCTTCCAACAATACAATGACCCTAAGCACACAGCTAAAATAATGAAGGGGTGGCTTCACAACAACTCTGTGACTGTTCTTGAATGGCCCAACCAGAGCCCTGACTTAAACCCAATTGAGCATCTCTGGAGAGACCTAAAAAATGGATGCTTACCAACGTATACCATCCAACCTGCCAGAACTGGAGAGGATCTGCAAGGAGGAATGGCAGAGGACCCCTAAATCCAGGTGTGAAAGAAAAAACTGTTTTAGATCAAAAGGGCGCTTCTGCTAAAAACTGAGCAAAGGGTCTGAATACTTAGGACCATGTGATAAATCATCAAAAATGTCAACAATTTTGTATTTTTTATCAATATGGCGTGCTGTGTGTGCGTTAATGAGGAAGAAAATTTACTTCGGATACTTTCCGTACCCACTTTGTTAATATTCTTGCCAATATTAGTTAGTTGGATATGTATTGTGGGTAAGCGAAGTTATGAGCAAGTATGTACTATTTCAGTTCACATTTTTACTTGTGTATATTTTCTTTGTTCCTACAGACCACACGAATACTCACACATGTGAATCCACCCAGGCATGCACCCATACTATCCACACACCTGTGTGTGCACCACCACTATTCATGCATGATTGCATGCTTTCATTCAACGTTATGCATTCATAATTAATACACTGAAGTGATTTATGCCACGAAGATGAATAGATATGATGAATGAAATGCTGGCCACCAGGCTCAACTGGAAATTATGTGACAAGAATATTTATCGGTATAGATTCTTGCTATGAAGTGCTCCATATTTTATATCAATCCCTTTCTCACCTGGAGACCACTGGGAGCACTGTGAGAATCGTGTTCTTTGATTTCTCCAGCGCCTTCAACGCCGTCCTTCCCTCAATCCTGAGGGACAAGCTGGAGTACACAGGACTGACAACATGGATGGTGGACTACCTCACCAAACAACCACAGTATGGGAAAACTCTGGGCTGTGTGTCGGACAGGGTGGTCTGCAGTATGGGAGCCCCACAGGGAACAGCTCTGGCACCATTCTTCTTCACCATCTACACTGAAGACTTCACTTACAACTGCACCAACTGCTTCCTACAAAAGTTCTCTTGCAATTCTGATGAGTTGGCCTCATCACGATTCGGGATGACAAGGAGTAGAGAGAAGTGACCCGTGGACTGGTGCCAGCAGAACTTCCTCAGACCAATACTGGAAAGACCAAGGAGCAGGTGGTAGACTTCCGCAGGCAAAAACATCCTCCACTGCCACCACTGCCACCATCAGGTACCTTGGTGTTCATCTGAACAATAAACTGGACTGGATACACAACTCCGATGCTCTCTAAAGAAAAGGGCAGAACAGGCTGCATCTGCTGTGGAGACACAGGCCTTTTGGGGTGAAAGGCCCCCTCCTGAAGACCTTTTAGGACTCTGTGGTGGCCTCAGCCATCTCTTACAATGTGGTCTGCAAGGGAGGCAACATCTCTGATGGGGATAGAAAAAGACTGAGCAGGCTGATCCAGAGGGCCAGCTCTGCTCTAGGATGCCATCTGGACCCAGTGGAGGTGGTGAGTGACAGGACAATGGTGGCTAAGCTGTCATCCCTGTTGGACAACATCTCCCACCCCATGCAGGAGTCCCTGACATCACTGAGCAGCTCCTTCAGTGGCAGGCTGTGGCACCCACGATATAGGACGCTGAGATTCCGAAAGTCTTTCCTGCCAACCGCTGTCACACTCTACAACAGCTGACATGTGACATGCAAATGAATAACCCAACTGCTCTTGCTCTACAAAACCCCCATATATCATTTTCAATGTTCACAACAACTCATTCACAATGTACTTTTTCTATACACCAAACTCCAGCTCTGATTATACACTTACCCCTACCTGCAATCCCCTTTTATATTACATAATTACTGTTCATAGAAAGTGTCCATCATGGGCATTGCACTCAATGTAAAGCCACCGCAGGTACACAGTTAGGGTGCTTTAACCTGGGAGTCCTGCAGCAGAGAAGACATCAGCACACACAACTCCCACCCACACAAAACAAAACAAGTACAATAAAAGCCTCACCCCATGGCTTGTGTCTGAGTAACCTTACCCCATGAGCAGTATCCTCACAGATTAACACACACACACACACACACACCCATCCAATATACCATAGTGCTTTTTGTATGTGCAATGTGTGCATATGTATCCACTCTGTGCATATGTACGTAATATCTCTGGATAAGGCCGTCTGACAAATGCTGTAAATGTAAATTCTGTATTGTGCATTGTGAACACTAGGTGGCGCTCATACCGCATCACCAAACTCTGCACACAGATGATGCGAATTATCCTGATATGCAGTTCACATAACCTTATGATGAGTGTAAAGGGACTGGCCATTACTCGCCACCCGTTCATTTTCTGTGGTTGATTGGGGTTTTGCAGCTAAAAGGCATCAGGACGTTGTAGAAAATGTTTTATTGTTTACTGAAGGATGTGTGAAATGCAAGCAGATCTGTTTTATGCCATTTTGCCATATTCTAATGTCGAGTGTTAAAAATGTATACACATTGTGTCTGTAATAATCATTTTCATTATTTTAACACCATTAAATAATAGATGATGATGTGCCAGCTTTTTGGAATATATATTACAAACATTTTAGGCAATAGTTAAAAATAATTATTAAAATTTCTCTTCCCAGCTGTAACTCAAAATGATTCAGGAAGACACTATTTAAAAATGGAAAATGCGCGAACAATAATTTAAGTGCCAATAATGTAATGATATGAGCATTAGGTCATTTAGGGCCATCAAAATTGTTTGTTTGTGCTTGCACCACTGACTATATTTTGTGCCATAAAATAGCGATATCCGTACAGAGCTGATCCTGAGGTGATTGGTATGCAGATGTAGGGGTGATTTATTGCCTGCTCTGACACAACTCGTGCACATTTCCGGTCTGTACGCTGCTTCCCCCTCTCTGGGTGTATTTATTTACCTTCCTCTGAAAGAGCCAGGATGCTCGACAACACAGGTACTGACCAAAAAAACACACACACACACACACACACAACGCCTGGTTGCTTTCTCCCTCACTGCATTAGTAGATTTAACAGAAGAGAAAATTAAACAGAAATCCGACTGCACGCTGCTTGACACAGTTCAAATATCCTGTCGGACATGGAAGCTCATACCCTGCTTTCTGTTTTGTTTTACATGAGGTATAGGGTCAGATGTGGGCTTGACTGTTATTTGTCACGCTCAAAAGGGAGACAAAAATGTGTCCTGCCCCATTTGAAAGGGCAATCCCTCAATGAATCTTAAATATGGTTAATAGCAAATCCATCTGTGTCTTTGTGTACAGGAACTGGCCAGGACCTCACATGTTAAGCGTGAAGTTGGAGACGTCGGATGAGGGCTAGAGAGTGTACACACACGCGCGCGCACACACACTGCTTCATTCTGCTGCAGCATTGCCATGATGGATGAAGGTGTTGAGAGCCATTTTGTTTTGGATATCGGGCCTCCTCCTGCCAGGGGCGAGCCCCTCTGGGCCCAACATGCCAAATTAAATACATCTCTCCATGTCAGTTAAAGAACTGGACTTCACTCGCCGCTGCCTATTCACCCAGAAACTCTGGAGACAGGACGGTGTTGTGTAATTCCTGACCCACAGCCAAATTACAGTTCAGTGTGGCCACTTTTTCTTATAGTGAACAATGTTTGCAAGTAAGTGTAGACAATTTGACAAAGTCAGTTCCTTGCTTTGCACTCGGCTAGTATGAGAACGTAGTGAGATGACATGTGTAGTTGGAACATGTCACCCCATTTTTCTCATAAAGGTACATTTCACGCAGGCTTCGTTCATTCCCAGTTGGCTGACAGTCCTGGTCTCTTGATCGCCCTCTGGTGGTCTCAGCTCATATGACAGCGTCGTTTTTCCCCCAAAATAAAAGCCTCTGCAGTACTGGTACAGTGCATCACTTTTTTCATCTCCACCCAAAGCAAAAAATTCCACACAAAAATTATTATATTAACAATAAAAGTGTGCATGTGGCCATGGGGCAGAGGTGGCCTAGCGGTTAAGGAAGCGTTGCCCTGTTCGAATTCCGATCTGCCAAGGTGCCACTGAACAAAGCATCATCCCCACACACTGCTCCCTGGGCGCCTGTCATGGCTGCCCACTGCTCACTCAGGGTGATGGGTTAAATGCAGAGGAGAAATTTCACTGTGTGCACAGTGTGCTGTGCTGCTGTGTATCACATGTGACGATCACTTTCGAAAAGCTCTTCAAACAACCCTGCAGAGGTGTCCAAAATTATCTTAAATAAACCCTGCATGCAGCATTGAAACACATATGGTGCTGCTCCCTGTGCAACACAACACGTTGCATTGGCCACATAAAATGCCTGCCAGTCTCCATTCCGCCCTCGTCGGGCTTTATTACCCCCTTGCATGTGTTTAATTATAATCCTAAGGGCAGTGTTCCCAGACTGCGTGTGCACACCACCTTACGGTTATTCCCATTCCAATTTAGGACCCAATCTATTTTGCGCACTCCACTGTGGTGTGCAATTTGTCGAGAACAGCCCAGCGAGATTAACATCCTTAGCTGAGCCCCCCACCCCGCCCCACCCCTTTAGAAGCGCAATATGGCTGGCATTCAAATTGTTATTGTTTTAACCAAACAAACCACTTCTAAACTCTGGGTTTGCATTACAAGCTCATTTTTAGGCCGCTCTGTAAACATCGCAGGCCAGAATGAATCAATTAAAAAGGCATTACGTAAGTTCCTGTTTATTTAAAACATGTTTACACTGTTGGAGCCTGCCTGAAATTTCATATTGTTCCTGCTGTCGAAGAGGGCCGATAAATTGCAAACACATTTGTTAGTCTGAAGTGAGCCTTGTAAATGTTGACTTCTCCTGTCTACGAAGGGGCGAGGTCAGAGGGACTGATTGGAACTGTTGGCCCGGTGTAGCTGTCCATATAGATACAAACTGACAGGCAGAATATACAAAAGGCATGCTGGATTTCTTGCATAAATGGCATCTGTAATATAAGGCACGGAATATAACAAATATCTGTTACCGTTATGGTGTTTGAACAATTTCTTTGATTCCTTGTGATTATCAATAATTTTTTTCTGTAACTTCTTTGAATGTGAGCTTTGTAAAAAAAGTGTGTTTCTTTTTTTTTTTAAGTTAAGACTTAAAAACACAGCCGGAGACACACACAAACACACACGCACGCACACACACTTCTCACTAATCAGCCCTATTGAATTCGTGCAACAGTGGGCCCTCACCCTCTGGCCACCCAAGAAGCAAAGCAGATCATGTGTTCGCTCCTTTGTTCTCTGCACACACACCCCCCCTCCCGCACCCTATCTTTTAAAGGAGCAACAGCAGACTCCGCTCGGTGCGGTTGGGGAGGTCAGCTGTTATCTCAGCCACACACTGCAGGCTATATAAGGGGCGTGGGCAGTGTGTGTATGTGTGTGTGTGGGTGTGTGTTAGGGGGTGGTTTTAGGGTCTTCCAGTCAGTACCAGCTGCTGGACACCCCTATTAACCCCCTCCCCACACACACACACACACACCCGCACAGCAAAGACCTATGTTTATGCCTTTCTCGTCGGGTCTAATCGTCCATGATGACAGAATGCAGTGTGTTTTGAGTGAACTGCTGCACACATTCTGCGTCAGTCAGGGTGTTTGCGCTCTCTGGGGTTGAGCTGGGCCAAAAGCTGGTAATCTAGAGGGCACTACACGTCATGGTGATCAACAGGAAGCAACTGATTGCGTACGTCAGTCCCCAAAATCCCGGAATCCTAGCGGAAGATCTTGCAGATCTCCGGACCTCCAGTGCCGCCACGATCCACCCACCACGCCCGAGTCACAGTCCATCCAATGATCCTGGTGTTTAATAAGCCAGAGAGGGAAACGGTTCTGTTTAATAATGGGCAATGTAAAACATACCAAAGAAAATAGAAAATAAAGAACAGAACACACACTGCATGTTGGCCGACATCTTGCTGTGTGTATATGATGATGGCACTGTATTGTTACATGATACATGCATTAGTATAACGTTTGAGAGAGAAACGTACTAACGTACAAGTTTTGCAATGAAATATTAGGATTAATTTATTGAAAGCACTTTGGAAAAAATACCCACACCATGCCCCCCTGGCAAGCGGTTGCCTGCATGGAAGCAATCGGTGAGATTACCATCGAAGCTGCGAGCGCTGACACACCGCCGAGGCGGGACAACTGTCGGCCAATCGGTACGGCGGAACCCGACGCCGCGGCCAATCAGAAGAAGGGGGCGGGGGCTCGCACCTTGCCGCTCCCGCTGCCAGTCGCACCGAAGCCGGGGAGGTATCCACCTCAGACAGGCCCGGGGTAGCTGACAGACGAGACGGGTGTTGTGGGAAAGGGAGGAATTTCCAGCGCCGCGCCTTTCATCTCCGCCGGTGGGCCGGCCGTGCGGAGGGAGCCGCGGCCGGATGGAGCGGTGCTCTGCCCTCCGCGCGGGGCAGGTAAAAGCCGAGCAGCGCGCTTCATAGTTCCGGCACCGTTCGGAGCTCACTCGCGAAGCCCGCGGAGTTTACTCCGCTGCGTTCCCGCACCCCGGATATGTTTCGGCGGCCACGTCGACCACAGACACGTCGTTCAATGAATCTAAAGTAGGCGAAGGCCGAGTTTAGCAATGCACATGTACATAGTTCCGCAGCCCATGCAACACGATCTGCTCGGGCGAATACCTTTCTCGTGAAATATTACTCACCGCCAACATGTCAGGCGTCTCACGTAAAAAAAGGACAAAAGACAGTGTCATTATTCATTCATTTATTTTTGTTAGTTTAACTCCTATGAAGGGTGAAGGACAATGATGACCACACAAAGGTTTTTTTTTTTCTTTTTCTTCTTCTTTTGCTTGTCAAACATAGTTTTCTGAAGCCACAGTGTTTTAGACAATGACTAAAGTGAATGACATGAAACCTTTTACACACTGAAGGAAAGGGAACTACAGAAGGTGGACTGCGTCTGTCGCACCTCTCCTTCATTTTCCAAGCGACAATAAGCAAACCAAGACAGATAATACCCCCTTTACCACATACTGTGGGCTCAAAAGAAAAGAAAAAAAAAACAAATTTAAAAAGCAACAAATAGATATAATTATATATATATATATATATTTTATATATAGATTTATAATATATTTACTCTTTAAAAATAGAACTTCAGTCTAGTGACTAACATCTGTACAAACTACAAAAATAAAAATTTTATATAAATAATTTATATGGCATGACATAGATTTGAAGTAAACCTACAGACCTATGCAGAAATGCCTCCCACCCCAACTTCTGTACTTCCCAACTTTTTTTTTTTTTTGCTGTGAATAAAGGCTGCACCTCTTTGATTCTCAATATTCAGTAGCTACTTAAATTTCTTCTTAAAAAAAAAAAAAACACAAGCTGCCACTTAAATCTAATACACTTCCCTGCATTTAAAGTTGGCAGTGATATGACTGTTCAATACTGAATGTGTGAACTTTGTCCATTAAGAAAAAAAAAAGAAAGAAAGAAAAATATTCTCCTTGTGATAACCCCAAACCTTCACAGAAAAAAAATACTGTCTTCAACAAGGTCCATGCTCTTGGCATGGACATTACAAGAAAACTAAAACAAAAGCACCAGAAGATGCAATATCTCTTGTTCTGTCCCACAGTCTCTGCCCATGTTAAGGATACACCTAATCTAAGACAATTGCACAGGGCTTCAATACTGCAGCCAGCAAGTGAAACAAATAAAAACCTCCCTTTTTGCATTCGAATCACTTGTTTTCCCTTTCAGAATGAAAATGTGTGACCAACATGTGTGTTCAGAATTTTGACAAATGTTAGCCCACCCAGAATACGTATTATACCCCCATTCCAATGCTTATTTCTTGATATGTTCAAGTAATACAAAATTTAGGTTGTAAATAGGTATGAGAGGATGCAACAGACATATAATTTAGGTGGATTGGTCAACAGGTCATCCTAAGCAGAGAGAGGTTGCACAATGCATAAATAGACACATAGCATCCTAACAATAGCGAACCAGACCCAGAGACAAGTATGAATGTGCTACACTGTACACAGTCCACCCTGTCTACCTCAGAGAAATTAGATCAGAGGCTAAAAATCCTTCACTGTCAGCAGAGTCTTTTCCAGTCTAGAATGCCACCAGTACAAGACACACATACACACACCAGAAGAATTACATTAAGTTACGGGGAGTACATGAATTTTTAAAGCAAATCTGACAACCACATGAGAGGAATCTGTGAGACACCCACACCCATATTCCAAAACACGAAGAAAATGAGTTAATGAGGAAGACGATGTAAGGAAGGCACAATGGTTGGCATTGTGTTCCATAACCAAAAACAGTGCAGATGTGTGTCGTGCACATCACTGCACACACAACCACTGGTTATTTGAGACACCTTTAAGGTATAGGATTGGAATTTCTGCTTGTGTTTTGGGGACAGTGCAACCAAAGACAACCAAAAGCATCTGAATGATGATACCAGGAAGCCTTCCACTGTGTGGAATGAGGAGATATTTCTCATCTAATCAATTTAGAGGGAGGTGGGGGTACTGCATATTTTAAGGCAAATCATTTCAATTTGAAGTGTAGCAGCAAAAAAAGAGAAACAAACACTGACCTGTAATTTTCAATAACCTAATATTTTAACCTTTTCACTCTTACATTTTTACATATAGCACATTTTAAATCTATACAGCAGAGGCAACGGGCCTCCAATTACTCTTATACATCTGACCTTTATACAAGATTATGCACAAGTTATACAGTACTCTTTTAAATATTTTCCCTCTTTTTAGTATTAAAATAGAGATTTGTAATTTTTCATATTTATAGAGCAAGACCTTTTTAATAACTTTTTTTTTTTTCTTAAATAAATCCTCTTGTCTTTGTGTGAGGTCTATGTACAGTTCAAAGAGACAGGGCTGGAAGTCGGGACTTCCCAGAGACAGCCAGAGATGAATTCCAGACAGAGGGGCTGGGGGCTGGGCAAAGTCTAGCGATCTTTGGCTGCTTGGATCCATGGACCACCTGCAAAACAAAGCAATGGGAGAAAGTGTGGTTAGAGCTACCACGTGATTGGTGTGTTTTGGGTTGTTTGGGGGCTTGGCTAAAGATTAAGTTGAAGTGGCCAAAAGAGTTCGTTTTGTTTAAAAGATCTCACTAAAACCTTTTCTGACGGTGTTTTTTTAGAACATTACAAATTATTACCTAGAGCCTATTTAGCTTGATGCTGGTTCCTCTCTACACATTCCAGGTCCTGAAGCTCCAAAGACTCTTGAGTCTTGATCGGTTGCGTGCCTTTCCCATATGGTTGCAAAGTTCTTGTAGTATCCTCAAAAGAGTCCAACCTACTGTCTTCAAACCCCTCATGCGTGTAAGTCTGATATGATCCAGGCAAATTGGGGTGCACGGCCACAGTCACAGAGGCTGTTGCGGTGACCATGGTGACAGCATTGCTAGGCTGTTGCAATACCCTTGCTGGAATCTTAGTCCTGTTCGCATGTGCCCCTCTGTTTTGCTGAGGCCCACACTGATTAGTCCGTCCTGGACAGTGGCTCCTGTCCCTGGGCAAATGGTGGGTTCTGCTTGGTCCCTGGAATTCATGTTTCCCATCCCACCGGGTAAGCTGAGAGCTCACAGAGTTCACTGGGTTCTGAGAAAATTCATTCTTATCCTTTTGAGTAATGGTGCCTTCGCTGTAAGGTTTCACCACCTGAGAAAGATGAAAATAAAAGCACAAAATGACCACAGAGAACATGGTTGTAGTGGCAGGAAACTGCATTTTAACAGGTGAGCTGATACTTACTGTTAGTTTAGGGAAGTTGGGGTTCTTGGTTGCCTCCAGTAAGATTCGAGACACAGGAGGTGCGTTAGTTGGGGCAGCATAGGCAATCTGGTCGCAGTACTTGTATTCATCCTCCCCAAAGCCAGAGGTTGTGGTTGTCTCTGAGTAGTACTCGGAGTCAGACGAATCTGAAAAGGCCTGCTGATGCACACCCTCGGGATTTCGCTCAGCATAGTACCCGTGGTGGTGCATGGGAGGGGGCAAAGGCTCAGGACCAGGAGTCGGCACTCTGTGGCCATTGTTGGCCAGAGTGACTTCAGGCGGGGGGCCGACAATGGACAACAGGACAGGGAGGAGGACCAGGCCATTCAGCATGCCCAGCAGAGTCAGGATGGTCAACACCGCAAAGAAGTATCTGGAAAACAAATAGAGGCATTCAGGTTGTTAGATGTTGATGTGGTCAACACAGCTAGCCAAGTAAGATCTATTCTAGAAAGCAGACATGAGGATACTGAGAAATTCCTGGGTTCTGTCTTCACAGACAAAGCTCTCTGTCTCTCTCCCCCCGCGCTGTGAACCCTCATCTATCACCATGGTCCTGCCACTTCCTAAAGAGATGTGTTTACATTTTTGAGCAGATCCTATGTGTCAGAGACACTCTTGCCCTTCGCTCTCCACCTCCCTGTTTTCTTCCCCCCTTCTGTGTGGCTCCAGAACCTCTGCTGTTAATGCAATTTTCTCTTCAACAACTTAATATCCCATCTCATCCAGCTCCAATTTCAGTAGAGCCAGGTTGCACCACCTCTGTGTTTATGCTGGGTAAGCAGGAGGAGAGCTCATTTTTTCCCTTTCCTCTTTCCTTTCCTTTTCCCGCTGTCTTTGTTTCTTTCGGAATCAGGACGGGATCAGCTTTGCTTGCATCAGTCTCATTTGACTTCTTTCCTAAAAACATAGAACCCATATCCACCTCAAATGGGGATCTGTCCTGAGTCACGTTGCATGCAAAAATCACCAGTTCTTTCAGGGAGCTCTTCTCACTGGTTCTTTCTGTCTAGCTGAGTAGACCGCCATGCAAGAAACACATGAAGTGCAAACTCCTCAAGGCTGCTCTAGAGCGGGAAAAGCACTACTCATGCTGCCAGACCAAGAACATGGAGGTCTGGCTGGCAGCAGAGATGGTTGTGTCTGGCAATGCGGTGTGCTGGGAGTGGCTCTGGCAGCTGAGAGAGCAAAGAGATGGGTGGGGGTCCGTGGGCCTGGTTCCAGGAACAAAATGAGAATGTGAATGTGATGCTACTGCCACTGCTGCTAGAAAAATGGGAGACGGAGAGGGCTAAGGGTTCAGATCGCTCATCTCATCTTCTTTGTCTCCATGTGGGTTGGAAAAAGTTTTTTTTTATTTCACTGTGGCCCTGTTTTTGGCCCGGCACGTCTTGTTAGTTGGGATGGTTTTGGTAATGGCCCACAGGGCTGAGAGGTCTGTCTTCATCTCCCAGAGCCAGGGGAGGGCTTGGGCCCCACCACAAGAAAGCAACAGCACAGGAAAATTATAGAGCTTGCGAGCTAAACGCTGACACACACACAAAGACAGTTCAGCTGTTTTAAAATGTGGTTCAGACTTCTGAAGGTAAGAGCAAGAGGAATGCAATATGGGAAAAACAAGAACAGGGATACAAAAGCGCTGGAATTTACACCAACAAGCTGTATCACACACACACATCACAAACTGTCATTTCAATTCATCTGCAGTGCATGTCGAGACCTAAAAAAAAAACATCATTGCTGTTTTATAGATTATAAGTCTGCAGCCACAGCCACACGCAACCTCTGCTTTGGATCAGGTCACAGCCTTCCACAGCCATGGCGTTTTTATATTTTACAGTCCGGCCATTTAACTTGTAATTACCTGGTCTCTGCAGGCTGTGTTTTTAGGTTTAGGAAAGTCTCTTGATAGCCTCTGTAGGTGGCCGGCTAGGGACCCTGCCCAAAGTCAGGAGTGTAGACCTTTAGAATCGTATGAAGAGGCTAAGCGCAAATGAGAGTGTCTCAAATGTGAAGCCCTAATCTGCCTGCACTCATTTTCTCCTGTTCTATAAACCCAGCCCCCCTTCTTCCTTTGCTCCCTTTCTCTCCCACTCTCATGCCTGCCTCATTAACAAATCCAAAGCAGACTGCTCGAGTGTGCACTGTTTTCTTTTCCAGCATAAAAACCTTACGAAAAATGATGTGCATCCCAGGAACAAAAAGTCACCCTGAACCTGGGTGCCTTATTATTTATGTAGTTAGTGTTGCATTGGGCAGAACACACGCAGGATGTAGGTTGTGAAAGCACAGCGATGAAACAGGACCACACTTCTGTCCACCTCTCTTAACATTATATCTGGCCGGAGAAAAAGATGGAGGAAAAGGTCACTTGTTTATTTTAGCAAGTCAACATTCCGAAAGTAGAGTGTGATTTATTTGGGGGGTGGGGGGCACGGAAGGGATGGGGGGGGTTAAACCATCCGTGGGCCCTGGTTGGACCTCCAGAGTAGACCTAGTGTTAGGAATTCTGTTGTTTATATAAACTGTAATCTTTTCCATTCGGAGTTGGGGGTTGGAAGGGGTGGCTCCTTTTGAGCGAGGCCGCTCGGCTCGCTCTGGTGTTTATTCAGCGTTCCGCCGCCAGGAGATGTTTACAGCAATGTATTTATGCTCCTTCTCAGCTAGAGGGCCAGCGTTCCCTACCCCTCCACCCCCACCCTTCATCTAAACAGGACCTCCCAGCATGAATGCCCTGGTGCTGGCCCACTACATGCACACACACACACACACACAAACACCCTCACACACACCAATCTGTTCTTCCTTCTCTCCACCTCCTTTTCTCATTTTCTTTGTCCCCATTTTTATATATATCCTTTCACCATCTGACTGAATTGAAACACTTGGATGTCTGAGAAGCCAAGAAGCTACTCTGCATATTTATACGGTTTGACATGCTTTTCGGTTCTCCACTAAGCAGTAAGCAATTTTTATGTCATGGGTCTGTTTGAGGCGGCTCTCAAGGTTGTGGTTTGGTTCAAGCTGAGCCCAGATTTGACTGAAAAACATTGCTGTTTGCTTTCAGGAGGGGGTGGCAAACAGTGAAGCAGAGAGAGGCAGTGAAAGGCCATGGTTTTGAGGGGTTAGCGATTTTTGGTAGGATTGCCACTGACCAGCTAAACCCACAGCTGGATAGAGCCCGTACCTTTCATGTGGCTCGTCGTAAAGTGAAAAATGCTGTCAAGCGTATGACTGGACGGTCAACAAATTCCCCGAAGAGAAGGCGTGGGAGAATGTGTGTGTGCGCGTGTGAGAGTCACCACCCAGCGGGCAGAGTATTTACATGTTTATGAGCAGCTGCTACACACCCTTGATGTTTTCTCCATTTGCTCTGCTCTCAGGGTACTCCGAGAGAGAAAGGCTTGGGGGAGGAGAGAGACAGACAACACCAGGTGAGGTGGGAGGTAGGAGTTTCGCATTCCCACCTGCACTCTCCCTCCCTCTCCTCTCTCCATTACCCTGGGGGACAAGCTGACAACTGTATGGTGAGCTTTATCTCACCACGCACACCCACAAACCCTCTTTCCCATATAACCCATGGCACAATAAGGTGGAGTACGGCTATTTGGGCGCTCACCTCATGATGAAGTCAAACTCTGAACCAGCCAGCATTAGCACCCCCAGCAGAGTGGAGATGGCTCCATCAATCACCGGGGCGAACATGTGCTCCAAGGCCACAGCTGAGCGAGTGTTTCTGTCTCCAATAGCCGTCAGGAAGCCCTGAAAACAAGATGATGCCAGTTAAGCACAGTCTAGTGGGGGCATAGCTTTAGCAATTTGTAAATTCATATATAAATGATGGTTGGTCCATGTGTACTAACCAAGGCAATGTGTACGGTGAACTCCACTCCAATGCCAACAGAGGCAATAAGAATCACCACTGGAATTGCACTAAGCTTGATGCCAATGAGGCCCATGATGCCAAAGAGTTCCACAGTCATCATAGCCAAAATGAAGACCTGCAGGAACACACACATTAGCAGGATAGCTGTTACTCTTTAACAAAGTCTTAACAAATTAACCTTTCACAGGGGCTTGCTAGCCAATTTTGGTAATATCCTTACGAAAGCCAATTGGCAACAATTGGTCTAAGAATATCCTACTACACAACAGCCCTGCCATACATCTCTCTCAGTGTTTTTGTGTTAAGGATGACTGGCACTGTCAAGACAAAAGAGTTGTAATTTGCGTTGTTTTTGCTTAACAATGGAAATTGTTGCTTCTCATAACTTTTCCCTTACACAAGAGGGTTAAGCTTGAGCACTTAAAAAAAAAAAAAAAGCTTTGATGTTGGCAGGGGTTCTCAAGTTGGTCACACTTAAAACAGAGACAGTAAAATGGGTTTTATAGAGGGCACATTGAGGCAGTGAAATTGCAGAGAAGAGCCTGTGAGCTAGTGGAATCTCCAACATGTGATCAGCTGTCACCGCTTGTGCCACTTTCTTGTCAGAAAGTGGTCCTCATCAGGCTGTGTTAAATGTTTCCCAGCCACAGAACTGACAGGGAGTCATCCCCTCAACCCCCACCCCACTACCCAAGGGGTCTGATGGATGGGCTTAGCAGGCCAAGGTCGCAATTGGGCAGATCCGTCCTGTCCCCAAATTTTGTTGAACAAAAGGCAGTTTGAGGTAAAAGCCTTCAGGAGAGCCTGTGTCTCTCTTTTGCATTTCCTTTACCAAAAAAAATCTACTACCCTTCATTATAATGACAAAAGGACCAGGGGGGTTTTGTGTGTGTGGTGTGTGTGTGTGGAAAGCCCTCCCCTGAGAAAAGCAGGCTTATTGAGCTGTGCTGAGAAAAAAATGGAAGAAGGAAAACAGAAATGGAACGATACTCACAATGACACCTGCGGTCCAGGGGTTAAGAAGGAGGATGGCACACACAAGGAAAGTGCAGGCCAGCACTACACTGACAGCCAGCAGGAACCAATGGCGCAGGCCGATATATTGCTCCCAGAACAGGAAAGGGTAGCCATTGGGATAGTTGCGGATACCCTTCCGGTTGAACTCCTCACAGATAGCACGGACACTTTCGATAGCCTCAATGAAATCTGATGCTTGCCGCAATCCATTCAGGTAGAAGGGGAACTGTGCAAACTCCAATGGCTCTGCTGCTGGAACTAGAACACATGACACAAATGTATTAACCACATGCAGAAGCATTTTCAAAAGTAAAATAGCCCATTGTGGCGTAAATATTTCTTTGCAGCTTCTGAAAGTGAACTCACTTCGGAGGTTCTCGCCAGTGGTGTCATACTTGTCGTGGATCCATTCACGAGGATGGGGGTAGAAATTGGCCTGGGAGGCAGCATAACCCAGTGGGTCATTGCTGACCCACACTGTGAGGTAGATGTAGAAGACCTCCGGTGGGACAAGGCCCTCACTGTCCACCAGTCTACGGGATGTCAGCTGAAGAAAAGACACATAGAAGGGAATTACATGATTGCTGACTAACTCACTGAAGTTTTCTTTTTTTGGGGTTGCCGCGTGAATGAAAGAGTATTAATGAAGTCTCACATGGCTGTAGTTGAATGGCTCCTTCTTAGATCCAGTTTGGATGAGGAGTTTGTAGGCCAGGGCTCCATCTTCCGTACCATTGCGGTAGCTGTCACGGTTGATTCTACCAGCTTCCCAGTCGGCATCAAATGTGGCTTGCAGACCTGGGAGCAATACAAATAATGAGCTAGGGGGCTAGGTTTTTCCAGTTTATTACTCAGATAAGCTGGAGAGTGTTGGTCTGCATCAAAATCAAAACACTTGACATTGAATTGACAAGTTCAAATTCATTTAAATGAGAAAAAACAAATAGATGCTCTCATTCACCACCACCCACTTCATCTGCATATTTATGCCATTCACAGAGGATGAGTGTGTGGCCTGAATGAACTAACCAGCAAAGCCTTTGGTGTCCCCAAAATTACAAAGTCTGGCAACAGCTGAAAAAAAGAGTTTCCACAGCCTTTCTATAATTACAGAGGTCTCCTCACAAGAAAAGGAAATGGCGCAGGGGGAGGGCAGGGGAAAGGGAACGGAACAGGGCAAAGGGAACAGAGCGAGAGCCAAGGTCTTTCAAGTCTCTCCAGTTTCCACATGCACCCAAGAGGGCCTTTCTGTTGCTCAGTTTACCACCCTAGGTTTACCCCAAATCTGGCTGTGGGCTTAAGGGTTGGAGCTAGAGGTCAGAGGTTGGAGACAGAAAATGATAAAGCTCTGCCCTTCCCTGATTCTCCCATTCCTGCCCTAGAGGATGGTACAGGTGAGGGAGTGGGATGAACTCCTCCTGAACTCACCCTGACAAGGTTTACACCTGAGGGTATTCTCTTTGAGCTGTCACCATACAAATAATCTGCAGAACTAAAGGCCACATACCTCTCAGCCAATCCTGGAAGTAGTGGAGCCACATGCGGGGAAGTTTCTGGTCACTGTCCCGTACCACGTACTTGACAGAATTGAAGGCATTGTGCAGCTGGAGGAGCTGCCTTTGGGAGCGGGCATAGTCGAATCCGTCCATGGTGACAAGGTACATGTTGTAGAAAGAGAAGTACTTGAACTGGGCTGAGATGAAGTCGTACTCCTTGGTATCACGTGGCACAATGTCTGTCAGGTAGAGCCCATCGTGGACCATGGTGGTGCCATAGAGGCTAAGGCTAAGTAGGGCTACAAACATGACTACAACCACAGTCTTGGTCTCTGGCTTGAGCAGTAGGGGAGCATATTTCTCACGGGCAAAGGTAGAAAGATTCCAGTGGAAAAAGGGCAGAGGGACACAGTCCTGGCCAGGTTTAGGCTCCTCAACCTGGGCTAGAAGGTCCCTGGTAGAACTTGAGGGGGTGAAGAGCTGGGAGCCATAAGGGTCAGAGGGCGTAGTGGTGGGAGATGGGGCCAAGACCACTGATGGAGGGCTAGTGGAGATTTGAGAGGTGGGAGGCAAGATGGTGACAATGTGCTGCCCTGTGGCATCACATTGGGTGAAGGCCTGTACTGTGGTAGTGATGTGGGTGCTAGTGGTGATGGTGGAACCAGAATAGGTGGGGGTTGGTGGAGGACGGGTTTGGTGGCTTTCACTGCTGTCAGCAAGCTCCTGTGGTTGGATCTGTAGAACCCTTGAGGAGCAGGGGCTGAAAGAGAGATACAGATATCAGCATATCATCTCAGAATACAAAATATGCCCCTTCAGTAATTATATTGTATTGCAGAGAATCTGAAAGTTACACTTTATGGGTTAAGATACCTGTAGAAACAGCAAAGAATGTCCAGACGCTTGTCCTCACGACGGTGGAGGTCGAGACTCAGAATGGCGGGAAAGATTAGAAGCACCATGGCAAAGTTGAACACTACCACAATGGCAGCCTGGAGAGACAGAGAGGGAGAATGAAAGAGAGATGTTAGGGAGAAGCGCCAACACTTTATCGCTCTTGCCTTACAAACAGTCAACCGACTCCACAGCTGCTGTCTGGGGGGAAAAAACTCCATTCAACTTTCTTGCCTCGGATTGAATCCCAGAACGTGAAAATGCCCCGTAAATCAACTGGTCACTCCCCCTGGCCCAAAAAAACATCAACAGCCAGGGATGGGGGCTTTGCACGTCTAAGCAGGACCCCCAACCACTCAAGAGCCCCAGGGCATGCATTTTATTCTGTAACATTACAGGACAGACCACCCACTGTGAGCCAGGGGGTAGGAGATCACAGAGCTGCAGCGCAACGGCTGGGAGATATACTGACACATTCACCCATCTCATTGCCGTTCCGGTCCTCCAAATCCCCCCCCCCCTCCCTTCCCCCTCCCTCTTTCACCTAAGTGGTGAACAGAGGGAACATGCAGTTAAAAAAGGAAAGATAAAAAGAAACCTTTCTCTTGTGACTAAAGGTAGTTGTTTCCCAACCCCCACCCCCTTCTCCTAGGCTGCCAAAACACACACATAAGCACACGGGTCCTACCTGTAAGGAGAAAGCCCGGAGGGCTGGGATTGGTACGAGAGCAGCCATGAAAAATGCGATCATGTTGTTAATGGAGGTGAGGGCCACACTGGTGCCAGTCCTGCGCAGGCAGTCACCTGTCCTTTCCTGAAAGGAGAGAGAGAGACAGACAGAGACAGAGACTGTTAGTAAAAGTAACCAGGCTGTTAGCATTTAGGTTGGATGGCGTTTGAGGTTTCAACAGCAGGAGCTTGCCTTCAAAGGGATATTAGATGCCGTCTCTGTGAAAGAGTGAGCCAGCAGGAACATGTCGTCCACTCCAATTCCAAGGGCAAGAAACGGAAGCACCTGACAGTGAGCAATAGAAGAACATACTCTATTACAAAGAGAGTAACGGGGCATAGAACTGTGTGTGTATGTTTCCATTAATAATGGGTTGTGCATTTGCATGTGTTTTGTACGCTTACCTGGGTAGTAGCTGCGTTGAAGGACAGCCCCAACAGAGAGCACAGACCCAGCCCGGCAGCCACAGAGAGGGCAACCAGCAGAACTCCAGCCAGTCCAACAGCACCCTGGGACTTTGCACAGTCCCAGCGGAGCATGGTCACACATGCGTACGCCAGCTAAACACACAAGGTTGAAATTAAGTTCATGATAGTCAGGCCACAGTACTTTCATGGCCTGTCATTTAGCATGACTCACCATAAGTAGATAGCCACCAGCAACACGTATGACACTGACATCAGAGAAGGACTTCATGATGTCGTTCAGTGTGGTGGTTGAGAAGGCGTGCATGTGGGAAGAGGCGTTTTGAGGGATACTTTGATGAACCACCTACATAAGTGAACAAATCAATAAATCAATACGGTGTATTAAGGAGCTTTACACCATGTGGGGCACTGGTCCTCAGTGATGACATTTATTTAAAAAATGACTTAAATTCCTGACCTGCCACACAAACAGTCTTTCAAAGAAATGTACACCAGCAACCAATTCATAATTTCACCCGGTAACACACAAACAAGACACCGCCAGCTCCCACCAAGCCTGACAAGTGAGAAATAATGACCACAGATGCCAGAGGTCAGGGGTCAGAGGTCACAGGGATCAGATGAGATCACATGGTCTCTCAGGCTATTCCATCAGCACCATGAATGGCCAATAACTTAAAGGGGTACAAATACCCCAGAACTTTGTTTTTACAGTGACCCCCACACCCCATTCCAAAATGTCCTGTATCCTGTTCCTACTCTCCCTCTCTCATCCCTTCTCTAATCTATTTGGCTTTACAGGGGTACAGCACGCTCTTTCCCACTCTCCCGCTCCTTCAGTCAGCAAGCTGGGTGTCGGCTATCACAAAAACAGCTTGTTCCTATAACTGGGAGGCTGTCAGTGGCCTCCTTAGAGAACTGCGTTTACTGGGCAGCTGAGAATTGATGGAATTCAGACGGACACTGCAATCCTCTGACCTTAGCGCAACAAGCCTGCCAAGAGCATATACACACATACACACACACACGCACAAACACCCTTCTCCTGGCCACCCTACACCCTACTTCCAGTAGGTAGACACAGGTTAATGCCACAATGACCACAAATGACATCCAAACACTGGACAGGAAATTACCTCAACAAACTTCCTCTGCCAGGACTCCAGGATGGCTGTGGCCTTGTCTTCATTCCAGTTGATGTCATGGATCTCGTAGTCATCCTTAAAATGCTCATAGAGCTGTCGCGGACTCATGAGCAGGAACATGGTCTGCAGTGCTGCAGCACTGCGGACAGAGGAGATCATTAGTACAGGCCACAAATGCAGGAACTCACACACATGGACGCACAGTCCACCACACCACTGAGTTCTGCCAATACAACAAAAATCGATCAATCCTTATCAAAATTATGAATAATAATGAATGAGAACTGTCATGGTAGGCAAATCTAATCAGAGAGAAAGAACAGTCAGGCTTGTAACGTGATATTGACCAAAGTCCTTAGTGGCCGACTGAACCCTATCCCATCACTAGTACTCATTTGCACCAAAGTTGGGCGGCTGCTTAATCAGCCTCCAATTCTTTGGCCTTTCATTTATTTCAATTAAAGACAAGCATTCAGGGGGGCCCTAAGATCAGATTTCGCTGGTGTTTGTACAGCAAATGCTTTTATAGGAGACTTTCCCCTTCCTGTTGCTCTTTAGGACGGGCCTGTACTTATTTTGTGATTTCTTTTTTCTTTTTGTTTGTTTAAATTTTCAATTTTTTTTCATTTTTCATGCATCTGTCCAGAGTTTATGTGTCAGTCCATCATGTTTAATTGGTCCGTCCTACACTGGGGTCAAGAGAGGAAACCGATCCTGCCTCACGCAGGAATTCCTTGCGTGTGTGAGGTTATTAGGAGTCAGAAGGATTGTGCTTGTTGAACTGGGGCCTCAGTGGCAGGGAGAAAGAGACGCCCACCCACAATTTCCTCCACCATACTAGTGCTCTCACCTTTGCAAGGCATTGTGGGTGTCCTTTGCCCTCCCGCCCAGTATCAATTCCTCCTGCCAGTGCATGAACTTCTTGGAGAAACCATGGCAACCACCCTGAAGTTCTGCAGTGATGTCGGGACTCTGTGGGGGGCAGCGGACAAAAAACCGACACCGTTTCAAACTACAGTTGTCATCACAGAACTCCAGTAGCTGCCCAGCGGATCAGATACCCACCTGGCGCTGTTCCTTGTTGGGGGCGCCACTGGGACAGTCAGGGTCATCTGGGTTAAGGCAGGGCCGGTTCATGTAGGCATGGCCCACCTGTGCCTTCTCCAACATTTCCTTGAAGCCCTCCAGCGAGGTGAACTGGCTGAGCTGCTCCATCAGCTGCACAGGGTCCAGGTTCATCCACTGGATGTCTGACATGCCCCTGCAACAGGACAGGAAACCACAGGTTTCTCAAATGCCCCTGTCCTCCTTCCTCACACAACGCGGGGCACAGCTCTGAGTTCTGCCCGCTGGTGAGCTGCAGATGCTACATAAAGTAGCGTTTATTATCCTGTTACATGGAGGAGCATAATGCGCTGGCGGGCTGCAAGCTCCAACCTTGAGTCATAACAATTACCTCTGCCGTGCAAATGTCTTGATAACGGCCAGCCTCTCACACTGTTCCGTCTCTCTATCTCGCTCACACACACACACACACACACACACACACACACATTCAAAAAGACTACTAATCCTCAGGCTTTTCGAATGGTGCCTCTCCCTCTGAGCTAAATAGTTTTTATATTCCACTGAGGTGAAGGACTTTCTGTGTTGTGGTTTAGTGTCTGCAGATGGCTGAGGTGGCTCTGAATCGCAGCTCTATCCTTACCACGAGGCGGCTGATTCCTGCCATGGCTGTCGGAGGAATGGCCACTGGGTTAATTTTTCTTCACAAAAAAAAACCCATTTTATTTAAGGAATATTAACATTTGTTCAAAAGCTTTTTGCGCTTGGTGTGTGTGTGTGTATATATATATATCAAAGAGGTGTCCAGTTTATATATATATATATTAACTGGACATAGTCTCCCTTGCAATAATTCATGCAGGGTCTGAACCGAAGGCACAGTCTCTCTCATTCCCACATACCAAGCGCTTCTGCTCTTGCTTGCAAAGAGAGGTGCCTTTATCTCCTATTTTTTGCTTGAGTGAACCAGCCTAGGTCCTTTTGTTTTTCCACAGATTTTTGTTCCCTCTCAAGTTTTCCCCCCTTTCTCTCTCTCTTTCACTTGTTGATCTGTGATGGGAGATGTGGAAGACTTAAGTCACGCTGTCCGTTCCTTATTTATCTGAGGGACGATGCATTTTTTAAAAGATTATTTACCTGAAAAATTCCGATTTACGCAGCTCCAGTTATGAACTACAGTGCTCTGATGGGTCATATTAAAAACATGAACAGTACATAACCACCTAATTCATGATTTAACTCTTCTGGGCACAAATAAACAGGGTATTTTTAACACAGATATTTTGCTTTAACTTCACTGTTAGCTTTGTGTTCTTCCCCACATCTTTTTCTTTCTTTCTCTTGCTCTCTCTCTGGGCCCATGAGTTGAATAATGCCCATTTTATTTGTTGGACTTACAGCTCGGATCCCGGGCGATTACCATGAGAATGCGCAGTGTTACCCAGTGCTGACAAAGCCGGGTCTCCCTCCAGGGCCCCTCAATGATGGACACTCACTCGTAAACTAAAAGAATGCTTACCATTGTCTGACCCAAAGACTCCCCCCCCCACCCCCAACACCCAACCACCCCTTCACCCACCCACCCACCCAGTAGCAGCCATCTCCCCTCGGGTCTTTTCCTTTTCTATGAGTGCTTTCTCTAGCCTGGGTGGGTACATGGTGTGTGTGTTCTGTAGGGGCTTGTGATGGAGTCTTGCAAAGCTCCTGTGCTTCTCTGATGACAGGACAAACACAAGCGATGACTGAGGCAGGTTTGGGCTTATCAGCAGGCCGATTGGAGAGTTTCTCTCAAGTATGAAAGTTATTGTTGCCAATGCTCCACTTGGGTTTAAATGAAACGATGGCCCATTCTGCTTGTGTGACTGCGTATGGAATGTGTGTCAGAACCATAGGGAGTCAAACGAGATTGTGTAACCTGAGATCTAAGCCTGTCTGCGGCCAACAGCCGACCAGGTTATCACAAAAGAAAAAAAGAGAAAAAAAACCTAAAAAGCCATTGAGCCACAAGCAGGTAGACTTACGGTAAATACGCTGATCCCCCCTGTAGTTTGGACCCCTCCCAGAAACAGTCCAGGGGTGTTATGATCATACAGGGGAAAAGCTTGTCAATCATCTGAAGAGAAGCACATAGCTGGCTGTTAGTCAATTGGAAGACACAGCAGAATCGTGTCTAAGGGGTGGAAAGGCTGCCAGCGACCACCCCCTTGACACAAATCTGTGGCAGATGCCGACAAACGAACTCACCCTCTCAATCATCACATTCTCTATGATGGGGACCCCAGACTTGAAGCAGATTTTGTTAAGATCCCACGATCTGCAGATAAACCACAAACATTTACTGGCATCGGCAGCCGGTGAGAAATGCGGAGGACATCCTGCCGAGCGCAGAAGGACGGGACTACTCACTTTCCATACAGGGACACTTGAACCTTGCTGGCCGACAGGGCTGCCTCCAGGTGAAGGAGCAGAGACTCCTGTGTAAGGATGTTGGTGCCTTCTTGTGCAGGTGTTTGTATGAGCATCTGTGAGGTAAACACTGACTCCTCCCCCTGCTTCTCCTTGGTGTACTGCAGTTCGCGGCTCACACGGCTACCGGCTAGTAATAAAGGGAGAGAAAGAGAGAGAGAATCAACAGTCTGAAAGACAAGAATCTGGGACGTGCGGCGCCTCTGTAGTTGGCCTATTTCTAGCTGCGTTTGCACTCACCGTAACGGCAGAGTGTGGGAAGACACGCGCTTAATTGACTGATGAGTAAGCGGTCTTCAAAAAAAACCAGAAAACAAGTCGCCTGGTGTTGCGCCAGCCAAATAAGCAAACACATGTGCCTGGTTCACCAACATCACGGCCACTATGGCATTCATTACCGGCGAACTACCACCAATCAACAGCCTGGCCGGTCAAGCCAGATTCCGAGGGTGAGGGAGTCACAAAGCACTGCCGGCTCATAAAAACGTGGAAAAAGCAAACCAGGGAGGGAACACACACATACACCAGCTGTCTGTTGGTCTCCGGTACTCTCCATGAGATGGTGACAGCGCCTTGGTACGGCCCGGCAACGGCAGATCATAGACATCTGGACGTCCCTCATGCAGGCAGTGGCATCCCAGACTCTTTCAATCAAAAAAGCCACCAGGCCCAGCACAGAGCCAGCCAGGCGGATGGACTGGTTAGTGTCTGCAGGATTTTCAAAGGAGCAGGCCTACGACATCCCAGGGCTGAGCAGCCAGTGAGCGGGAGCAAGCGAGGGAGGGGACAAAGGCTGCCGTTGGCGGTGCAGATACAGGCTGCAGGATGGATGGAGCCGCAGAAACTGTCGAGGCAAAAAATGCAGCTCATGTGGTATGCAGAGGCCCGGCATGAAAAGCATCAAAGAGTGCGGAGGAGAACTCCGGAGCCCAGCCCCCTAATTAACGAGGCCCATGGTGAAAAGAACGCGAGGAGTATCAGCGGCCATGCCAACGGCACATGAAAAGCCGGAGTCGGAGTGGATCAACGGGAGGGGGAGGAAATAAAAGAGAAATGAGATTGTAGCTGGCTTTAGTATCAAGCGGATCTCGGACGAACTTGTCCTCCTGCCCGCAATGCCAAATCTCCTCAAGCCCCCTTCCTTATGACGGGCAGGAGGAAGAGGCTGGAACCCCAAGCTTCGCGGCCAGATTCAATCACAGGAGTTCGGTTTCCCCGAAGACAAACATACGTCAGGTGGGCATGTCACAGTTTTGGAGGACTTCACTGTAGTCACTCACACTAACGCCCTGCCAAACACATGCCGACCGCCTCCAGTCCTGTGCAGAGGCACATTCCTTCGCAGATCTACACGCAAGATCTAAAGAATGAATTGGCTGGCCAAATGCGAAACACACATGCTTGTTTTCGATTTGTCGCTTTCTCAACGTGCATGTGTGTGTTTTCCTCCACCGAACGTGGTGTTCATATTTAATGCGTTCAGGCATCTGCAGGAATTGAGCTTGAATCCCAGGGTTGGTAATTGCAGGGGCTCCTGAAGTAAATTATAGCTATTTAGGTCTGGGTCCTCCCATCTGGACCACCCAGATAGCGGGCCGACCGGGCCCTCTCTCTCTCAGCCACCGCTCCAGATGGGAGAGCCGCACTGCACGCTCACACTTAAAGAGACAGGCGCGCAAAATACCTCCCAGCTACACTCACACAGGAGGAAACCGGAGAACTATAGATCATTTAAAGAGGACACCGCGCCAGCCATTTGTTTTGGGTCGGTTTTCATGTATGAGGTACAGTGACAGAAACTGAAATACTGGTTTGAAGCTGAATACTAAAACCACAGACATTTTAGGACTGCTGGGAGTGCACAAGTGTGCAATTCACGCTGTTATAATGTGTAAGTAGCTTTGAAAATGCAACTGGATGTTAAAATTGTTGCCAAAAAACAGGTTAGACCCAGCCACGGGTTGGTCGATCTCTCTGACGCCCCCAGCCCCCCACCGGGTTGGAAGCCCTTCGTTGTTCTCCTTCATTTATCACAACCCTGGGGATGACATCATCATCACTGGCCAATTATCTACGAGGTGGGCCCAGCATAGTCTCCTTGACGTGGCCAAAAAAACAAAAGTCACTGAGCTCATCGTCTCTTGAACCAGTCAAAACGCTGATGGCATTCGCTGGGGACATCCACCCCCACCACCGCTGCCGAACCCCCACCCCCTCTGCTGAATACAAAATGACTAATGACTAATGCTATGGCTAATCTCGCTCCATCCACACACTGGCCTCAGCCCTGAGACAATGGTGGTGGGGTACCAGGGGGTAGGGTCTCCATCTCCCACCCAGGCGTAGGGACTACGAGCCACGGCGGGGATGATGCAAGTGCCCTCCCCCCGTCCTCAGTGGGCAGTATGGAAACTGACATGCAATTAACCATGGATGTTTCCCCCTCCTTTTGGCTCCTGTCAGCTCCAATCGCAGCCACGTCCGCTCCGAGTTGGCCCACCCTATCAGAGGTCACTCGCGGCTACTTGGCGGCCTGCTCTCTGCCACCAGAAAGGTTAACAGGCATTTTGGATGTTTATTTTCTTAACCTCATTGGAATATTGTACAGCACCACCAAATTTGGAATCCACAGGAAAGCAAATTTATTGTGCACAAAACCACCTTTCCATCAAATTAAGGTGCACTTTTTATCCAAAAAGTACACTTCCAAGCGCCGTAGCCCGGCGAAAAAGAAAAAAGTTTCCTCCACGCACTGAGGTGGTCCACAGCATCGTCCACAACTTCAACTTAAACAGTGGCAGAATAAAGCTCTGTGGCGAGCTGCGTCTCCCTCCATTAGCCCAGCCTCCACCAAAGAACCATGCGCCAGATTAGCTGCATTATGAGGCCTTTCAAAGAACCCATGCTGCTCCGAGGAAGTACGCAAGGACAAGCGGTGAAGGAGACTTTTCTACCTGATTCTCTGCCCCATGATAGATGAGTAAACACGCACAATACAACAAATGGATCTTCATCAGCAATAATGAAGGACAAAAATATTCCACGTAGTATTGAGACACAATGCAATTATTTAGAATTGTGGGTAAAACACCAAGAAGCCATCTGATTGTAAAGGCTGTGGTGGCAGAACGGGTTGTTCAACGCTGACCCACTCAGAGCCACTCCACAGAGGCAGCGATAGAGGAGTGGGAACGCGTTAGGGCAACTCCAGTAAAAGCCCCCTCTTGGAAGCCCCCCTCACAATTTCTTTCAGATGTTTCCCCAACAAACAGGAGGAATAGAAACTAAAGCAAAATCATCACAACAAAAGCCAGTGGGCCCAGACCTTCCCCAGTAAATAACTCTGTGCATAAAGGGAGGAGCGCTTGGGGAGCAAGGGCGGGGCAGGCCTTGTCTCTTACCTACTGACAGATCCGAGACCCAAAACTCGTCTGGACTCAAGATCCATAAAAAAAAAAATAGTTGCAAATTTTGCTTAATTAACTCAATTAAATTGAAACAAAACAACAACAAACAAAAAAACAATTGCAAAAGACAAAAGTAGCAAGAGCCACAACTGCAATAGCTTCAGTTTCGATCTATTCAGACCTGCCACTTCTGTCAGCGTTGACATAAATTTCCACTGGTGTTGGCATTTAGGCTCCGCATTTCCATATGTATAGCGTTCCCTGTACTAATTATGCTAATCATTGCCAGTGTTGGCCGCTGTGAAAAATGCTCACATTAGCTAGTCCACTGCCTGTTAATGCAGCCTAATGTGGGGTTGAAACATACATTCATTGCACGGTGAAAGGCAAAATTTTTCCACATTGCTGCTCTCATTCAGGCTAGAAATGAATTTATTGAGCCTAAGAACCATTTCTTTTCCTCCCAAGTACCAAGAAAAAGTTTTTTTTTCTTTCTTTCCTCTTCTTTTTTTAATCTAAGGAGTGGAAAAAAAGTAGAGAAACTTTCTCTATAAAAAAGGTGACTGGTGTCACTTTCTTTAATACAGATCAAAGAGGACAATCGCTCTTGGCAGGAAATAAAAACTGTCAAAATGAGTGAAAACGAGAACTGGCAACAGGGGCGACTTCATGGGGGTCTGGAGAGGCTCCGTGGGCCTCCCCTGAACCTCAGCAAAGACCCTCATAATATTAGATAACCGACAGAGCAGTTTCTGGACAGACATCCCATACCTTTACCAAAAAATAAATAATAAATCATTAGCATTATATCGTGACTGATAATAAAAAAGAACGGTTTATTATGGAGACTCGCCAGACTGTTTTTTTTTAACACAATTAGGAGTTAAGGTTATCACCACAAAAAAGGCTGGATACGGAGAAGATTGGGCCGAGTCTGCAGGCATATACTCTGCTGAAGGCGAGGAGAAGGGGGGAAGGGGGTGAAATAAACATTTTCAACTGACCCAGGCTGACTCCGGCCTTGTTTGTTCTTTCTACTGGTGAGGTCTGAGGCTCAGCAGTTAGAGTTTATTTATGTAGCTGGGGTACCGCGGCTCGCCATTCACCCCCGAATAATGCTCCATAGAGCTCTCTTTCTCTTCGCGCCGGCCCTGGAATCCTGGTCTGTGTATTTTCTAATGAATTATTGCATTGACTTTTTTTGTTTAGACAACTGCTCCACTGCACAAAGGTGCCCACAGGTTGTCCACGCAAAGGCCAAGGGTTTATGCAAAGTCCACGGAAGGTTTTTGGATTTGAAAAAGGTCTTTTCCCCTGCATGGTCACTTTATAAACTTTATACAGTCATGTCTGTTAGCCAGATAGCCCCTCGCTTTTGTATATTTGTGCAGCTTGACTTGTGTATATGTCTGTCAGGCTCTCCAAAACTGTCAGGATGGATGAAAATAATGACTGGACGTAAGTACATAAACATTCCTTCCTGTTTGTAAGGCAGAATGTCCTAGACACTTTCTGCGGGTGCCCCTCAGTGAACTCCTTGTAACACCGGTTGGATTTTCAAAGCGGGGTGACCAGTGTGCCATAGCTGAAACCGAAATCGGTGCTTGGCCTTCGTCATTTTAACACCCCCATCTAACATTCTGGATGATGTCCTTCCAGACACACTCCACTCTACCCCCCAGTTTTAGAAAGGAGTCCATTCTCTTCCGTCCTCCAATCACATCATCCTGCACTGCACTTTATGGTGGCCCTTTCTTGAACGAAACAATACACTGTCAGCCTGCCATTTCCTGAGCTTCTACAAGGATCTCTCAAAACCCTACAATACTATTTCCTCCCCAGATATCTAGGACTTTTAATTAGCCTGATTTTGTAATCACAATTTTAAAGAAAATCACTACACCTCAGCTCCCTGCAGCCTGAGACAACACAGGGCGTCTGCAGCGGCAAACGGCGTCTGCTCTGCAGGCGACGCGTGAGGTTTCACAAGGTGAAACACAAACAAGCATGACATGCTGCCCTCCTTCTACTGCCCTTTTTTAAACATACCCCTCAACGATGCCTTCACTTTACGCAGCGTTTTAACGCCACAGGAAGCAATTAAAGTCACACTAGTGTGGTCCACTTCTACGCTAAGGTGGCCACAGTAGGTGGCCACAGTGACATCTGGGTGGGGTTGGGGGTGCAAAGGGTGGGAGCATATGCCGGGCAAGTGTCATCCTGAAACGCCGGGGCTGCGTAACTGACCCTCGCCAGATGGAACGGCCAAGGTGTTGCGGGGCTGCCGCTCCGGACAATGTCACGCAACATGCCTCCCACGGTCAAAATGAAATTCATTCTGATTTTCAGAATGATCTAAATGACCGCCAGTGTCGCAGCCGAATATTCCTCAATCTCACCTTTTCAGAACGCCGCCCCCTTTGTGCGCTAGTGTGTGTGTGTGTGTGTGTGTGTGTGAGAACTAACCTTTCCTTGTTACCAAACCACTTACTCTCCATTCAGCCTTGAGCAGCTTTGTCAATGGGCTATTGGGGGAAACAACGCAGGCAGAAACTTTAGAGACGTGGCCACAGTCTCTTAAAGGCACAGCACTCCTTTTCAGCAATTTGGCCAAGAAAAAATAAGCCCACAGCGAACGTCTGCTTTACATTAAGACACAAACACATCGTACACCCTGCGACAACACCCTTCTCGCAGCCGGAGAGCAAGCTGGAACCTTTTGTCAGACGTGACAAGATCGGTGTTCAAATGTCATTAGTGTTTTAAAGGCGTTTAACAAATTGAACAAAAAGGTTTATGACCATACATACTGCCTAAGAGAATCTGACCAGTGGCATTTCAGCAAGCAAACCACATGGCCTACGCTTCACACTGAAAAAAAGAAAAATTTATTGGAATAAATAATGAGTAATAATGAGTTTGTCAGTCCAAAAGAACCGGAGTGATATTTGGTCGTATTGACTACTATCTTTTTTTTTTTTTTTTTTTCGGGAAAGAGGAAGGAGGGGTGTCTTTATTGTTGAATGGAACCCAAGAATAGCTGAAGACCACACAAGGAGCCCAGGGGGGAGGGGCCTCAAAGATGGCTAACCATTCACACAGCCCATCTGCTCAGGGCCTCCACAGTGCAGCAAAAGCCGGGGGGACTTGGAAAGAATTTGGCAGTGTGAAAACCAAATAAAGCTGCCCGAATGTGCACAGATAAGTACGGAGCGCCGAAAGCACGTCAAATAAGAAGGGGGGGTGTTCAAAAGGGAGCCAATGCAAACAATGCAGGCTGATGATGTGGGGGGAGTGGGGGCAAGAGAAGGCATGCATGTGCTCCGGATTGAAAGAATACTACTTGTGCTTGACAGACGCCGGAGAATTCCTCAAACCATTCCGAAAACAAATCCCAAACCACTTCACAGGCAAGTCCACGAGTAAACACGACACATATAATTGCTTCGAAATATTCAGTATCTGGCAACTGTCAACTAAATCATACAAAGCTCCAGAACAAAATAAGAAAAAGTTAAGATAACTCCACCGTCACAGAGCGGCCCAGCCGGAAGCAAAAAAAAGAAGAAGAAGAAGAGATTCCTCACTCACCTTCCACCCACAGCTCCTCAATGTCAGTCTCGATGGCCGCCACCCGCAGGCCCACCGACAGGGCTCCGAACACGAGCAGGCCGATGAAGAGCACCTTCCCGCAGTGCCGCTGGATGTGGCAGCCCAGAGAGAAGAGGAGCGCCTGGAACCTCGCCCGGATCCACAGCGGGGCCTTCTGACCCACCGCCTTGCCCTGAGACACACGTAGGGGAGAGACACGCATCCGTCAGCTTTCTCGCAAGTAGCATTTATTATAGCGTTACGCATGTCGTCCATCCAGAAAAGTCACAACAATCAGTGCTGTTTAAAAAAAAAAAAAAAAAAAAAGACTCTTCCGGGCCGCGCCATCACACAGTTCCCATTCAGCAGAGTTAAACTCCAGCGAGCACTGGGGATGAATAGTTGGGTGCTGTTATATAACTGCAATCTCTCTCACACACACACACACACTGAAAACTGGTTTGAAGGAGCCACTCTGGCCCCCCGCCCAGAGAAGATACAGAGGTCAGGTTCCCCCTACCCCACGAAACGTGAAGATTGCTGACAGGGAGAGTGGCCTGGTCAGATTTTGGAGGAAAAATCACGTGGGTTTGTCACCGCAGGCCCCAGGCGCAGCGAAGCCCCTGAAGAAGCTGGCCCATGTGCCGCTGCAGGACCGGGGCGTGTTCGGGCGCCTCTGACGCGGCGCGGAGCGGCTCTCCCGGCGGGTCCCGGGGATTTAAAAAGTGTCGCCCGGGGAAGGCGCACGGGTTGCCGGCCACTCGGAAATGAATGAAGAGAGCGGCCGGCAGCGGCTACGGCCAAATTCTGCCCGGTTGTAGGAAACAAAAGCCAACCGAGCGGCTAGAAAGTCAAACTAACCGCGAATTGTACTGATTTGACAAAAAGCTAAAAAAAAAAATAATAAAAATAAAATAAAGTTTGGATTGTTTACAACCTCCGCTGCCGCGTTCAGCGATTCGATAACGAAAAAGAAACGTAATAAATTAAATAAAAAGTTTCATCTCCACGGTGACACTAAAAGGTAGAAATATATATAAATATATAGTATTGGAAAAAAAGGTCTTATTCCACCATGCAACTTTATTCACCTTGTTGATCTGTTTCAGGGCGAACGCGGCGCGGCAGTACCCGGAGTTCACAGCCGGCGGGGAGCGCCTGTACCCGGGGGGCGAATCTCCGAAAGCCCCGGCCCCGGGGACCCTCCGGTCCGAGGCCATAGTCCAAGAAAGAAGGCGAAGCGCGCAAACAAAGTCACAGAAGAGGCGTGCGAGTTCAGCGGGAGCGGCGGTAATCCAGTCCGCGGGAGACGCGCATCCGCCGGCACGACGTGGAAACAGTCGCTAGTCTTTCCTGGAGCCAAAGTCTCGCAACTCCATGCCAACATTATGCGCCCCAATCCGTGTAAATCCCTCGGTCTTCATCCGTGCCGACGGCCTCTGGAAACAGCGTGCTTTAAACCGTGCGCCGATCGCTCCGTCTGCCCCGGATCCCGCAGCAGTAACATTTGGGGAAGCTGGCCCCTCCGCGGAGCCAGAAAAGGGTGGCTGGTGGAAAACTGCTCTGGTTCTCATTGGCCGAGGAAGAGGCAAATTACTTTGCAAACATCTCCTATTATTAGCTGCTAAGCAACAGCTCGCCAAAGTGGAGAGAGAGGGAGACCACCCAGGCGGCCCTTCAAATCACGGGAGGGAGGGAGGGAGGGATGGAGGGAGGGAGGGAGGGGGAGCAGATGGGGGCGTCGGAGAGAGGAGCTCCTTCAGTGCAAAAATAAATAAAATGAAATAAAAAAAATTAAAAAAAATTTAAAACCCACCAACTGCCCCCCCCCCAACATCCCGTATAAACCCCGTTCGGCGCAGATAACGGGTCGGAACGCAGAAACGCCACGTGCGCGCGAGCGAGCGCCGAACTGCGGAATTCGCCGTCGAAACATCTGGAGTGAACTCATTCATCTAAAACTCATCACACACACAAAAAAAAAAAAAAAAAAAATAATAGAATGAAACAGATCAGATCAGATCAGGGCCTTTTCCTCAGCCTTCTAGGAGTGAAGATGTGTGGGACGGTTTGATGAGGGCTTAATAATTATGCATAATTATTATAATTATACAATGTAAAATGCAACGTGTTTATGTGTGTGTGTGTGTGTGTGTGTATAAGTATGTAGCCCCTACAAGTTAGTGCAGTGTTACTATATAGCCATATATGGTGAGCCGTACACACACAGTACAAAGGACTTATAGTTGACTGGCATCACTAATAATTTATGAGCAGAGTTTACCTTAATTTATTAGTATTCTATACAGCTCTGGAAAAAAAAAGAGCCAAACCTAAAGTACCCAGATTCACACACTCGTACTTCACAGAAAACACAAAGCCACAAACACACAACAGGGTCAATATCAACTTCTTTTATTTCCAGGACTCCCTGCACAGTTATGGAGGTCATAAGTTCATAATCATAAGTTAGACGTACATGTTATATATTGATTAGGCAGCTTTTATGGATAATATCGGCCTGAAACATATTTAATTCTAACGTGCAATACACTTTTTGTTACACCTTAATTACTAGATGTAATTACAACAGGACACCCCGACATTAAGGGAAATCTGATATACATTTAACCACAAATACACAATAATTTTGCATCTCCCACATACTGTACAACTTTCTCCGCTGACAGCCGGGCCAACACTGTCATTTTGCACTGGACCAGGACGCTCTGCGACGAGCCCGCATTAATACTGGTGGACAGGGCATGCGTTTGGCACGGCGGCAAGGCCGCGCCACATTCCCAAAACGTGTTTAATTCGATGAGGGAGACGGCAGCTGGAAATGAGAGCTCAAGTGGAATGTGAGGAATTGCTGTGTGCGGTAGGGGGCCCCTTTAAGCCTAACAAACTGAGGGAGGTCTGATCCGAGGTCCAGAGGCCTTGGATAAATAAACCGGAGAGATGACCATGCGCTGTCCAGAAATCTGCCATCACAGCCCCACCAATACCCCTAAACATAAACCACCCATTCCGTCCGGGTTTTGTGTGTGTGTGTGTGTGTGTAATCACTCAGGGATGGAACCAGCCCTGCTCACCCTCTAGCCCTTCACACGACAGCGGAGGGGATGCCTGTTTATTTATTGTAAGCCTGCAGTCTTGCATTTATTTCTCAAGCATGCAGGCAGACGTCAGACGCGGGTACAGATAGGGCGCTGAAACTCAGAATTTGCTTTTCCAAGATCCCAATTGGATTCAAACCGACATTAAAAAAAGAAAAAAAAGAGAAAAGAAAGAGAGAAACAATGCCCTCGGGATTCAGTGCTGTTGTATACAATGCCGTGTCTCAGGCCGGGAAATGCACTCTGTGAACTGAGTTTCACGTCTCGCCAAAACTACCATCAGGGCTCTGTGCAAAACATACAGATTTGCGTTGAGCTTTTTTTTCTGCGTTGAAATATTTTTCTTAATTAAAATGACATCTATTTAAAGGTAAATGTATTAATTAAAATTATGTGAGTATTACAACTACGCTGCAATATATACACGGAATCATTGTACCTTTAAAATACACTAATTAAATTAAATATATATTGTTATCGGTTCAATATTTCATAAGCACCCGCACTTAAAATGTTTCCCCATCCAGGGCCGCGACGTTCCAGGCATTTCTTGCTAATGATATGCAAGGTAATCAGCAGGAAGGCCATGGCCGTCCATTCAGATGTGTCAGAAGACACGGGGAGATGGTGCCCACAAGCCAACATTCAGCGCTTGTTTGGCCAATGTTTACAAAGCTTAAATATTCTTAGCCCCCAAAGTGCTTTGTAACACAATGATGTGTACATGTTGCCATTGTGCGGCTCAGGCGCTCCCAATAGGGATGGACCCACCACACACAGCTTCAGATAAGATTAATTATGATAATGTATTTCTTTCCTCTTTTGTCATAGTAATGAATAGCTCCCTCCAAAAAAAAAAAAAGTTTTTTTTTTTTCTTCTTCTTAAGTCTTTCTCTCCCTTCCAAGCGTCTTTGTTTGTGGCTTTCGTATGAGCGAAACTAGCAGGTGGTGCGACAGAAATGGGACCTCTTTGTTTTCCCAGAGCTCCTGATATTTATCTGTTCATTCGTGGATATTACATGGCCCGGTGTTGGACTGATAGCAGCATATGGAACACGTTGAGCAGCGATGTTGCCCAAGTCACCTTAAAAAGTTCCAGGATGGCATCGCGTGACGAGCGACTGTCCCTGCGAATGTCAGAGATGTTGCGCGCAGAACCACGACTGAGCAGACGCAGAAGTCGCACTGGAGGTGGTGTGGAATTACAGATGACACTTTATTTCTTTTTTATTGGAACATCACGGTCGCTGTGTTTATGGGAGGTCTGTGGACGTCAACAGCTCGTCAGTGCCAGTAAGCGAACCAGCACTTGGTATGGCCACCTTCTGCCAACGCTTATTAGATAACGGCAAAATACTTATTATGCAGTTCTGTCAAGAAAAAGTCTTTTTATGAAGACACTGAAGGATTTATTCCATAACCAACTGTTCATTAGAGCTATGAGACAGACCACCTCTGTTAGGGAGCAACTTTGTCAGACTTGTCAATGTGTTGAAGGTGGGTGTGATGAGAGAGGAGAGGTTGGGGGGGGGGTCCACTAAACTGGGTGAAAAGGTTGGGGGGGGGGGGGGGGGTGCAGGCAAGGAAAGACGAAATTCGTTTGTGCCTCAAGAACACAGAAGACAAATTGAGGAAGTGTTCTGTTAATGTGTAGGGGTCACCAGCAAACATGTAGCTTTTTTTTTTTTTTTTTGCCACTTGGGTGGCCCAGCCAGTCTCACCATGTTTAATGCTGCGGACAACCCCCCACCCAGCAAGCGCGCACGCACACACACACACACACACAAACAGCCAGACTAAATGCTGCTAGTTGCATCTTGCGCTGCCGGTCCTGTTTCTTCTCCTCCCCTGCTTGTCATTTGGTCAGTCAGCCTGACCCCCGTCTCTCTCCCTCTTTTTTTTTTTTTTTTTTTTAACAGGCCGGAAAGAGCGGCCGGCCGCCCACCTCTCCCCGTCTCCATCTGAAGCCGGTGGCAGAGACATTTGGACGCTCTCCAGCAGCATATTTATATCGCTGTCTCCACAATTTACACTCCCCTAGGCCTTCCCAAGTGCCAGCACACTTACGCTACTTACGGTAACTGCCACTCACACGTGTTTAACCGGCAGGTCATAAACATTGGCATCTTCATCTTGGAGGAGGCCACGGCGCCTCGGCGCTCACTGCGGGCCTGCGAGAACCGCTCAGCAGCACCCGGAGCGGCATCCAGCTGAACTTTTACAAAAATGTTATGTCAGTTCTATTTCCTCTGATCATGTTAAGAACAAAAGTCAGGAGTCTGCACTTTCAAGTCAGCTGCACAGGCCATTCCATAAGAACACGCAAAACAATTTGATGGAGACAACGTTAAGATACCGAGCTTCAAATACATAAGATCTGCATCAGTCACATGCGCCTTGAACTGAGAGAGTGCGACGCCCAGGAACCATAAGAGACAGAGAGGGGGGCTTTTGGTCAGCACAGCTAGAGAGGGACCATAAAGCAGAGTTTAGAATGGAGGGCACAATTCATGGGAGCTAAACAGCAGCGCCCTCCACAACTATCGCCACCCCAGCTAATGATTCATAAAAATCATTTTGCTTCATCTCACACTGGAACAAAATCTTTAATAGAAAGTCGTTCTATTAAATCTGTTTATTCAAATCGTGGTACAAGGCAAATACAAAACACTGAACAAACATGATAATCTGTACTTTTATTGTTTACGGCGCATGAGGCCATATTGGGGAATGACCTGAAATGCAGAAGCTGGGGTTGATTACGCTGCCATCTTGAATTATATTTCATAGTTGGACATCAGAAAAACCACTAGCTACTCAGGACTAGAAACAGAAGACCAGGAGCCAAAAGCGGATCATGTGGGCCAGTTTAATGAATCACAGAGGAATAAATCACACCTCTTTACTTCTTTAGTACCAGCAGGGATACCTGCCGAGAAAGGTCGCTGCCATAAGAGAACAAGGTTATGTGACCGGCGACCACCTTTAGGTTCTGTCCACACAAATGCAGGATCCAAGGTTCCCCCAGTAGATTATTCATCAGAACATCACACCACCTCCACCAGTCTTCTCATCCTGCATCTCCTTGCCAGGTATTCCCGGGTATGTCTACACGATTTAAAAGAAAGCCAGCGGTGCATGTTCTGCGCAGCCATGACACAATCACCAGTTTCACCAGGGGAGACCCCTCAGGACCTGCTGCCGCCCCAATCATCACTGCAATAGAACGCAAGTAGATATCAGAATTAAAGAGTGAGAAATCCACCCAATCAGGCTGGAATGAGGAATCTCAGTAGCAATTATTCCATCTCACCCCACGAACAACAGAATCAAAGAGACCAACTTTAGGAGACACCAGGATGGAGAGACAAGGATCTGGTGATTGTACCACCAATTAAAGTAAAAGACTCCAGCCACAGATACAATGAGGCACAAAGCCCGTAAATCACACGTCACCCAAGCGCCTTCCTTGAGGTCATGTCATCCTTCATGACCGAGGAAGCTCAGACCTGTAATTTAAGAGATGTGTTGCCGATGGAACGTCATAAATCTGACACCAAAGTGAGAGAGAAAGACGAAAAAATAAGAGGGAGGGGGCATTCTGCGACATTTAGTGTAAACGAGAGGAGCATGTTGAGGGGGGGGGGGGGGGTATGGTGCTGGGAGGAGAGAGGGAGGGCTATTGCTTGTTGGGATCTCGTTGGGTGGTCCCTCTCGCTCTCTTTTTCTGTGTACAAATAAACTTAACCCCATTGTGGTTGGCCGTTCCTCTCGGCAACAGGGCAGGAGCGGCCGCACTGCCGGTGGCCTTGAGGAGATGAACTGGAGGTCCGACAGAGCAAACACCACCTACGCTCAAGCCCTTTACAACCAGACTCGTAACTGCTATACGGCTGGAGGCAAGGGGACATTGTGGCTCAACATCACCTCCGAAGAAGTCTACAGACTCTTAGAATATGAAGTCACAGAGTATTAAATACGCAGAATCTTAAGATAAATAAACCTTCTTTTATTAGGATGCTGATGATACACTATTTGTACATAAAAAGGTCCATGCATGTAAGCTTAGAGGCAGCTTCAGTTTTTTTCTTCAGATTTCCATTAGCTGGTCTGATCCAACGATGACTTCATTGGATTTTTGAGCTAAAAAGGAGACAAGAGAAAAGTGTTATTAATCCGGACACATACACACAGTGTGAAATTACAGTGGCTCCTAACCTGTGCTATGAGTGGACACAGGGTGCAGAATTGCCTTCTGTCCTAAGAACATTCTGAACCGTGGCTATAATGCTGCAAGTATGTAATCTAGTCCACATAAAAATATAAACCAGCTAGAAACTGAAAAATGGACAGTGAGAAAAGCAAGGAGAACAGGAACTGAAGCGTTCATAAACTTTATAGATTATGTGAAAAATCATTTAGACAGCTGTGACTATTTGAGAGAGAAAAAAAAAAAAAACACACAACCACACAAAATTATTTAAAATATTTAAACACAAATGAATGAATGCATATCAGAATCAGAATATCTTTGTTGTCATTGTAACAAGTACAATGAAATTAGGTGCAGTCCCAGAGCCAGAGGTATTTACTGTGTGTAGAAAAAAAGGTAGCTTAAAAATAAGACATATACTACTATAATTACAAATATAATACAGAATATGATACAAAATATAAAATTATAAATTAAAGGGTGAGGTAGAAACCTTATTGGACATGAAACCTTATTGCCATAGACTGACAGTACAGAGGGCATAACAACTCCTCGCGAACACACACAGGCCACAATGTTGAAAAATGCAACATCTCCAAACCAAATTATGTAGAGGAAGACAAATGTTCCATATAAAGACATATTTTAGTGAGACGGAATCCACACAAAGACTCTTTTAGCGTTTTGCGTTTGGAGAAAGATAAACAGAGCATGGAACACCAGGAGAACGCTACATTTGCAAGCCAGGACGCAAGAGAGTCAAATGGGGAAAAAGAAGAAAAAGAATAACAAGACAAACAGAGCCAGAGCGGACAGTTATTCTCATCGGTGTGGTGGCGCAGTCTGCCGACTCAGATCATCAGCACCTGTAAGACAGCAGCACCTGACCGCAGATCGTCTCTCTCTCTCTCTCTCTCTCCCAGGGTGGTCTCTAGACAGCCAAGGGGACGCATGATAATGCTAATGTCCATGCCAGGCCGGCATCTAGAGAGGAGCAGCGGAAGGAATGAAGATGGGGAAATATCGCTGTGGTTGGAGCCCAGGTCCACAAAACAACTCCAAATTAGGCGTGTTCCAAAATTTGGTACCACAAAGAACTTCTTCATCAACTGGCTGCTGAGATGAATCTACACATCAGTATTGTAATGAGCCATGTATGGAAGAACAATATTATCTGTTGTGTTTGTTTAGTACTACTGCAATAGTTTGAATATTGTGAGTATCCTGCACTATTAGTCTCCCAATTCAATGAAGTCTGACCCATAATTCATATGAACATAAACCATACTCATCCCATTCAGAAACATCTAACCTAAGTCTACGGTTGAGCCCAAATGCTTTTTCAGAGATTTTTTATAATAATCAGTATTTATCAGTGTATCTTATATATATTCTATGTGGGAAATATGGGAAGTGATTAGAGTGTTTCTGATTAAGATGACCAAATTGGTTCTCTAACAAGGAGAAACTTACATGAAAGTGAAAGCGACTTGATTGTCATTGTGAAACACTGCAGAACAGGACACGGTGCACACAATGAAATGTGTCTGAGAACACTTGAGCACTGGGCAGCCATGAAAGGTGTCCGGGGAGCAGTGTCCGGGGATGGTACTTTGCTTAGTGCCACCTCAACCTTCTGATTACGGGTCTATGCAAAAGTAGTTCATTAGAAGTATTAACAAGGGTTTATGGTATATAACACCATACTCACAATATTTGAATTGAGGTAACCCTTAAATTTCCCTCCACTACTGTGGTATCACAACAGACTGATTCCATGATGTTCTGATACATAAAGCAGTGTCGGGAAAAAATAGAAAACTATGCAATGACGCGTATTGCTTCATGTAAAATTTGTGTATTGGACTCAATCAGTAACTTGAGAGCCATTTTTGCCACAAGATTATTTTTAATGGCAATTGTACATCACTTATTTTTCCCCTTAGCCTCAGTTAATTTCTGAAGGTGGCATAAAGTGGGTCACTATTTAAACTGTCATTGGTTCCAGGTGACAGATTTTCCCTTGACTTGAGCCATGATAGTACTCTAAGACACGTTGCCTTATAAGTTCTTTTTTGGTGATATTGCATAAGAGCAATAAAAAACACTCTTAAGTTTGATGTCACATCAAAGCAGAGACAGCGTCGCTTCAGGTGGGCCGGAACATCCAAACTAAAGGGCAATATGGCACTTTGATGCATTTCTCCGGTTAGACTGAGACTTCAGAAGTTCAGAGGAGAGTTAATGCCTGCCCCCGGGGTTGCTGGGAGAAATTTACAGCCTTTATTATAAGCACTGCTTTTTAAATTATTAGGTTACATTAACCTCTGCTTTGGGTTTTCCTGGGGATCGCTGGAGACTTTCGCTCTGAGGAGACCATGTGGGTGTGCGATGTCGGCGGGCCTGACTTGTAATGTGGGATTTTGGCGGGCAGGTCCAGTCGAACTTTGATGCCCGGTACTGGGGGAGTACATGGTAAGAGAGATGCAGAGTGTGTGTGTATAGGGGGGTGTAAGTGTTGCAGTTTGGGAGTGAAAAAGGAGGGGGGGCTGGAGCTGCAACACCCTGTTGTTCAGTCAATTAGGCTGGCCAGTCTCTGGACATCTTAAGACTGCCTAAGGCACTGTCATTGATAGAGAGGTTAGAGTCCAGGCTGAGACCACCCAGAATACAACAGCCACACACACACACACAGCACGCACATACAAACAGAGTGAGAGGGAGGGAGAGACTTGGGCACACACACAAACCTCACAGTGTGAACTAAGATTGAGAGGTTAAAAAAAAACTCAATTGTACACACAAGCTTTGGTTTTAATACACTATTAAAATAGATTACAAGACACGGCTTGCTCACACACACACACACACACACACACACACACACACACACATGCTAACAAATTCATTCATCCAGCCACTCTCTGTCTCACACACACATGCACACAACAGACTCTACTTACTGCCGAGCTGTGCGGAGTTGAATGAGTTTTAACGCATATGAATAAGCATCCATAGACATAGTGTAAATGTATACCTGCATTTTGTGTAACTGTGAGACACTCACCGTCTGGTTCTATGCGCTGGCTGCTCCCCACTAAACAGTACTTAATGTCAGCGTTACGACCAATCACAGCATTACTGCAGATTACACTCCCCTGGATATTACACCTGCACACATACAAATCATATTTACACCACATACGTCTAGTATGAATTCACTGTAAAACACATTCATACACACACTTTATAAACCTCAGAAACATTCATTTACTCAAAAACATAATAAAACACACACAAAAACAGTTGTTTATTCAATATTAGAACCCTATCACATCCCATCCCATAAATTACACACACTTGTTGGTAGAACAGACTGAGAGAAGAGCAAGTGCAACACACAGAGACGCAGACAGAGAGAGAAACCCACAGAGAGACAGAGAGACAGACACAGAGACAGACAGAGACAGACAGAGAGACAGAGACAGACCGAGACAGACCGACAGACACAGAGAGAGAAAGACAGACAGACAGAAAGACAGAGACAGACAGAAAGACAGACCAAGAGAGAGACAGAGAGAGACATACACGTGTCGATGTCTGCCACATTCAAATAATAATATTTTCCTGGGATCGCATTGGCACTGTAAAATTTTATTTGCGCAGTTTCATGTTTACTCGAGTTGCTTGGCCAACTGCTTTCTCCCTGACTTGCTTTCTTTTTCCTCGCTGGTGCAGAGACGAAAATTGCCACGAACATTCTCCTTTCATGTTTTTACTAATTGCACAGCTGAGAGCTCAGACTCCCAGCTGAAAGGAAACCCAATACTGCACTTTTCAGTAGCCATGTTTTATTTGCCTAAAGAAGACATTAACATATATATTAAAATCAGCAGCACTGACATCATTGACAAAGAAAATAATGGAAGCAGGAACCGATGTATGCAGGGCAGTGTGTAGCATGTGTGTGTTGACCCAGGTTAGAACATTCCAGTCAACACCTAAATATCCTCATTTTTTTACTTTTTAATGTATAACTCAACCATCTTAACCAAATTAAAAAAATTATGTTTCAATTGATTCCAGTTGGGTGGGTGTAGTCCTAAGTCTCTGGCACCTTTCATAGAAATGACTCATGACACCTAATGCATTTTAAATAATTATATCAGTGAGCAAAAAGTTATTATTATTATTTATTTATTTATTTTAATACAGTATTTAAAAAGATTATATATTTATTCATAAATCCAGAGTGGTTTACAATCAGTAGTTACAGTCCCCCTTGAGACACTCAGGATTAAGTGTCTTGCTCAGGGACAACGGTAGTAGGTATCTACTAAATTATACTACATAATCAAGAACAGGGACATTTCTAAATGAATAAGGACATATATAAACTTTCAAAAGACTAAAACTGACTGACGTCACTGATAAACATGAGTTATGAATACATTAAACCATATGAATACCAAGACGCAGACATTATAGAACACACTCACCAGACTCCAGTGATTCTCATTTAACTATGAAAAGCGACTTTTAAAACAAGAAAACTGGGCCATTTCCCAAAAGAAGCGATATCGGTGCACATTCCTGGCCGTCGGATTGATATGGCCGTGTTATGGGGGAACGGCGCTCGCACAGAAAACGTTTCTGCGTTATCTGCTCTCTGTGAATGAGGAGCGAAGCCGCCGGCCGATCATCTATCGGCACACATCAGCGCGAGAGGAAGCGCGACTCCTGGGTGGTGAAGGCGCTGATGTAATCACCCACCTGAGCTGCTGAGATAGCAGCGCTGCTACGCACAGAGAGAGCAGATAAAGAGATGGAGGGATGGGGGAGAGATGGACTGAATGAGTGAGGGGGTGACGGAACATGAGAAAGAAAAGATGTACGGTGTGTATGTATGCCAGTGTCTGTGTTACACTGACAGAAACAGACTGCGTGTGTGTGTGAATAAATGTGAGTGTGTTTCCCCGTGTGTGTCTCTGAGACAGTGTATGACAGAGACAGACTGTGTGAGTGTGTGTGTATGCACTAATGTGTAATTGTCTCCGTCAGAGGTAGTGTGTGTATGTGTGTATGTGTGTGTAAATGTGAGTGTGTTTCCCCGTGTATGTCTCTGAGACAGTGTATGACAGAGACAGACTGTGTGTGTGTGTATGCACTAATGTGTAATTGTCTCTGTCAGAGGTAGTGTATGTGTGTGTAAATGTGAGTGTGTTTCCCCGTGTATGTCTCTGAGACAGAGTATGACAGAGACAGACTGTGTGTGTGTGTATGCACTAATGTGTAATTGTCTCCGTCAGAGGTAGTGTGTGTATGTGTGTGTATGTGTGTGTAAATGTGAGTGTGTTTCCCCGTGTATGTCTCTGAGACAGTGTATGACAGAGACAGACTGTGTGTGTGTGTATGCACTAATGTGTAATTGTCTCCGTCAGAGGTAGTGTGTGTATGTGTGTGTAAATGTGAGTGTGTTTCCCCGTGTATGTCTCTGAGACAGTGTATGACAGAGACAGACTGTGTGTGTGTGTATGCACTAATGTGTAATTGTCTCCGTCAGAGGTAGTGTGTGTATGTGTGTGTAAATGTGAGTGCGTTTCCCCGTGTGTGTCTCTGAGACAGTGTATGACAGAGACAGACTGTGTGTGTGTGTGTATGCACTAATGTGTAATTGTCTCCGTCAGAGGTAGTGTGTGTATGTGTGTGTAAATGTGAGTGTGTTTCCCCGTGTATGTCTCTGAGACAGAGTATGACAGAGACAGACTGTGTGTGTGTGTATGCACTAATGTGTAATTGTCTCCATCAGAGGTAGTGTGTGTATGTGTGTGTATGTGTGTGTAAATGTGAGTGTGTTTCCCCGTGTATGTCTCTGAGACAGAGTATGACAGAGACAGACTGTGTGTGTGTGTGTATGCACTAATGTGTAATTGTCTCCGTCAGAGGTAGTGTGTGTATGTGTGTGTAAATGTGAGTGTGTTTCCCCGTGTATGTCTCTGAGACAGAGTATGACAGAGACAGACTGTGTGTGTGTGTGTGTGTGTGTGTATGCACTAATGTGTAATTGTCTCCGTCAGAGGTAGTGTGTGTGGGTGTGGGTGTGTGTGTGTGTGTGTGTGTGTGTGTGTGTGTGTGTGTGTGTGAGAGAGACATGTTGGTTCCTGCAGTGGTACCGACACAGTCAGGTTTGTGTTGGCAGTGGAACGGGGCCCATTTCTATTCAGGCGCTGACGGGACGAGAGAGGGGTGGCGGGGGGGTTCAGTCGGTGATGGGAGATTACAAGGATTGGGATTTTAAACAGAGAGACCACCAAAGAAGCAGCCCTGAAACTCCACTAATTACTGACACTGTGCTGCTCCTCACTCCTCAACACCCCCCCCCGCGCGCTCCGTATACCCTCCACCAGTCCCCACCCACACCAAGAAAAGAAAGAAAGAAACTCCTCCGCTTTGTAAACAAGCACTCCTCCGCGCAAACAAAGGCCCAAAAAATGCAAGTGCCTTCTTCACTGTGCCAGGGATCCGCTAATCCCCTCTTACATTTTTTTCTTGTCGTCAAAGAACCGCTGCCGTCCCTCTCTTTTCATCCGCTTCTCCTTTCATGAGCACGCTAGTGCTGTACCCGTGCGGGCTCTTGCTCGCCCACGGCCGCCTGCCCTCCCTCTCCATCTCTTGCTCCGAAGGGCCCGAAGCTCTCCTGCAGGATTTTAAATGAGACCCCCTTTCTCCTTTCACTGCAATTCATGCTGCCCCTCCGTCTTCTGAATGGAGAGGAGGAACGTCATTTATAAAAAGTTCCTTACCTCAAAAAAGGGAAATAAGGAGAGAATTGTATAATCTGACTGCAGTATACTATTTGTATTTGTGCTCTTCTCTCCTTTTTTCGCTTTATATATATGGATTGGAATTTTTCTACCCTGGCTCCGTCACGGTTTTGTTTTTGTTTTTTGGGTGGCATGGGGATATCTGTATTTATATTCATCACCTATTTATGTCTGCATGTGTTGCATGGTGACCTTCTTCAGGGGTCACTGCATACCCATGCACATTTGACAAAACAGGTTTCTGTTTTTTCTCAACACAATGACCCCACCCCTACGCCCCAACTCTTTCTCTCCCTCCCTCCCTCCGTCCGTCCTCCAGTCTCCCATCTCACACCAGAAGCGAACTGTTCTCGCTATATATGGGTTTAAGACAACAGGTCTGGCTCGTGAGGTTCAACAATGCCGTAGACCAGCTACTCTCCAAAACGCACGATGCTGCACCGACGAGGCAGAGGCAACTCACCCTTCCTCCACTGTAACCCCGTTCATAAGGATGGAGTTGGTTATCTTCACCTTCTCCCTGACGGTCGAGGATGCGCCGACAGTTGAGCGCTTGATGGATGTCTTGTCTGATATCTGACAGGAAGCCCCGATTATGCTGTCAGCTCCCACCTTTCAGAGGAGAAACAGAGTCGTGTTTTCAGATAAAGTGGATTAGCATGGACTACTGGAGCGCTCAATACGCGTAAGCTCCTATTCATCAGCGCTAGCGTGCACTTGATAACGTAATCCTTAATGGGCTCCGAGAGCGTGAAAGTGAAGATGTGAGCAACAGACCTACAGTAGAGACGAAGAGGGTAGGGCGCGAGAATGCAGGAAACAGGTGGAGATGCACAGAATGAGTGGGTGAACGGCAGGAGGGGAGAGAGGTAGGAAAGTAGAGGAGGACAGTGGATTTCGGCCACATGCTGACATTAGCCTCGTGGATAACACGATCGCATATGAACCAGAAGACGACAGTGACAGGTTCAAACCCCACTTACTATAACTGTGTCCCTGAGGAAGACACTTGACCCTGCCTGAGTGTCTCCAGGGAAACTGTCCCTGTAACTACTGATTGTAAGTCGCTCTGGATAAGGGCATCTGGTACAATGCTGTTAATATTAAGGAATAAATATAAATGTATCTCCTGATAGCCCAGTCAACACAGTCGGTCCTGCTTACCTGAGTACACTCAGAGATGACAGCTGACGGGTGTATCGGGGGATCTTCAATCAGCTTCGGGGCCTGAGACACACATTAGAACACGGTATAGAAAATAAATAAACAAATAAATAAATAAAAACCACTCAACACAGATTTAAAACATTTCATATGTACTCACATCCTGAAATGAGTACATCACACATATCACATCACCGCGATAAACACGCAATTTTTCTAATCCTGTTCATACTGTGGCATTTGTTCAGTTTTGAAACATTTTCCCCATGGATCAAAGATAATTGAGGAAGTGTTTAAAAAAAATAAAAATAAATAAAAATACAGAAAAAATGACACCTCGTTGTAGGCCTCGAAGCGCCGGCACTTACCATGCGGTTGGCCTCGATGTAGGCGGCCAGCGTGTTCACACGGTAACAAACGCCATCCTCCATAATGTGCACGTAGCACCGCACCTTCCCACCATGGTAGGCCTCGCTCATGTCTCCATGGTGATCATTCCAGCAAGAGCGCTCCTGTGTCAGCCTTAACAGTTCTTCATCCTTACAGGATCCTAGGATCTCTGATAAAACAGAGTGTGTGTCCGTTACATGTCTAGTAACACAATGAATAAGTTATGTGTGTGTGAGACACTGTGTTCACTGTGTAAGTGGTGTGTATGTGTCCATCAATGAAGTGTGTGTCAGTAATCCACTATTATGTGTTGGTGCGTGTTTGTGTGTTTAAAAAAACAATAAGAACAATAAGAAGAAGGTTCAGGTGACTGTACCCAAATTCGTCTGTCCTTCCATCTTCTGGCTCATTTCCACCTCATCTTTATTGTTTGGTAAATTTACAGATTTGGAGAACTGTTTACGCACCAAGTATGGTATTAACTCTCCTCGAATAGAAGAAATGTTCCTGTGGAAGGCAAAAAGACACATCTTAACAATTTGTGTGTGTGTGTGTGTGTGTGTGTGTGTGTGTGTATTACCCAAGGTGTCTGGGTAAGAAAAAGTGTCTGCTCTCACTTTAATGTTTTTTGAATTCCCATTTCGAAGTGAAGAAAGATATGAGGTTGTGTGAGAGCGATAAAACAAGGTGGACGAAGAGGAGAGACCCTGAGCATCATCTGAATTCTTAACGGGGAAGAATTACCTGATACAACAAAAAAAGCATGCTAAGAGATCAATGAAGTGACCCACTTCAGTCAGCTTTAACCCTTCAAGACAAGGTGCAGTGCTTGCATGCCCCCGACAACAAAGGTACTGTTTAAAATTAAATGCTTTGCGAGGAAATGTATTTTTATACTGTTTTAGCCTCATAACCCCATCCGGGCAAAATTGCATATGATCTCAACACACAAAGAAATGTAATTTCTTAATGTGATAAAAAAGCCATAAAAAAAACTAAAAAAAACACACAATACAATATTACAAATGTAAAAAAAAAAAAAAAAAAGACAAGAAACAAGAAACTACAGGAGGAGAATTCATGGTGATGGAAGCCTGAACCCAACCTGGCAAGAGCATTTCATTGCTTTTGACCCATCTGCACACTGTAAAACCTCTGAACACCTCCTGAGAACACAATGCTGTAACTTATGCTGTACAGCACATACTGTACATGCTCAAAATACTATAAATTTCAGCCAATTCTACGTGTTGCAATATTTAAAAAAATGAATAAATAAGGTTTTGGCCAAGCAAGATCGTTATGCCCTTTTGAGCTTGGAATGTCGAAAACAGTTTTTTCTGTAAAACTACAGCTTTAATACTACTTAATGGCTCCAGTAGTCCTCACACCTGATCCAGGTACAGTAACCACAGTAAAATACTTGGCAGTGGGTCAGAAAAACAGCTGGGAGGAAGACAGAACGCAGATCAACGGATGCAGACAGAAGAGTGAGGCTCATAAACAGAGAGTGGAAAATCCCTTACTTGTTTTCAACCAAGAAGTCAACCACACATCTCTTCAGGCAGTACAGGTGGGCATCGAGCAGGCCTGTTCGGATGCGCATCGAGGGATGTCTGGAAGGAAGAGATTGAGGTGTCACTGTGACTCACATTTCTAATAAAACCTTGCTTGTGGTTGGCTCTATTATAAAATCTGACACGACAAACCCACAGTGGTGCCCTGCAGCCCGTCAAAGCAGACAAAATACACTGCTCCAAAAAAATAAATAAAGGGAACACAAAAATAAGATTCATTCATCTGAATGAATGAAATTTTAAATACTTTGTTCTTTGCAAATGCTGAATGTGCTGACACAAGCACAAAAAGTATTGATGGAAATCAAATTTATCAACCCATAGATGTCAGGATTTGGAGTCAAAATTAAAGTGGAAAACACACTAAAGTGAAAAAGTGAAGTGATTGTCACATGTGATACACAGCAGCACAGCACACGATGCACACAGTGAAATTTGTCCTCTGCATTTAACCCATCACCCTGAGTGAGCAGTGGGCAGCCATGACAGGCGCCCGGGGAGCAGTGTGTGGGGACGGTGCTTTGCTCAGTGGCACCTCAGTGGCACCTTGGCGGATCGGGATTCGAACCGGCAACCTTCTGATTACGGCCTGATTACTACAGGCTGATCCAACTTTGATGCAATGTCCTTAAAACCAAAATGAGACAGAGTAGTGTGCGTGGCCTCCACGTGCCTGTATGACCTCCCTACAACACCTGGACATGCCCCTGATGTGGTGCCGGATGGTCTCATAAGGGTTCTCCTCCCAGACCTGCACTAAAGCATCTGCCAACTCTTGTACAGTCTGTGGTGCAACATGTGCTCGGTTGAATTCAGGTCTGGGGAACGCACTTCAGCCACAGTAGTTTAGCTTCATCTTGCATTAGGAGGAACCCAGGACCAACCGCACCAGCATATGGTCTCACAAGGAGTATGAGGATCTCATCTCGGTACCTAAGGGCAGGCAGGCTACCTCTGGCGAGCACATGGAGGGCTGTGCGGCCCCCAAAGAAATGCCACCAATCACCATTACTGACCCAATGCCAAACTGGTCATGCTGGAGGATGTTGCAGGCAGCTGAATGATCTCCACGGCGTCTCCAGACTCTTTCACAACTGTCATATGTGCTCAGTGAAAATCTGTCATCATCTCTGAAGAGGTCAGGGCACCAGTGGCGAATTTGCAAATCTTGGTATTCCCTAGCAAATGCCAAAACATGCTGCATGGTGTTGGGCTGTAAGCAAAACCCCCACATGTGGACGTCAGGCCCTCATACCACCCTCGCAGAGTCTGTTTCTGACCGTTTGAGCAGACACATGCACATTTGTGGCCTGCTGGAGGTCATTTTGCAGGGTTCCTCCTGTTGCTCCTTGCACAAAGGCGGCGGTACCGGTCCTGCTGCTAGGTTGTTGCCCTCTTATGGCCTACACCACATCTCCTGATGTACTGGCCAGCATGTGATGGTCAATCGGTGTTGCTTCCTTAGAGGACAGTTTGATTTCACAGAATTGTGATTGACTTGGAGTTATATTGTGTTTTTTCTATTTGTGTGTGTGTGTGTGTGTATATATATATCCTGATTGGGCTCCCTTCTTTCTGATAAGATGGTGAAGAAGCCATATTTCTCATCATAAAGGCTTTCATTTCCCCAGCTCCAGATTTAATAGACCTAATTTTGGCACCACTGGGGAACATCTGCTTTTGCAGGAGGCAGACTGAATGGGGCAGAGGGGGCATCTGTGGTCCGTCTCCAACCAGAGGACAAATTCAAAGAACATTAACAATCCAGCTGCAATGGAAACCCCTGCTGATTCCGTCGCCTGCTCCGCCACTACTGGCTTTTCAGATGCCAACAAGGCCAGAGCACCATTCAAACCTTTTACAGGCTTCTGGGGCCCGAACTGATTCATGACAAGGGTGTTTGCCGTCTCTGGCAGAAGTGCAACTGATTGCTGACCACTACGTTCGAAGTCCATACATCCCCAAACAGAATTTCACTGAACTGTCTCACATTGTTAGAGATTCTGGATTAGGTTTCCACCCATGCTGTTTCACACCTACCAACATAACAATCAAAACATGTTGAAGAAAAAGGAAGGAAGCAAAATAAAAATGTAAGTTATCAATAAATGAAATCAAAAACAGTTGTATTAAAAGAGCTCAAAATGCTACAACTATTGCCTTAATTTCTTCCTATATTATTATTTCAATTGATAACAGACTAGACATGGAAATAAACTCCTGCCTCCTACCAGTTTCATGTTTCACTGGAGATACAGACTCTGATCACCAAAGACGTGTGGTGAGGCCACCTCGACCCGAGGACCTGTTAGTGTCCATACGGTGTGTGAGAGGGAGAACAGACACACACACGTTAATGACGTGGGAGACATTAACGATGTAAGAGAAGTGTTCTATCTTCAGGGTGAAGTGAAGGCCCTCTTCTCCTGCACAATTTAGGTGATGTGACCTCACCAGAGTGCGAGGCACACACATACACACACATGCCTTTTTGGGAAATATTAATAAAAATGGAAGAAGGACTTCTGTGCTAAAATTCCTGAAATGCATGGATGTGTGTATGCAGACAAATACAACACACCCCCAACCTGTGTTAAAGAACAGGAGAATAACTGTCAGGTTTATGGTCCTCTCAGCATGTGACATAACAGTTTGGCACCTGCGGCCAGCAGCGGCTGTGTGTGTGTGTGTGTGTGTGTGTGTGTGTGTTGTGTATGAGCGCATGTTGCCTGTAGCAATATAACCAGCAGGAGGCAGACAGTAGAGGGATTATGTCCGGGTGTCTTTGCTCTGTGATTTATTGCAGACTATATCAAAACAAACTGCACAGATCAACAGCATCCAGACTGACCCCTGTGGACAGAGGAAGATGTATGAGGCAGGAGGACCGACTTCATCACGATAAACAGGAAGAAGTGCAACACGTTTCGATTCTCACCCGGCAGGCCGTATTTACGCTTGCTTTACATTAGCAATAGAGCTTGGTTTGTTGGTCGCTTTTGTTTTTGTACACTGTTCATGAACGAAAAAATAACATTACGATCTGATGTTCTCAGGTTTAGAGTAATGTAACGATTCCATGTGGTAATTATTTTAATACTAATAATATGCCATTAGTTTCACTGTTTCACTACTTCTCAAGTAATCTTAAACTTGTGTTAACACCTTAAGGAAATTAAAATATTGGGATAAATCACACACAGTGATACATTACAGTACATTGGATGCCATGTAGCTAAAGATCCTCAGTGACAGTAAATCTGGAGCAATTCAGGATACAGGAACACAACTGGGTTCAAACCAGCAACTTCACCACAGCCGGCATGTTAATAGTGCAGTTAGCGCTAAAGTCTTTACACGGTTTAAGGGAAAAACAACACCATTGCCAATCACTGACATCACGGCCAGTCTGCTCAGAAAGCAAATCCTGCTATGCACAACACTGATCCAGACATGAGAATTTAGAATGAACTTGTTGTCCATCTAGTTTCATGAACTGAACTCGATCAACCAATTGTGTTTCAAAATTCAACTAAAACCAAACGTAATTCTATAAAGTTTCTGGGTTTCCATCCAGGTTTCCTCTTTATTGTTCGAGTTCTCATGAAACAACGAGAAGAAAAAAAAATGGGAAAAGCCTTCAGGCCTGGTTATGTGTGTGAATGAGTCACCAATGACTTTAATGGCTTACTACGAACACACACACACACACACACACACACACACACTCCCCCCACAACACACTCCACATTGCAGCGTGCTGAGGTCATACTGCTCTCGCAGGACACACAGCGAGTGTCTGAGTCAACATGGATAACGGGGCAAATGTACCCACTGCCCCGGTCCACGACAAAGGCCCGACTCTCCAGACCTCTGCACTGAATGCTGGGTAAACACCCCAACCTTGGGCCCATGGGGAGGGTCAGGGACATATAGCTGGAGACATATGGCTCACACCTTCACCCTCAGAAAAGAGGCCAAACGGCGCTTTAGACAGTAAAGTCTGAGCAGCCTGTTTGGATAAGACACAGCCACATGTTGCTGCAGAACGTCTGCACCTTTCAAACAAGTCAGTGTGCGCTCCGAAGGCAGTGTTAACACACTCGCCCGCCTGATTCCACCATCTGTAAAACCTTTACTGCATTTTTTTAAAGCTGGGAGTGCATTGCAGACACATACAGACATTCCCTTTCTCCCCTGCTTTCTCCCACATATGTACACATATTGACACATTCTCTTTCACAGACACACACACACACACACACACACACACAGGCCCTGACTTATAAGGGCTGTAAATATACAGAAATGATGGAAAAATATACAGATGTTGAATGTATAGATGTATACATTGTGTATCGAAGTAAGGAGACATTAAGAAATATGTGTTTATGATTTATAATCCTCTGATGTATAGTCCGGATGGGCACTAGGTTACTATGATCTATGGGGGGGTTTAAATGCACCATACATATGAACCAATAAGAAAGCCCTCACGCTGACCTCAGTATAAAACAGTTATGTCTACAACGCCATTCTTGTTCAACCAAAACGTCCTGTTTTCCTAACCTGAAATGTCTCTGTGCGAGATCATAGAGTTACACTGGCTCATGCTTAATGAGACTAACCCTTTATGTTCGCCACCATTTCCTTGACCATGAGGATGAGTTTCCTGAAATAAAAGATATTCACATCGGTTACAATTAAATAACACGTTGCCATCTCAAAAACGTTAAATCACTTAATTATCCAAATCAAAGGCTAATAAATAAAAATCCAGATGGCAACTTTTTGGGGGGGAGGACAGTGTAGACTATACCTGCTCTGAATAAAAGAAGATTACAGCCGTATGGGTGGCAAAAATGAATTCCGAGAAAAGCCACACAGTCCTAAGGAAAAACAAGGGCCAGATTCTTTCTGGTCATTAAAGTATTTATCTGTGCTGCGTCTGTAGGACATCTGCGCTGGCGTACAGGCTGTGGGTGGGAGCTGATGCATCAAATACGACCATTATAAACATGAACTGCAACTATAAAAGCAGTTCATTGGCAAATGAGAAAACAAACCAGGCCACTACTATGACTGTCACCTCTCTCTCCATCCACACATGACTCTCTGCTTTCAGCACATGCACACAATATCATGCAGGAACTAACAGAGCAGTTACCCGTAATGCCATGGGGCAGAGGTACCTGAGAAGAGTGTTACAGTCTAAATACACACACACACACGTTTAAAATGTTCTGAGACAGCCAAGTAAAACAAAGACACTGATACAGCACACTGCATGTACACTTTGCAGTGTGTGTCAGAGATCAGGATACATAGTTACAGTGGCTTAGAAAAAGAGCGTGTGTGTGTGCCCGGGCACATCTGTGAGATCGAAAGCAGAAACGGACGCAACTTCTAATGGGATTCTGTGTACTGGCTCTGTGTGTGCGAGTGTGTGCGGTGGAGACTGGGATTACTTGGTGGTGGTGGCTTAGTTACCAGGACATCAGACTAAACTGTTTAAAGGAGCCGGGTGCAATTTGTTCACAAGTACATGTATGTGTGTGTGTGTGTGTGTGTGTGTGTGTGTGTGTGTTCCTGTGAACAGAAAATGTGGTGAGAATGGAAAACACTTGTGGATGGACAGATAATTGACTACCAATGCTTATACCCTACTGTAGTATTTGTAAGAAAGGACTTTCATTCATCACAAGTTCAATTGTATAAAGCATTTGTGAAACAAATATTACAATGTGTTTGCAACAATAAAACATGTGTGTGTGTGTGTGTGTGTGTGTGTGTGTGTGTGTGTGTGTGTGTGTGTGTGTGTGTGTGTGTGTGTGTGTGAGAGAGAGAAATATTGTGCATGCATTAGTGCATTCAGTTATATGGAAGTGTGCAAACAATTATAAGTGTAAGTGTGTGTAAAGGGCCAGTGGTGGCCTAGTGGGTAATGAAGTGGACCCGTAACCAAAGGTTGCCGGTTCGAATCCCCAAACCGGCAAGGTGCCACTATGCAAAAAAACGTCCCCATACACTGCTCCCCGGGGGCCTGTCATGGCTGCCCACTGCTCACCAAGGGTTAAAAGCAGAGGACACATTCCGTTGTGTGCACTGTGTGCTATGCTGTGTTTCACAATAACAATCAATTTCACAAAATGTGACTATATAATGTGTGCATGTGTACTAATGTAAAAAAATCTATTCTCAGATAATAATTGAAACAAACATTTAGTATTGATTTCAATAAAAATTTGCACTGGTATCGATACTTAAATTTCAGTTTTGCATCTCCTGGTTCATGGAAATCTCCGGCAGACTACAACAATTTTCAACAGGCATTGCACCATGCAGACCCACTGGAGGACCCAATGTTTTCACGAGAGATGCACTTTAAACATGGCAGCGGTCGAAAGCAGCTCCAGAGTTAATTCTGCAGCACCAAGCTTGCTGGAAAATGTGAAAAGCAAGAGGACTGTCTGAAAATTTTTTGGATATCAACCAGATGAAGGGGGAACACCAAAAGATGTGGAAAAAGTGCTTTCTAGTTGTCACCATCAAAGAACAGGTTTAGCACTTGAAAGACAATCACTCCAAATTATACCCGATTTAAAGTCCCCAAAAGGGGAGCAAAGTTGTTAAAACATAATATGAATATTTTATTGCCACTGTCAAGCAATACTGTTGAAGTATATATTTTTCATATGTGTGCGCATGTGTGTGTGTTTGTGTGTTATAGCTTTATTAAAAAAAACAAAAAAAACAAACATTATTTATAAAAAAAAAAAACATTTAGAATGTTCATGTGTTTGTTTTTAGAATTGAAAAAAGTATCACGTGTCGAGTACCATCCTTAGTATTTGAAGTTTGAAATTTCAGTATTGTGACAAGCTTAAACACTAGTAAAGTGTTTTTTTTGTTTTTTTTGCTTTCTGCTCCATACAGAATGTGCAATAGAGTCAGGGGTCATATTTTCCAAATGCAAATTACTTGATCTTCATAAATGGTCAGCCCAATAGTCGCATTATTGATGATCATCAGTGGTCGAGGTGATACCCACTTGCACATGATGGACTTCCTGATGGTCAGACCATCTTCTAGGTCAGCCTCATTTGCCATGAAGAGGAGCCTCTGTCCAGTGGCATCGACCCCAACAAAGTCTCTCTGTTCTCCTGTGTTAAAACATGCACAATTGTGAGAATCACGTACTGCTTAGCTACAAGAAAGGAAAGCAAATTACAAAGACTGCAGACAGTGCAATCTGCTTTATTTATAAACTTCTGGGATAGCCACGCATCATCATCCATTAGTGGACCAACACTTGTCTACACTGTTTGCCTGGACAGACCTTGGATATCTAGGTGCACACAAATATTTGAAAAGCTGTCAGGAACAGAACATAGCAAAGCTTACTGCGCACACAATTCAGTATTATTTATTATACATTTTCCCATCTAACAGATATCTAACAGCTGAAGTTTGCATGTCATCATGCCAACAAGCTTGGTTAGGCTAATGGCCACACAATGAACTTGATTTGTTTGCCGAGGCTCTGAAGACGAATTGCAGAAGGTGACAGAGGTTATGTAATGAAAAACATGAAGTAAAAACTAATCCACATGTTCCTTCTGTGCTGCTTTACTATTATATTATGCCGTAATGTACACTGCCCTGGAGGTATTGCCAATATATGAAGTTGCTTCAGTTGGTCTGATCTGGGTTCATCTGACAAGCTGAAAACATTTCCATCAACATATATTTTTTTTCCATTAATAGAAGTTCCTGATGGCATGGGCATATTTCAGTATGACAATGTCAGGATTCATCAGGCTCCAGTTGTGAAAGAATGGTCCAATGAATTATTAGTGTGCGCAATTTTTTTGAAGGTCCAGGGCAGTGTACTTACATTTACAGCATTTACCAGATGCCCTTATCCAGAGCAACTTACAATCAGTAGTTACAGGGACAGTCCCCCCTGGAGCAACTTAGGGTTAAATGTCTTGCTCAGGGACACAATGGTAGTAAGTGGGACTTGAACCTGGGTCTTCTGATTCATAGGCAAGTGTGTTACCCACTAGGCTACTACTTACAATGTAGGACGTACAATGATATGTGCATGTTTCATAAGTAATACCTAAATAATAGAATGAAAAAAATTAAGCTGCTATGAATGAAAGTCAACTAGAAATTATACAAAACCCCTACCTGCTTTCTTCTTGCCCTTCTGTCCAGGCACAGTTTCGGTGAACTCGTGCAGTTTGCTCATGAGCATGGCCATGCTGGCGTTATGTGCACGGAACAGGTCCACCACCTCATGCAGCGCCACGTCTGTGATCAGATCACAGCTCAACACCAACACATCAGTCTGTTAACACAAGATTGATATTGTCTTCGACAGGTATTGATGGCGAGCTGTTGCATTTCCTGCTTAATTTCCAGTGCAGCAAGGTCACATCAATCATCACGACAGATCTAAGAACCACTTTACTTAATTATATATGACAGTCAACGCCTGAGCTTTTAGGAAGCCAGACTTGACCATAAATACCCAAGAACTCAGTTGTGCACGTTTCAGAACACAACACTTAAAATAAATTAATTGTTCCACAAATGCATTAAACTGAAATGTTTTAACCAGACAAATTTCACACACACACACACACACACACACAAATAGCCCAAACTAGCCTAAAACCACTGCTTTACAGATATAGATATGCTTAGACCAGACAAGTGTGCACTATAAAAACCTGTATTTTAACCATGGCTTAAGTGACATCATTCAGACAGATTTCAATAGCTGATGGGGTGACTGTGTGTGTGTTTAGCCACTAATATTAGAGAGACATTATAAGCATATATAATGTATACACTATATACAGTAACTTTGTAAATTTCATTAAGCACTAACCACCGAGTCTCAGAGACACAGATACAGATAAATGCCATAAATAGTCCTACAGCACTCCAATTACCCATAAAGCTGAACCGAAGAGCGCAGACTGATATCGGGGTGCCGTTATTAACATAACGATAGTTTACATTTCCCAAACTGCCTGCAATCAGAGCACCCAAACGCACTCTGTTAAGCAAGCGGGTGCTGAGTGAGTGAGAGGGGCTGTTGGAGATCTGCAGCGAGGACAAGGACACGTTTTATTACCACTTTAGCATCATCTGGAACATTTTTTTTTTTTTATTAAAAAGAAAATACCCAGGTGAGAGAAGACCACCACCACATGGCCTTTTTTTTTTAATGAATGAATGAATGAATGAATGAATGAAGACCCATTAGATGGATTTCGACTCCACATGTGCGCACACGCCACTCGCAGACCTCAGTGCATGAAAAATCAGCACGTTTTCCTGACGACAGTCACAACAGAATCTGCATTTAGAACAGGACCGCACAGCTAATGCTAACACGAGAGCGTCTGGGGGGACGTTCTGATAAACACAGTCTCTCTCCGCTGACCGCGAACCTCACAGAGAGAGTATGCCTGTGTGTCTGTGCGTGTGCAGGCGCAGGGCAGGACAGAGAGAGGGCGGGGGGGGGACTGGCGATAAATCCATTGTTTCTGTTTGACTTGTCTGGTTCCCATCTGCTGTGTCCATCGCGGGCCTGTGGATAAACAAACAGGGGAGCAGAGCGGAGCGCGGGCCCGTAAAAACCGCCCTGGATCTGGGAGACAGAGCCGCATGCCTCATCGGGGGGCCTGGAGAGAGGGGATCTGCTGCGCTCAGACTTGGACTACGCTACGCTCAGAGTCCAGCCACGCTTTCCGTCCCGGGCAGGCGGCCCACAAGTGGAGAGCATGCACGCGCACGGACACGTACACGTAGACGTAGACACACACAAACACAGGCATCGGTCTGTTTCTGCGTGCAGTGTCCACTCTGCCATGAAGGGTAGCGGAGACCTTCATGCAACTGAGATTACAGGCCTTACTGAGACACGGAGGGCGGGGAGGACATGTAGATAAAAAGGAAGCAAGGACAAAATAAAGATGGACGTGATTACAGTAAAACTCCCTGCTTCCTTCTGAAGACATTAGGATATTATATTATTGACATTAGGACTGAGCAATATGAAACATACTGAATTGCCAATGCACACATTTTGTATAACGAATTCTATGAATTAAGTTGTTGCAATGTTTCTAATTATGATTTAAATTTAAAATCTATTCACTGTTCCACCCTAACATGAAAATTAACCCTAACATGCCACAATAGCACAAAATATGCCACTGCTTTTCAGTCTAAGCATGCACAAAATTCAACGACCCACCACTACCGTTAAAAAGCCTGAGCTATATCTATCTAAATGCAATGATCCATATATTGTATTAAACTGTTCATTTTAAACTGTATACAAATGAACTCAATGAATTTACCGAAACGTACTATATTGCGATATTTATCATTATCCAGATCTGAGAACATTTATTCTATGAGATTTATTTTCCAGCCTGACTTGAGGCCTGATTTGGGCACAGTTGGTAAAAACTCTCCACTCCCCTGCTGCATGCCTAATTTAAATATTACATAATTTTTTATTGATTTCCCTGTCAAGCCATTGAGGCTGTGACTTAAACATCACTGGAAACACAGCCGTTATTGTTCAATCAATCATGATTTTAGAAGCTCAGAAGCGCCGACTCCCAGGTCGAGCTGATTCAAGCGCTCAGAGATGCTGAGCTATTTCAGAGGGAGCAGATCCCACCCCCGCCACCCCGCTCCAGCCGCTGCGACACTGGAGTGGGCGTCAGCTGCAGGAGGGGGGCCGGGTGGCCATGGTCGGGGGTCATCTGCCGGCGCTCCTGGTTCTTTCAGCAGGGGCCTGGTGTGTGCTGGCTGCCAGGCAGGCTGCTGCTGCCTGGGAGGCAGAGGTCAGCCCACCCACATACAGCTGCTCTGGTTCTGCCTGGTTGCCCCCAGGGCTCCACGGCTCGCCAGGTGAGACCACCCAGGAAGAGACGAGATGGGGGAGAAAGAGACAGCATGAGAGAGAGAGAAATAGTGAGAAGGAAGGAAGGAGGAAGGAGGGAAAGAGGAACAACAGAACTCCCACTATCTAGCAGGAAGGACAGTTCATTCCTGACACCGGGACACACAAGATGAACGGAGAGCCGACGTCAGCATGATCTCTCACACACTCACACGTGGCGGAACACACAAAGGGCCTCCATTACACCAGCTGCATGATTGGGTGAACATTGATTTGTTTTATTAATTGAAGCTGTCTATTTCCTCCAGGTTGGCATTTGTTGACTTTTAAACATTCCGTTTGTGCTTCAGTGTGAAATTAGATTTTTATTTGTAATATTAGAAACATAATTAACTATAGAATATGTAAACATTTTAAATGCAGATCCAGACATTATCCACATTAAATATACATTTTATAGAATTAAGAGAATACTAAAAGCCAGAAATTTATGAATGAATGAGCAAGTAATTATGTTGCAAGTAATCACATTATATAAATTAAATACATTTTCTAAAAACCTATTAATAGAAAGAATTTTCATTTACTTATAATCAGAAAATGATCTAGTTCTAACTGAAAATTTCTGAATTCTACTCAGAATTACACTCATTACACAGATTAAGAATAGGCACATACAAATAGGCTTCAGTGTCTTAAGGAGGTGTCAAAAGATTGAGCTGTAAAGGTGAGTTGTCCGGTGATCCATGTAGATTACACATCCGAAATTGAGAATTCGAAGCCTCTAAAAGGAGTTAAGACGTCCTATTTGAGTAGCTTTTTTTTTTTTTTTTTAAATCACTGCATTAAATGGTACATGAGAATTGCACAGCTTTAAACTGAAAGGCGGCATGAATATAAAAGACAGAAAAGGAACACATCAACATGCATTTCAGCAGCATGTCCCAACAACACAGCTGCTAACTCACTTCCACGGCACAAAGACAAACTCAAATATTTAACTCGGAGTCCTCGCCCTTCAAAAGCCCAGGCTTTTAAAGCAGTGTCCCTCAGACAAATGGCTCCATTATACCTGCTGTTATGAGTCTTAAACGCCACTGTTGGTCTTGGGGGAGTGGAAGGGGTGACTGCGCTTGTACAGTACTGCAGGGTTGTCTTTTTTTTGGGAAGGGGATTAGGAGCCCCCATTGCCAAGGTTCTTCGCTCATCACTTCGACAGTGGGCTGGTGCGCTCCGGGCCTGTGCAACTCAATGCGCCTAATCTCTCATTTCTGCACAGGATTAGAAATAAAAATGCATCTGCTACAAATGGGGGACGTGCTGAAGCAGGTCCGGCCTCTGCAGCCACTGTTTGTTATGTTGGAAGAGATGCGTCTCTAAGATGCATTCGTGTGAGTGCTAGTTTCAATATTTTTTTTCTTACTCCAGCGATTGGTCCGTAATGCATTTGGCTACACACGGTCTGCACGCACACGCAGTGAATCTGCTCTTCTGAGGCTTTCACCCTCCTGAGTTAAATTAGGGGAAACTCAGATAGTCTAGTCACCGATTTGGAGCGGAACCCAGATGTCAAGACAAGCCATTAAAAAAGGCTCTCATATATACGAACACATGAATACTGACTAATACACAATGACATGATACAGGCCCCCCACACACACGCACAGTCCACGAGCCCAGCACATCTTTGTGGAAGGGCCCCCCCTTCCCCGCAGGACAACAGTTGGCTCCTGCTGACCTCATCTGTTTGGGAATGGATGGATGGAAGGAGGGAGGAATGGACAGAAGAGAAGGAGAGGAGTGTTTTCAGCAGGTGAAATGAGGCGGTTTGCTGCAGAGTTGGAACACAGAAGCCCACGGATCAGTGAGTGACCAGAGGAACACGGGATCTTACATACACATACATACACAATATAGCATCTAAAGAAAGTCTCACATGTGACACACATACAGACACAAAGTCTACCCAATAGGCATATTAATCAGCAGGAAAAAGGCAATTACCAATGTTTTGGTTATATTAAAAAAAAAAAAAAAAAAAACATTTAACATGTTTGGCATGTGACCATGTCAAGGTAAATCTCCATTCTGGCACTATAATACACAAACAGATTATAGTGAGGAAAATATTGCAATCAGTATTGAAAGTATGTAACCTTTTAACAAAATGTCTTAGAACTCTAAACCAGCCCCTAAACTAAACTGCTCTTCAATATGTGTCAGTGACCAAAAAAAAAAAAAAGAAGTGCACTAGAAGTACAATCTCCACGCTGAGGGAGAGGACAGGTTGGCATTCAGACGCCACTGGGCTTGAGGGAAGGCAGCAGCACCAACCACTGTGCCATGAGCGGTCCTGACAGAAAGACCCAAGATTGGTGTGATTACAGATAAAACAGCAATCGACGCGTAGGACAGCAGAGTTACACCGCTACATCCCACCTTCCCGTTACCTGTTTCTCGCGTCAGTTCTCTCCTCACAGCTCGTTTCTCACCAGTCCCTCAGCACACCACAACCCCAGATGAATTATCTGCTTTGTGGATTTACAGATGTAGTGATAGGATAAAGGGGCAACTTGGGACAAAATGAAGAGGTCTGAAGAAAGGTTTGTACCCCCAAAATTATAGATATCTGTATGAAATTGACAAGTCAGGAGAATAATAAGGCTTATTATGTTTCATCCAGTCAATAAAAACTCTGGATGCCCTTGCAAGCTACAAATGGGGGATCTACAGGGTAAAGAAAAAACAAAGAGTCAATGGTTGTGCTCAATCTTCCACACACAAACACACACACACCCTTTACCACAGCTCACACACTAACACTCTGTGTCCATTTGTTTGTCTTTTTCCCCTCACTGTCAGATTATCAGTCATCCAGAGAGCCTGCAGCTGCCTCTGTTCCTCCTAAATGTCAAAATCATAAATCATCCGCACTTCATCAACCACGACATGCTAACAGTTCTGAGGAGATGCTGAAAACGACCCCGGCGGGGTCGTGTGTGTGTGTGTGTGTGTCCATGCACTTCAACTCTCAAAACGTCCAACAGTTTCATATCTCTAGAGCTACACCCCCCCCAACACACACACACACACACTCATAGACACACACACATAGACAGACACACATAGACAGACACACATAGACAGACAGTGACGTCCAGCAGGAACTGAAAGTATCCAGGTATTTGGCAGCAGGAAACATCTTAAACAACCGTGCTCTGTCTGCTGGAACTGGCCTGGACTGGACATCTTCACTGGTTCTTCCAGTCAAACTGGCTCAGGAATGACTGTGGCCATAGAAACCGGGCCAGCAGGCTCAGCCTTGCTTGGCTTATTATGTAGACCAGGGAACTGCTTTTTATAGCAATCGTTCATCGTTGAGCAAAACTGAAAAATATGGACCGACCCATTTAAAACTGAACGTTTTACAGCCTAAATAATAACTCTGTTATATATATTTTGTTGTGAGTCTTTCACTTGAGGTCAAAGTGGGAATCCCACAGACCGCAAAATAGATCAACACATGATTAATGTTTAAACAAAAAAAAAGATAATTCACTTTTTATTCACCCACACAGTCCCTCATAAGCTCTGGTCAATTTACTTTCCACTGATATACCAAAATTCCATAAAATATTTTGTTCCAGTCTGACCACTGAGCAAATACACTACTAAGGGTTAAAAGGTCATTTGTGTACTGATTAATGTACTTGTACTAAAATGAATAACATTTAAGGAATAATCTAGACTTTTTGAGCCGCTGTACCAACTAATTATGTAGCCTGATTAGCACTTTGGATTGCATATTATTGCTTGCCTTACAAAATGGCCGGTTTATTACTCACTTATTTTTTTACAAACTTTGGTACATACAACTCAACATCCTGATTGACCTGCTGACCCCCGCAGCAACAATCCACTCACCTTAATCTTCTGCTGGACGTGTCGAAGAGCATCAGCGGTCCCCATCTCCCCCTCCAGCTGGATACACACCACGTCAAGCTTCATCTTCCCATCTAGCTTCAGCCGATCTGGGGTCAGCATCTTCTGCACATCCTTAGTGGTGATGATGATGACCTCTGCAGGAGAGAGTGTCAGGGACAGTGGCTGTTACCGCTGTACTAATGACTGAGCTTGAAGCTGACTTTAACTTCCTGTTTCAAGGAGGACATTCAGACTCCATGCATAGCTTTGATACAAAAAACAAAGAAATTACAATGCAACTTTATCTATTACTGTCCATTAAAAAGTTACTAATGTTACTAATGACCCTGACTGACATCATTTGGACAGACCATATAACAAAAGCCTTGTGCCTGACTGTCATCTATACAGATTGACAGAATTAGACAGAAATTAATCAAAATTAAACAGCACTGGGTGAAAAATAACTGTACAGACTATTGCTTTATCATTATTTGGGAAGGGAACACACAAAATATCACCCCTTAAGAACAATACGCATGTCATCTGAACAGAAGCTACATTATTTACCCACAAAAGCAGCCAGGGTGTGCAACAGCCAACCGGGAATGGCTGGTCCCAAGGCTCGGATTAAACTTGCAGGTTTTGTGAGAAAGCGTTTATGTAGTTACTGTAGCTTTTTGCTGAGACTTGTAAAAGCTAATTGCATGGCCGTGCTGGCAGGCTGGCTGTGAATCCGGCTCAGAGAGCCACACAGGGAGCAGGGCTCTGGCTCAAACGCCGCCATACCTGCCGCAACCCCACTGTTATAGTGATTTATTACAACCTCACTCTCTCTCTCTCTCGTTACTACAGCGATTACGGCGTATTGGTATAAATGTGCCGTAAACAGAACCATTACCCCACTGAGTTTCCTTCAATTATTATTTTTTTAATGAAGAGGAAGCAGCCTCACACTATTACATCATAGCAATCACTTATTAAAATACTTGTCACTCTCTTGTGACACAATGCACAATTCTTGCATTTAGTAAATATGTATAATGGAACAATTGTTAAATAAATGACAAACATTTGTTACCCACTCAAAGGGCAAAACCCACAGTGACCTAATGAACAATAGATTATCATTTTTTCCTCTCATTTAAATATGTATAAGCAGCCTATTTACTGAGGAAAATGCGAAAGGGCCATAAATATCGACCAAACGTTACCTTCAAAGCCCACTCTTTCCAACAGGTTGAGAGGGTACCAGATGAGAGGTTTGTTTCCCACGGGCAGCAGTGGCTTGTGGGTGTTGTAGGTGAGCTCCATCATGCGGGAGCCGCCGCCGGCGGCCATCAGCACCGCCTGCAGCTCCATCTCACACCTGCCAACGTGTTCGACACCTCCATTAAGAGCCACTTTGCGTGCAAGCCGTAATATAAACGTCAACGAACGGACACGGGAGGGTCATTAAACCTCTTCACTCAGTTACAAGTCAATTTTAATTAAATGTTGCGCTATAAGGAAGCTCGAAGGAGCGCGTCTGTTGCTTGTGATGCCTTCAGAACTCATGTTAGCTGGTTAGCTGACAGCGCTAACAAGTGTACAAACGTGTACGCTAGAAAAAAAAAACATTGACAATATGCGTGGATGAAATACTTACCCGTGACCCCGGCGCCCCCGAAATAATGACAGTAAGAAGAGAATCAGCAGGTTTCGGATAAAGCCGAAATACCAAACACATGTGGCTAACTAGCCAGCGCAGCTAACCACGTAAATAAGACAACGATCCGAGTTACATTAATGTCGAAGCTGACGATATAGCCAGACAGTGAACGCTAGCTAATTTAATGACTGTGAAAAATGCAGATTTAATATTTGCTGCACTAAATTAAATTCGCTGGATGTAGACTTGCTAACATTTGTAGCGCATTCCCTAATGAATCCGGAGCGGAAACACAAGCCGGTGGATAAAGTTCCTAGGTAATGTGAACCTGTCACATCTCCAAAAATACAGTTTTGTAAAATGTGGATATTATTAGACTAGAAAATAAATAATTTAGTTAATATTTATTGAAGGACATGTGAATAATATATATTTTCATGTATGATTTCATTTCATGACTTCTTTTAAGAGAAGTAGTTCCGTTAACATGGTCATCCAACAAAATTTAATAATGCATATAATTTAATAATAAAAACAAATTGCATATAATATTGTAAAATATGTTTTTGTTTCACATATGTATATGTAAAAAAATATATACCTAAGTATATGTAAAAGCTTCATAATCGCAATGTTTCATTAACAGCAACCTTGCAGAACAACTGGGAGTGAAACGGATGACAAATTAATTTAAGGCAATTGTTTTTTACTTGTACTGGTGCAGATCCACCACCTTCCCTTCATCAGCAGAGATGACTGCCTCTGACCGCCATTGTAACAGCAAATTGAACTCTGGGAATGTGGCTTGGCTTTGTTTTTTCTGGAAAGGAGATGAGCTTCATTGGTCGCCGCCTGCAAAGGAAACTTGGGAATAACAGGACAAGCAGTAGAAATCCTCCAGAAAGCGCAGAAAAAGAAGGAGAGAGAAAGAGCATAAATATGAATATAGCTGTTAAAACATATAGTTTAGCTGATTGACACATTCGTCCAGAAAATTAAGAAAGCCACCCAACTTTTGAATTAATTTTCTGCTTTTTGCCTCGACTCCATTTCTTTGGAATAGAGACGTGGTCTCACAGATAGTGAGCCTTTATGCAGACCACCCTGCTAATGCTGCGTGGTTGACATGACCAGTTTACCACATGGCAGGTGGCTCTTTGACAAATTCAAGCAATTACACACACGGCATGAATAGCCCACTGACTTTTTGCCAGTTAAATCTCTTTTAATGATCATAAATAAACAGCTAAGGAAAACAGGGATTGCTGACATTTGCATTTTAAAACCCAGCTAAACACACAAATTTACCTTTCAGTTGACCATTTGAAAGTTATGTCTGAACATTCCTGGTAGTGCAGGTGAGGTGCACACTGCTCTTGGTCAAATAATGAGAAATGAAAAGTCCACATTTACAGCATTTAAAAAATATTTTAAAGCAGTTAATATTTTATATTTCATGCCCTTTGTCTAGTTTATGTGAACCAGAGAAAAAAATAGGCAAAAATGGTTTTACACTGAACAATTTACTATATTATGGTGAACGTGATTTTCTTAGGCTTTTTAGTTTTTTTTTATTACTGTGAAAGTTGCCTTTCTCTGTTATCTGTAGCCTCTAATTATGTAATATATCATTTGAAATCATATGCTGCTCACAATGTGCCTATTGACTTAGAGCTATTCTAAAAGTCACCCCTCACCCGTGACCGCGTTGTTCATAAATGGGCATGAACTCCACACAGCGGTGAAGAATAACAGCCGAAACAGGCTTGTAGAGTCACCTATAATGGTAGAGTGTAGGAGGTTACTGAGCTGAGGGGCCCGTAAGAAGTTAAAGAAGGCCTTGGAAAGAAGACTACAACTTATTTTTTGAAAATGTAATCCGTCCCACAGTTTTCTGAAAGAGGCAATCGTTTTAAAATGGCCATACGTGTTAGAGCGCCATCAGAATATAATGCAGCGGGCTCTGTGTTATTGAAATCACAGACATGTCCATACATCGTGCACCATGCTGCTGGGGAATGTAAGCACGATTAGTTTCTCCTGCCAGTGGAAAATCGGTTTCGATGCAACACAATGCAAATACAGGTGCAGGACTTCATAACCCAGAGCAAATTCACTGAGCCCTCTGGATTTAGGAGCTCAAAAAAGGCTGGCAATTTGGCACACAGCGAATAACACATAAAGACCCCCTAGGACACCATGGTGATGGGGGAAAAGGGAAAAAAGGTAGATTAAAAAAGCGTGGGGTAAACCGTAGAGCCTTAGGACTACCACAGGCTTGAAGCTGTGCCTCGATTTCCTCTGATTTCCTATTCCTGGCCGAAGCCACCCCTTGTAAATCATTCTCAATTCCCTTAAACAAGCCAGTTGGATTAGGTTGGTTTAGATCATAAACATTCGCAGGGCCAGACCACCCAGGGAGCAAGTCCTGGGCCCGCAAGCCGCGGCGAGGCCGAAAAGCACAACACGCTCAGTGTGGTTTGTGTTTGCGCCACTTCCAGGGCCCCAGCTGCCATGGAAACAAAAACACCCCCCCCCCCCCCACACCCCCTCTGCCCTGCTCATTCACAGTCAGCCACCGATAGACTGTGACATAGATAAACACGCTCCTCTCTGCAGGGCCTTCTCCACGCTGGCCGTCGCTGTTACAAACCCGCTTTCTCCGTTGCTCTCAGGACATGTGTCGTTCACGTAATAAAAAAAAAAGAAACGGCTTACACCTGACGAGCACGAATGGCCGATCTTTATCGCGCGCTCGAGAGTTTAAGGAAGGAAGAGTGTGTGACAAACTGATGTGTGATGTGTTAACTCAGAATGGCAGGCCTTTTGACCTCCCAGAACTGAGCGTGGAAGAGACGTCGACGGGGAGGGAGCAGGGGGGTTTGATAAGTGAAGCCCTGCATAAAACACATGGTTCTCGTTACTGTATTGCCGTTCCTGCTCGGTCCGTCTCAGTGTGAGAGGCAGACCACATTTACAGGTTTAACTGCAGGAGAACACACTTGTGCTACTGGCAGCCGAAATAACGTCCAAGATGTTCCCACAAATGCACTTCTGTTATATGATTTTTGGCATAGAATAGAAGAATAGGACGCCTTTTATTGTCAATATACGCATGTACAATGAGATTAAAAGCAGCTCCTTCAGTGCAGACATATATGTAGAAAATAGTGCAGAAAATACAAATAAACACAATACAATAAGATAAAAGCAGTAATTACAAGTGAAGTGTCAACGTTTTATACATATGGGAAAAATATATAACTGAGTATGGTTTTATATACAATGTATATTTTATATAGAGTGTGTGGGTTACATAAGAATTAATGCACATTTATATCCAAGTATCCATAGTAATAATGAATGTTGTGGTGAGTAGTGAGTGTTTGGTGAGAATAATGTTATTTAAAAGTATACAGTTATTGCACAATATTCAATGTTATTAAATATTAATATTTATATTGCACAACTGTAGGTTTGAAGGAAGGAAGTCCAGGGGTTTGGGGGTTCGACTGTGTGGTCAGTGCATGTAAGAGTTGAAATAGAGAAATGCATGGAACTACACAGTAATTCTTTTTTTTAACTGACACAAGTGACAAAAAAACTATTTATTAAATTGTGAGGTTAAATTTGAGCCAACAGTGGCTCAAATAAACGACAAAGAGTTCAACATTTTTTATGTACAGCAGGGAAATCAGCAGCACACCTTGGTTATTCTGGGCCCTTATCTGTTTAGATGGAGTTATAACTGGTTGTTCAGTGGCAGCTAAAAACAGTAAAGACTTCTGGTAAAAGAAAATAATTCTTGTAAAATAATACATGGCGAGAAAGTTTTATAAAGGCTTTTTTCTACAATTTGTATGAAATGTGACAGTGCAAAAGTGTGGTTGGCTTAATATGTTTTAATATGTATGGCGTTTAACATCTGCAGTTAGCAGACACACACACATACTTTTTGTTTTTTACACGATGATCCAGCTGCATAAAGGAATGAGATTTTTTCTCCTCTCAAAGAAGAAGTTCAAATGACCTCATCTTCTGCATTTCTGGAGTACCGCAGCGGCAATGTCCCTCAGCGTCCCTCTGCCTCACATATTTACATACTTATCTTCTGAGATTCGGGGTGTTTATGGACATGTGTAGGCATGTGGGACCCATGCTGGCATTCGGATATTGGCTGAGGGATCTCCTGGTGTTGCCGGGTTTTACATCTTGATTCTCAAAATGATGGTGAAAAAAATTCATGTGACTTGCAACACTGTGCTATCGCACCTGCGATCGGCCTGGATTAGGTTTCATTGCAGTAGCCGCTAGGTATGCCAGCATTTCTCAGTGCAAGAAGAATAGCAATGCCACTTACATAGCAAATCAGGGCAACATGGTTGCTTTTTATGGGCGTTTTCTGCAGTTTATTAATTTTATTAGCTGCCCTGTGATTTTCTTTCGGGGTTGGGGGAGTCTCCTCCTGAGAATTATAATTTGTGATAACTGCGCCAAGGGTCACAGTTTCCTCCTCAACTTTAAACACAAGCTTTGCAGGGTGACACTTCATAAAATCCCAGCATTCCTTGTTAACCCAGATGTGCTGGCAGCCCGGTGCCTGTACAGGAGCCACAGGCCCAGAATTACACCGCCACACGCTGTTGCCCCTGCTGTTGCCCCCACCCGGAACCCTCGGCTGGGATGACCACAGGCCTCTCCCATCCGGATGGCGTTGGGACTGGGGAGGAAGGGCGAGGACCAGCTCTGCTGTGCAAGGTCTGTGTCAGCTCTGTGACTTTTTTACGTGCTGTCTGGATCTTCTCATATCTCCACTGCTTAATGGCTACCATAACTCCTCAGGTGGGTGAGGACCATACTGGGCAAGACCTGGAGAGGAAGTAGGGAGACAAAGAGAGCAAGACAGAAACATGCTGGACCCTTAACCCTTAAACAGACACCGCTGCACGTACTGTGGTAAGTTTTTGAACACCTCAATATCTCAACTAACCCTACATTTTGAAAGGAAATTACAGATACATTTTAATAACATTAAAATTTAATTCACTACATTTGATTGAAGTCATTTTAAAGTGATTTTTACAAAAAAGACTTTTCCTTGAAGATCAGACTTCAGTAGAGAATGCTGTTCTAAAAAAAGTAATAATAAAAATTAGGGCACTTTCATATTTAACACATTTACCACTCATTGGATAACTTGCTCCACCTAATAAATAGATGAACAAGTAAAATATGTTTTCATTCATTCACACGTACATATCTGTGTGTGTGTGTGTGTGTGTGTGTTGTGTGTGTGTTGATCTCCTGTTTTATAGAACATATGCATGTGCATGCCCAATATTTATATCATGCATCTGAATGTGTGTGTGTTTGCATTTAGATGTACACAGACCTGTGGTTTAGGGGTGATTTCTCTGGCTCTGCTAGGGTTGGGGTTTTAGAGAAGCAGCCCAGGAAAGGGAAGCCACAGCAGGGCAAACAGCACCCAGCCAGGTCCCTGTGATCTCTGTGTGTGTCTGCCCCAGCTCTGCCCACCCGAAACCCCTGTGTCTGTGAGGTCCTCCAACCGCAGTGCCCTCTGCCCATTAACCTTGTCCTCTCCACACGGGGTGGCCTGCGCTGGTGAGCAGGGACTCTGGCCGCCGCACGCACTTGTTCTAGCGTTCCGCCCCGTGGCCGTCTTCTGAGAAACCTTTATGCCACCAACCATCTGTGGGACAAAGATGAATTGTGGTCCATGTGTTCTTCTGTAGTGGCCATTTCTGATCCATCAAAAAAAAAAAGAGCTGGTGTTTTTCTCCTCCTCTAAAAAAAAAGAAAGAAACGGCCCATGATCTCAGATGTAAAACAACAGCCTGCTGGTCGCTTGCTTTATTTGCCTTTGTGTTATTAGCTGCCATAACACTGTTTGGCTCCCCGGGACAGTGTTTGTCTGACGCTCTTGTTTACGTGACACGGTGAACCATATGGCCCATATGGCCCCTGCCGCTGTCATGCTCCAGGGCTGAGCGGGCCTCAGGGAGGGCTGTCCGTCTCGGTGCCTGCCTCCCCTGAAGCCCTGCGAGCGGCCTCCAGCTGGCCCAAATCCCCTCTGCAGCGAGAAGGACGGGAGGCTGGGGAGCGAGCAGGGGAAATATAAAAATCCTTAAACAGATTTATAAAGATCTGATTTATCCCTGGATGACAGGGAGGAGGACAGTTTGTGTTTTCCGTGCCAAGCATAACTGACATAATATACTTGTGTGGTTTCCCGAGATGTATCTCTGAGTTGCATTACATCAAGTTTATGTCCATTCACCTGCAGTAATGCACGTTTTATTGTGTTTTAACCACACGGCCATATATCACAGCGAGGAAGGTTTGAAAGAAAAGGTGAAGATGACAGATCATCCTCCCCCTTGGCTACTCTTCAGTAAAGCAGCAGCAGACCTCAAACCTAACGCCTGTTAGGTGGCGGTGAGAAGGCATTTTATCCCCACATCTAATTGGCCTGATCGTCACTCGAGCCGTGTGAGGAATCCTGGAGCTGTGGGCTCTGGTTGGGAGGGATGGAGGGGGGGGGGGGTTGACTGTAGAGACGGGAGCCGCAGAGAGCGTGTTGCTCACCAGCCCCCGGGTTCCTCCGCTCGTCTGGCACAGGCCGCATCATTCCCGGAGAATTCCTCACTTCCCATCCGCGGCGGCTGCCAGCGCCGCTGCACAGCCGGAAGCTCTGGGGCCGCGGCTTCAGCCCTGGCTGAGCGCTGTGTGAGGTCTACCTTTTTCCCTGGGCGACGGGTCTGCTGGCAGAACAAACATGGGTGGGACCTCACCACTCACACACACACACACACAGTCTTACATTCAGCTCCCATTTAGCAGGCTAAAGAGGCCAAGGCGCAGCCTGAGTCATGGTTCTACTCTGGAGTTCTACTCTAAACATCGCAGTTATCTTCCCATGGCCAATTTGGCCCTTAATTGAGGCCACACGATAGCCCTTGCAACGGACACATTCACATTACGGAAGTGGGGTTCCTAGCCGCCTCACACCCACATGAACCCTGTGCCATACTAATAAAACAAACCAAAAAAAATCTAATATCAGAGGTGAACAAAGGCTAGCAGAGGGCGTGGTTCTATTCCAGCCCGCTATCCTCCCCCTTTAACCCCGACAGTAAAGATGACGTGTGCAATGTCGAACAGGAGCCATCTATCAGCCGGCAAAGCACCCAGAAAGCCACCCAAAAAGACATTTTCCCCAATTTCCCTGCTTTATTTGTATCCATCTTTTATTTATTATGGAGCGCAGGTGTGGCCGTCGCCTCCTGGATGCGCTTTGAACTGAAAGCGCTAGGCTCGCCGCTGAAATAAATGTTTATAGCATTCCAAACATTTTGTATGGGACAGTATGTGTGGTCCTGTCAACACTTTGTGAGGGGCAAGTCTCGTAAAGGTGTGTGTCTCTGTCTGGGTGTTTACCTGCGTATGTGTGTGTGTATGTGTGTGTTTGTTGGGTGAAGCAGGAGGTGGGGTTGATTGAGAGATAGAGAGTATGCCAGAGAAAAGGGAACTTTTCTACAAATCCTTCATAGGATATTACTACACACCCCAATGTTTTTATTGGGAGTTTCGGCTTGATTTGTCTGTATTTCTCATTGTAAATGAAAACTGAGCTGCCTGTGTACTTTTCCTGTTGGTGGTTTCTGTGTGTGACTCTTTGATAACAATAAAATCTGTCTCCGTGTAGCGTGTACTTTTTATAAAACTGTGTAGATACTGGTAATGTGTTTTACTATGTGGAAAAGTCAATGCTTCCTCAGAGACTATAACTCCAAACACCATAAAAACATGTGGAAACAATTGTATGTATTAGGAGGCCTATATTCAAAACCAAGCAACCAACCAAAAATAAAACTCTGTAACAGCTGCTTGATTTACTTACTCATTTAATGCCCTTACAGTTTCTTACACTTAAAAATATATATATCTTTCAGAATGTGCATGTGCAGCGCCCCTCAGTGGTCAAGTTGCAGAATGCAGGGAGCTCGGCGCCCTTCTCCAGTGCAGCGGATCTGTTAGAACTTGGATCTAGGAAGGTGGAGGGATGGGGGGTGGGATGGAGGGATGAGGGGGGATGAGAATTCCTGCCGGCTGTGGCTGGTAGCAGCTTCCGCTCACTCTGGGAAACCAGTTGAACCAGGGCCATCTTGTGAATCCCCAAGTGAAGATAAATCATCCTTAACTAGCCCCCTCACACACTCTAGAGCACACAGCCCACAAAACCAGGCATGTGTTTAGCCTGCGCACTGAGTGTGTGTGTGTGTGTGTGAGAGAGAGCGCGTGTTTCAACATACGTTTTTGTCGCTGAGTGTCTACTTGTGTGACTTGTCTACGTCTGCTGAAACGTGCATGTGTGTGTGTGTGTGTGTGTCCATGGAAGCGTGTCATCCCGTGTGTGCTTTCACCCACATATGCCGTACTGTGGGTGCCTGTATAAGCGGGTATGTATAGGCCTACCTACATATGTCGGTTTAAGTCTGTTGTGTGTATATATATGTATGTATGTGACTCCCTCACTATGTGTGTCTGTGTGTATGTGCATCGTTCACCCCTAAAGTACTCTACAGATACACAGGGTGCGAGACAGTGAAGGGTGCGTCGGACGTGAGGCCTGGAACAGAGGCGACGCCGCTCCTTCCACAGATGGTATCCACCTCGGCGGGTTGAGCCCAGGTTGCGCAGCCTCTGCGCGGGGATAAATAACACATGCGTGACAGCACCGAAGACACTTTTAGTGAGCATCACAACCTCTTTACTCATTCAGAATATTTCCCAGGGCGCCGCATTCAAAGAGAGATTTTTCACAGGCAATGACAGGGGCATGCGCGCACACACACATGTGCTAACACACATGCAGCTATCACGAGGAGCTTCTCTGTGATTGAAATGTAAGCTAGTACATTTTCTCAACCTCATTGTAATTCTTAAATGCCAGTTGCTATTTACTATGAACAGAAAAAAATTTTTTAGAACGAGATTTAAATCAGTAACAAGCTAACAATGCCTGCTCTTGGGAGAAGAAGTCTCACATGAATCCAGCAGCCACATCTGGACCGGGAAGGAAAAAAAGGGGGAATCAGTTACCCTTGAGTGAGGAGCTTTTGAATCATTGCTGTTGAGCAGCTACGGTGCGGACTTCTCTATCTGTTCTAAATTTACTGAATAACAGGAATCCCGTTCGGCACAGGCCTGCAGTCACACTCCCTACTTTTCTCTATGGACCAACTCTATAACCACCCAAGTCAATTAGCTTCTACCTTATTTAAGGCAATTAAAGCCCTGCTTGTGGCCTGCCGGCCAAGGAGACTGAACGGTGAATGGACATGCTAATGAGATCACCCGGGCCGGGGCAATCTCCGAGGAATGGGGAGGCTACTCAGGGCCCAGCGCTAGGCCTTCAGCATGCTAACGAAGGTGCTTTACATGCCTGACACAAAGCCTGCTCAGCTCCTGACAATGGAGGACCACCGCACCGCACTAACACTGTGACACAGAGAGTCCCACTGGGCGTCCCGGCCAGCCAAGCCCAGGGGCCACCAACGCGGGATAACAATCCCCGGACCGTTTCTGAGATCTGGCCAGGAAGCAGTGATTAGGGCAACTGTAGCAGTCTGCATTTTTGAGAGTGTCCAATGTATTTTAGCTCCATTTAAAAAAAAAAAAAAAAAAAAGCACATTCTTGTATGGCGGAGAAAGCTTCTGAAAGTGAAAGTGAAGTGATTGTCATTGTGATACACGGTGACACAAATAAATGTGCCCTCTTCTTTTAACCCATCACCATTGGTGAGCATGACAGGCGCCCGGGGAGCAGCGTGTGGGGATGGTGATTTGCTCAGTGGCACCTCAGTGCAACCTTGGTGGATCGGGTTTCAAACCCATGACCTTCTTACCCGCTAGGCCACCACTGCCCCTATACTACACTTTATACATTAGCAATTCTCATAATAAAGCTTCTCTTTAAAGGAATTCATTAATTGTCCGTTCATTTATATCTTGGCTGACTTTGAAACTGAAATCTGTTCCAGTGGAATGGCGAGCCAGTGCCAGAATCCTCCTCTTGCCACCCTGCTAACAGTTATAGATTATCCACAGTTTTCAGTTTGATGAGAAAGTAGTACCTTTGGGTCAATAAATGAATGGAAGAAGTAAATGCTCACAAAATATCCAGCAGAAAAGAAAATTGTAGCTGTTCCACACAACATGACAAAGTCAGGACAGTGTTAAGGGTAGGGGTGGGCAAACAACGGCTCACGGGCCACATCTGACCTGCCGAAGACCGCTATAGAATTGCCGAAATATTGTCATAATTACTCGTCCCATCAGCTGGCGCATTAGGCGCAGATGGAGCTGAAAACGAGCAGTCAGGTGATGCGTTTGACTGAAAATGGTGGGGAGGTGCAGAGTTCAAATGGACGTATAAACGACACATTTTTGATAAAGTAAAAGAGAATAAGCAGCACTCATTCTGGCTGGAATAAGATCTTTTTATTTGTACAAGCCGAAGTGAGAACGCGGCTGCTCTTACTCTCTTGCACCACGCAATGGAGAAGGTGCCTAACCGCCCACCCACATTTAAACTGTGTTTAATCTCCATGTAACACACATCTCAATATGCAACATTCAACTATTTACGTCCAACCCGCTCATATGGTCACTGTAATGCCTTTTTTTATGTTTATGTCTGATATGTATGCATCTGATGCTGGCCTGGCCCGTCTGACAGTTTGCCCACCCCTGATTTAGGCAATAGTCGCTGTTAGGTGACACTGGGAATACATCTGTTAGCAAGGCCTTTTATAAGCCACACTATAAAATACTGATTTAAGAATTAAGCAACCATTTCCCATAAGACTGAAAAGAACCGCACAACAGGCATCTCCTTTTACCACTTACACTTAAATTAGTGCCATCAATCAAACCCAACAGTCACTTGAGATATGACTGTTAGAAGGATCATGCCTGTGAACGTGGAACTGATGTGGCTTCTTTTCCAACTCACATTTCCTCCAAACAGAATAATTTTTATATAGAGCCTGCATTAATCAAAGCATGAGAAGACCATGTTTGTTTTACCGAACCACAACCAAGTCACAGCACACCTGCTCTTTTTGCAAAACTGTTGGGAGTCGTGAGATTTTATGCCCTTTATGCACAAGAGTTGGTGTGGAGTTATGGTAAGCTGGTGTTACCGCAAGTTTCCTGACACACAGTGAGTTATGAGCAAACTCCACACAGGTTGGTGGAAAAGAGACTTTGCTTTTGCTGACAATGTGAATTGAAGGTTTTCCTGTGGGAATATGGGCAACCAATCAGTGCTGCATATGCACTGTGAAGAAGGGTAAATGTAGTTTCTAGTGGAAATTGAATGATTTTTCCAGACATGGCCAATGCTTTACTTTGGATCATTTTGGAAACTGGAAAGGCCATGGGCCTTTAACCTGATAGATAATAACATAATTCATCTTTCATTTTATGGTTAAATAATAGTGAATCAAGGATTCGAAAATGAGGAAGAAACACTGATTTACAATGTTCAGTTGCTTTGTGACAGTCAAGGACTAAATTATAGATGAATTATGAATGAGGGTTATAAGTGAATGCTTCAAATTTCTTATGAAGTATTATCCATGTATCAAAATGATTGATTTTCTCTTCTCTTTTCTTCGAGCAGAGCCTTCATAGACCTTCAAGGGCTAGAACACAAAGTTTTTGTGGGAGCCAGTCACACAGCTCATACTCTGGTTGTTCTTCATTCCTTGCACTGTTCAAGTCACATTGGATTTAGACGTTTTTCTCTCAAATTGTACCATCCTTCAAACACCGGCTATTACTGAGCACCACCTGGTGGACAAATAAATTGAGCATGCATGGCTTCTGTGACCAGATTAACATTGCTAAATGTTAAAACATGATGCAGGCGAGTGTGTGTATGACTTTTTTTAGTTTGATGCTTTAAATGAGCAATGTCCTTTGTCTCTCCTCACCTCCCTCCATCCTGTCCTCCTCTTTGCATAGACAGGTGGAGCAGGAGAGGTTTATATTACTGATCAGTAAGAACTCATTAGATTCTGAAGGTGTAGGCACCTTTAAATGACCTGTAAAATCCCGAATCATTCCAAGTATAACCACATTCGGAATGAGTGTGTTCATGCTGAGTGGTGATTGATTTCAGTGGTTGTTGGTTTCTCATCCCTGTGTGGACCTTTCGGCTGCGTGGGTGGATCTAGTAAAATGATGCTGTTCGCCCTCCCTCTCATTCTCTCTGTCAGTGTCTTCACACTGCTGTCATGTCAGAGGGGACATCGCCGTGGTAAACCTTTCCAGATGACTTTATCTTGTCCGTCGGGATGCAGAGCAGTGCTCCTCCCTCTACCTCACACCCCTGCCACCCCTCCCCAAAAGCACACACACACACACACACACACACTCTCCCCTTATCTTCTTCCTCAGCACACAGGCCTTCTCCATTCCCCCCGAGACCCTGCCTTTCTCCTACCCCCCCCCCCCCCCCCCCTCCCATATCCACTCTCCATCTACCCCACCCCCCATACTCTTTTCTCCTGGTTGCCTGGGCAATGCCTAACAAAGCCATCATTTTACCAATTTCCACAGAAACAGGTGCTGGCACAATGGCTGCTTCCTTCTGTGCTGAAAAGGAAGGTTAGAGGGGTTCATGGGAACCCGGGAGGACAACCTCTGGGCTGTCCAAGTGTCGTCCTTAGGCCCTGACATAAAAGAAGGCTAATTTGTTGTCGCTGTTTTCCCAGGAGGGGGGGAAGAGGGAGGGAGGGGGGGGGCGACTAGATTTGCAAAAACAGACCCCCGATATCAATCTCCCCACTCTTAAGAGGAGCTGCCTCTGACTGGGGTGGCGTCTAATGCCGTGAGGGTTTCAGTGTGTGTTCTTATTAAACACAGCAGCATGACTTGTCATGACTTGTTTCAATTTAACATTCTGTTACAGCCTGTGTGTGTGTGTGAGAGAGAGAGAGAGAGAGAGAGAGAGAGAGAGATTATAGATGTGCTGCATTCAGTTCAACCCGCCTCCCTTACACCATCACACAACCACACACATACACACACTCCAGCCCAAACTCCTCCCTGGCCCATAAAAACAAACAGGGGTGGAGTGTTGGCGATGCTACAAAGTATTTAGAGGGGCATTAGTGATGGGGGGCATCCTTCTTGCGTGGTCCTTGCCGATGTTCTGTGGGAACACATCCCATCGGGGAGGGCCAGCCGCGCTTTCAGTGCCGGACAAAACCCCGCGCTGCAATTTTCAGAAAGCCACTGTTTCCACTCACAACTGCTGCCTGAGCTGGCAGCACTTAAATGTAACACGGTGCACACACACAAACACACACACACAGAGTGGACAATTTCATTAGATGATTAGATATTTTCTTAGTAGCTTTCTTCATCATTCATTTTCATTCTTTCAAAGGAACAAGTACACACTTTTTTTCTTCTTTTTTTTTTACTGATTTTATCCTCGCTGATCCCTTCACGGTCTCAGCACACAAAAGCCTCTGGAGAGTTGAAAACACTCCAGATGCCACACCAGTCCCTTGCCCTTTCGGGCTCTTGTTCCTTCCCACTCTGGAGAGGGGCCTGTGCTGGTTTGAGGGGTTACCGTGTTGCTATTTTCCTCAAGGCCCCTGCAGGCCTGAAAAGTGCTCACTGTAAACACTCAACAGAGAGGGTAATGGGACATTCTCCCAAGAAAAGCAGGGAAGACCATAGAAGAGAGAATAAGGGGGAGAGGGCAGGGGGCAGGAGAGGAAAGGGAGGGACAGGGAGAAAGAGAAAGCATTCAGTGAGATAGAACTCCGGGTTCGCGGTAGACGGAAAAGGAGGGAAAGTAGAGGTGATTTCAGAAATGTATAATTTCCCCTCCTAGATCTGGCAAAACGTGTTTCGCCTGGCACAGAGGATCCTAATTTCATCTAAAACTTGCTTTGATTCAATCTGCGAAAATAACATTCAAACCAGTTGCTCGCTTCAGTTGGTCTCTGAAACAGCAAGAGTCTAAACCAGTTTGGTCTGATGGGCAAAGATTCAGTCATGTACTGGGCCGCGGGGTTTGAATTTTATCAGGAATGTGCAAGATCAAAGAGACCACAGTAGAGTGTCAGATGCAGCTGCTAAGACGATAGCTTCTGCTGCTGCTGAAAAAAAAAAAGATGCATAATGTTTGCATTGCTCATAGTCATAATTCAGTTGTGTAACACATTCAATGTGTTAATCACTGCAATTCATTTACATTTACAGCATTTATCAGACGCCCTTATCCAGAGCGACTTACAATCAGTTACAGGGACAGTCTCCCTGGAGCAACTTAGAGTTAAGTGTCTTGCTCAGGGACACAATGGTAGTAAGTGGGATTTGAACCCGGGTCTTCTGGTTCATAGACGAGTGTGTTACCCAGTAGGCTACTACCACCCTCTAAAATTCATTTTAAATACAATTGAATATTGACACAATAATGCAGCTGTGTTTCGTTAACTTCCTGTGTGAAGTCTGACTTGTGACCCCCGATTCATCCCTACATGAAAATGTGGATGGGAGAAATCCACATGTGGATTGTAAAATCTGACAAACCTTGAAAACTCATGATATTGAAATTATCCTGGAATTTATGATATTACGAAGGAAGCCAGGAAAACGGTCGCTTATCTCAAAATAAGAATTACAGCAAGTACAAATATAAATGGGACAGAGTGTAATTAAAGTCGTTCTAAAAGAATACTGTACTCACAATGGGGGTTTTGAGTGACCATTCTCATACAATGGCTTGAATGTAAAAGCAAAATGTGTTTATCTTCTTTTATCACTTTTTATTACTTTTATTGTTAGAACTTTTATCACGTTTATTGCTGAAAAACATAGTGCCAGACGTACGATAATTATCGTATTTGTACGATAAATTTACACTCTCTATCAATAATTCCAAAAATCCCATAATGTCCGATAATTTTACCCCTTTATTTTATGGCTATAAGCTTTTTCATTAGCACAACAGGGTACAGATCTCTGTTTTTATCTGTCTGCGGCGATATACTTGGCTTGTTCATGCGTAGTCATCTCATGTGCCTTTACAGCCGATCAATGCACAATGTAACACATGGGAATCAGACTTGCAGCTCGGAAGATAATTTAATATAGATCTAATAGTATGGTCCGGCAATATGAAGCACTGATTGTATCGGTCTGAGGCAGTTCTTACAAACTCAGTTATTGCTTGGTGATTGGATGTAAAAATTAGCAAAAATGTAATTTTTAGTTCCGTTAAGCAAGACTCTGAAAAACGCAGACACGATTTCCTGTCTGTGCCAAATATTGTGGTTGGTGAATGATGTTGATGACGTAATTTCCGTGAATGCCCCCTCACCTTTAATAGGCTGCTCTCCTCCTCATCCCGCCTCGCTCCTCATTTGCATGTAAACACAGAAATGGCATGTCCTGGGGAAATCTCACTGTGTGACTGGCTAAAAGTGGCTGGATTTTCGTAAGAGACTTCAGATATTGTATTAGGGGAGCACTAAGACTTATGTAAAAGAAACATTTTCATAATAGGGGATCTTAAAATTCAGCATTAGAAATATTTATAAAGCTGAAAAAAGATTTTCTAAAAGCTTTCGAAATATTTGAAATTCAAAGGCTAATAAATTTTCAAAGTCAGTTGGAACATGTTTTGTTATATACTGTACTATGGCAGTATGACTAGGCTTGCCTAGTAACGGTACACAGCTCTTGACGTGGCATTATAAATGAAGATAAGTGTAAGTGTAACATTAAAACAGAAGATGATTTACTTGCTTGAAGTGATGCTAGGAGCTCCTATGGATGGGGTCAATGAGATTTCGTTACAAGTAGCAGAATCACGTGAAAAATTCCATGATGCCTTTTCATTGGTTGCTGTGTTGCATTTTACCCAGATACAATACTGCTGTTTTTCTTTTTTTATTGGCTGGTGGGACCTCAGCTGAGACACACTTGTTTAATTGGCATATTATTGTGGCCTAATTTTGTTTCATATGCATATTTTGCAGTATATTAGCCTACGAATAATTTTGTAGGCTCAATGCGTTACACTCGAGAGCCAAGAATATTCGCACATTAGGCTAAAACGATTAAAAAACTCAAATTTAAGTTTGAGAACATTTTTTTTGCCACTTATTGGCCTGCATATTTACTCTTCAACATACTCGTCTTCAACACTTCAGATACGTTCTTCTTCATCCGCTTCTTCTAAATGTGAAAGACATTAGTTTTCAGATGTGACACAGCACAGCACCCAGTGAAATGTCGTCTCTGCATTTAACCCGTCCCGTGAGGGAGCAGTGGGCAACCCTGAAAGGCGCCCAGGGAGCAGTGTGTTTGGTGACAGTATTTTGCTCAATGGCACCTTGGTGGTTCAGGAATCAAACCGGCAACATTCCACTTCCTTAGCCAACCAAGCTGGTGTTTGGCCCAACGCAATGAGCAGATTCAATAGATAAAATATGGGGTGGTGGTGGCCTGGCGGGTAAGGGAGCAGACCCGTAATCATTTCATGGCTGCCCACTGCTTACCAAGGGTGATGGTTAAAAGCAGAGGACTCTTTTTGTTGTCACCATTTGCTGTGGTGCAGTGTTTACCCTGTCGATATATCTGCAATCATGTCCTCTGTCAGGCACTAAATTAGGTCTAATGATATTTCCCATCGATGTGTTTGGACATGGGTTTTCACTTGGTGCAATGTCCCCTTTTGTTGTCACCATGAATTTATGTACAGCCAGACTCTTTATTATCCATACAATTTAGTAGTTGTAGATATTTCATGTACAGTGAATGCAAGACTGACACATTTAGCTTCACAAGTTGACAGTGCCACCGTTGGCTGTTTCTTTGACTTCCAGGAAATTGAGGGGCCTTGTTCTGCTTGGCTGAAACATCATAGTGCTACAGCTGTCCCCTACAGTGGATGCCCAGTCACTGAAGGCAATCAAATTCACATCCTCCTCACTTTTTTTAAAAGCTCAAGTGATTCTCACTTGTGCCCTTCAAATATTAAGACGTTTCCTGTTTTTAGTTAAACTGATCATGGGTTAAAAGCAGAGGACACATTTTGTTGTGTGCACCATGTGTTGTGTATCACAATGATAATCTCTTCACTTTCACTTATCGGTCATGCCCAGCAGTCCCTAAATTAACTTTTAATCATTCACATTCTGCCATGCCCCCTGTGTTCAAAGGGTGTGGGTTCACTGCTGGCACCCAAAATAAAGGTCACAGCTGGGTGCAGATCTTTTTCTTATAGAGCTCTGCAGTTGTGGAGCGGCTTGCCAGTCAGTGTTTGGGATTCACAGTATCAGTGTTTAAATCTAAACCGAAGACACGTCTGTTCACTCTGGCCTTCTGTTAAAAATTCCAGACAGTCAATTATTAAAGTTCACTTTAATACACAGTCATGTAGTCAAGCATAAAAAGTGTTCAAATCACCTTAGTTAGGTGGTCGTAGTGCAATTTGTAGTCATGAGATTAGAATGCCATTCTATGTGAGTTTTGGGGTCTTGCATATAATTGACACTAATAGTTCCACAAGTGGGACTAATGAAGGATCATGCGATCTTAAAAACACAAACTGGCCAGAACAAAATTACCAAACAGGGAACTTAAAGGCATGAAGGGGACAGATAGCAGACACACATGAACTTTATTAAAGAATTAAAACACTTAAAAAGTTTAAATTAATGAGCAGCATATGATCATTTCTTATGTGACATGACATTTGGGGACAACCGTGCCAGCTCTTCTGCCTGTATGGCATCTCCCAACGCCTGCAAAGCCGCTGCAACAGAGAACACATTTACAAGAAATAAAACACACCTTTTCACAACATGTACACATTACAAAGCTTTAACAAAATGAGAGGAAACCACTTATATAAAATATTAATAACAGACCTTGTAACCTCTCAACATGTTCTGTCATTACTGGAAAACTGGACAGAACATTGTGATCAGGCATTTCCATGGCATTCATGATTTCATTCCCGCGCTGGAAACAGACACACACACACACACACACACACCCATAAAAGCAATGCCTCAGCGAAAATAAAATACATAAGTGAAATTTACAAAGTATGTATAAAATCACATGTAAAAGCAAAACACACTAGACTGAAAACAAATGTATTAATATTAATTTTAGGTGAGGGGCATAGCACCAGTGCTATATTGCTACCAGTAGAGGGTGCATCAGTCCAGTTTCCACGGGTTACCCGGGTGTAGACTACAAAGAGAGTTTAATCTACTTAGACCCTACTATGACTGCAATTAAAATATCAGTTATTTCAATGAGCAGTAACATTCCTTGTAATTCGTATGAGAATATTTTGTGCTGTGAGGTAGTCATGGAAAGAGCAATTAAGTTACATGTAGTATTTTGATTGAGCTTGATTTTGTGACAACACCTTTACCTTTGTAGCATCAGCTGAATGTGTGAATCAGTTATGTTTATTTCAGAACTAAATTATTCATCTCTCATCTACTCGACACAGTGTAAAAAGTGGAAAAGTCACTTTTGTGTAACACCAAATTAATCACAAACATAAGCTGCTCAGAGTAGTTTAGAGAGGCAGTGTAGGCATGTTCCACTTGTGACAGCACATCTCTGGGAACCTCTAGTACCAAATAATCAAAAGACTTCCACTTGAAGTTATGTGGATAAGCCATTAACCCCACTCCATTGTCCACACCACAGGCATCCTGCTTAGAGTTGTACTGCACTACATTTTGACCCAAATCTGGAACATGATCTTAAGTACACAGAGAATTAAATTTTGTGGGCATCAGTGATATGGCTTAATTTAGACAAGCCAATCACTAGAATTAATCAGAATCAGTGCTTCCCCATTAATAAGGGAATGTTTAGAATAATGAACACATTTTAGAAATGCAACTTCTGCAACATGAGGATTTCTAGGGAATGGCTAGAAGTAATATTCAGAATATTAAAACTCAACACGGGCCTACTGCAACACATACCCTCAACTCATCATGAAATCTCTCCTCCATCTCTTCCACCTGGGATATGGCCTCATAAATTGGCACAATGGAATCCTGATGGAGAGAGATATACACTTCTAACTAGTATAAATCAAAATATTATGCTGTAATTATGCACAAGACAATGTTTATTAATTAAAAAAAAAAACCCTCCACTCAGGTCCACAGATAACAACCCACCTCATCAGAAGAGCTGACCTCACCCAAATCAGACTGGACACACAGACCATGTTTGGCCTTGGAGTTCTCGTTTAGTTCCTTAACTCTACAGCACAAACCAGGCAGAAATTTTAATAAATGATGTTGCCCCTGGAAACTATATACTTTAACCACAAGCACATAAATGGGTACAATTCATTAATACAGTACAATATACAATGTATAGTGGTGGCCTAGAGGGTAAAGGGTGGTAGTAGCAGCCTAGGGGTAACACACTCGCCTATGAACCAGAAGACCCAGGTTCAAGTCCCGCCTTACTACCATTGTGTCCCTGAGCAATACACTTAACCCTAAATTGCTCCAGAGGGGGACTGTTCCTGTAACTACTGATTGTAAGTTGCTCTGGATAAAGGCGTCTGATAAATGCTGTAAAAAAATAAATGTAAAGGAAGTGGACTCATAATTGAAGGGCACATAAACCAGAGATGTCAAGGTACCAACGAGGACCCCTTGAGCAAGGCACAGTCCCCATTCAGTGATCCCCGGGTCCCTCACAAAGGGTGATGGGTTAAATGCAGCGGACATTTCGTAGTGTGCACTGTGTGCGGTCAACAGTCTTTTAACAGTGTCAGATCTGCCATGGCTGAAAATGATTATTGTTATTGCTCTTATACAAGTTGGTATCCTTTACTGTTGAAACTGCAATGTTACATTTCATTTATCCTGGATATGTACATTTTCTCTCTGAAGGCTTTACGCAATTACACATGCAGTATTCGTGAGTGAAATATAATGACATAAAAGACATAGGCATGTCTAATAATGTAACCCATGCAAAAATAAAAGCTCATTAAATCATTTACAACCCATAAACATCACCTGAAATCCTTGTTGCTTATCATAAAATTAATTTTGTTAAATGATGTCATGGCTTTATGCCATCTGAGAGGAGCAGTATACTTTTGCATATCGCATCGCCATTAGATAAAATCACTAAATGGGCATAGAAATGAAAAACATTCACCCGTACACCCTTTTTAAAGGCCATTTTCATAAAATTGAAGGCCATTCATCAGGGTACACTACATTTGTACAAGGGCCAGAGATTCTCAGCGGACACTGATGCTCTGCTAAAATACAATATTAAATGTAGTTTACAATACAATACATAAAAATACTATTAATATTGTATTAAATCTTAAGACATTTATTATTTGACCTATTAATAATACTCATATTCAGACTCACATTACCTGTGCCCCCACTAGGGGGCAAGTTCAATATTTTTGCTTTCTTATTTCAGGTCTGCACAGTCATATTGCAATTACTGAGATCAATATTGTGATGTGATAATTGGCACTTCACTTGACAACAGTGATTTGCAAATCAAATTATCATAGCAGCAAAGCATATGCAAAAGAAAAGGCAAAATAGATGGGAAGTTAGCGTTTGCTGTTACTGCTGCAAGCAATGTGAAATATTGAACTAAATATAAACGATCACGGCACAAGCACAAAATCAGTCTACATTTGAACTCTATGGCCAACCAGTTACATCAAAAAGGACAAGTGATTTCTAAGTGTCGGGTGTGCATGACTGGTGAAGCACAAGCAACATGAGGCAGTGATGCTGAACTAATGATTAACATGAAATGTTAGATATAAATCATTACCACTACATCTAAAACCCAGATCTATACCTCACATCTAGGTTTAAAGAGCTAATTAAATCCCAAATAATGGGACACCCCCGTTTCAATGGAAACACTTTAGCCATACCTGTAAGCATAGCGGAGCGTGTTGAGCGTGTACTCACAGGAGCTCATTCCAGGAGAGATCATAGCAATCTGACAGACAAGAAAGAAAAGACTAATGAAGGTGCAATACTGAAACCATCCATACATCAGTAAACCAGTTTGTGGTTTGTAAATCCCAAACCACCAAGGTGCCACTGAGCAAAAGTACCATCTCCACACACTGCTCACTGTCATGGCTGCCCACTGCTCAAAGGTGATGGGTTAAATGCAGAGGACACATTTTGTTGTGTGCACCATGTATCACAATGATAATCAATTCACTTTTACAAAAAAAAAAAAAAAAAGATGCATGTTAAATTTTACCAATACAAAATTGAAGTGAGATTAATGTCGTCTTTACCATACAGGTCCGTGAGTTCTCTCCGATGAAGGAATCCCGAAGTACCTGAGTCAGTTTGCTCATCCTGAAAGGGATGTGCTCATTGTTCTTCCCCAGGGACCGAATGCACTCCTATATAAATGGGAGTCTCATGTTAGTTCATCCTTGACAGTATAGAATCATGAATTCTTATTAAATAAGCATCAACATGATGAGAGCATTTACCAGGTAAGTATACTTCCGGAACAAACTGCTGAATACTTTGCAAAAAAAAATCTGTTTCAACTAAAACACTGTGCTGAACTTTTGTCTCACCTTCAAGGCAAGAAGACTTCTGTTGATCTCTGCAGTCTCCACCAAGGTTTGTCGGTCGTTGTTGCTTACGTCAGTGCCACGTTCATTCCCAGCGAGGTCAACCAAAGAGAACTTTCCATGCAGACACTTATGGCGACGTAGGATCACCTGCAGCACTGCATGAGAGCGTGAGGATTGGGCGTTTGCAAATGTCTGGCCAGACGTCCTGCACACATGAAAGCAGAAATCATGAAGGCTCAAGTCTCCACATGTTTGAGACTGTGTTCTGAGACTGATTTTCCTTTTCCAAAAAAAAAAAAAAAAAAAAAAAAAAAGTGCTAGTCTGAACTTTGGGTAGTTTAGGGACTAGTAATGTAGGCAAACCTCTACTTGCACTAAAACAGGCTGGAAATGTATAAGTCAGATTGGATGTAAAACTGAGATCACCCTACTAGTTTATATACTATAACGGGTGGTAGTAGCCTAGTGGGTAACACAATCGTCTATGAACCAGAAGACCCAGGTTCAAATCCCACTTACTACCATTGTGTCCCTGAGCAAGTCACTTAACCCTAAGTTGCTCCAGTGGGGGACTGTCCCTGTAACTACTGATTGTAAGTTGCTCTGGATAAGGGCGTCTGATAAATGCTGTAAATGTAAATAAAATGTAAATGTAGTTTACCCTAAATGAGTGAACGCAAAATACACTATGAATCTGGCATGAAAGAAAAAATGAAGGAAAAAACAAAATCTTTACACTACACTATAATGATATAAATTGAGCAAATACCGGCAAGCGCTCCCCTTCTCAATTAATTTGATGACATTATCCACAGAGGACACTTCCACCTCCTTCAGGCCGACCACCTGTACCTGCTGCTTCTCGTCTTCCAAGACACGCAATGGAGCCTTCTTATTTAAGAGATCAAAGACCTGTAGTAATAAGGAATGTATTAGATTAGCTTTAAATATGCACAAAGGATGATAGAGAACAAATTCACCTACAAACTCATGATTGGTTTTGCCCGCTCTTTCACTTGTACACTGAAAATGTTTGCTTTATTGCTGAAGATATACAGAAAAATTCTGAATCTTATGTTTCCTTATTAGTTCAGAAACGGCACCCGCATCAGTAAACTGTTCACCCACAATAGACAACCGTAGGTGGTTTGCCAGTTACATTACCTTTAGTGTATAAATTAATCCTGTAGCAGATTTGTCAAATAGTGTGATACTAATAAAATGCATTATAAGATTGATATAGTGATTAATATAAGATAAAGTAAAATTTTTACTATAAATTTAATCAAATTTCCCCAATCAAGGTGTTTGTGAGGCATCTTACACTTAAAAAGGAGAAAAACCAGCCTCACTCCGCACCGACAAACAGAGCTGTATTTACAATAACGTGATTCTCCTTCCATTATTATAATTATTTCATGTTTAAAAGGTAACTATATACACTGTAGGGCTGCAGTGATGTACTGTGGAGAAGGAAAAAAAAAAAAAAAAAAAAAAAAAAATTGTGCAACAAATTTAATATAAACTCATCCAAAAGTAAATCTATATGCTAATGAATGTAGATTTGTCCATCTGTTGCATCTGTGTGTGTGTGTGTGTATTTGCCGTGCAAGAGGGAGAGATGGGGAGGGATGAATTACATGAGTGAGATCTCATGCCTTATCATGCCATGTCAGTATCGACGCATAACACAAATAATGTATGTTCTAAGATGCGCTTATGTTAGTTAGCAATCATAAAAATACGATACCTTGTGTGGATTACGTGAGGATATTTTCAGTTAAGGTGTTGTAGTTTTGACAAAGTACTTTTAGGGTAAGCCAGGTCCATTTTACAGTGTATACCCTGCACTACGTTGTCCACCTTACTCAGAGTAAAATGGTCACACACACATTTTATGCCTTTTACGTACACCGGTATCTTCATTTTCCGCCAATAAATCGCACCTCCTTAAATCTGAGAAATGCGTGTCAGTTAAAACAGTCCGTGTAAAACAATGATACCGAAGCCGCGCAGCTCCGCGGCCGTGATACGATAATAAATGGACTTTGGTGACAAATTAAACGAAGCCTCGAGGCAAAGAATTCTCCTCGAATATTTTTTGTAATCGAATCATTCCAGTTATTCGAATAATCATTTCAGCCCTAATACACTGTGTTCAAAATGGTTAATTCATTCTTTGAATCAGTGGCCATTCAATTCACATATCTGTGGGACACACACACACACACACACACACACACACACACACACACACACGCTCAATAACGCGATTCAATAACAAGACAGAAACGAACCTTTCCATTGTAGATTTCAAAGAAGGTCACATAAGTGCACAGGTCCAAATCGGAATACCTCTTGTGTTTCAGAAGAGTGAACACATCCTGAGCTAGAAAGAAACACAATTTCACTCTGGGATAAGCAAATGAGTAACTGATAGAAAAATCCTTACCTGCTAGAGCATACACCCCCTTGGAACTATTCTGGTTTTTACCAGAAAAATCTCCACCCATTGTCTAAAAACAGGAAACAAATGATTACACGAGTATCCACTAAACGTCCCATCAATTTTAAACCGGATAAGACCTGCTTACATGAGTTTTCCCGCTACCCGTCTGGCCGTAAGCGAAGCACGTTGCCATGCCGCCTTCGAAAATAGTCTTCACCAGAGGTCTGGCTGAAAACCTGACGATGCAAAACGTACCATTTTCTTTAGCAACTAAAGTGTAGAAGCACATTGACCAACACACACACTGTACTGGCAGCAGGGACCAGCATAACAGCATACTGGTCGGGTGCTGAAAGAAAACAACGCAAGGAATCATGGAGGGAACCGAACTGAATATTTAGCAAGGGACTACCAGGCTGCCCAGCTGAAGCAGAAACATATTTGCCAATACGAAAACGGACCCCTCTGCCAAACTTTTTTTTTTTTTTAAATAAATAGTAAACCGTTGAGCAAAATGGCATGTTGCTTTCTTTTATTTTGTTAAAAGTAAGGTGTTACCTGTAAACAAGTTCGTTGGTTGCATCGTCATCAAACGAATAGTCGAAATGAAAGACCTGGTTCTCCAGGTACTTGGTTAGGTCAACTTTCTGTTTGGGCTCATGAAACAGCAGCATTCCCTTGCCAGGGATGGTCACCACATCTATGTCCTTTTTCGCCATCTCTGGAACCATAGAGGAGAACAGAATACATGGGACTACAGAAAAGGTCACCACGGGCCTGGGTGAGTGCTTTCCATCGTTTTTACACAGTTGCTTTATTTAACATGGACCATAAGAAAAACCTGCCAACACCACAGACCTTCATGGACAAGTTAATTATTCTAAGCGAACGTATTAAAGTGGATAGGCATAAGCTATTTTGCATTAGTAGGTTCCTTTACCACATTATCCTGGCACAACTATTGTGCCCACTTTTCACTGCAGATTTAATACCCTTCAGCCACATGAAGTGTTATTGTTTTGCATTTAAGCACCGTATCATATAAAGTTAAACTGATTTGGTAGAGCTCAGCAGAACCTGGCATATAATTGCATGCACAGTCTGTGTAATGATCAACAGGTCCACGGTGACAGTGGGCATTAGTCCCACCGATGAACAGAGAAACCGAAATATTAAAATGTTGAAAATGAAGTGCACCCGAGAGCACGAAATTCTTGAAGAGATTTGGTAGAATTCAGCTGCAGGCAGAACCACAAAATGAGCAGGGACAAAAGAACAAGCCAGTTGACTACACTGTAACCTCAACAGACCTACCCTTTTTATTTAGAGGCCGCTTGCGAACACACACGCAAATTCGATCGCTTTCAACCTAAGGAGGCAATCAAATAATGTTAAACATTACGAGACAAAAAAAATAAAAATAAATATAAATAAATAAAATAAAGAATAAAATTAATCAACGCAAACTTACCGGATCAGTTATGGACAATGGGATTTTTTCCACCGTGTCCCTGTATTCCTCTATCATCTCTTGAAATAGTTTGTTTCCTCTGCATTCCTCTGCAATCTAATGAATTTTTAGACAAGAGAATAAAATCAGAAGATTATAAATTGTACGAATCGTGGTGCACATTCAGCTAAACACCAATAAACACTCACCTTCCCTTTCTTGTTTTGTGTTTGACCCTTGGCCAAGATGGACATCCTTTTATTTGCAGTCTTTGCAACAGTTACCCGTCGACCTGAAGGCCACAAGACTATCAGAAATGACAGGAGCGCCCCAAACATGCAGTCCACAACGAACAAAGCAAATCCACAGGCAAGCACATCACATGACACCACCCACCCGCAGTAGCGGGACGGGACTGCTCGCTGTCGGGGGCCGCCTCAGCTGGAGGCAAGGGGGCTGCAACCGGCTTCACTTGACTCTTCTGATACGGTGCCAGTCCTAGGCCAGACAGTCACAAGTTTACTGAGCTGGGTGGTAATACAACAGTGATAGAAATTCAATAGCATGGGCACCCAAATTGCACGTCCAGTGTGGTAGGAGCCTAGTGGGTAACACACTCGCCTATGAACCAGAAGACCCAGGTTCAAACCCCATTTACTACCTTTGTGTCCCCAAGGAAGACATTTAACCCTAAGTTGCTCCAGGGGGGGACTGTCCCTGTAACTACTGACAAGGTTGCTCTGGATAAGGGTGTCTGATAAATGCCGTAAATGTAAATGCACATGGCAGACATCTTCTGTAGAAACTGCCAATTAGAGTATATATTTTCCAGTTTGAATACACATTGACTTCAACACACCTAGTGTTGACGCAATCTCATAATCCCTGCAGAGGACAAATTTGCAGATTATTTTAATGACGTTGCTTGGTGATTTTCTGCCTGCGGCATTTAAAAAATAAAATAAAAATCTAGTCAAAAAGTAGTTCCGGTAGTACAGTACTGCTTCAGGTAGCAGTAAGGACTAGTGCACTAGTTTCACATTATTTAACTCTTATCGGGATTTGAAACAATAATGTGAACTGAAGTAGAAAAATTGAGAGAATGCTTCGATGCACTGATAATTGAAATTGAATCATGAGTGAAAACTACACGGAAGAACAAATGCTATCACCAACCTGATTTAGGAACAGCCAATGGTGATGGCCTCTGTGCCTCTGATGAGGGGATCGAGCTCGGGTGAGTCTTTGCAGGAACTTTAAATAGTGACGTGAGATGCATGGTCGTCCTCTTGTTATCTGCAAACAACACGATTAGAGTTGGTCACCAGTCCAGAGACAAAACCCTTCATAACCCCAGATATCAAGCACCCTTCAGTGAGGCAATGACATGGGGGGGGGGGGGGGGGGGTTAGCAATCAAGCTATAAATCCCACATACAAGTTCAGAAAAGCCACAGAAAAGATGCCAAAGGAGTTAGATTAAGATTGATTGGTATCCAGGTGAATATGAGCATTTTTGTTGGGCAGGGCAGATCAATCGGGTACCACAGCTATCGGATTGCTAACTTACTATTAATAAATAAATAATGACTTGTGCATACTATATTACATTTTTAGACCAAGTGTGGTCCACAGATGTAAATGGTAAAATTCATCTAAAATGTATTTGTATTGTTACATACATAATTTATTTAGGCATAAACATGCTTTTCAAATGGATCATCACTAACAATGAATTCAAAGTTTAATCAATAAAATAAAAAATTCAGGATCAGTGTCTTTCAGATGATTCAATGTCAGCACAAATGATGACATAACATTTTCTTTTATCCAAAAAAACTTACAAGACACCAGCAATTCTCGTTCGGTTTCTATAGATTTTGAGTTTACAAAACTAAGAGCCCTGATAAGGCCTAACTGATAAAGCACTCCGTCCCTCTGTTCTCCAGTGAGAACCGAGGAAATGTTCGCTATGGTCATAATGCATTAATGCATTTAACAATTTCAAAAACATTTATTGCTTTTCACTGAAATTTTGCAAATGGTTGTGGAGAGCCATGGTGCGGTGACTGTCAGATACAAAAAGTTTGCATCTGTAGCATACTGCTGTCATCAAACTATATTAAAGCTCAGATATTTTTGAACATTTCTGCTGGTCAATCTGGGTGCATTATTTGTCCTAGTGATTTAGTATACTGTGAGGGTGTGGTTCCATTCTATTAAATTCAGTATATTATTGAATGTGTAAAGTGAATATGAATATGCAAATCATCCCAGGAAGAATCTAATAGGTACAACAAGCAAACCTGTCTCTTCAGCTGGACCAGATCGAGAAGAAGCTTCAAAGAGAACATACTCAAATAAATTCAATTATCTCAGGGAATCAAAAGCCAGGTAAATGTTATCATAGATTTGAATGATATGAAAGACTTTCTCATTTACTTATATATAATAAGGAAATCTCTATAACTTTTTATAGAAGTGCTACTTACGGATTGAGGGAGGAGGAATTCGTGATGACCGGAGACGGCCTTCATATATCTATAAAGAACAGTAGGATTAACAGAGATGTCCTCCTTCATATCAATGTCAAAATCAGGGTTGCAATGGAAGCATAGATAAAAAAAAATACCTTGTTATGAGCAATTAATCCTTTCAAAAAGGAAACTTAAGTTTTTTATTATTATTATTATTTTTTAACTCAAGCACAGAAGCATTGGTGAAAAGGCTACAGCTGTCTGCATTAAAAATTACAGTTAATCTGGAAGGCTTAACATGTTGCCTCATCCTGACTGAGTCACATGATGCAAAAAGGCAGTCAGTTGCATTTTTTTTTTTTTTTTTTTTAACCGATTCTGGGATTTTCACATGAAAAACAACGATTTATGGTCAGTGTTATATATGAAGTAGTGTGCAAATGTGTTTTAAAGGTGAAAAAGGTTTTCCCGCCTTTCCAACAGGAACACTAACTTGTTCAGGAAGGAACTAAAAGCTTGAAGCTCAAAAATAATATCGACTTTAATAATTTTACACCGACGTACAGTACAGGCCAAAAGTTTGGACACCTTCTCATTCAATGTGTTTCCTTTATTTTCATGACCATTTACATTAGTAGATTCTCACTGAAGGCATCAAAACTATGAATGAACACATGTGGAGTTATGTACTTAACAAAAAAATGTGAAATAACTGAAAACATATTTTATATTCTAGTTTCTTCTAAATAGCCGCCCTTTGCTCTGATTACGGCTTTGCACACTCTTGGCATTCTCTCGATGAGCTTCAAGAGGTCGTCACCTGAAATGGCTTTCCAACAGTCTTGAAGGAGTTCCCAGAGGTGTTTAGCACTTGTTGGCTCCTTTGCCATCACTTTCGTTCCAGCCCCCCCCAAACCATCTCGATTGGGTTCAGGTCCGGTGAATGGTGACTAAGTACATAACTCCACGTGTTCATTCATAGTTTTGATGCCTTCAGTGAGAATCAACCAATGTAAATGGTCATGAAAATAAAGAACACACATTGAATGACAAGGTGTGTCCAAACTTTTACTATACTTATTATAGTAGGCACCATAAGCGAGCATTCACATCCATCAGGGTCTCACCTCCACAAGGACTCACCTTCTCTCTGTCAGGAGCAGACACCGGAGTCCGTTGGGCTGAAGGTTTCACGGCCTGCAGCAACTGAGGATTGAGGGCAAACAGCTCAGCAATTTCAACCTGCACCAAAACAGCATTGATGAGTGATTACGCCCTCGGGGTTCGAATTAAAATGCTGTTAGGTGCCATGCAAAGGTGTGCAACTGTGACCTCTTTTCCCTTGGTAGTGTTGTTCTCAGGCCACTCCACAGACACGGATGACTTGACCAAATCGACAGATTTGATGGTGGCACTGTGGATCCTCCCTTGGGACAACATAGCAGAACAAGTCTTCTAAATCGCCAACTTGCTCACAAAAATAAACATAACTGTACGTTTATTGCAGGCTGGCGTGTGTGTGTGTGTGTACGCATCATTATCATGGGGGTACATTAAAAAGTATATATTAATATCTGAAGACCAAGAGATCGTAATGAATGGGAAGACTAATTCAGTTAGAAAAAAATGCACGGGATTCAGCAGAAAAGAGAGAATATCTTCTTTCTTGAAAACTAATTATTTCAAAATGTCCAGAGACTACGTTGTTACCGGTTCAGGTTTTATAGAAACTTAAAACAACGTTACCGTCACTTCGGCTAATGTTGACAGCGATTCCAGGAAAAACATTCGCCATGGCTTGTAGATCCATACTTGTAGTATATATTAAAACACTAACTCACGCAAATTTACACCTACACAGAACACGGTAAGAAAACCGCACGGCGTGAGAAGCCTTTCAGCCGCCTTTTCAACGTTTAAAACACGTCAACGGAAGCGACGAAACACGCACGACTCGCTAACCCCGCCCCTCTTCCGCCCCGACGCGCTAAGCCCCGCCCCTCTTTCCCTTTTTTGTAGTCGAGAAGTTGTCAAAGGCGCGCACTGCGATTAGATTAACAAGCAAAAATTATTGAGCCTAAATAAAAGAGTTACTAAAAGAGGTCATGGCACCCTGACAGTGGCATTCGAGTCACAAAGCTGCATGCGGTCCACGTCGTGTTGGTTGCATGAAAGTGAAAGTGGTTGTCATTGTGACACATCGCAGCACAGCACACAATGAAATGTAGGTATAAGGTATAATAGGTATATAAGGTAATTGAGGTATATTAAGAACAGATCCTGCATGCTTGAGAATAGAAAATCTGATTACATTTCATTTGTGTTTTATTTTTTTTATTTCTGCTTTGTGGGATTTACATTAGCACGTATGCATTTCCATGTGTATTATGAGTTAGTTCTCATCCCTTGCTATCGTCACTAAAATAACCTTCAGTCAACCAAGCAATAAAAGTATTAAAAAGTATTATTTCTTTGTGAGGCCTTCTTAAGCAATTCAAACTGGTTCACACTGCAGTGTGCAGCCATGACAGGCACCCGGGGAGCAGTGTGTGGGGACAGTGCTTTGCTCAGTGGCACCTTGGCGGATTGGGATTCAAACCGGCAACCTTCTGATTACTGGGTCGCTTCCTTAACCGCTAGGCCACCACTACCCCAGATCGATGTTGCTCGATGTAGACAGTGCATGGGCCATCTATAGAACACCTATCCCAGGGCTGCAAACTTCTCCAAAAACCATTGGAGTGAGATATTTGTTGGGGGTCGAGCAAGATATTTGTGAGTGGGGGAGATGGGGACTCTAAATTTCACAAATTAAATTTAAGCACACTGAATAATGTTTCTTGAAATTTTGGTCTTTGAATTGTTTTACTGTGAATTTACAAAAAATATACAAAAAACTGAAATTATTTACAGGAAAATTATAGTTGCAAAATATTCAGAAACATTGTTTCAATGCACAAATTCCATATAATGGCAGAATGACTGCATTCTACACAGCACTCGACATGGCATTATAAATATTCAAGGCTCTGGTGTTTTGAAGACAAGTGAGAGTGCTGCACAGGGTGATATATATTGCACAGGGTGGTAGTAGCCTAGTGGGTAACACACTCGTCTATGAACCAGAAGACCCAGGTTCAAATCCCATTTACTTCCATTGTGTCCCTGAGCAAGACACTTAACCCTAAATTGCTCCAGGGGGGGACTGTCCCTGTAACTACTGATTGTAAGTCTATTCTAAATTATAAGTACGAACTTTTTTTGTGTGTAATTCACTCAGAAAATAAAATTAAAATAAGAAAGTCAGAAAACAACCGGAGTCAAAAAAGTGCATAAGCATTAGTCTTGGTCCCATGGGCGATGCTTGCCCTATGCACATCTCAACATGATCTTATATACAAGATATATAAGTTGGCATTCCCCAATATTTACAACTTATTAATTTGTCCATACTAGTCGCTCTGGATAAGGGCATCTGCTAAGTGCTGTAACTGTAAATATCCACATCATGTGTCCAACGTTTGTTGGGCTGGCCATCACTATGTTACTATATGTGGCCAGTGAAACACAGTGGATACCTAACGCACACATGCACTCCCAGTGAGAGCTTCTGCAAACATTGCCGCTCCCAGGGGGAGTGAAACCCCACGCATTCCATCACTTTTAACAGGTCAGATCAAAAGAAGAATCCATGATCAAGTCAATCTCTGTGGACATCTCTCATATCCCACCATATTTACATTTAAGGCATTTGGCAGACGGCCTTATCCAGAGCGAATTACAACATGCTTTCCTGTTACCATCCATGAAGTGATTAGTTCTGGTTCATTAGGTTCATATGGCTTATCACATATCACTTTTAATGAACTAGACTAAAATAAAGGTCAGCAAAACACGTTAATCTCTGCAGACATCCCACATATCCCATCATGCCAAGTGACTACCATATTTGGTCTGCTTCACCTGGAACTGCAAGAACATCAAGGTGCTTATGAGTTCAACGGACAGCTGTGCGCATGTGCACTGTGAGCTTATAGTGCTCCAAAGCATCAGCAAATTCACAGGGAGTTCACCGTATAACTGTGTGGAGGGTCAGAGTGCAATTGCTTCAAAGGCTAACAAACGCTGATATGTACAGGGAATGGATAAATAAAAATTCGATGTATAATGTAGTGAAATGATTATGTGCAAAAATGTGCAAGATTAGGTAGTACGGTGGTTATCAGGAGTGTATGGGGGGGCATAGGAGTTCAGCAAGAAGACAGCCCTGGGAAAAAAGCTGTTCCTAAGTCTGCTGGTTCTTGTCCATGGTAACCTAAAGCGTCTGCCCAAAGGAAGGAGAGAAAACAGTCCGTGGGCCGGGTGGGAAGAATACTGTGAACTTGACGCAGACAGTGCTTCCTCTGGATGTCCTGAATGGATGGAAGTGGAGTCCCTGTTATGCGCTGGGCAGTTTTCACCACCCGCTGCATCGCCTTACGCTCAGCAGCAGTGCAGCTTGGTCTTCTGGTTCATAGACGAGTGTGTTACCAGTAGGCTACTACCACCTATTATGGATATTATTATAAAGACAATGAAAATTAAACAACTTTATTTGGAGAGAGAGATTGACGCATCGTCTTCCAACAGTAAGACAGTTCCTGTTTTCCCTTGTTGTTTTCCTGCCGATTTGTTGTGCCTTTCCCTTCTCTTGCCGGTATTACACAAACATCCGTGGATGTTGCAACTGACTAGGGCTGCAACTAAAGATTATTTTAATAATCTATTAATCTGTGATTTTTTATTTATTTTTCTCTATTAATCATAGAATTGGATAAATGAATAAAAAACAAGAAAAACATTTATTTACAACTCTTTATTCAAAAACAGAACTAAAATCTTTAGAAAGTGCACAAACATCTTGTTCGTTGACCTTTTATAATAATAATAAAATGAAATAAAAATGAAATAACACAAAAAAACATACACATTTATGCTTTATATCTGCCAAATTTATAGACTTCCAGAACCATAAAGAATTTATAAAAGCAATGAAGAACAATACAAATCAGAAAACCTAACAGGATTTGTTTGAATGTCAGAACTTGTTGTCTACACTACATGCACACGCTTCTAGACGCACACACCTTTGCAGAGAAACACACTCACAACTCTCACACTGACACACACACACACACACACACTTACTCTCTCTCACTCCCTTAGTTCAGACACTGTGCATTGCATGAGGATGTCCATATGCTCCTGGCTCAGGCTCACTAGTGCCTGCTGCAGAAAACAGCCGCTCAGATGGTGTTGATGTGGCAGGGATGCAGAAGTTAAAAAAGTGTGGTGATTGTGAAACACTGACACGGACTCTACCTCCGCCAGTTTTTTCTTTATTTTTGCTCCGCCCTGTCTATGAGGTGCTGAACTCTGCTAGCATCAGTGCGCGAGAGAGGCCAATTATGTTCACTCCGCTCCGCACTCAACTAAGGTTTTTTTTATTAATCAAACATCTCCACGTCACGCAACACAACCAATCGATTATGAAACTCATTGCCAACTCTTTTAGTGATTGATTTTTATCGATTTAATCGATTCGTTGTTGCAGCCCTAGTGGACAGCCATTTTTAGGTCTCTCCAGAGATGCTCAATTTGGTTTAAATCAGGGCTCTGGCTGGGCCACTCAAGAACATTCACGAAGTTGTTGTGAAGCCACTCCTGAAGGAGTGGCTTCACAACAACTTCGTGAATGTTGTTTTAGCTGTGTCTTGTCGGAAGGTAAACCTTCGGCCCAGTCTGAAGTCCTGAGCACTCTGGAGAAGGTTTTAGTCCATGATATCCTCATACTTGGCCGCAGTCATCTTTCGCTCAATCGTCCTGTCCCTGCAGCTGCAGAACACCCCACAGCATGATGCTGCCACCACCATGCTTCACTGTTGGGACTGTATTGGACAGGTGATGAGCAGTGCCTGGTTTTCTCCACACACATAGCAGCAATTACACGAGTGAAACATTCAAATGTATGTATTACTGTCGAAATGTTTCTATGAGGTGAACCTGGTTGAGGGCTGAAACAGTTCTCTAAGTGAGCATGATATGGTGAATTGAAGAAGTGTTTGTAATAATGCGAGATTGAAATGTAAGTGAACATGATTTGTCTGACTTGTTTCTAAATTCGGATTATTTGTTGGATGCCTCTGTCCTTGGTGCTGAACCAGATGTTGACAAAACTCTGATTTCCTGGAAAAATGCCATTCAGCTATTGTGGATAAAGGTGACATTTCGACATGACATCTCCCACCGCATATTTTCCGGTGCTCACTTTGCAATTTGTAAATGTTTAAAAATAATTTACGTTAATTTAGATTTTTGCCTCGCCAACTTTTTTCATACCTGTCTACAACTTTTGCACAGTACTGAGTCTTTGAAAGGTGTGTACCCTTTTGTAAACTAGTTTTTGTTCCATATACTACTTTAATTAAATAAACAGATACAATTGTTTTAATGCCAATATCTAAATACATTTATAATGTATTACCTACGTGTCTACTGTGGTAGCACCTGCAGAACAAAGACCAGCCACAAAGTGGCAGTGTTGCATTAGTGTGAAGCAGATTGACTTGCTTAAGAAGGCTTCACAAAGAAATAATACTTTTTAATGCTTTTATTGCATGGTTGACTGAAGGGTATTTTAGTAAAGATGAGGTTGAGGTTGAAGTTTATTGTCATGTGTACAAAGTACAGCGTACAGAGCACAATGAAATTCTTACTTGAAAACCTCTCCCACATAGACAGAACATAGAACATGATACATAGAAGACATAGAAGTCAAAGTGCAGCAGCAATATATAAATAGGTCACAGAAGGGTGAATATATCTAAGTTGCATAAGAAAGTGATTGTGCGTAATTTAAGTGACAGTGCAGTGCATACTATGTGTTGTATAGCCTGATGGCACTGGGGTAGAAACTGTTTCTGAATCGTGATGTGCGTGTGTGAATTGTCCTGAGTCTCTTGGCTGATGGCAGGAAAGTAAAAAGTGACAGTGCAGGGTGGCTGGGGTCCTTCAGGATGCTCTTTGTTTTCCTGAGACAGCGCGTGGTGTAAATGTCCGTTATTGCTGTGGTGTGCCTGTGATCCTCTGGGCTGTTTTCACCACCCTCTGCAGAGCTTTCTTGTCCTGAGAAGTACAACTGCCGTACCAGGACGCAATACTGCCCGTGAGGATGGACTTTACAGCGCACCTGTAGAAGGTGGTGAGGACAGAGGTGGATACCCCAGCCTTCTTTAGGCGTCTGAGGAAGTGGAGTCGTTGGTGGGCTTTTTTGGTGACCGATATGAGATATGAGAATGGGATGAGAATGAACTCATAATACACATGGAAATGCATCCTTATGTAAATCCCACAGAGTAAAAAATGAAACATAAAGAACAAATGAAATGTATGTTTAGGATTAAAGATCAAATCCAAACAATTCTTGTCACTGCTGCCAGCCCACCACCACATCCGTAGTATATAGCCTATAGCATAGCCTGTTTGTATTTTATATACAGTACTGGCCAAAAGTTTGGACACACCTTCTCATTCAAAGTGTTTTCTTTATTTCCATGACCAGTTACATGAATGAGAAGGTGTGTCCAAACCTTTGGCTTGTATTGTATGTAATGTGCATATAGGCCTTTTTTATTCTAAAACACACTCCTACATGCAGAACAATGTAAATACAAACAAAAACAACAAAAAAGGTGTTAGCTAAAAGAACTTGGCAATCTCTATGTTATGTCCAATAATGTTACCACTGGTACATTTATATTTACACTTTTATCCAAAGCAACAGGTATTTGTATAAAATACTACTTTTAATATAAAAGATGAGCATCCATTTACCTGCTCATTTGGTGAAAAGAATAGACAGGGCAGGTCCGTATGGCATTCTGTATGGATTTGTCAAGAACTATATGGACAACATATGCAATATATACAGGTGTCAGTACAGACACTGTGTCTTTCCAGTGTGGAGGGGGTAGCTGTAACACCACCAACAGCCTGCTTGTATAAAAAAAATATCTATACACAATGAACTAACTATACAATACATTCAGGTGTCAGTATAGAAGCTGTACCTTTCCTATGGCGTAGGGATGGGAAGACAGAGGCTCAAAGGAGCGTGGTTGATAGAGCTTGGAACTCTGTCCCAATATAACAGTGATACTGATGCATGCAGAGTTTAAGGGGGTCTGAATACTTTCGTTACCCACTGTACATGTGTCCACCAAAATCTTTGCTTGCCTGTCTGACATCTCATCCTGCATCATCTGAAATACAACCCCAGGAAATCTGAGCTGCTATTCATTCCTGTTGATTCCTCCACACAACAGGATCTTAAAATCTCCCTGGACAATTCCCCAATCTCTCCTTCTGTCACTCCACACAACCCTGGGGTCACCATGGACAATTCCCTCTATAACTGCCTCAAATTTCTAGTCTGTCTCACTTGTGTTGATTCCTACTCAGCCTACTCATCTCCAAACTGGACTACTGTAACTCACTCCTGGCTGGTCTGCATCTAAGTGCTACTCGACCTCTCCAGCTGATCCAGAATGCTTTAGAATGACTTATTTTCAACCTTCCCAAATTCTCCTACAGCACAGGCAGTGGTGGCCTAGCTGGTAAGAATGCAAATAATTGAATGGTTGCAGTTTAAATCCCAACCTTCAGCAAGAAACCATTCCCACACACTGTTGGTCTATGAAAGAAGGGTTTGTACCATCCAACCTCATCATTCCTCGCTCTGTATCTCGATCTCTCCAATCCTCCAGCTCTGCATGACTGGTACCACCATGTCTCAAGGTACTAAGACAGCACTTGTCTAGACTCTTCTCTGTCCCCCACTCCTAGGGGGTGTAATGAACTTGCACTAGATGTTAGAACAGATGAACTACTAAACATCTTCAAATCTTCAAAAAAAATGGGCAATACTGGGTCTGCCACAGCAGGGCTGCTGAACCACACAGATGATGAGAAAAGCCGTGCTGCTATGGAAGTCCAAACAAACCAATGGATAAATGAGGCCCAGTGAGAAGGTTGATGGATATCCCTAATCAAGTCACAAAGCTCTCATAAACTACGCCCCGTCCACAAAAGCCCCCTTAATGAGCTACACTGATCTGAAAGGGACCAGGTCTGTCATAACACAGCAGCCATTTAAGGTTGTTATTTATGAGCCTTCTTTTGTGTGTGTGCGGCTAGTAACCCTTAATAAAGAAATTCCATCAGCCTGCTCTTTGTATGAAAAACTAAAGAATCTCCACAACTTTTATTGTGTTTTTTTTTTTTTTTTTTCGATTAGTATGAAGTTAGTCCCAAATGATAAATCGCACTGTCAAAAGGGCCTTATCTCTTATTTCAACCATGGACCTCTATGGCATTTATCAGACGCCCTTATCCAGAGCGACTTACTTAAGGTTAAGTGTCTTGCTTATGGACACAATGGTAGTAAATGGGGGTTGAGCCTGTGACTTCTGGTCATAGGCAAGTGTGTTACCCACTAGGCTACTACCACCCATAGAGCCAAGAACTATTCTTGAGGACACTGGCATAAAAACACTAACAACACCTTGAATAAAAACCAACATTTTGCTTCAATATTTTTTTTTTTCATATTTTAAAGGTCCTCTGACATGAATACAAATTCATCCGTGGTGCAGAATTACAGCCACTTTGAGCCTGTCCCACAGCGAGACTTCCCCAGGATGCGGCGTTTTGGTGTGTGTAGCTTTAAATGCTAATGAGGAGAAGAGAGGCGAGAAGTGAGCGGCCATTCGGGAAAATTACATTATCAAAAAAGTTAAATTAACCTTCTTCAGAGTCTTGCGTGACCTGAACTAAAAAAAAACATTTGTGCTTTTATCACATCAAGGTAACCTTTCCTCTTATGAAGATATAAGGGCAGAAATTCAGGTTTGTCTGTCTGAGTTGCTGCTCTCTGAGCAGTGAATCAGAATGGCCAAAGCACTCTTTATACATATTGACTTTTCTAGCCACTGCAGGACCATAGACAGGTTAGGTGAACTATGTTAGTAATTAGTTAAATAATCTAAAAAAAGTGACATTTTTTCATGATTTTCATGGGACTTATAATATGAAAAAGAAATTCCTTAAATTGAAAGACTGGAAGAATTTAAAAAGCATACAGCATAATAATACTGTACCACACTAATCTACATTAAATCGTTTTTTTTACTGACATGTTTTGGAAAGAATCTCCTGGAACGCCTTCATGTCTTCATCAGTCTAAGTAGGCAATGATTTTTTTTAAAAGAAAATGAGTTCTGTAAACCAATCAAAAGATACAACCTGGCTATGAATAACATACAAATACATTCAGTTCTTCAGCCAAGAGGCAGAACATTTTAAGTAGATTTGTTCAGTTTACATTTCCATTTGAGAACTGCAACCAAAAGCCCTTGTCCCCAGCTGAGGCCTTAACAGTAACAGTACCTCGGTAACAGTCTCTCTGAACTGTCTTCTTGTCTGTTCCGGAGATGACATTGAGGAAAGATGTGTGTGTGTGTGTGTGTGTGTGTGTGTGGTAGAATTTACCACAAACAAACACACACTGAGTTGGGCAGACGAAGACACGCCGGTGTGGGATGAGCTGCTTTTTATTATCATCGCTGTGATTGTGGCAGGGTCTTCCAGAGACAGATTGCCAAACGTTGCAGCAGTCATGGAAAGGTTGACGACCAGCACACACGCATGCACGCACACGCGAAAACCAGTCCAGTCTGTTCTGAACAATATCTTCAGCTTCCATCTTTACATGAATGTGAATGTCCATGTGTAAATGTGCCCTTTTGTCTCTGTGTGTGTGTGTGTGTGTGTGTGTGTCTCAGTCATGCCATCCCGTGTGAGCAAGGGTGGCAAAAAGTGACTCACCCTGTGTGTGACTCAGATTTGCCATCCTGTGATGGCCAGCAAGCCATTACACACTCACATCCCTGCAGACACACATTAATGACCCATCCACTTCACGGGGAGATTATTAGTAAGATTACTCACACCGTTCACATGGATGTTCCGTTGTATTTTCAAACCCCGCACGTTGAAAGGACATCTCACGGGATTTTAAAGGAAATAGCTTTTTTTTTTTTTTGCATAATTGTATTGCTGGTTATTGTGGGTTTATGTTGATTGGCTGATATCAGCAGCAATAAGAACAAAGTCATGCAGAGGACAGGCTTATCCCAGATTCTAACAATAATCACTAGTGGCGCAGGAATGGGGTGCTCTTTAATGGTTTGTGACTTTTGCTGGTCATGACTCATGAGCTGTGAGCAAAAAGGACTGTCCCATCTCAGAATACTGGAAGCCGACAAAGACATGAAAGAGGCCTCTGGTCTTTTAGTGGCTTGTGAATAGCTAGACCAAGCATGCAGAGCCTGCTGACTTTTAACAAAATGGCGCCAGACACAAAATATCTGAAGTTGTGGGGGTCTGTGTCCGGGTGACTGTGTTCACAGGACACAAGCACACACACGGATAAAACTCTCTCGGCTCTGCCAGGCAAATCCAGCGATGTGATGCGCTTTAATCTCATTTCAGGGCACTTTTCTGGTGTAAAGAAAGACAACGTTTGTTCTTTCATCACACCTCCTTTTTATCCCGAGCACAGCGGTGACTGGTAAAGAAAAAGCACTGTGTTTTCTTTTATGTGCTTTTTTGGGTGGCACAGAGAACACACACCTACCGGAAAGGCTGGGTTTGTAGCACGCTGGGCTCAGTGAACATGCAATGCGTGCAAATCATTGTGTGAGTGAATAAATCAGAATGCATTACCACTCATCTGAATACCCCAGGTTTGTCTGCTCTTTTATGTCACATGAATGAAATGTCTGGTGGTTGAGAGGTTGTTAGTAAAGGTCAAAATCTTAAGTGGCAGTTTAGACTTCACTACTGCAGCAGAGTTTGCAGAATATTTTTTATTTTATTTTATTACAAGAACAAATAAAATTGGTGTACAATGATCTGTAGAGTCCAACTTTGCTTGCAATGTGCACATTGTGAAGTCTCCTCCTAATGACTCACCCTGGCCATGTGGCTCCTCTACATCAATTCCATTTCGAATTTTTGCCTCTTAGGTCTCGGTGACATTGATTGCTGATCTGAAGGATGGAGGGGGAAATTATATATATATGTGACTTTGTTGACCTGTTCGCTGCTCTTTGACATGGGATGACTGAATTGAATTCTAGATATAACAGAAGACAGCTTAATGGGAGGCAGTACATTTCATTCAGCATTGTGTTTAATTAGATCTTTCATGTAAAAATGTCCTGTTAATACTAAATAATACAATTTATTTGATGGTGCAAGCTTGGATAAAAAAAGTACATAAATAGGACATAGGACAGGATAACTCTGTTATCCTGTCCTAAGTTCTAAGGCAAATGTCGATGTCTGATGTATTTCAAAGAAAGTAATACAGTCCAATAAATCAACACAAATTTTAGGACTTTCTGAAATATTTATATACAGTGGCAAGAACAAGTGTGTGAATCGTTTTAAATTTCAAGCATTCATTTGCCATAAAGTGTGATCAGTTCTAAGTCAAGGCTATTGACAAATATAATGTGCCTAAAAAAGAAAATCCGATCTTTCATATTTTTATTGAGAACAACCATAAAAACCATACGCAGAATGCCGAAATATACAGATACAACAGCAAATTATCTGCTAGTTATCTGCACCCTGGAGAGGAGGAACTGACCACCTTTATGGAATAAAACCCAGAAATCTGAAACCCAGAAGATTTCGTTCTACAGGAAAACTGTGGAATGATTGATTGACAGTTCTCATGGACCCTACCTCCTCATTCTTGATTTTTTCTTTAAACCCCTCCCTCACAAGGAAAGTGTAAGGTAGCATCTTCTCTCTGTCACCTCCATTTTCCTCAGCTAGTCATGCATGTCTGCTTTGTGAGTGCTTTGCTCCACAACGTTGCATTCGGTACAAAATAGTGTAACGGGAAGCGCGAGAGTGACGTTGGTGTCAGCCAATTGGTGTGCAGTGGCTGTCTAGCATAAATAGTTCCTGAAAAGCAAATGTGAGAGTATAATTTTTTGATGGCTCTAAAACTGCAAAAAAAAAAAAACAATGTGGTCAATTGACAAAAACGCAAATATTTCATTCTGTCTGGATTAATTGACTGCGTTAATTGTTGTAACTGCAACATCGCGAATTTCTGGAGGCACTGGTCTGTGCACAGCTTTATTTCTTTTAGAACAGTGCTTTAGAAAGGCAAGTATTTGATTTTCAGTACCTGATACCTGACCTGGGTGGTAGTAGCCTAGTGCGTAACACACTCGCCTAGAAGACCCAGGTTGTGTCCCTGAGCAAGACACTTAACCCTGAGTGTCTCCAGAGGGACTGTCCCTGTAAATGAAAATTATATTTTGTGATCTCTGGCCCACTGGTTCCTCATTATAATACCATAACACAGCATGAAAGTCGTTTTGGGGATAAACAGGGACTCTGCATGGTGCTATAAGTGTGATAAGTGACCTTAATGTTTCAGCTCATTTGTTTTTGCAGTGTTTGACCATTGTTTTATGGTCTTAGAAAGGGTCCTAGCAGAAAATTAGATGTCACAGTTACTTCTTTCAGGGTGATTCAAAACACCATGAAATGCAGCATAGCCACTGGGATATTCAAAAGATTTTATTGGATGATTCAGCTGCCGTACGCATTTCATGCTTCTTTAAGGCATTTTAAATGAAACCTGACCCTAAGCATCACTATAAATACAGATTTGTCATTTTGCAATGTGGATGCCAAATCAAATTGTTTTTATAGTTTTCACATGCTGCACACCCTGTGACACCACTCCCATCTTTTAGTCCTAACATTTCGACATTTTATATTTTGCCTTTTCGAATACCAGATTGTTTTAAAGCTATTTCAATTTACACATGAAGTGAATTTACACATTTTATGCTATACAGAATTGTCATTTTGCCTTTTGTAGGTTTCTCTTTCCCCTTTGAAAGATTATTTGTAGAAACTGTAAAATAATCAGATATAGCATTTATTTTAATGCTTTTATTTATCTATTTGATGCGTTGATAGCGAAGTGTATTTGGGGAACTGAAATAGTTTTGTACTGAAAATAAACTTCTTTCTTACGACAGGTATAACTTACACTCCTTTTCTTTAGGATAATATATTTTGTATGCATCAGCTGTATGTATCACCACACTTGAGTGAATGTTTACGAGGACAATTTTTTTTTTTTTTTTAGAAAGCTTTATGCCATAGTCTTTCAAAATTTTCAAAATCTTGCCCCTTTACTAGACATTTAGGGAGTTTGGTCAAATACCAATGGCTTGCTTTTTTCATGATGCAATTTGGAATGTGTAATATGACAGGAATGTTATATCATATAAAATTACATAATATTTGGAAATTATATTTCAGTATGAAGATATTAGCATTAACTTTGATCACATTATTTGAATTTCTTTGTTTTTTATGACACACAAATTTATAGGAGTGATTAAACCAGCTGTTTATGCAGGTTGTGCCATTAGTGTCATTAGACATTTATATATATATATATATATAATGTATAAATATATTATATATAAATCTGAACAATTAACATTTAGTGTTAAGGTAATATTGCCATTTAAAAAAAAAAAACAAAAAAAAAACACTGTTGTTTCCCAGGCCTTCCTAGGCACATATTTATATTTATTAAAAACACACACATTTGTTAAAATGAACTGATTGGTCTTCACTGCTGTTTAAGTTTATGGTGACTCCAGTTCTGAATCGAAAGAGTTGTTTATCCCATTATATGATTTTTTATAACATTTTAATGGCATCTGTAAGATATTGGTGAACTGCAGAGAAACCACCAGAGAACAGCAGTGCAATTACTGTCACACCGAGACACACCCACAGCTTGAAAAGGAAAACAGATGAATTAGGAAAAGAAGGAGAAACAGAAAATAAAAATAACCCAGATTTTCCAAATGCAATCTCTGAAATTCTCGGCAGAGTTTGGCTCCAGCGTGCAGATCATTAAAAACAAAGGAGCAACTGTCGCTGCCTTCTTCGTGGCGTGATGGGATAGGGAGGAGATGATCCCGTCACACGCAAGCTGCTGCTAAATGACTGTTACGTAAGCATGGTGGGGAGAGCAGCTGCTCCGAGTCATTTCATGCTCTCTGTAAACCGCTGCCTCTCTGCACCACTTCTTGAAAAAATCACCAAATTGATTCCTTCACCCCTCTGCCCCCTGTTTTCAACTGAAGATTTTCCCAACTTATCACCTGTATGAATACTTAAATGTCCAATAGAATATATGTTAATTGCACAAAAACACAGACAATGGGCTTTTAACACCTTTTATTTTAAAAAAGCACACAAATTGAAACAGAAAATCTTAGTAAAGTGCAGATAGCAAAATGTCAGATTTGCAGCATTATGCAATCTGGCTGGAAAAACTCTGCATTTTCCCAGGCTAACCTCTCGGTGAGTCTCGGGGCGTAACTCCGGTTCCTGCTGAACTGAGCCAGTGCGCCTTGTATCAACTGTTATCAGCTCAGTAGGCACTGGAGGTCGAGCCCAGTCCTGACCCCTGCAGTTTCCTGACCTCACCACAAGTGTGCGCCAATTGCCAAGAGAGATAATCTCTCTCAACCCTGTAGCTATTGTGTTCAGGCGTTAAACTGGGAAACTCTGTCTGAAAAACGAAACTCTCTGCGGCCATGCCTTTCTTTACCCGATTTTCTGCATTCATTTGCCCATGTAGTTCCCAAATTCTAACATTTCATTTGCACGTGTAGCTGTCAAAATGCAAAGTAATCATGACTAAGGACTTGTGTTACTTGGTTGCGGCATTACAACCAATTACAAGTCAGGCCTGAAGTTGTCGACATTTTTTTGGATGTAGTTTAAAGTGCTGGTGTCTCCTGCAGGCCCTGTGACTTTTTTTACCGTCTCATAGGGTCTCAAATAAACACAAAACAATCACATGAACTACAGACACAGGTATGCAAACAATGGAGTGTCATTGAAAAAAACCTTCTTCACCAACCTGATGAAGTGAGGATGGATCCCACAAATGCCTCCGGCGTGTTGTCGGGGCCTGTCGTCCCCCCATGCCTGGTCGGCGTATAGAGGGGCTGTTTGGGGGGGGGGCGGAACTTAGCCACTGTGAACATGGCCTTTCTGAGATCTGTTCACAGAGCGAGCTAAGTCCTGCTCCTCACCAAACATCACGGAGCGCCACTAGCCTTGCCGCCATATCCTGAGTACTGTGTTTTCCTTTCTCTGTTTTTCTCTGTGTGTGTGTGTGTGTGTGTGTGTGTGTTAATTTCCTTTTTTTCCACCGCTGATATGGATCGGTATGAAGATACGGTTCCTGACTGGGCCACTTTGGGGAGAGGGCTTTGGGGACAAAAGCGGCTTCTTTTTAGCACGTTGCTATTCAGTATTGCAGCATTACAGCTACATGAACAGAGAAGCCATAATGAAACGTTCTACAACATTAACCAGTGCAGGGGAGTGTGGCAGTAATAGTTTTACAAGTCCTGCAAAGAATAAAAAGAAAAAGGAAAAAAACTCATGGTCACTTCAGAATCGATATCTTCTGTACGTCTTTAATGAACCCATTAACAGACTTTCTTTTTTTGCTTGGCTCTGTTGAAGTAAAATAGCTAAAATTTCAACATTTGCCCTATATCACTTTCAAAAAGCCTCCACCGCTTTTAAATGCTGGGAGGACATTTATCGTTACAGCGAAACATCTGAAGTATTTTCCGAACTGCATGCATCATGCAGCCGTTGGACCGCGCCTGGACCCTCAAGTTGGATGCCAGGTTGCTGAGGACCAATGGTAAAGGGCGAAAGGGTGGCGCGTTTGTTCAAGGTTTAATAATGTCGACGTGCAGGGGGGCTGGGCTCGCTGATGGGAGCGGATTGCAGCTGGTTGGAAATCCCTGGCAATGTGATTTTTTTTATGATATAATCCCAAATCACTCTGCCAGGAATCCAACCAGAAGCCCCACGGTCAAGAATTGGCCGGAGGTCAGCCAGTCATCACCCCGCAATTGTGTTCCTGCCACTGCGCTTTCACACACACCGCACTCACACACCTGAGAAAACACACTCTCAATGGACTCTCAGAGCCCTGTGTTTGGGTAACCTTCAGACAAGAGGTGGCTAAAGAACAGCATGTGTGTGTGTGTGTGTGTGTGTGTGTGTGTGTGTGTGTGTGAGACTGTTTACTTATCTGCACACTGCCCGGCCCTGAACGTTTAGCATAATGTGTGATGACAAGTTTAATCTAGTCACCCAGTATATCATCCCCAAACTGGTGTCCCGGTTCCGGCTCTGTGGGTGATGACAGTCCGGGCAGCGTGAACATGCAAATCGGGGGCGAGACGAGGCCACGCGAGCGACGGCAGGATTGCTCTGCGCTCCCCGTGCAGACCAGGCTGCTGCTGCTCCTGTGCCAGAGGTCTGGCCCTCGGTGCTCATGGGACTGAAGGTGTTTCGCTGAGCTCCGGCCTCGGAATTCGAGTGGGATTGTGCTCTTCAGGGGCCGTCTCGATCAATCTGAAATAGAAGAATGAGATTTTGTGTTTGAATTGACGTTGCTACGGAGTAAAATGTTGGTATCTACTAGGCTCTACCTGCCCCTGGGCGGGGTATTGGGGCTGTGTGAGCTGTGACGTACTGTGCCATAAACCAGGATAGCAGTTTCACAATGCAAGCATGCAAAGACCTGCTGGGACTCCCTTGAGCTGAATGTTGACGTGGTTCTATTCACACCGGCCGATCGGATCGATCGGATCAGATACTTGCCTGTCTCTCGTTGTCTCGACTCATTCTTAATGCTGCTTTGAAAACAGACACACACACACACACACAAAAAAAAATAAAAAATCGGATTGAGTGACAGTTCACCCAAAGCAATAAGGCACGAAGTCCCACGAGAAGGGCCTGACCCCTGCAGACAGAGCCTTCTCACAAGGGCTGTGTTGTTACTAATCAACTGAGACGAAGCAATTAGCCCGCCGCACACACCACTCTGCCATGCAGCCGCCACCGCCCGTGGGCCGACCACTGCTTTTCCGAGGCCTCTCAAAATATTTATTCCCGCCCTGCGAACGGGACTGGAGCAGGAAATAAAACGGGCAAAATCCAGAGGGCACAGCTCCGCCATGATGACCCCTCAATCAGCTCTTTCAGATCATATTATTTCAGGAATAACTGGGGGTGTTATTTCTTTAATGACTCGACCTGTGAACGTAACAGCGGAACTGTGCAGATATCAGTTTTTGGAAACGCCATTGAAGAGGCAAGTCACAGAAAGCTGAAGGTCATCGGCTTGCCACTGATCCACAGACCTGAGAAAAATGAATGAACCTCTGAATGAATGCCTGCGCCGCCTGTGATTATAGTGTCCCCGAGCCGGATGTTACACACTCACACTCACACACTGCCCTTTCCAGCCACCATGTGCAATTATTCTGAAGCTTATTATTGTGTTTTATACAGTGTATGTACACCGCATGCCGAAAATATAAAATGTATAGCCAGTAATAATAATAGTAATAGCTTGTATTACTGCTATTGCATATTACTGCTGTTCCAGACAGATGTGTGCACTCTCTCTTTGTATTGAAGAATTAATCAAATGAATTAAGATATTTTTCCTCAAAGAGGATGGCAGACATTTTTGCCGCTCAGTTATTTTTTTTTTTTTTACCTCTACTAATTTTGGACACTGGCCGTTTATAATATTACATTACAAGAACTTTATAAAATATTACATTACAAAAACTACATTTGCTATCACATTTGTCTGAACTTTAAGGCTAATCTTAAACTGATTATAATTAATTAATTATATTTTAAATATATTTAATAGTATTATGAAACATGATGATAATCAAATAACCAATAAAACTTAACCTAGGAATAAATCACCTGCTTGAATAGGCAGTCTGCGAGTAAAATAGTTTGTTTGCAAATTTGGCCCGGTTCTAATTTATGTCACCAGTCATTCGACGGCAGATTATACTCTCAGATTAGTCCAAATCTGCCATGTAGAAACTAAACCTTCAGCAAAACCAACTGAGGATTGTTACTGTATTTGAAAGTTTTTTTTTCCTCATATGCTGTGTGTACATATCTGAGTGGGTGTGTGGGAGCGTGCTCACGGAAGAAATGGACCGCAGCCGACACCGTCTCTGGCGCTGTGCTGCTATTGCCAGGCACGCAGGCAGTCGGTCACAGGACCTCTTCTGCATCTCCGGCGCAGCCAGGACCCGGCGGCCGTGATTACACACGCTTTCCACAGCCACAGCTGTTATGGCTAGACAGCCGCAGGGGCAGGCCGGGGGTACATGTGATTGGTCCGGCTCTCCCCTGACGCCAGGCCCACATGCCCCAGTCTGGGAGGAAACTCTGGAGTGGACAAAGGCGGAGCAGTGCATGCTGGGAAAGCAGGTGGGCGGGCTTCTCGAGGCCGATGCAGGAGATAAGGCTGAATGTGTGCCCAGGATGCAAGAGAGGAAAAAAAAACAGGGCCTGTGGCCGAATGGGTGGGTTGTGACGCGCACACACACACGCACACACACACACACACACACACACACACACATACACAGTCATTTTAATAATGACTGCCAGAGAAGCAATGGGAACTGCGGTTTGAGATAGTGGCCTCCATGTTGGACTCACAGAGGCTCACGCACAAGCACCCAAAAAAAAATGTCTGAAAATTCTGTTAAAATTCAGGTAATTAGCGGCCCAGAGATAGAATGTATTGGAGATTTTAGAGCCACAGAACAGAACAAGCAGCGCACATCTCACTGAGCCTTGCTCATTGTTTTGCTCTTTCTGCAAATCTATTTGTCCCAATCTCTATATTTGGGAACAGTCTGTACTGAATACTATTATCCGTGTTCAAATGAGATCTGCCTCTCTGTGGTGCACAATGAAAGGTACCTGGCGGATAGATGGATGATGCAGTGTACTGTAGATTGTACACCCTCAAAGGCAATTTCTCGCCTTATTTGACTTACCTGAACAAACAATGTGTAGAATGAAAAAAATTGTGGTAAGAAATGAGGAAGCATGCAAACAATGTGTAAATGTGAGTGCGAACGCACACGTCCATAGGAGGGTTGGTAATGAACGGATTTCTGGTTCTGATTACCTGAGGAGCCATGTGGGGATCAGAGAGGAATAATAATATGTCCGCTGATAATTATATCGGCCCGCTCTGGCTTTATATTTGCCCGCTGCGGCAGTATATGAGGAATGACTTTAAAAGTGTGGCTGTTCACCTCTGGCCAGGGAGCTTTTTCAGAAACTCCACGGTCCCAAAATATCCAACAGACCTTATGCCGTAGGAACAGGCCATGCCAGAGTGTTTTTGGAAAAAGAATTCCTTTTATAGAACCAGGTCTGAACTGACAACAGCACATCACGATGTGTAACATGTGGCCCAAGTCGCCTCACCTTTCTGCATGATACACTCGTACAAGTGCCGACGGTGCCAGAAAAAAAAGGCCTTTCCTCGTCAACATAAAAAAAATAATTTTTAATTTTTTTTTTTTTGAGGGGGACTTTTACAACAGTGTGAGGACTGACTCGTTATTAAAATGGCGGCAATTGTGTCCAATTAACCTGGAAGGCACACCCGCGGCGCCCCACTGCTCAGCCTCATTGAGACAAGTAGCTACAGCGTCGCTTTCTCACACGTAAATTAAGGCTGGGAGAATGTGGGGCATTTATGAGTCTGGAAAAATGCAATAAACTCCCTCTCTCTGAATGCACCCATCTGTTGGACCTTAGAAGACTTCCTGTAAACAAGCGGCGGAGAACAAAACGTCTCGTGCAGGGCCCTCCTTAGAACAGCTCTTTCATCTTCATTTTCCTTCATTTTTCCCTGCCATTATGTTTCCCTGCCTCCTTCTCCTCCGCTCTCTTTTCCTCCTGTTCTCGCGTTCTCAGCTCCTCCTTCTCCACCCTGCAGAGTGGATTAACTAAGGTATACGAATCTTCTGAAATGCGAAATGTCTAACTAGTACTTTTTATTCTAACTTTTTTATTTATTTATTCTTTTGAATCCTGCTGGTGATTTGACAAATTTCACCCTCATTAAAATAGATTGTAATAATTATTTGAATCTAATGCATTTTGAATTCAAGTGCATTTGCGGAACTATAGCCATAACGCATCACATTTTCTTTGCATAAACTATATGAAATGTTATTTCTGCTCTTTGACGGCAATTGTATATAAACTATGGAAGAGCTGTGGCTTTGCGCGTAATCAAATGTATTTAGCAGCACAAAATCCAGTTTGAACACTGGACATTAAGGACAGTAATACAGCAGGAATGTGCCAAAGTGATAAAATCAGGTCCTGCTGATAGAGAAATTAGATTTTATCAGATGACTGGAATGTTCTTATATTTTCATACACAATTTAATTGAATGCTTTTACCTTTACACAAATAAATAATTGTATTGTTCGGTTTATTTACTGATCTATTTAGCATTTGTCTTTTGTAAATGTATTTGTCTTTATAGAACATTCAGTTTAAATGTCTGGCTTTAAAAGCTTTTTTGTGTATGTAAAATTTATGCATATAAACATCAGGTCACTGTGATACAAAGCAGAGTCCGGTTCGTCCAATCAGGCCTGCCGGCACACGGTCAGCATCGGGGTCCTGTCACCACTCCCGCTACAGCTTGGCTTGCTAATGGACATGCGGGGGGTCACCGCGAGTTCTGCCCTGTCAAAGATCACCCCCGATGCTGGCCCTCGGGAGCCGAGACGCAGGGCCCATCTGAAGGAGGGGTTGGGGGGGGGGGGGTTTGGTACTCAGCGCTCTTCAGCATTTGTGTGTCAGGTGGAAAAGATGGCTTACTTCCTCTTCTCTCCCCTCCGCCTCATGGACTTATTCAGAAAAGCCCAAATTTCTGAATTAAATTCACCCGCTTTCTCTACATCGCTCCCCCTGCCGCCTCTCCCCCGTAAATTTCCTTCGGAGGAAAATGACTCATTCATTTTGGGGGAATGTAGCTGAATGTAAACACATGTAGACTCCATTTTTCCAGGCACTAGCCTCGGTGTAAGATGTGGTCGGGCTGTTTGGGCCCTTGCTACAAAACAAAATTCTTGAGCACCTGAATGGAAACTGCCTGCTTTTAAGATGTCACTAACAATCGGCCATGTCGGGAGCGGACGACAGATTAGCATGGGTTCATTAAAACGAAAGCCCACCGCATTTTCCACCACAGCACGAACGTCGCGGCTCATCCTTAAAATCACTTTATTTCAGCGTGAAAAATTGAAACCAGCCAAATTCATAGATATTCCAAGATATTAATTCAATGTAATTTAATGTAATTTTTACAGCTATTACAAATAATCATTTAAAAATATACATATCATGTTTTTTTTACGACGTTTCAAATCATTTTTGCACCGTTCTGCTTAAAAAAGGATATAAATAGTCCACCAAAACAGCATGTGAGAACATGGTAAAATTAATACCATTAGTCTTAAAGCTTCTAATCTTCTGCGGACAGGACCAAAACCCTCAAACACCATGCATTGAAAGTAAGTAAAAATGCAGTTCACTCACAGTGAAGTGCTGCGTTCTGTTCGCAGCCACCCAAACAGGAGCCCAGAGCCCAGACTGTGGCGAGGATATAGCCCATCCACCCCCCCCATTGGTGCAGATCAGGGAGTCCCATGCCTGTTGCTTCCCCAGAAGCGGGCCAGTGTGCCGGGAGCTCCAGAGAGCGGCGCGGCACCACGCTCCTCCTCCGGCCGAGGCAGGAACTGAGGCGGAGGAGTACACATCATTCACACAAGTTTGTCTTTAAAGGCCACACCCAGCCCAGCGAGGAGAGGAGGGGAAACACTGCCTTTCCTTAAATAACACCACAGAAGGCCTGGGATCTTACGTTCGTCTGCTTTCTTGGATTCAGACTGCCAGAGTGCACCAGAAGGGCTTTTTTTTTCTTTCTAGTGAAAAGAAACTATTTAAAGCCACCATTTAACCACAGCTTGGTACTATTTGTTTCATTTAGAAGACGGGCCGTATGGTAAAATAATATATCGGGTGGCTCGCTGGCAAGTTTAAGATGATGACTAACACTTGGAGGAGAGGGTTAAGGTCCAAACTGCAGCAGTAGGAGCAGGCGGGGATCTGGCTTTATTTGTGCAGACCCATTTGATTGTGGGTCCGAGAATAGCTGCGTGTTGGACGTTGCACGGTTTCCTGTGTCCTTCTCACCGACGGGGTCAGACGGACCCCATGCCCACTCACTTTCTATGGTGCCAGTGTCTGTTTTGACACTGTTGGTACTTCAGAATGATAAAGATGATTTAAACCACATCGAAACCAGCCTCTTAGAGGAGAAGAAATCACCTTTGGCGGGTGTGGCGCTGTTCTGATTTTATTTTCAGTGAAATAAATCTTTCATTCATTTCATCTGCAAGCGTTTAAAACGTGCGATGCCACTGCTGTGTGAATATGACAAAAGGGCAGCTAAACATAGAATACATCAATAAATAACAGATAAGCTCAGCTCTTTTTGGCTGGGCGATGGTGGAATGCTGAAGTAGGTGCTATCTGTAAGTGCTGTAAAAGAAACGTGATGTCATGACTGCAATGACGGTGGGATCAAAACAAGTGTCCAGCCTTGAGGAGGGTTCGTTTTTTTTTTTACACAGGGAAGCATATGTTAATTTTAGGATCTGACATTGAATAAAAAAATTTAAAAAAGATTTGTCAAAACGTTTGCCGTGTGGATAAAAATCGAACAATAACACGGAAACACAAGGGTGTTCGAATTGAGTGAAACATGATGTCTAATTCATGAGACACATTAATGGGTGGAGCCCATAATTATCGGACACATTTCCATGAATGAGTTCAGGATCATAATCTACCTTCATTGTGCCATGTAATCACAATCAGAATGATTGAAGGTCTCGGCCTCACACCGTACCCCTTTATCACCTGCACCGACGATACCGTTTGAATGTTGCAGCCAATGTTTGTCCACGAGTTTCTGTTTACAACATAACAATTCGTGTTACTATGCAACCACATGCTAATTGGATCAGGCACTATCACTGTCCATTAGTGGAGAAATTCAATACAGGACATTCGGGGGCAAATTTGAATTATGTTTACTGAACTGATGGCTCGGCCGACTATGCATGCGTTTAGGCAACGTCTAAACGCATGCATAGTCTCGCGAGGTCCTAAAGACCCCTGGAACCGATTGAGAACAAGTAAACCCTCCCCCTCCCTCAGATCCCAATGGAGCAGGTTTTTACGCACGTAGCTATTTCACTTTGTAAGGGGATATGACACAATTAACTATCCTTCTCAAAAAACCCCGCAAAGAGCGTCAGACAAAGGAGCGAGCTTTACGGCAATAAAAGCCTTATTTAGTCTGGCTGCCTGCCCAGACGGCAAGTGAAAACAAAGTTTGCCCTTACCCTCCCTATCAGTGACTTCAGACAGCCAGACAGCCAGACCCGCTCAGAACACTCTCACCTGTCTCTCCCCAGAGAGGAAACCTAGAGCACACGAAGCCTAATGTGGGCGAATGTGCACATGCAGGTTCTCTGCATGTCAGGAAAGGAAGTTGTCATGTTTGCGTCTGTGCATAATAATGTCGGTTTGAAAAGGCTGAGTGTGCGCGCGTGTGTGTATGTGTGTGTGTGTGTGTGTGTGTGTAAGTGGAATAATGATTAGAGTAGTGGCTGTGTGTTTGCATGTGTATTTTGCATAAATGAGCAGGAGTGTCTTCACAAAGATGGCAAAGAATTTTTGTAAAACCGGGGCATTGTGCTTTGTTTTACCAATTGTGTTATTTGCACTAGACATTTCTACTGTAGTGTCCAGCGGTACACCGGTGTTCCAGAAATTGGTAAAAATACCAGAAATTGGAGGTGGTAGTCGTCACGAAAAAAATTGCCAAAACATACACTTTGTCTAGCTATAAATATGCTTGTTACATGCAAAAGAAAAACCTGTGCTTGTGTACAAAGTTTTATGCAACGTGTCTTATGCACTTGTGCACCCCTCTGGGACCCCGCTTCGCGAAATGTGGTACAAGTGAATGCGCAAGTGGATGTCCATTTGCTGTGTGTTTCAGGAGTGTGTGTGTGTGTGTGTGTGTGTGCATGAGTCACACCGGACAAAAGGCCACACCCTGCGTGGGTGGGAGTTCTCCGGGCCTGTCACTGCGCCGGCTCTCTTCAGAGTCGTTCACACAACCGCCTTCTTTGTTCAAATGTCAGCCGGAGAGACAGCGAGAAAAATGCTCTTCTTGTGCACGTGGACCAATACGTTTCCACTCTGCTGATTTATTTTTCCTGTTCTTTAAAAGCAAAGAAGTTTTCTTTTTTTTCCCCGAATTATAAATCTTGGGTGCTGTACAACTCTAAACGTATCCGTGTTTCCACTGCTGCGTTGTTGACATGTGCGATCTTACTCAGAAATCCGGCCTCTGCCATTGGAAACGAAACCTTGATCGATCTGCAAAATCGATCCTGTTCCTAATTACAAATGAGAGTTGAGAGCTGTGTCGTGGCAGCATGGAAATGAAGCGCACACGATCATGTGCTCCTTGCTAATTTCTTAATGGCGCACATCGAGTTTGCTCTGGGGCCACAGGCAGAATCTCAGCCCACTCCACCACGCGTCCAAATGAAAGCATCCTGCCTCAATACAGCCATCTGCGTCCCGCTACTTCTACCCGTCATCTTAGCCCCATCTTGTCCCATTTTCTCGTTCAGGGACAAATTTCTTGCCATGACTCAGTCATGAGGACTCTCAGAACACCGCCTTATCAGAGTAAATGGACAGAACGCGTCTGCTGTCCACCCTTTCATCCACGGAAAAAAGCAAAGTCCTCTGCTGCCACTCTGTCAGCGGAAAATGTGTGTGAGCTGCTGCAACAGATCCCAGAATCCTCTGAACGTGGACAAATGGAGCCGAGACAGAATTTTGCCTCGCTTTTCGGTGCAGTTTTGGGTGGCGGTGGCCTAGCGGGTAACACACTCGCCTGTGAAACAGAAGGGCACAAAGTCACAAGTTCAAAACCCTGCTTACTACCATTGTGTCCCTGACACTTAACCCTGAGTGTCTCCAGGGGGACTGTCCCGATAACTGATTGTAAGTTGTTCTGGATAAGTACTTCTGAAAAATGCTGTAAATTTAAAATGTAGTGTAATATACATACCACGAGAATATACAAAATCTATGTTAACACCCATATATTTACAAATAATAGTAAGAGTTATTATAAAAGTACAGTTATTATAAAATAAAATATACCAACAGAGAAGCAACATATGATATTAAGAATAAAAGTAAATAAAATAATATACAGGGTACAGCACAGTGCAATAGTCAATTTGCGGTTCTAAAAATGTTTAAAACAGCCAAAATTGTTCAGAAAGTGCCAATTCCCAATAATTCAATAATAATGAAAAAGGTATATCAAGGCAGATTAGGCATTATTTCAGAAACACGGTTGACAACTGGAGAACTGATAGAGGAACACTAAAAATATGAATTATCTGCTTTAAGCAAAAGTTTTCAAACCGCACATCAGAAAATTCTGTAATGAACTGCTTAAGTAAATTTTGAGCAATATTTAACTTTTTTTTTTTAACATTAGCAGAATTACTGCAGCTTCTATAAACAGCTTTCACTATACAGGTCTGTTTTGTTGACTAAGGGAGACATTAGGACATGAAGAATTGGTGTAGGTATTTATTTGATTTTTACATATCAAGTCATGTCTTCAGACACGTAAAATGCAAAATAGCTTCTCCTGGCATGCGGATGAGGGTGATAGCTCCAGAGTACCGTCGGAGTTCATGCCGCCGCAGGGCAAACAAGCATGAGGCAAGACCCCACCCCGCTCAATAGTGCGCACGCTTGTATCTGGGATGCGTACAAGAACTTGGCTTTGGCAAGTTCTGACAATAATTCTTCTTCACACAAGAAAAAAAAATGCACGAGCCACACCCAGGCCTGGAACTGAGCTGGCGCCACACCTTGCGCTGGGCTTGAGACCCAATTGAAAGAACGATCGTGGGGAACTCTGCAAAGAATTTTTCTCCCAGAATCCGAAAACCAGGTTGCAGTGGGTCCTTGGCTGTTAAATGCATGGGCTGCTGTAGGTGTTTTTTTATTTTATTATTTTATTATTATAGAATCGTTGTTATCCTGCATTGTTAATGTACTTGTTCCACATGATATATTTGATCTGTGGGGCTTTGTTCATTAGTTGCTATCAGAAGGGCTCAAATGTATCTGCGCTATTGAAAATATTGCAAAAGGGTCTGTACACCGGACGGATTCATAGCTCCGGCTGAAGAGTGAGACGAATGTAAATAGTAATTTATGCTCAAGACGTGTTTAGGGATGAGCAGCAGTCGCCTGTTGATAGATGAGTGTGGTGTCCCTGCTCCAAGCTAGACGCAGCCATGCCACCACCAGTGCCGACAACCTCATTGCTCCTGATGTTCCACAGCGTCACATGTTTTGTGCTGAACCTTCTTTACGTTCGGGCGGCATATATCTGCATCAGAATCTTTTACTGAATGTTGTTACATAAGGAGCAGCGATCTGTGCAGTTAAGATGCGAATCAATGGCAGGTACCCCACCCTGCAACCTTTTCTATCCAAGACTGTGAAACCACACTTTCTTATGATAGAGTACACTGTAAAAAAAAAAAAAAGGCAACCGGTTGCAAAGCCACAACCACATGGGTGTGAAGTTGAGAGACAATAAAAAAAATGCTTTGCAGCCGATTGAATAAAATCTTTTACATTTAAAGTGTAAAAACTGCAGACATCAGAATGAGAATTTAGACTCTTGATAAAAAGTGGCATGGAAAAATCGTTCATTTTTTTCACATGTAATTGTACATGAGCCAGGGGTTTCTTGTTAAAAAAAAACAAAAAACATTAATAATATGATATTTGACCATTTTTTATAAAATCCGAATTGGCTTCTGTGTTGGTTGGCAGCTGATCATTGTTAAAGGTGTCAATGTACATTACTTTCTCACCAGTGCCAGGGTCCATGACTGCAGTCTGCCAGAAGAGAGAATCTATTAAAACCACAGAGTTTGTTACTGACATAAAAGAGCAGGTGTACTTTCTGGCCAGTGATTCATCAGTAGAATTAAATTAATTTCTGTTCTGTGTGCAGCTGTTTACATCAATTATTTTAATAATTTAATTCTAGTTGGATCAGATAGTTTGAGAATTTTGATTTGGGGAGAATGATATTGAACAATATCAAATCACAATCAAGGAGAAAATACAGTTCTTCTCTTCCATTGTTTTGTTCGGGCCTGAAAGCACTGCTTCAGAATGCTTTAGTGGTAAACACACATACACAATTAAAAGTGTGTGTCACTGTGGCTGTCTTTTCCAAAAACTAAATAAAAAATTTTCTAACATCAAAAAGAAAATATGTTGAATAATTAGTATCAGTCTGATGAGTATGATCAGACTTCTCAGATCATGACCATGATTAAGAATACCTCACTCTTAAATACTGCACCCTGCATAGTAGGTTTCTGGTGACTGAACTGAGGAAACATGACTTTTGGAGAAAAAGTTTTTTTCACGTTTGCACTTCAATTCTGTCCTCTCCTTCAGCGAGCAGACGGTGTGTGTTCTCCTCTGCTGAGCCATGTGCTTCTGCCTGTCTGTCGGCATCTGGATCCTGTTTCCCTCCATCGTGTTGTATAAAACAGAGAGGGTTAAAGTGAGCGCCATGGCCCCCGGGCTCCTCTGTCCGATCTGGAGCCAGTGGTGAAGCAGGTCATTGTGACGGCTGCTGGCCTGTATGGCGAAGACAGAATCTGGGCAGGGATAACGACTGTGTCTCTTTTTCAACCACATCAGACCATTTCTATCTATCTATCTATCTATCTATCTATCTATCTATCTATCTATCTATCTATCTATCTATCTATCTATCTATCTATCTATCTATCTATCTATCATATAATTATCTGTTATATAATTTCTCAGTCATGTATTTCTTCCATTCTGTGGTTCTCAAGCTTCCTCTTTCTTCCCCTGACCACTCCCCATCTTGTGATAATGACCAGATGGTGGGTGGTGATTGGCTTCAAAAAGCAGAAACTCACTGCACAGCTACTGTTACCCTCAAATATGACATTTCAGCTTCCTATGATTGAGTTCTATACTGGAGTCAGAAATGAACACTCAGAACACTTCTATACGGATGTATAGAATAAATAATATCCTCATTCATAATTCTTCTCTGGGAGCTGAGTAAGTAACTTGTGGCAGTTACAGCATGTGCATGAAATAATTAACCCAAACTCTGCCGTGTTGTTACAGGTGTCTTTTATCCATTTCCCCCGGCGCTCCATCTGGCCCCAATAACAAATTACTTAGCATGCCCATTTTAGCTTTCTGCCACATACACCTGGGGATGTCACATTAATAACTCATTAAAAGACTGTAAAATCTAAATTCTGTAACGCCAATGACATTTTTTATAGCTTAGAGCCAACACAAAAATTCTTCCATGCTTTGGCACACGCTTCATAAGCCTCGACTGTGAGACCTAACACTGCTCATTTCACCAGATGGTTCTGATACTAATGCCGTTTAGAACTGCAGCTAATTCCCGTTTTTTACGGTAGCGGCCTTTTCCTGTTGAACAAGGTGCCATGGCTGGCAGTGAGGGGCAAACGTAGACAAACAGACCCATTTTCATCTCCTGTCTGTTTTCCTTTCTCTTGACTGTTGTAATGGCAGGGTGGCTGGCACCACGCCCGCCGCTGAAGAACAACGTCTGTAGTGCCTAGAACGCAGAGGCCTGAATGGCCGTATCGGCCAGCCCCGGTCTCCAGCTTTTGGAAACAACCTAGTTAAAAATTTCACTTCCCATCCCACTACAATAAATGGAGAAGTTTGTGACTGAGGGGTCATGTGGAGACGGCCCTGAGGGGAGATGAATGTACTGTTTCCTCTCTGTGTGCCAGGCTTTTGCTGGACTTTAGCAGTTGTTGAATAAAATTAATTATTGTTTTAAAGTTATGTCTAATTTGTATTAAATGAGTACTATGTAGGATATTTTATTTTTAAGTACATGGTAAAAACTTTTGCTGCACATGGTTTTATATATAAATTAAGCATCATATAATAGAGTGATTACCATAGAACAGTCTAACCTCATATTAAAAATATATATAAAATAAATATAAAATATAAAATAAAACATTGATCAGTTAAATAGCGTATTCTCATTTATTAAATAGTAAAAGCATTATTAAAGAAATTCTTTGAAACAACGATTAAAAGCATAGATATAAATAGATATAAATTAAAAGTATAAATAAATGTATAAAGAAAATAAAACAATACATTATGAGAATAGTAAGATAAAGACATAAAGAGGACTGAGCAAACAATAAATGCTGCTGTGCCATATTGGCTGTATATTCTGAATAATTGGGAAGTCAGTATGAGATTTTAAAACGCATTTTAAAACCTGGAGCAAACTATACTCATTAGTCATTCATGTTAAAGTTCTACAAGAATCAAATAAATTTGGTTTGATTTGATCATCAGTTCTTGAACAGTATTTAATGGCTGTCTATATTTTCTCCTGTTGCTCTTTTTTGAAAAGAGAAAGTGAGAGAAGTTCAATCGGACCACCATGCTCATCTCAGCGCTTCTAGGTTTATTGTTCCAGGCTCTTCCATTAGCCTCTCCCCAGTGCTAATGTAATTCCCTCTGACTCTTGTCCCTCGGAAAACCGCTCCTGTGACGTCATGTGGGTTTATGTCCTCTGCTCATTTTCATATGAGTCATCCTGTGGCTTGGAAAAGGGATGAAGCGAGGAGACGCCGAGGCCTCTGGTTTGGAAGGCCCTGTAGAGCAGCGGTGGTCGTATTTTCGCTCAGCCCTTATTAGGTGCAGCCGTCGAGGGAGGAGAGATCTGCACTCAGATGGTGCATTGTATAGTTGGTGGTGCTGATAGGTCTGTGCTCTTGGCGGTTCCTGGCCTCACTTGCCCTCTGACTCAGGAAGCAGTGGGCTTTCCCCTCTAATTGTCCTGAAAACGACTCATTGTTCTCAGTAGTTCTTCTCAGCATAGTCACTTCACCTGAAGGTGCAGAGTAAAATGCAGAGGCTCATTAATACCATTAAGGAAAACATTGCCTGCAAACCAATAATTATCTGTTATTAGCACTGTTCTTGGTACATTTGCCACGATAAGTGAAGCAAGGTTTGTTTTCATATTAAAATACAATGTTTTCTGCTGAGAATATCAGGATTCCATGAACACCTTCTGTTGATGTCAGCTCTTGGGAAGGTGAAGTGAAAGTGGAGTGATTGTCATTGAGAAACACTGCAGCACAGCACATGGTGCACACAATGAAATGTGTCCTCTGCTTTTAGCCCATCACCCTTGGTGAGCAGTGGGCAGCCATGACAGGCGCCCAGGGAGCAGTGTGTGGGGATGGTGCTTTGCTCAGCGGCACATTGAGATTCAACCCGGCAACCCTCTGATTTCGGGTCTGTTTCCTTATCCACTAGGCCACCACTACCCCTTGCTAGGCCACCACTGGACACCTTAGTCATGTTCCTCATTGACTTGACAGGAGCTGGGATGATTTTACAGCTGGATTGTGTTTATAGCTCGAGTAGGTTGTGAAAGGTGACATGAGTTAAACACAAAACTGCAGTGCACGTCAAGCGCTGCTCGGCTGGTCCTGCTGATTTCCCTCCCCGGAGGTTGATTGAACTTCACCTACATGTCCAGACAACTGAGTGTCTCCAAATGTTGGATAGAGGCATACATATTTCAAAAGCACTTGGATTGCAACCGTCACTGGTTTGATCCTACACATTTATTTACAACAACATGCATGCGTTCTTATTGACTGATGGTATATGTGGCCTGGATCTTATGGCACCAACATAAGAATCTACTCACTGATAGAGACATTAATGCACTTTTGTAAAGCACAAAAAAGCCTATCTCGTGACAGGTCTGCAATAATTTAAAAAGTGTTATTGGGCAAAAAAGTATAAAATTCAAACCACAATTTTCTTTTGGACAGAATCCTAAAAATGCAGAGATGCAGCATTGTAAGATGTTTGAATTCTCAAGACAATTGCAAGAGCCTCTGAATGGGCTGCAGTTCTGTCAGTAAAATGTCTTGCCTGTGATAAATCATCTAAATAGCCAAGGTGCAGTCCTTGCTATGCAGAGCAGCACCCAGGACTGGTATTCGTTTAGTCTTAATTGGACAGACCAGGAGGTGCGGGGACTCAGGAGACGCAGCGAGGCGTTTCATCTTCATCCTCAATGCGTGATAAGTCCTGGTAACAGAATCCAGGCCAGGCTGCTCTTCCCTGTGACAACAAGTATTAGAGGAAGGTGGGGGAGAGCAACTCCAGACTCCTTCACAAATTACATTCTTCATGCACAGCCTGCACCCCTTGACCCCCACTCTTGTTCCTGATTTTTTTGTTGTGTCTGTAGCCATAGCCCTGTGTGGCACGACATTGTAACATGTGACCAGTTGTTCAGTTCCATTTGGTTCTGTTCCTGCCCATTACTCAAGACGAGGAGGTGAAAAAGAAAAGGAGGCTCTGAGCCCTGAAACCTGATTCTGTCGCTTTCCAGGATTTATGACTGGACCATTGGATCAGTCCATTAAGATGTATGCTTGCTCTTATTGGGCAGGCAGTTCAGGATGTTGTTAAATGTCGACTGAGCTCAGAATGTATGGCTCAAGACCTACCAGTTAATTTCCACCACTGAGCATCACACAAGTCACTGCTCAACCCTTTGAGGGGTGACTTCTAATGATCATTTGTGTCCACTCAGCACCACTGACGTCTCTCTCTCTCTGTCTCATTAATAGAGCTGATAATTGGGTTACCCAGACCCAGTGAAGCACAGACATGTGATGTCCAATGTAAAAATATCACAAGGGACCACAGTGTTTGTACCTCCTTTAGCTAATTTAAACCTTTTGTGAAAATGTCATTGACAATAAGAAGGTCTCATGAATCACTTATGTGCCTGCAGAGGTGCATTTCCCACTTTTTTCCCCCAGGTTTTGGCCCATTCTGTAATGATTTTAGCTACTAGGCAATCTGGTAATCCCTCATCATACAAGGGCAAATACAAGTCAAGTACAAAATAATGGAATACTTTAGCAATCATTTAAGTGCACAAGAATTTAATTTTAACATTAACAATGTAATATATTTGAATCCCTTTTTTCATATGTGAGTATAATTTCAAGATTCAATATTGGTTTATTGTCAGTATAACAGTATACAGAGTATACCGTGTATTGAAATAATGTTTCACACAGACTCCCCATATATGTAAAAATATATATTTATATACACTAAAGTAAACTATACTAACTAAAATTAAAACTTAAATACTGTTTGTCTTGTATGTAGTCAGTTTGTTTCCTTCAAAAATGACTCTGCTAAAATGTATTTCTCTACTGTCTGCATTGCTTGAAAGACTATTATTTTCATAAAGTAAGATTTATAAATGGAATCGTTTATTACAATTCAACTGAATTTTCTTTTTGCAGACAATGTTGCTGGGAAGGCAGATGAATAAAATAATCTGTATTGCAGTGACTGGAGAAATATGGACGCCCGCACCCATCCATCTCCGCATTATAGAGTCATTTCCCTTCTTTAATTCCAGAGCGTCTGACGTTCGGAAAAGACGCCTCGGTTCCAGCCTGTTACGGGAATAGTCGGTCATCGGTTTAAGCGCTGGGTTGAGGTCGAGGTTGGCATGGCTCAGATAGGCCCATCATGTGATTCCACTGCAGCAGCCCAGCAGCCCTGCAGGCCATGCTGCACACATAACCAAGCTGCATCACATAACCAGAGCATTTTGTATGCGTTTAATGTATTTATTCTGTATTCTATGTTTTAAAGTTGATCAAAGTTGAAGCAGAGACAGTCAAGGACAACCCATATTTAGAATATTTATTAGAATAGAATTTTTAGAAACAGTGCCACAAGTTGTCTACAAAACAAATCATCAAGTGTCCCACTAATTGTTAAAATGGTCCTAAATGGTATTAGTGGGACACTTAATGATTGATTTGAAACATGAGACTCAGCAAGCATCCCCAGCAGTTACCTGCAACACAAATGTGCCACTGTAAGTTTTTCCAGACTGCAGTCTGCATGCAAATTGACATTGTTAATGTCTGTATAATATCCAACTGCCAAAACCACAGGTGCATGAGGATAACAGAACAATCAAAGATTAATTATTCATCTCGTCATGGGGCAAACACAACTATAACAGCTATTAGGAGTCGAATGGATGTCTTTTCAATGTAATGATAATACGGTAATTTTCCTGATAACTACCGATACATCTGAATTTTCCAGTTTGAGTTAAATATACATTAACCCTGAATCATCTAAGTTCCAAAGGCTTGCTTAAAGGAAAGACCTGATGGGGTAATCATAATACAACAGCAACTATTCCGCATGCTATTTTTTTAATAAATCAATGTAATACCACAAAAGAGTAAATTAAAATATAGATAATGTCAGTTATGTGAAAGTTACACAGATTGACTGAACAAATTACAAAGAGGTGTACAGCACATGAAGAGAAGCCTTGGTGTGCGGTGGGACACCACGAGAACTCGGCTGCAGAGAAACTGGTTAAGTGAATGTGGCTGAGGGGCGTAGCCCCAGTCACTTGTCGAGGGGTGTAACCCTGGTGACTCACAGAGCAGCTATGCTCTTATTCAAGGTGGATGAGTCATGGGGATGCAGGAATAATCTGGAATATGCTTCTTCCGGATCAAGTGTGCACTTCCCATGCACATCTTCCCAATGGGCAGCAGGCACACAAAATGTGTTCAGTGTAGACGTTGCACATTACGACTTAAGAAACATACAGAAAGAGCAGCAAGTGTAAAAAAGAAATATAATTTTGCAGGTTTCTGAAAGTTTTGTACCACTTTTATAAATGACTTGTAAACTTATTATCGAGTTTCAGATCATGCCTGATGAGGAAGCACTAAATATTTTTGTCCAACAAATAAATGAGGCTGCGTGTGCTGTGTTGTGCCATTTAAAAGCTTTCCCTTCTCCTTAAATGGCTCTGCTGACCTGACATGGAGGCCGCTGTGCCCTCCTGTGGCTCTGATTTAATCCGAAGCAGGAAGAAAAAAATAATTCAAGGCAGGAATAAAAAAGCAAGAATGGGCAGGAGTGACTCACTTAAACCAGAAGGGCGCTTTTCAACATGCAACGCGTAATGAGGCTCGGGAGTGCACGGCAGTGCCAAGGCACCCTGACTCACGGAGGAAGGAACAAACAATGAGGGACGGCGCCCAGCCCCTCTGCTCCTCGGCCGACAAATAATAAGCTCCGAATAATGATGATGAATAACAACACTACAGTTTTCTGTGCTGACTGCGAGCGACAGGCCCGGAGGCGCCTTGCAAGATGATGGAACTGAGGCCCACTTGCAAATTCTATTTCCCCAGTGTCGCTATATCTTTTTTATTCTAATAAGGTGAATGTATTGCTGTTCTACTGTCAGGGCGTCCACGTGGGCAGGAATGTAAGGAGCAAATATATTGCTTTGCAGTCTGCATGTTCACACCTTGGTGGCCTGGGGGGTCTGATGGCGAAGAAAAGACCGGTGTTGTTTTTGTGCAAAACCGCTGTTTGCGCAGCGCCACTTGAATGTCGGTCGCGATGGCACCTTGAATAGAGACGGCCTCATTCTGCGGGAATAATTATGTGAATCCGAACAGGCTGAATAAACAGGTCTTATGTTCAGTTGGGGTGGCGCGCCCGTCTCCCTGCTGCAATTTAGTTGTCCTCCTCCCACTCATTTGCCAACGGGAGCTCGGCGTGTAATTCACGCTGAGGAACCATAATGAATGAGAGCCTGTCAGGCAGAGGCAGCATGAGTCTCTAATCTCATTTTATTCTCTGCCGATGGCATCGGTCATACAGTGTCAGAAAGGGTTCGCAAAAAGTGTTAATAGAAAAACAATTACAAGGAATTCTGACATTACTATATTATTCAATACTGGACGGTCATTTATGCGTCCAATTTTTGGTCTTGAAAATCAGCCACATTTATCAAGTGTGATTTGTGACATTTTGCACAAAGATTTTAACCTTCAATATAATGCTAAAAAGCGGAGTTATTCTTTATTCATTAATTTTATTGGATTTCTAGATGAGGAAAAAAATGCGGAATGGTTGGAAAAAAAGAGACATTCATAATATGTGGCTCCCAATGCCTGGATTGTGTCAATATGCAATACCAATAAAGTTGTAATAAAGCCAAATATATTTATGACTAAATTGTGCTAACAGCTCTTTATTGCAAACATTTGATTCCAGATTAATTTTAAGAAAACATGAGGTAAACTTGGGTACCTGGTGAGTTTTGGAAGTTGAATGCATTTTAGAAGTCATCTGAGCAATTTCCCACAATGCAGCTGCACAGCACTGGTAGCCTTTGTTTCTAATCAGTGTTGAATTGACCCTTTTTTTGTGTAAAAGGCCATGTGGGACGCTAAGGCGTGCTCCCTCTCCACACACAGGGGTTACAGTGTGTGCCCACTGAACTGTAATGACTTATTAACATTGTTTAATCATTTAACATGGCATGTGGATTTCCTCACCTGGGCACCCCACACAAAAAGGTGACTGATTCTGTTTTTACTGCCCAGTATTACAGTCACACCTTTCAGAGTGCTGTTTAAACAATGTCCACGGTGTTGACTTTAAATAGGTCCTGTCAGAGGACAAAAGATCATTTTACAAATTCTTTTTATTGGTCCTGCAGGTAGAGATGGGATCTTATATTTTCATGAAATAACGTATATAAGGTGAAAGTGAAAAGTGAAGTGATTGTGAGACACTGCATCACTCGCACAAGGTGCACACAATGAAATGTGTCCTCTGCTTCCAACCATCACCCTTGGTGAGCAGTGGGCAGCCATGACAGGCGCCCGGGGAGCAGTGTGTGGGGACTGAGGTGCTCAGTGGCACCTCAGTGGCACCTTGGCGGATCGGGATTCGAACCGGCAACCTTCTGATTACGGGGCCACTTCCTTAACTGCTAGGCCACATTGCCCACCATAAACACCTATAATATAACATGATTATGTTGATGTCATGTATAACATATTTCAAAATATCCCCAATTGAAAACTGACTCATACGCGCAGTTGTCAATAAAATGTATGGTTTCGTACAACCAACAGAGGCATAAGACATCTGCATTCTTTGTGAGCCCTTCGGTTACTGACTCTGGCCTGTAGAAAAGCACACCGATGACTCAGAGGATACTCGTCTTTGCCAGGTTCCCATCCTTTCCGGACATATTTGTTTCTATGCACACTGGCCATGTCAGGCGCTGAGAGTTGATAATACAAAAGCTGATACTACACTGCAGTCGCGGACCAAGTGAGGATACGGAGCGCAGGACAGGACAAGGCCAGTGAGAACATCTACTGGACACAAAGCACCTCATTTTATCAATACAAAACGTTAAACACAAGCGGAAAATGGTCTAAAAATTCAGTAATTATGTTCCTCGCTGACAACACCCCACAAAATGCATCATTTCCTGTAGTGTTCCATTTTGTACGTTGGAGAAGGAGGTCGCTCTGGAAATTTTGGATTTATTCTGAATTTGCAGAAACTAAATCAGACATTTCTCTTGGTGCATTCTTGGTGCAACTATTTTCAGTGAGACTTAGTTCAAGTAGATTCAACTTTAAAACACAAAAGATGTAGATAAATTTGATTCTTCAAATGTTAAAAAGATTTAATACATTTTTACAAACTTTTCTACATAATTTAATGAATCTTTTATTTAATGTGCTTTTAGTCTTCTTTTATAATTATGTACTTTACAGAAGTCAAAATTTAGTCAAAATTGTCTTTGAAATTAGGGCCGTAACGTGTTTTCATAGAGTGAGCATCACGGTATACACAGGGTGTACAAAAAGTACAATTTGAATTTGGAAATGTTGCCTAACATAATGCAGAACCACATTTAATGAAAAAATGAACTGAAGCCTTTAGCCACAGGCTAAACAGCAGGAATATGGACAATTTTTATACTTTGCTCTTACTGTGCCATACTAAAAAACTGAGATTAAATTAAACCACTAATTTAATTAAATTGAGTGTAGCATCCTAACTATAACAATTGAGGGGTGAGAAGTTGTTTAAACGCTGATGTGCTGATGCAGTAAGGGTACTCATGTCAAGGCTTCCATTCATGCGCGATGCTCAGGTACGTTCGGGACGTGTGTAGACAGCCCTCTGTAACCTGTACAGGCCCTGTGTGGTACGATGAGGAGACATCCGCGGCCTGCCCGCCACGTAATTTCTTCCCCTCCGTAACCCCCTGACTGCTGGTCGTCCTCGTCTGATGTGCACCCAGACGGGTGTGTTGGAGCTAGACTGAACGGCTGCACTTTAAGTGTCTCTTGGCACGAGTGCATCTAATACCTGCTCCAGGTGGCTTGGCAGAGGCACAGGAGGGAGTACAACGCAGACACACGCACGCACAAGGGGCCTGTCCCTGTGCCCCCTGAAAGACTGCCGTGTGCTGGGCATTCGGGGGGGGCGTGGGGCTGACGGCTGCAGGTTCTGGACCAGTAACTGCTTATAGCTGCCCGCGAGTTCGCCGCTCATGAGAGCGCCATCGCCGCCACTCGTACCGGCGGCGGCGGCGTTAATCCAAGCTAAATGGCAAAACCGCCGTTTTAATGAGGTGCAGTTTGGGACCTGGGGGGTTGGGGGGGGCAGACATATTCCTTTCAGCTTAACCACACAGGCACAGTGTAAACAAACTCCCGCGTCTATATTGTTGTGTTTGTGTCCGTATGGGCGCAGGCCTTTGAGGTTTATATTTAGGCTGCTGCGCGATCGGGTTTCGTTCCGTCTGCAGTCGGGCCCCAGATGTGCCTTCCCCCCATTTGGCCCGAGCAGCGCCAGAGGCACAGTGGTTTCCTGCCTGAGCCGTGACGCAGGGCGGTAGGGCATGCACGCGCACACACACACACACACACGTTAGCAGGCATACACTCAAACCCACACATACACACGCAAGGGTAGAATGGGCTCTTTGTGCTGCATTTGTGCTCGGCTGCCCATTTTCTTTCTAGCCCTGACAATATTTTTCCCTCCTCTTCCCTGCTCCCCTCGCGTTTCCCTGCACTGTCTGTGTGATTAAGGTCGGCCCGAGTGGACACAAGCCAGAGGCGAGTCTCAAGGGGATGGGAACAGCAGAGCCAGCGCTGCAGCGGCGGCGAATCTATCGATCACACGTCTGGGCCGTCCGTCTGAACCACCTGCGAGCCTCTGATGTGGGTTTTGGGTCAGAGCCATACTCGGCCCCTTATTCCACAAGAGCCGTGTGGCCCACAAACCTCAAAGTAAACTCAACTCGCCCGACTAACAAGCCTGACTCTGAAAGGGTGGGCGGGGCTGGAGGCGTCTCTTATCCCCTCGGTTAGCATTATGTTTTGATACGCTGGATCAAACCGCTCTGCAGATGATTATGAGATTTTGTACAGTGCTTCGCAGCAGGCCTGAGTGAGCTGTCCCCAAGACTCTCTGGCTCACGGCCTCCCCCCTCAGGATGTGATGGGAAAACAATATACACTACAGACCAGTGCAGTTTATATACACAACAGGCCAATGGGCCCACCCTCGACTTAAAAGAACGAGATACATTCTTCATCCAGAAGAAGAAGATATATTAACAACACACAGTAAGTAAGTGTAATTGAATGGATGTGAAATTTATGTAAGAATCTCACAGGTTCTCTGCATATTTTCCAGCAATGTTCGGAAATAACTTGTGATGAATCCTTTCACATCATCTTTTCAAGCAGGCAAAGTGAATATCAATAGATTAAAAATTACACCCAGTCTTTGTTGTTCAACTGCCAATAGTATGGTCATTTCTAACCTATGTATTTCTTCATGTTTGAAATACAGTTTATTTATGTAATCAGAGGATTAGCCCAACCTTCTGTTTATACCTGTCTGTATAAAAATAAACACATTTTATTATAAAACTAACTAATAAAATATCTATTAGGGCTGTCAGTCATCTTTAATTAGTTTAATTATTTGCACATTTTGGAATGAATTTTGCAAGTGACAGGGAGGTAGTTATGATTCTGGGATGAAAACGTAAATGAACTATAATGAACATTAGTTCAATTACACAGAGAGGAAAACATGACATTTCAGTAAAAGTCTGTCAGACAACAATTGCATGTTGGGTAATTGAGAATATGGTCATAAATAGAAGTATGTTTAAGATCAGATAAATGTTGTTACATAAAACAAATATGTGTATTATTAATGCATAGGAATAGACATACAGTTTTTGAACATTATTTATTTATTTAAAGAAAATTCACTTGAATTTGTACATTAAAAGCAATGAGACCCGTCTCACCAAGTACCTCCTGCTGAGGGTTCTAAGAGCTTTTCACTAATAAAGCTGCTGGAAAACAAGAGCTAATCCCTGCTGCCATTTCCATTTGAGAAAAACAGTCATTATCAGCCTGCCTCTGTGTGCTCTACCTGCCTGCGCTTGAGTACCAAAAGTCGGGGAAGCGCAACGCTGTTTACCTCCCGAGGTCAGAACGAAGGACGGCTGGCTAGGAGCTTAAATGATATTGAGCACTGCATCCCGGTTTTTGCTTTAAGGAATGCTGAGTTGGTGTACACTACACACATTTTGCAGGTGAGGAATAATGACGTTACACACACTGATGACTCCAGCATTTTAGTCCTTGTGTGTGGCACTGCTCTCATCTGAAATGCTCCTCATCTCTCAGTAAAATTATCTCGATGTAGACTGTGCAGACAGGGTGGATCCTCATTCCTCCATCCTAACCTGCTCACCAATGAAAACGGATTTCCAGCCACATTACTGTTTGATGGCTGGGTGGTAGGGGCGGAGGGCTGTCACAGGGGTCTGGGTGTTATCTGTCTGTCCAGGACATGCCGTGGCAGGCAGAGTGAGTTTTATTTTGGCCTGCCACTACTGTGTATTTAAAATGACAGCCAAATATGGACGTGCTCTGGCCATGTGTTAATGAGTATGGGTGGGGGCGGACTTGGGAACATGGAGGAAGGAATGGGCTTGGATATTTTGTCTAGTACTGGCTGCTCAGAAACTGTTGGCAGGGATTTTAACAAAAAGGATGTAATACAGGAGCCTTCAGCAGATTGTGTGGAACTGTGTCTAAAATGTTAGAATTTTATAGGAATGTCTAACACGACTGGGACAGGAAACAACTTGGCGCACAGGAAGAAAAAAACATTTCAGACGAAAGGAACATTTGAACAATGCCATGTCAAAATTAAACACAATTAAGTAAATGAAAATTTCAGAAATATTTGGCTCTGAAGTAATGATAAAAAATTATTATTATCATTGTTATGGTTGTTGTTATTATTAATATTATCTTTTAATATGGTCTAATATTTAATATAAATGCTTAATGTTTCATATTAAATAACATAACATTTGAACATATCCACCTGTCATATGATATTGGCCACAATTAAGGTGGCTCATTTAGGATCATTTTAATGCGGTTCCCTACGAGTCTCATAGCTACTTCTGAAACAATTCAGAGGAACAATTCACAGGTTGATTAGATAGGAATCTCAAGCCTATTTCACATTCAAACTGCCTTAATGGTTAACTGGATGAAGTACAGTTATAATACAATGCAACTGTCTTGGAGGAGGTCACAATCTGGCTGCATGGAGATGTGAACTGTTTGAGAAGAGATGGGGATGAGCGTTTGACTGCACTACAACTCAGTCAACACCGTCCATGGCTAATTTGACAGGCGGGCTTTGAGCACATTACTGCTGACAGATGCCGCATTCAGCTGCCCCAGAGTTCCGCTTTTCCTGTTTGTTCCTGGCTTACCTTCATAATAAATTCCCACATGTGTCATTTCAGGACCAATTCTTTTTGAAGATGGGCCGTTTACAGCAGACAGAAGTTGAGAGATGATCATGTTCTCCTTTAACCTTAATCCTGGTCATGCGTTGCTAAAAAAAAAAAAAATATTATATATATATATATATATCATAAGAAATGATTGTGTTCAGTGATGTTCAGTGATAAATAATAATAATGATAACCAATAAGCTGAAAATATGTTATATTTATGTTGCAAACACTGAAAGTTACACTGCAAGAACAGCAACAAAACAGCAACAAAAGACAGCAATTCACAATAAGAGAAAATTTCATTTATTAGGGCAGGACTTGTCTATGCAAATCAAGGTAATCGGTTTAATACGGTAAAAGGTTTGTCAGGGTTTTGAATGCAGAGATGGTTTTGGGCTCTCCGATGCCTGTCAGAATAGCCTGATCCTAGATCCACAGTTGAGGTGTGTGTGTGTGTTGGGTAGGCGTATTCTGGAATAGCAACTAAAGTCACTGAATTGATGCATTTTGGACGGTGTGTTCAATTGTGAAGGAGATGATGCATAAATGTGATGAGGGGACTAGTATAGATAAAGTCAGAAAAAGAGATGTGGTAGGTTCAGCTGGCTGAGAGCTTTTTTTGTGCTGAAGAATCATCTGAGGATTTGATGGTAAAATTAAAGATATATCCAATGATACAGTATATTATAAAAATGTGATATTTTGTTCAATAATTCTCAGCATTTCTCTGCTCCCAGTAGCAGTTTCCTGATGGATTTCCAACAAGCAATACAAGCAATCTTTTGCATGGTTACTGCTCTTCATTTTCGGTCATTGTTGCTCTCCTCTGTGGCAACAAGCTTGATCTCAGCATTGGCTGTGCGTGAGGCCATGCTGCTGTCCCGGACCTTGTGTCTGAACAGGAAGGGGAAGGTCTTTCTAAAGGACTTCCGGAAGCTGGCCCCCATAAAGCCATAAACAATGGGATTGATGGAGGAGTTGGTGTAGGACATGCAGTTGGCCCATGTTTTAATTTTGTACGTGGTGTAGTTGGCATTGAAATATGGGTAGAAAGACTGGAAGAGTGCAAAGATCTGGATGGGACCCCAGCAGACAGTGAAGAGGAGAACAATGACCACCACCATTTTTGAGATTTTGCTCCTGATGGTGATAGTTCTCTCTGAGAGGAAGTGGACCTGGAAAAAGAGGAATGAGGTCTGTTTTAACAGTGACAGCACTGCAGTCGTTTCTCACATAAATCAAAATTGGACTATAAAACTGTACTAATGGAACAGCCCAGATATGATCAAGGAAGTTTCCCATAAAAAAAATCAGTGAAACAGATTTCAAAATACTATTTACCTCATGCACAGTCTATTGAAACATTTATTCATTTATTGATGAAAGTTTTTTACAAATGCAATTTTATTATATGGCAGAATTATCTAGAATGATTAAATACGTAAATTAATGTTTAGTCAATGCCAAAAGGGGTCTCTTGTGTCCATTCTGAATCTGAATCAAGAGATGAATCATGTTTTAAATAACATTAAATCATTTTAAAAACTTTGCATAAAACTAAGAAAAGATAAGATGGGGATGAGAATTCACTGGTGTTTGAGGTAAAAGTTTTATGAAGTTGCATTAACAATGTGGATCCCTGCAGTGCAGATTAAATTAAAACAGAAAATGTGACATAGCCATGTTCAATTGAGCTTCTTGAGAATCACCCTGAAACAGTAAAAGAAATTGCCTAGTCTCGGGATCAACCCCTCACAGCCCCTTTCATGGCAGTTTTCAGCCAATCTTTCGTGATCATAGTCTTTTTCGAACCATTCCTCATTTTGAAAGCCAGAGTAAATGACTTTCAGACACTCACCCAGTCCATCCATATGACCGAAGGGATAATGTCTGCTCCATACCTGGTAATTATTATCCGCAGGCTCCACTGTGGGGTGGCCCACCCTCTTGAGCATGAAGGAATAACAGAAAGAGATGGTGAGGACGGGCAGGAGGTAGACGGCTATGAACTGGTACAGGATAAAAGCCTTCTCGTGGGTTTTCGAGGGGAACCTCTCCATGCAGTACTGCTGTGGGCCATACCAGTACCCATCTTCGATCCTCTGGTACATGAATATGGGTGTGGAGAGGATGAAAGAGCCTGCGTTTGGCAAAACAAATGGTTTACAGTTGTGACCTTCAGTTGCATTAGCTGTTTTTGTTCATGTATAAGCAATTCTTTCTGCCCTTTACAGCAATGCACATAATGACATTTCCTACAATTTCTTCAAGGCTTGTCGTGACATACCAATCCAAATGCACACGCTGACGATCATAGCAGTCCGAGGGGTGCGATGGCGGAGAGACTTCAAGGGGTACACAGTCGCATAACAACGGTCCCCACTCATCGCTGTCAAAGTAATGCACGTGGCTTGGACAGTCACCTGCAATAAACACATGCAACTGACTACTTCTTGGGAGCTTATTAGAGGACTTGGTAGGACCAAACAACATTTTTAGAATGACAACTTTTGTTCAAACCTCTAAGCACATGTTCAAGTGCTATTGAACTGTGTTCACCAATCATGAGTGCAGTACTGAGACCTGTGCATAATTTCCCACCAAATATGGAGGACGTAATAGTGGAGAGTTCCACTGGTGTCAACTTTTCAGCCTAATCAACACGAGCCATTATTAAAATTAAAATATATATATATATTATAGGTGCTGTGATGTGGGTTGTGTAAGCCCACACATTCTGAATGGTAGCAGCCTGGTAATATTTCAGTTTTATCCCAAGACTCACACACAGGATAAAGGAGCCCATGATGCTCTCTATACCAAACATATACAAGCAACAAACAAAAAAGATTTCTATATATAACTGCATATATGAAATTATGATCCATTTTTCATGCAATTGGAAAATGCAAACAGCTTCAAAGGAGTATTTATTGATTCTCGAAGCTGACGCAAACCCTCGACTGGGCTACAATCGCAGCTATGGCCTGGAGGACGAGTGGGTTTTTCACTCCTTTCGGCCTCGCCACCTGTTACTCCTTGGTTATTAGTGATCAAAGGGAAACCAGATCATACCCACACTGATGCATGAATGCTCCAGCCTTTTTAACTTGGCATAATTGTCTGCTGTGGGGATATATCAAAACAGAGACGACACAAACAAAAGAAAGCCAACTGTGCCCGGTGCTTACCGTGATGAATCATTTTTAAGAGCGAAGAACAAAGCACAGCAGCAAGAGATGTTAATTGACCAGAGTCATTTTTAATGAGGCTGGCCCACCCGCATGGACTCCGGTGACATTTTAACATGCGGGGACGGCTTTGTGTGAAGCTGTGTGTTGCATTGAAATGCCATCCTAAAAATAATGAGATGTTCCACATGTTCTCCCACTTTTGCTTTTACCATGATTTTGCAAACAATCAGACTTCATCAAGTCCACTCTTACCTGTTTTTTTAAACAGTATTTTGCAATTAAGTTGTGAAGAGGTGTCCCTAGACAATAATTGCTTCATTCTGGTTGGTGTTTTGAGAATGAAGATATCATATCCATGCAGAGCAAGGGTCACATGTGCTCCCTTGTGGCCGGAGGCAGGCAGTGCAGATGCTCTTGAACCAGACAGCCTCTCTTCTGGGACAGATGCACATAATTTATATTATATTATGCTACATGAATGTTTAATGCTGGTAAAATTTGAATTCATGTAGGTGCAATAGTGCACATTAATAGTTAATGATCTTTTGACTGAGGCAAACCTGCTCTGAGTTTAAAAACAAAGAGCCCGATCTATTTTCTTCAGGATAAAGCTCACACACACAAAAAAAAAAAATGCAATTGAAAAGTACAAAAGGATTAGCAACTCTCCTACTTAAATCATGGGGATTAGCAAGTTGAAGTCAAACACCCAGAGCTGACTCATTCCATTAGAGTTTTTTTAGGGTAAAAAGGATATGAATTACTCCCCACCCCGCTGGGCGGCACCCGGTCTTATCCTTTACATAAGCCCTGCCTAAACAGTGCAACGGCACATCAACAGCTCTGATGGTGTTGCAATGAATTAATCCGTGGTGTCAGAGCATGTTGCTGAGGATGGGGATTTGTCAGGGGTGTGTAGCTGTCTGGTGAGTGATTACAGGTGTGCGTCTGTGCCGTAATTGGCTGCATGATGAAAGGCTGCAGTATAGTCGATGGAAGTCCCATGGATAAGCAGTATTGATTTCTCATGGCATAATAAAATGTCTCATTACGGCTTTCTTTCAGAACTCGCTTCACAGTTTAGGGGTTGCTGTCTAGGCTTCAAAGTGTGTCTCTCTGCAAATGGCCCGGCTATTTCCAGTCATCTCATGAGACAGCTTCTTGGCCAAAATGACATGGCATGAAAAAAAAAATTAAATTACCTGCTGGAGGAAAGCAACAAATTTGCACATAAAGTCCCCAAAGATCCATCCAGGGAGAGGGTAGAGTGTGGCAGTGAAGGGGACGCAACAGACCAAGAAAATGATGTCTGTGGCAGCCAAGTTAGCTGTAACAATAACAAAAATCCATTTCTTAATCCATTTTCCATATTACTCGGTGAGACAGAAGATATGCTGCACGGGGACAGTCAGATTCACATATTAGTACATGAACAGATGCAGTTCACTACATCACAGAACTGATGCCTTAATTTCTATTAAAAGTAGGGCAATAACTTCAGTGGGCAATAATTTTTTTTTTTTACATTTCATTGTAATAGCTATTTAGTGATTGCTTTCATGTGGCTTCCTTACACGCCTGTTTTCTATCAGGATGGAAAATTGAAATCATCCATACAGGGACCAATCTGTCCACTGAAGCTGCAGAACCATTACAGAAAGAGAGAGCTCTGCTATATTTAACCATCATTCTGCAATAGCAATAGTCTGAAACCACGGGACTGCTTCCATGCACGTTGGAAGCAGTCCTGCTCAGTACGCGGTCATTCATGCTGCTCAGTGCGTGGTCATTCAAAACTGATTACTTCACTCTCAACTATAACCAAGTGTAGCAACACAGAAGCTTTGAAGAAAACCACACTGACCGACTTTGTAGTCACCCTGAAACAATTACATCCACAGTATGATGTTGAAGAAACTGACCTATGTAGAAATTTGTGGCCGTCCTCATTTGGCGATGTTTGGAAATCACGTAGATGACCAAAGAGTTTCCAACCAGACCCACCAGCATGATGAGTGAGAAGAAGAGCGGCACAAGCCAGGCATCCGTCAGGAAAGGTTGTTCCTCTTCCTCGGGCTCCCCCAAGGTTTCATTTTCCAAGGACCCATTGAATGCGCTCTCTGTAGAGTTCCACACTTCTGTAGGAAACATGGTGCTGGTACTCCAAGGACAACATCAAAAGGGGCGCTTTACACTAAAAGCAGGGTCAGGGGGTTCTGAGATCTCCCATGTGAGAACAAAGAAAAAAAACACACACTAAACCAGACAATAAAAAATCAATAACTTCTTCCGCAATTCCATTGTTTTCTCCTCACTCCTCTACTTTGAAACAGGAGCCTCTGAGGCTGAATGCAGCACTGGATAAAACCCCATTGGTTTTATAGTGTTGCAGAATGCACGTGGGCTATGAGTACGGCAGTAGAATGAAGAGCCAATGTCAGGTCTCCTAGCAACATCCTCCCGTTTCGGGGCGGGGGCTTGCGAGCCACACTGGCAGGATAGAGCGCTGCGTGTGAGATGACTGTCTCAAAAAGCAGAATTTCTCAGTCAAAGCCCTGACTCCCAATGAACCGACTGGTGGGTTTGAGATCAGATGGAGGGTGTTTTTACTGGACTGGAACTTGTCATGCAGCTGAATTTCAGCGCTTCCATCTGATTATTTAATCGTCTTTGGAGACAGCTTAAGCAGATTGTGCAATAATGAGCTATTCCAAATAAATATACGGAATACCTTTATTTTTCAAGAGCAAAATGAATACCATTTTTTTTATTACATCTTATCCCAGGTCCAACTCATATCCACACCTGACTACCAGCGTCCACAAACTCTGATTGAAATTAATTGATTCCAAATGCTATTTAATGTCATTTCATGATTAAATCTCTGCACAAAAAAGTCTCACTTCCTTCAGTCATCCTTCAGCTAGGATGAAGCTAACCGTTTATGCATGCAAACGTGTGTATGATGCATTAGTGCTGCAATAGGTATACGTGGTCTTTCGTACACATGATCATTTCTGACCAGGTGTGAGTCGGGCAAAGGAAAAGATTCTTTTTGAAAAAAAAGATTAAAAAATCTGTAGGTTCCCCTGTGGCCGACACCGTTCCTCAAACCATTTCTGAACGATTTTTACAGCATGTCAAGGTGATGGAAAAGGCCACTGCAATCACGGAACATCATTACCATGACGGTGTGTGCATGACCTGCAACAAACTTTAGGTAGGTGGTGCATGTCAAACTAACATCCCCATGAATGCAGAACGCATGGTATCCTGGCACAGCATCATTCCGCTTCCACCAGCCTTTTCTTGTCGCCGTCTCATCCCCAGGTAAGCGAATCTCACTTAAAAAGATGTAATTCTGCAGACCAGGACAGTGTCTTCCATTGCTCCATGTTCTGGTTCTGATGCTGAACAGTTTTCTATCATGAGCAATATTAAGGCTTTCAGCAGTTGCTGAAATGCTGCAGTAGCCGTGTCTGTGGACCGGACAAGGTAACTCTCACACGACCCTGTCACTTCTGAAACACACTCGCCTATGAACCAGAAGACCCAGGTTCGAACCCCACTTACTACCATTGTGTCCCTGAGCAAGACACTCCAGGGGGGGACTGTCCCTGTAACTTCTGATTGTAAGTCGGTCTGGATAAGGGCGTCTAATAAATGCTGTAAAAGTTATTCTCTTCTTGGCCAACTTTTTGCCCACAACTGGCCGTTTAAGGGAAACTCGGTGCATTTATTAAAAAGTATCCCAGGTCCTACTTATGTCCATTTTGAATCCTTTTTGCTCAGACAAAAATGCAATATTATTAATTGTAAAATCATAAGCATAAATGTATAAAAGTCTGATGATGTGCAGAGCTGGCTGCTCTCTTCAAGGTCTTACAGTTGAAAGCATTAAAGCTGCCAATCCTGGTTGTGAGAATACTCTTGGTTATGCCCTGGTAGAATCTGGCGAGGGATACTGAGTCCATGCCAAACCTCCTTGTCTTCCATCGGAACATATCAGCTTCAAAATGAGCTTCATAGAACTGCTGTTCACTTGTTATACTATTTACCAATAATGTTTTTAATGTGTAAGCAACTGAAATACCGACTGAATTGAATATTCATTGTCATGCTCTGTTATCAACATACTGGCCAGTTATTAAAAACCAAAGCCATATCTCCTGTATTTCTAGGACACACCCGTGCACATATGAAGGTCAACAGAGAGAAAGAAACCCACTTCTGTATTCTGCTGCTGGTGGATTCTGGTTCCTCCTGGGATTCGGTTTTGCTCCTGCCTGGCATACTGGATGCAGGTAATGGGTGAACAGAGTGGCTCCAGGACCTCCAATAACTGGACTACTCGGGGGTAAAATGCCTCACAGGAAAGACTGACATGTACCGTTCCACATGTTTGTCAAGCAGCTCATCTTGGTCTGAGGAAAACCAGCACGACGCCTATCTTCTTTTACATTTCTTTTTCCTTTTACTGCATGTATTAGACTCATTTATCCAGAGAAACTTACAATCAGCGGTTACAGGGACAGTCTCCCTGGACACACTCATGGTTAAGTGTCTTGCTCAGGGACACAATGGTAAAAAGTGAGGTTTGAACCTATGACTTTGTGGTCGTTTGTTTCATAGGAGAGCTACAACCACTCTTTCACTGGCCCTATGTTCAATGTAGCTACCTGGCACCACATTGCTACTTGACAACATAAAGTGTTTCCTCCTCCTGAAATCTAAAGGACATTTGTGCATTTGGAGGCTATACACTGTATATATTTATTTAGTGGTTGCACCTTCAGGAGAATTTGAGCTTTTAGATAATCTCTAACTGCAAACGAATAAAAAAAAAAAAAATTACAATCGCACTTCTGTGTTATATTATCAGATCGTGTTAGCACATTGTTTCTGCTCCTGGGGACTCAGAGATTATGGTTTTCATCTGAACAGCACACCTGATCCAGCTTATGAAAGGCTGATCCAGTGGTCTGAAAATCTAGCCTGCTGGGCCAGTGAACACCGGGTAATCTGCAAGACATTACATCCAGGATTTGGATTGGCAAAATACATGCCAACCTCAGTGCAAAAATGCAGGGGGGCTGGACTCAAAATGGCCCTTAACCATTCAGACTGGGTCCTAGTGAACCAAACGAGGGATTACAATGACAGACATCTTAAAGCACTCATGTAAATCATTAGATGTAAATGATGAAGACAGACAGAGAGATTGGACAAGACAACAGTGTTTGGACATGGAGACATCGCTGTAATACATGGAGATAGCCAGATCGAAAAAAGTTTTACTGCAGCCAATCAGTGCAGACTCTTTGTTTTTATACACCCTGTTTTAATGTGTCTGTGCTTTTATCGTCAATAACCATAACCTTTTAGGAGACAGGAAGGCCGTTTGTTGGGTAGGATAAAATGTCAAAACACCACTTTTCTTGTAAAAGGTTATGTTTAGGACTGGATTCAGTTGGTTCATTATGTTTCTTGTATTGAAGTTGGATGCTCTTTTGATGTGGAAGAAATCAAAACATTGGGTATAATTGGATCAAACATCCTTTTGGATCGTAGAATTTAATCTGTTCTTTATATGTTCTGTGCAATGACTCTCCCTGCAACACACTCACACATTCACTACCCCTAACCGCTTAGTCCGGTTACTCACTGTCCTTGAAGGAGTGAGGCCACGTCACTAACCGTCATGCCACCGTGCAGACCCTGGGCAATTAAAATTATGATAAGAAAAATTATGATACAGGACAAAGAAAAATGAAACCAATGGAAAGAAACTGCTGAAAATGATAAAATGAGTAAAAAAGTATAGATTTCAGTGAACAGTGAATGCTCTGAGTCTGGACAGGATTTGGCTCCAACAATGTTTAGGATAGTGGCTAAAAGCTGCCTGACCACATATATTTTAAGTCAGAGGTAGTACTAGCAGTCCACTTCCCAGTGACTGCAGAACTGGTAGGTGTGTATTATTATTTAACATCTCTGTGAGGCATGAAGAAGCTACGTTTTGACATGAATCCTCAAAGCCTGGTTATTTTTATCCAATGGTAAAATCCTGATTTTGGTATTGTTATTTCATAAGACTGTTGAAGTTTAAATTCACAACAGATCAAAACTGTTGTGGTTTTTAATCTGATTGTTAGCCTTAAATGTGTAAATGTAAGGCTTTCTTCATTACTGCCTATTATAATTAAGTATATAATTTTTTTTCCTTGTTTAAGTGAAAGAAGATTGAGACATTCATTTCCTTAAGGGGCTGCCAATGCAGCTCAGTGGGAGTCAGTGGGACTATGCTGACAAATTGTGAATAACCATGATAAGCAATCCTGTTGTCTTTGCAAATTTGGCTGAGAGGCCCTAGAACAGATCTTCTGTATGGTGTGAGCATTTTTATTTTGAAAGTGGAATTCTGGCACAAATCCTTTCCATTTTAATCCTCTCATGCATACATTAAAAGGACAATTTCACAAATAGCATATGCATAAATTGTATACTGTAAATGTATACTATAAATGGTATACTAAATGTATACTGTATGTGCTAATTGCAAGAATAATGTGACCCATGAATGCCACTTTTTTCTGTCTGCAGATATCTGCCTATTTGCACATAAAACTCTTATGTTTACCTTCCAAAGAAAAAATCTTTTGACATTATGTCCTCATTGTGAATTTGGTCAAATGTCACCTGTTTCCGGTGAAAGTGAGTAATTGTCACATTGTGACACTTCACAGCACGCAGTGCCCACCGTGAAATGAAGCCTCTTAGCGAGCAGTGGGCAGCCATGAAAGGCGCCTGGGGAGCGGTATGTGGGGAAGGTACCTTGCAAAAGTACCCCACGTACACCAGTGGTACCATGGCAGTTCGGGATTTGAACCCACAACCTTCGATTACAGGTTTGCTTCCTCACCCGCTGCCCACATGATAACCATGTTTGCAATTTAGTACGATGGCGCTCAGAACCATTTCTGTGTTCGCAGGCATTGTCAGCTATCTGACTGTGAGATCAGACAACAACCCTTAGCAACAGAGAGTGGCAGTTGAGGAAACGGAAAACATGAATTCCGGCTGCTGTCTAATTACAATTGAGTGCTTTGCGCTATAAAATCAAGAACAAAAAGAACTCTTAATGGCTGCCACGAACAAGGCATTTTACTCATGCTTTAAAGCAGGGAAGCCATTTCCATCCAGCATGTGCATGTTTCTTTCAAAATCATCGCCACTGGAAAAAAAAGTAAGTTAAAATGAAGTGATTGTCACATGTGATACACAGCAGCACAGCACACGATGCACACAGTGAAATTTGTCCTCTGCATTTAACCCATCACCCTGAGTGAGCAGTGGGCAGCCATGACAAGCGCCCAGGGAGCAGTGTGTGGGGACGGTGCTTTGCTCAGTGGCACCTTGGCAGATCGGGAATCGAACCGGCAACCTTCTGATTACAGGGCCGCTTCCTTAACCGCTAGGCCACACACTGCTGCCATGTCAGAGCGGTCACATGCATACGCAGAAATAATGCAAATTCAGCATTAGACTTTCCTCCCAAGTATGAAGCTCATTTGCTAAACCCACATGCAGACAGAGCCGTATGCTGGGCTGCTGACCTGTGCTGATTTATCCACTTGGCCTGTCAGGGGCTCGGAGTGAACGATTGCCTTCGCCTGCGATGCCGTGCCGCTTTGTCACCTTCATTTGGGCGCTGTCCTCTGTCTAATTAGGCATTTAATGAAGCCTTATGAATTAGAACGCATCAGCAAAGATCCAAGGGATTACGAAGATGTTAAATTAATTTAGTTTTAAATCATCAGTCTGAATGTTTTATGGACACTTTTGCAATAAAAGCGTTATTGCACCAGTCCATTGATGCCATATCAGCCCCAGTGACCACAATTTCCTCTGTTCTTTGGGGCCTGATAATAATTTAAGTACATTCTTACACAGTCAACTCTGACCCTGAGTGTTTCCGGTCCAAATAGGGCAGCTGGGATGCTGTCAGAAGCGGTGAGAAGTGTTCTGACTGTCAAAGAACTTCATGTGCCTCTGGGTTCTTAAGGAAGATGTCTACTCTTCATGACGTGCTTTTTGATGTAAGACAGTAAAACAAGGTCCATCAGTTATACATTTCAACCGTGATTGATTTTCTGTTGTCAAGCTGATTCACTCATTAATATTGTCACTGCGGATGGTATCTTTACTAATTTTAGATAATTAGAAAATTTATCTTAATCCTGTTCTTCCACCACCTACCTTTTCTGAGAGGATGAGAGTCAACAGAGCAAAAGTCTTCTGCTCTCTTTCTCCCGAGGAACAAAGAGGACGGAAATGCCTGATCTGAAAAAGAGGCTGCCATGGTCTGTATGCGAGACACAGCTGTTGCAGCAGGGGCAAAAAGCAAAAATCGTCGTCTCAAAGAATGTGCCGGGTTTTCGGTCACTTAGCAACCACTTTAACCAAAGAAGCAATGAGTGGGAATAATCACAATGAATACACGTTTGGCCTATGCCATCTCACAAATTGTGAGCCTAATGCAAGATACCATCCAAGTGATGGGTTTAATCATTCGGGTGATGGGAAAAAATGAAGGGTTCAATTAACCGGATTGTTCCTTCCTCCGTTTGCTTTTTTTTTTTTTATTTAACAGCGGTCGAGGGTAGACTTGACTGCCGCTTGGCCCTACATGGCATGTTTCGAAAGGCTGTCTTTGATGGCCACAACCAGTTCAGGGAGTTGCACAAGGCATTTGTAAATTACTAAGACGAGGTTAAATTGCTCCTCTAAACATAATCACCAGGGAAGGTTTCCTTTCACCATTTGTGTCGAGGTTTAAAACCACCGCACACATGTTTCTTCTGAGGTTTGAAGGTTTATGCGTATGTGCATTTTAGCAGAACTGCACACGCCAGAAGAAATTGCATTATCTGATACTAAACTCCAAATTAACATGTACATTCAAGTAGAAAATCACACTATTTGAATAACATTTAATCCCATTCCAAAAAGATAACACAGCAGAGTAGTCAGAAAAATTAATGCAGAAAGATGTTTTTAACCGATTGCATGCCACCAAACACGTCCCATGTATTGGAATAAAGAATTTATCTGAAATTAATTGAAAGTCCTTGGAAAAAAATTAATAGGTGAATAAGATGGAATATGCAAACGTGAGGCCTTTTTGAACAAAAAGCTTTTCAACTCTTTGAAATAATGTGCCATATCGCAGGAGCAGAAAATTTAAATGCTAATGTTGTGCCGATTATCTATAGGGACACGCAGGCCGAGTTTAAGCAAATTAATTTTGAATATTTTTTTCCTTAATTTTGGTTTCTGTGTTTGTGATTAGCAAGACTGTTTGCAAATGAATTTTTCCTTGATTGTTTTTGGGCAAAATAAACCCATGGCCTCCACATTCTTCAAACAATAACTCCAGTAGAGCTGGTGAGCTCCGGCAGCATGGATTATTATTATCCTCCTCATTTTTTTTAATAGAAGATTAAACCTAATTTTTTGGATAGAAAATAAGAATTGGAATCCTCCTTTGGTTGTCAGATACTTTTAACAAAAAAGGCATGTGCTTCATATGCTAGCAAAATTTGCCCATATGTCCAGCAATTCTGTCATGTACACTGGCTCTTCAGAGGTCAAATTGCTCTCCTGATATAAACCTGAGGCAGTCGTCTTTTCAGAAGATCTACCACAGTGAACCAGCGCTGCAGGCACAAAAAAAATGTAAAATTAAAAAAACCAACAGTGCCAGTGGTATGTATGTGTGGTGTAATAATATATTAATTATTTTTAATTGCTTGCCCTTCACTTACCGGACAGCGTGGGAGGTGTTTTAATATAAAATTTTAATTTAGTAAGTCATGCGTATGCTGACTGGGGCTAATTACTGCAAGGTCACCATTAGATGAGCTTGAGCTGTGGACACGAGTTTGTTATGCTGCAGATGTTTTGATGTTTTGACACATGGACAGGCTTGACAAGAGTAGGTTCACAGGGTCAGATTGTGTAGTGCTCTTCCCAATGATGGTCAGCAGGCAATAAAACTCATTAAACAATCAAAGAGAATCAGTTTGTGAACATAGGTTATACTGCTCTGTCACGGGTGGGCTGGACATGGCGGTGAAGGAGGACGCATTCGCACGATCACAGGACAGGGGTTTAATACGAACTACACGAGACAAGGGAACATGAACACGCACAATGACCCGACGGCTAACAGACACGAACAGGATAGCTTTATACAATTATATAAATATACACCAGGTGAACACGATCAGGGAACATTACACGAGACGAACATGAAACTCCGGTCCGGACCCCGGATCCGGAGTCAACCCCTGCCGGTCCGGATCATGACATGCTCACAAGCCGGTTGCAGACCTGATGAGTCAAATATTCAATATCCAAGAAGAATGCAAGAAATTTTTTAAACATTTGTACATAAAGTAGGCCACTCATCACCATATATACAGTACAGGCCAAAAGTTTGGACACACCTTCTCATTCAATGTGTTTTCTTTATTTTCATGACCATTTACATGTGGAGTTATGTACTTTTAAAAAGGTGAAATAACTGAAAACATGTTTTATATTCTAGGTTCTTTGCTCTGGTTACTGCTTTGCACACTCTTGGCATTCTCTCGATGAGCTTCAAGAGGTCGTCACCTGAAATGCTTTTCCAACAGTCTTGAAGGAGTTCCCAGAGGGGTTTAGCACTTGTTGGCCCCTTTGCCTTCACTCTGCAGTCCAGCTCACCCCAAACCATCTCGATTGGGTTCAGGTCTGGTGACTGTGGAGGTCAGGTCTCCACTTTTTGTTAAGTCATGAAAATAAAGAAAACACATTGAATGAGAAGGCGTGTCCAAACTTTTGGCCTGTACTGTACATATACTTTACTTTTCATTTTGCAGACTGGATGATATGGAGACACCTTTTTTCATGCTACAGCAGATGGGCAGCAGATGTTACCTCCCAAAAATTTTGTGGGGTCTCAAGAGGTGAGAGGAAGGCAAACCACTTAAACAAACATCAGATAGAAGATATTTTTAGCAATCAGCAGTGAAATTGCTATTTGTTTTCCACTTTGAATATACATAGGTAAAAGTTAAAAATGAACAATGCTAAGCATAGGAAGTTTACAGATTTCTTCAATATGTATGCAACTCCAGGCATCAATTAAACTGGTAACTTACAGGTCTTTCATGATAAGTTAATATTACAGACTGAATCTGTGGGGTACCGTGGAACCGTGTCTGGAGTAGAGTTTATTGTGAGTTTATTCCATTCTCCTTCCTGACATTTTAAAACCAGAACAAAGCTGCTTTGTTTATATTTGCTCACCTCTGTCTCCTCTGGTTAAAAGAGTAAAAACAGATCTGAAGGGAAGGAAAGAGTAAAAAAAAAATGAGACAAACAGCTGCGGGAATATTAGAATTCCTGGGATGTGCACCTGTCGCTTCTGATGCATCAATCACATTTTGGCGTTCCGTGGCGAGTGGGTGGGTCGGCTGGTTACTGGGGACTTGGTAAAAAAAAATCTCCCGACTCACACCAAAGGTGCAAGGACGGGTTCTGTGAGCGAAGATGAAGAGAACGGGCTGTTCAGTGAGGAGCAGAGAGCGCTGTCGGGCCAGCGCTGTCAAACGGGCTGACAGTTTAAAGGCAACATGGACCCAAGCACCAGGCTGACCTCCACATGCCTGAGAAGAGGCATGGAATAATAATCATGCGTGTTCTCCTGGTGCATCTGAATCATGTACTCGTCTGGCACTTCTTTCATAGGATTGCACCTTTCAGATGTGTCCTTTTTCTATACAACTGATTGCTGAGGGTGCTTTTTTTTTTTCCTATGGCTTTTGAAACACCATATTATACAGACTCTGCCCTAGGAGTGTATATGTGGGAGAGAGATATTGTTCACTACAATAAATTGAGAAGTTGAATAGCAAGAGAAACATATGTTGACATTTTTCTGCCCACTGCAGCAGCTATTCATCAAGACCCTCACAGTAATACGCTGTTTTTGCTCTCCTGAATAAAGGCCGGCAGAAAAAAAAGCAGGAATACAATCAATGTGTGATTCCCATAACCCCATAAAAAGCGATTAATGGTCTGTTGCTGAGAGCTAATTAAATACAATCACCATTATGTCTCTGTTCTAAAAAAAAAAAAAGAAAAACACATGCATGCATATATATTAAGAAATGCTCACAATCAGCACTGACAACATTTGTAAAAATAGGAATTGGCACTTTTTGATTATTTTAACACCATAATTGCCACATTTCATATTTCCAGGACAGTTACTCAATAAAAAAAAGATTTATTCCTGAGTGTCTGACTTCCAAAAACACTTTTATTAAAATTGCTCAAAAACAAAAACAAACATTCATGTACAAGGCAAACCACATGACATTGGGTAAGACCCACTAGTATTGGAGTACTGGAGCTTTAAAGGGAGATGATGAGGAGGTACACAGGTGTGGTGCTTTGAAGTGGGTGTGGCTTGGAATGATCGGGTGCAAGTGTGAGTGTTTGAGAGGTGCAGCAGCATGACACTGCAGGGCATCACACCAAGAGAAAATTAAAAGCAGGCCAGTTGAAAAAGGACACAAAGACATAAAGAGTTCATGGTGTGTAAATATGCTGAACAACAATGCAGTCATGTAGATATTTATTTTTTATATACCTTCATTATACAGTACAGGCCATAAGTTTGGACACACCTTCTCATGTGTTTTCTTTATTGTCATGACCATTTACATTATTAGATTCTCACTGAAGGCATCAAAACTATAAATGAAAACATCTGGCATTATGTACTTAACAAAAAAAAAATGAAAACTTGTTTTCTTGTTTCGTCTATATAGCCACCCTTTTCTCTGATTACTGCTTTGCACACTCTTGGCATTCTCTCGATCAGCTTCAAGAGGTCGTCACATTAAATGGTTTTCCAACAGTCTTAAAGGAGTTCCCAGAGGTGTTTAGCACTTGTTGGCCCCTTTGCCTTCACTCTGCAGTCCAGCTCACCCCAAACCATCTCAACTGGGTTCAGGTCCAGTGACTGTGGAGGCCAGGTCTCTACTTTTTGTTAAGTACGTAACTCCACATGCGTTCATTCATAGTTTTGATGCCTTCAGTGAGAATCTACCAATGTAAATATTCATGAAAATAAAGAAAACACATTGAATGAGAAGGTGTGTCCAAACCTTTGACCTGTAATGTACCTCACTGCACCTCGCAGTCTCCAACCCTCCAGTACTGCTTGCCTTGTCCCACCTCCGCTGAAGGTACTAGGAAGACACTCATCTACACTCTTCTCTGTCTTTGCCCCTAGGTGGAGGAATGAACTTCACTGTGATTCAAGCACAAAAATAATTGTTCCATAATTAAAATAAATGGTAAAGGAGTATGTATTTCTAATACATAAATTTTCATTGTCTAATAATATTTTTGCTCTCAGATTTGAATATTCATTACAAATGCAAGAAAAAAATCTTTTTTCAGTCTTTTTTGTTTGAATAAAAAGACACAAATCTACCTTCATAACATTGAAGCCACTCAAACACACTCAAACAAGGGGTTCTTTAATTTACTTTTACATAAAAAAAACATATTGAAGTACAAAGTTCTCAATTAAGAGTCATTTTTCTCTTTCAGTGCTTTCAGTTCTCTTTCCACAACAATGGATTAGCTGGCAGCAGTAAAGGACATGGCTACACTTCTGGTGATGGTTTGATGCATCAGGCCTGTCCTGGCCCTTCAGACTGAATAAAGCACGTTGTTATGAAAGATCCCTAAGTGCTTCCATTCTGAGAGACTGAGAAAAAATGTGACGTAGAGAATAATAAAACCATTTATCATTTTATCATCTTCTCTGCAGAAAAAAATTATAATGAAGTATTGCCAGAGATCTTTAAAAACTCGTTTAAACTCCTTTAAAAACTCCTTTAAAAAGTGCCTATTACTCTCCTGCATGGGTTTGATAAAAAAAAAGATTTATATTAATGTACAAAAGCCTCTTTCAAAATGAAAAATTATTTCATTATTGTGCAGAACAAATTTGTAAAAACATCTCGCCGTCGAAACAATCGACTGACTCGTAAAGAAAAGACTGCTTGTTTAAGCCAAGGATCCGTGTGTAAGTCTCAAATTATTCTCATTATAATTTAAACATAATGGACACTGAAATAAATTTTATTAACTACGATTTGAATTCAGCCATGAAAGAAATTACAGCTCAATTGGCAGAAATATGCTATTGAATCGCACCTCTAATGAGTTTAGATGGCAATAAAAAGGACGTGTAACTGAATGAAGAGGCTCACAATACATTGGTTTTTGCTCCAGGACTGGAGCAAAATGTTTGTTGTACAATCTCCAAATATCATAAACTTAAAAACCCATGCAAACCATCAAATTGGGGATGGTGGGATTCTTCGGGGTGTTCAGGACACTTCATACCTCCTCTGGGCCATGATAGCAGGGAGCTTTTGCATGTACATGCAAAACAAAATGATAATATGTGAGCATATAGAACCGTTCTAGAAAAAAAAAAAAAAGTGCTATTACTGAAGGCTCTGAATTGCTGAGATCTTTCCTTAATTTTTGCAAACAATTTAGAAAGTGTCTCCAAAATGCTCCGACATCAGGGGAAGTTGCTTTAAGCTAGGAGACACTGACCGTGAGAAAGAGCTGACATCAGTCACTTTTCGGAACATTCAGAGAGAGGCTAGGACCATCCTGTGAGCATCCTGTCATTAAAGCAAGTGGGGAAGTCTGGGCATAACAAATGCTGAAAGTTTTCTCAACTCACACCACGCAACACACTGATCCTAACATCCCCTCAACTACGACTCATCTTTATGCTGTTTATTTCAAAGTTGTTTGATCTCTGACTGGCCAGTGTCGTCAGGCTTTATTTTTGCACCCAGCTTTTGTAACCATGCCGACGGGTTTTAGGAACACATTGGCCTCCCTTGAATCTCTCCAAAATTGTTTCCAGCAAATTAAACAAGAAAATTGGTTTAACGTCTAATTTAGAGGGATGTGAATTTCCCTCTATTTTAAATACGGCATTTCTTAGCTAAAAATGAATCTTACTCTTCACTTAATTTGCATTTAGCTCATTAAAAATTTGTGGAATTCAGCGGGGATGTGATTTACTTAATTGTGTGCTTCTTTTTGAGCAATATGAACAATTTTTTTTTAAAGAAATCCTGGATAATTATTTATGTCACCATAAAAAAACTTACATTTATGAATTTATTAACTATTGTTTCTGAACAGCCAAAGCAGCTAAAGGACTAACAAATGAATATTTATAATATATCCAATATCCAGACAATTCCATTAGCAGTTACGTAACCCAATGATAAAATCTCTATTAAAAGCCTGTCATTTACTTTGTGAGTGTACATTTTATAAAAGTTTGCATACCGGGGGCCATGACAAGAGAGAGTGAAAAGAGACATGCGTGGGTGAGAACTCAGTAGTGCATCTTGATCTGTCGCTCTGTTCACTCCAGCTCTCTTGCCACCAAATGACTGTTACCAAGAGATACAAATAGAAGATTCATTAAAGTAGTCTTTGCTCTGTAACAGTAGTAATAAGATATAGAGACCAGTGTTGGTTTGTTGCTGCTTGACTAGGCAGATTTGATCAACTGTTATGAATTGCGCTTATTTGCTGGTGTAAGTCACAGTGTCCTCGGGATTTACATAAATAGAACAAGAAAGAACAGCTTGGTATTCATATCTTCAGGAAGAGAACCCCTTTTTGTTGATGTGCAGTATTGTTTTTTCTACTTCCTCAGTATGGATCATTTTATCTAATGCCCAGCAGTAGTTGAGTAGCAGAGTGACCCATAACCCAGAGGTCGATGGATCGAAACCATCCTCTGCTAATTTCCTAATGGCTTGTTGGTCTAGTGGTATGATTCTCACTTCAGGTGTGATAGGTTCTGGGTTCAAATCCCGGAAAAGCCCAATGGCTACTCGCAGCTATCAAAAACATCCAGGGGCAGTGGTGGCTTAGTGGTAAAGGAAGTGGCCCATAATCAGAAGATTTCAAGATTCAAGATGGTCAGTACAACAGTATAGACAGTATACCGTGTGCAAAATGAGTTGAGATGTTCGAAATGAGTTGAGATGTGCAAAAATCAGGTGCCTAAGGCTGGAAGAGAATTTGTTGTTGAGGTTGCCGGTTCGAACCTCGATCCGCTTAGGTTCCACTGAGGTGCCACTGAGCAAAGCACCGTCTCCACACACTGCTCCCCGGGTGCCTGTCATGGCTGCCCACTGCTCAACAAGGGTGATGGTTAAAAGCAGAGGACACATTTTGTAGTGTCACCATGTGCTGTGCTGCGGTGTTTCACAATGGCAATCCCTTCACTTTCATTTTCATCTGTCACATGCTCAAACATCAATAAAGATTGTATTTCTTTTACGAAACATCGGATATTGTGACTACATTAGCAAACAAACCTCATACAAGTTCCATAAACAAGTGCTCAGTGGTTCTTAGCACTAGTTTAGCACCAATACTGTCCATGCTGTTGTTGCTTCTACCCTAGAACAAAAAGGTCTTTTTTTGTTCTTACAGTAGTCACATGGCTTTTAATTGGTCGACCAGAACTTGGGCTGATTAGGCATCAGTTTTGGAAGCTTTCATACATTTTATAGGGTAATATGAAAGTGAAGTGAAAGTGAAGAGATTGTCATTGTGAAACACTGCAGCACAGCACACGGTGAACACGGTGGGGTGGTAGTAGCCTAGTGGGTAACACACTTGCCTATGAACCAGAAGATCCAGGTTCAAATCCCACTTACTACCATTGTGTCCCTGAGCAAGTTGCTCCAAGGGGGCGGGACTGTCCCTGTAACTACTGATTGTAAGTCGCTCTGTATAAGGGCATCTGATAAATGCTGTAAATGTAAATGCGTCCTCTGCTTTTAATCATCACCCTTAGTGAGCAGTGGGCAGCCATGACAGCCAAACAAAGTTTTCTGAAATTATTATGCTTTTATTTTTTCATGTTTCTTGTGTTAAACTTCATTTGTTCATCCATTAATGAAATTAAATAATAAGCATAAAAGCGAGAGGCAGACACACTCCTGCGCTTGACTGAGACAGGTAAGGCTAATACTTGCCAGCCTCTGGCAGCATGGACCACAGTCATTCCTTGAAATGCTCCACAATTACAGTCTTCAACAGGAGCTGCTGATCCAGTTCTTTTCTGCAGTCATCGAGTCTCTCCTGATATGGACTGTACAGAGAGCAGAAAAATATTGTTGCTCCCCTGTCTTCCATACAGGACAGTTCCTCTCAAGAACCAGGAAAAGGGCAGGGAAAATGACCATAGATCCCTCATACCCTGGATACACACTTTTTGACCTGGTGCCCTCTGATATAGAAGCCTGCAGACTAAGACCAGCAGACACAACAACAGTTTCTTCCCCCTCACCGTCACCCTCCTAAACCGCTGAACTGTCACACTGCTAAACACCTACAGCATTGCAGCTGCATGTTATTTTTTTATGTTTTTCTGTATATTCACTATATTTTTGTTGTTTTATATTATTTTGCATGAGAAACATCATTGACTTGAATCAAATTCTTTGTATGTGTTTGCTCACATACTTGGCCAATAAATATTCTGATTCTGTTTCTGATTCTGAAATCCAAACTAAATAAAAATACATTTTTATACACTTGTGTGTGGCATCTGTTGTAGCAGGTAAAGTTTAAGGTAAAGCTTTCATAAACTATGGCCTCACACCGCCAATCACCATTGTGATTTTGAGCCCCTGTCCTGTGCCTTGTATCTTGAGATAGGCTCCGGCAGCCATGACCTGAGCAGGACCACGCAGTTTTGGAAAGTATGTGTCATGGATGGTACTCCAGATCCAAATCTGGACTGGAGTCTTCCCCTGATCGCTCTTTGTTTTCATCTGTTCCTGCCTGTATAAAAATGCCGTGCTTGTAGCACATCTTTGTTGGATCATTGTATGCGGTGTGTCTTCTTTTTGGTTATCGTGCACATGCTGTTCTATGTTTTGTAATAAATCCCCCTTTATGTACAAGTCATGCAAATGCATCCTTCACCATCTTCACCAGTGCCGGAATAAGTGAGTGAGCTTTCCCAAGTTACTGAATAATAAGAGAAAATAAGGTTGCAGTATATGATGTTGGTGTCTTAAGTTGTCAGCATATCAAATGCAAACAAAGACAAAAGGAAATACTAACATAATAGCTAACAAAACCAAAATATAAAAAAATCCTTTTCCCCATCCCTCCAATTTCTACAACATTCCAGGAATGCCACAGAAAGGCCTACCGGTAGAAAGTATGATGAATTAATTCTGCCCTCAGTTGCATGCTGTTTCTACTGCTCCAAGTCCAGGTGTGCATTTGGACCAACCCCTGGCTACAGATGGAAATGAAATGAGACAGAATCCAGGGTGCTGAAGACTTGTTATTCCTGTGTTTTTTTGCATTAGGTTTGTGCTTTCACCTGTTGTGAGATGGATTGTTTTGGAAAATGCCAAGCAGAGAAAACTGAGAGCAGGGATATACCTTCGTAAGTTTCTGCTCTTTTAAAATGAATATAACCTGTGTAAAACCAAGACAAATGCTCGTCGTTTCATGCTAGACACTTTAGTGTGGCTTTCTCAATTGGTAGGTAGAGGAAGGTGTCATATTTGGAAACAGTTCTGCTGTAAATCTATTGTCTTGACAGAATGTCTTCTGCAGGGAAATTCAAGGTGCTGTGGACAGAGGTGTTTCAGTGGTATGGATATCCAGAGAAGATCCTAACTGACCTTTTGACTCTGGCCTTTTGAGAAACCTTCCTTTGTCCATATTGGTTGCAGGGGAATGTCACTTGTGAGCATATAAACCAGACTGTTAAGGCACCTGAACGTCAATATATGTCTACTGGGATCCCCACACCCATGTTGTGGTAGGACAAGAAACCCAGAACAGGACAATTACCCCTGCTCAGGAACCTCCAGTGACAAATGTGGGCAAGACTGATTTTGTGGTTGTACCTATAATGGCCTTGATATACCCTTGGTATAATTTAATTGCTTTATGGACCATCTGCAGCATGTACAGTACAGGCCAAAAGTTTGGACACACCTTCTCATTCAATGTGTTTTCTTTATTGTCATGACCATTTACATTGGTAGATTCTCACCGAAGGCATTGAAACTATGAATGAACACATGTGGAGTTATGTACTTAACAAAAAAGGTGAAGTAACTGAAAACATGTTTTATACTCTAGTTTCTTCAAAATACCCACCCTTTGCTCTGATTACTGCTTTGCACACTCTTGGCATTCTCTCGATGAGCTTCAAGAGGTCGTCACCTGAAATGGTTTTCCAACAGTCTTGAAGGAGTTCCCAGAGGTGTTTAGCACTTGTTGGCCCCTTTGCCTTCACTCTGCGGTCCAGCTCACCCCAAACCATCTCAACTGGGTTCAGGTCCGGTGACTGTGGAGGCCAGGTCTCCACTTTTTGTTAAGTACATAACTCCACATATGTTCATTCATAGTTTTGATGCCTTCAGTGAGAATCTACCAATGTAAATGGTCATGAAAATAAAGAAAACACATTGAATGAGAAGGTGTGTCCAAACTTTTGCCGTGTACTGCTTGAGTATTTGGAAGGTGTCAGGGGTTCTTCCGACAGCCCCTGAGGTGAGTGCATCAGCTATCCTGACTTGCAGTTCACACCAATATAAATTCATCTACCTGCATTATTTGATTAATTATTAATTATAATTTGAATGCATGTTAAACTTTTTTTTTTTAGGTTGGGTATGGAATTTGATATCTGTCCATACAATGCTGTATGTGTTCAAGAAGTTACCTTTTGCAAATGTTACCTTTAACATTCTGTTAACTGCTTTACCATTGTGTGAAATACTATGGCCTGTTTTGGCTTTTCCAGTACAATTTTCTCTCCATGTTCTCCTCAGCACCTCAGGGTTGTGAGACTTTGTATCACAGGGGCTGATTACTGCGTTTTGTGTGTCTCTCTCGACATTAAAAGTGGGTGCGGGGTCACTACTGGTACCAAAGGTGCAGAAGGTCACAGCTGGGAGCAGATCCTTCTCCTATAGAGCTCCGCAGTTGTGGAACAGCTTGCCTGTCAGTGTCCGGGATTCAGACACAGTCTCAGTGTTTAAATCCAATCTCAAAACCTATCTGTTTTCTCTGGCTTTTTGCTAAAGTCCTAGACCCTCATTTCACTTGATTTTGACGCAGTGTCAATTATAAAGTCCAGTTTATCACAGAGTCCCCCTGTTAGACACAGACAAAGTTAAATTCACCAGTTAGGCTGTCCTAGTTAGGGTACCGGGCCACTGTAGCACCAATATACCATTATAACCACAGATTTCAGTATCGGTCGTACAGTGCAACCGTTTGCCGCTGCTTCTGTTTGTTTTTCTCCGAGACACGGAATCAAGCACCCAGACTACTGGCAGACCCCAGTGATCAGACCAGCAAATAAATCCTGGTTCCTGACAACTGCTTTACAAGGACAAAACATGAAACAAAACAGAGGGTCACCACAGCCACCACCACCATTACAACTACAGCTCCAGGGATCTTCAAATGGACCCGTAACATCATTAGAGACACGTAATCTAGACCATGACACTGCATACATCCTGGACTTCTCCAACCCTACAACTGTAGGACTCATTATATCATATCCAACCCTGCACTGACACCATTTGCAGGCTCACTCTACCCTGGAAGGGGGTCCCTCTCTGTATCACTCCTTCCCAAGGCTTCTTCCTTTCTTTTTTTCTCTCTCCTAGAGTTTTTTTTGTGTGGAGTTTTTCCTTGTGTGCAGAAGGGTCAAGTGTGGGGGGTGTCAACTGTAGGGCCTGTCAAAGCCCATTGAGACATACTGTATTTGATTTTGGGCTATATAAGAAATAAATGTTGTTGTTGTTGTTGTATATATGCAGTGAAATATCCATTTTTTTTTGGTTCAGTTGTCCTAATCTTAATGGTTTAAAGGAGTCTCCACTGAGGCAATTTGTTACACTATTATGCTTTTAATTTAATGTGCAAGTAGCCTTATTGCACTTTATAATCTTGTTACATTAAAATATTTCAATCTTGTGTGTATTAAAATCCAAATGCAAACATCACTATTTTCTGTTAGTCACAACATCTTTCTTTGCTAAGATAATTCAGTAATTGGAGTCATGGAGTCCCTAGGGGGAGCAGTTACGCTCAATTTTTATGGATCCTGTGACCAAACAGAAATGGAATATGGCCCAAGACAGATGTTTTGAACTGATAAGGTTTGGAATTATGCATTCATGCTGCTTTGGTCATACTGCATTTCATTGTGTTGACTTCTGAATGGATTCATTTGTAAATCAGAGCCCCCCTCCCCCTCTATATGGTCTATATGGTTGAAAGGCACGCAGAACTCAGATAAGTGACAAAGACCCACCAAAGAACCATGAAAATAAAAATTAGGAATGAGTGGACAAGCCACATAATTCTGAGAAGGGGATTATAAAACCTTTATAACGTTTTTTTTAACCTTTTTTTCACACAATTTCTCAGTTTGCTGGGACTAATGAGAATCCAATAGGAGTGTTGTTGAAAACTATCAACCAGAGAGATTAATCTTGTTTTGTGCCATGTGGTTTTTCCAAAGTAAAAACTCGTGTCTGCTCTTGCTTTAAAATGTAACAATCACCACATAATTATATGAATGTATAATATATGTATATGAAACTTAAACAATGTATTATTTCTGCATAAATAATTCTTCCTGCAAGGACATTCATGAATGGAATTATAGTGATTGGACAAATATTATGCACAGAACAAAAAATGCAGGGGTCTGACCGCTATTTTAAATTAGACTTCGACCATGTTAGGGAATTAGAATTGAGCAGAACATATGGCAGAATAAAATCACAGTTGTAGAAGGGTTTGTCTAGTTCATTTTAGTCACAGAGCCCATTTTAAGACCTATAAGGTGTTACATGCTTCAGTTGTAACTGTTGACAAATTTCAATTTCATATTTTAAACAGTGAAATGTAGGTATTCACATAATTTTTAAATTAAGATGTATATGTGTGTGTATCATTTAGTTTATGACGTGATTTTGTGTCAGGCCCGTATTACTGACTACCTTAATGGATTTTTTTAAATCTGCCTACGTGCATGTGTCTTTCGCAGTTTTGTATAAATCATATTACTGTACTCGTCATCAGCTTGTAAGTGTGGCTCAATATAACCCAATTATTTTGTTTCAGGTGTGTGCAGAATCACATTTTGTTCATTACTGGTGAAGCTGGATGCAAACTGCAAGTACAGAACATGCGCTCATCATACACGCTCACTCTGGCATTAAATAACTGGTACACAGTGTGCTCTGTGCTTGCCCTATGTCGTTAGAGCCCTGACATGCATTAATTTCTATCTGCTAAAACTGAACTGTTTTTGCTTGCTGGGCTTGTGCCCTGAATATACATACCCAAATTTAGTCTTCACTCACCCTGCCCATGCGCTTGTCATTGAAATAACATTATTCTAACATTTTTACCATTCACTAACATGGTGCCAAAAGGAAAACCACAGGCATACACCAATAAACCACAATATTAAAATTATTATTGCCTCTGAATCATTATTCACAAATACAATTATTCCAGAGTGACTGTGTAACCCGATCATGCAGATACCTCCTTTACATCATCAGACGAATGAGAGCGTTTCTTACCACTGATGCTACTTAGAAACTTCCTGGTCATCTCCAATCTGGACTACAGCAACTTCCAACTGGAAGTTCCTGCTGGACTTCAGCTGAAGACTATACAACATCTCCAGCTGATCCAGAACGCTGCTGCAAAGTTACAACATTTTTGCACCTCAATTACGAAAACCTGCACTGGTTTCTGATGGCTCTTCTTATTCAATGGACAAGTCCCTTCCCATATTCAAGCAACAATTAAAAGACACGCTTTTCCATTAGAAAAATAATAGAAAATAATGTAATAGCACTCATGGTGGTATTTAATTTAGCAGACTGTCTCTGTTAAACAGTTATCTATTATGTATTGGAAAGGTGCGTGTCGTCTCATTTGCTCACACTGTTATGCTATTCACTAAACCTGTTACTGGCTGTTGCACTGTGACCGATCACTGTGAGTCGACTGTCAGTCAGTCTGTCTAATATCTGGAATAGAAAAAGTGCTTTCGTGCCACATTAAGCTAATTTTTCCGAACATGTTTTATTTCAGCCCTGGAACATAACAACCCTTCTTAGTGTAGCCATGGTGCATTTATATTTAAGTGCTGTAACCGCTGTGCAGAAATGGCCTGAGAAGTACCCTTCTGATTTATGAGTTCCACTCAATAGTCATTATTTGTAGCGCACTCTCATTTATTTAATTGTTTACTCTGGTCAAGGTCACAGTAGTCCAGAAGGCTTAAACTGTGCATAGGTCTAGTGGGACGCCGCATCACAACCACTGATGCATTATTTAAACATGATCATTTATCCACAGCGGCTTGAAAGTATCTCTTAATGCTTAACCTTCAGAGCACCTATGCCTCGATACAACAGGCATAGTATACAATTATGAGTGCAATTGTGTTTTAAGTCTAACCATAGACGTGGGTTAGTTTGGTTACTTTGTGTACATAGAATTGTATAGAATAAAAAGGTCTTATCTAGTTTTGATGTTTGTAAATATGCATAAAATGCATCCATTTAATTAAAGTTATGCTGATTTCTCTGATAACACCAAGTATTCACCAAGCATTCTACATAGGCCATGTATAATGTAACCATGTATAATGGCTACATAGGAGCCATTATACAAGGGTGTTGTGTTTTGTCTGTTGTTCCTTATTTCCTGCCATCACTCTTTATATTGAATTTCATCCCTTCCAGCCATTGGGTATGTGTTCGATGTATAACCGTCATAGTGTTCTCATATTATGGTGCCTTGTTGCCTCTATATCTTTTAGTGCCATGTCCCCATTCATTTGTGTTTAATAACCATTAATTTTCACTCACAACTACATTCCTTTGTCCTCAGTACTGTGATGCCATGGTTTGGTTGTAATCTTATAGCTTTTTTTAGCAGCATCTTATGCAAATTACATCTGTTCAAGATTTTCAGAATGTCCTTTGGCCACTTCTGTGGTAGTCAACACGGGGGTGGAGGTGGTGGTGGGGTAGAGATAAGATATGATGATCCTTCAATAGTCCCACAAGTGGGAGAAAGACTCATGTCAGAGACCTGGCAGCTCAGTGTGCTCCTGCCGGGGGCCTGACCAAAAGCTATGGAGGATCTGGGTAGCTGGGAATTGCCTGTTAAGTGGAGTTTTCTTTGTTCAACTGCTGGCAGCTCTGATGTGGGCTGATATGTCGGTTCGACAGATGCCCCATGGAGGTTCGTCTCATGCATAGTGAGCATGCATTCTTTTATAGCACTGTGAGAAGTGAGTGTATTTCAGGCACTTGTTTTAGTGGGCTAGTTTGTCAGAAGTCCGATTTACTGATTTTAGCTCTTGATGTCAATGAATGTATTCAGTGATATAACATCTTAAAAGGAATGTTTCATAAGGCAATCCATAATGCTTCAATTACCACTGATGATTTAATGGACTGAAGCTAATGTAAAGAAAGATCATTACTGACAACCCTTGGTGACAATGATTGTACTGTTCTTTTACCTTCAAATGAATTTTACATTATATGTTCTTTTACTCCACGTGAATGGCCGCTTTCAAGCTGCATTCACATCAAATTCATGACTGCAGGTACCATCCTGCTTGAACCATCCTGGTTCAAAGACAGTTAACCTCTTAATCTCTGCAGTACTAGGCTGGTATTCTGGAAATTCTTATCATTTTAGCCTTTGCATATTATGCAGTTCCTTTGCATATTACAAAGCTTTTTTTCAGATTCTGAAGTATGTGACTCTGAGCATCTCAATACATATGCAATTCATGTGGTGCAAATTAAACACAGTGAAATCAGCAATGTCATATTATACACTGCTGCAGTTATTTCTGCCAGTTATGGCCCTGTCTAAAAGAATTCATCTCATGGGACTATAATAGACATGGTGGCTTGTTTGCAAATGTGATATGAAATGTGATATGATTTTCATTAATAAACAGAAATAAGAAAAAATAAATAAATAAAAAAAAATATTTGATAAAATCAATCGAGCTTTCACTAGATCAGATGGGATAGCCTTCACTCTCCACATATTCATCACTGAAACTTGGGTATGCATGATCATGTTATCCCTGCTTTATCCACAGCTCAGCTCTCTCCTGTTCACGCTCGCTCGTCTTCTCACTCAGTTCCAAAAATCCAGTCAGATTTTACCTGCACATGACTGTCCTGATCGGACCACCACACCATATAAGGACTCGTCTGTGAGCACTTCAGAGTCAATTCTTCTTTTTGTCTTGACCCGTTGACCTAACAGTTGTCTGCTCAGCCTATCCGAAAGCACAGTCCCCACACACTGCTCCCCGGGCGCCTGTCATGGCTGCCCCCTGCTCACTCAGGGTGATCACATGTGACAATCACTACTCTTTACACTTAAATAAAAAAATAGCTGCAGTATTGAACGTTCCAATGTGCACAGTGACCTCAATTATCCATAAATGGAAAAAGTTGGGGAGAGTGAAGAGAACCACACCAGATCAGATCTGCTATCTCTGCAGGACATCACACCAAGAGATGCACAGCCAGTGAAACAAGTACCATCATAGAGTCCTCTCAACCCATAACTGTCTGTTTGGCATGCTGAAATCAGACAAACTCTTTAGAACTACTGAGTCCAAAAGGGATTCTAAAACCAGCATTTACTACTTTTTTGTATTTGTTACAGTTTCAAATCAAGCCAATCTGGCAATTGTTTGAAGGTAAAGAATGTCTGTTATTCATGTGATACCTGGAGTAGATTCATAGAGATAAGAGGTACATTGGGTACATTTCCCAACTAGGAAGCAGCTTCTCATTCAGCTTGCAGTGAGTGCATTACAGTCACAAGAAGTTATTCCTAGTGTAGCCATAGTGCATTTGCTTTTAAGTGCCCTGACTGATGTGCCAAATGTGTGGAGAACTGAACTGAAGTTAAAATTTACTCTAGAACTTGGCCGTGAAAATGTAATGACCTGTCATATCTGAAGGCATTATACCATTAGTCACAATCTTTTTGCAAAAGAACACATACCTTTTTCAAAGCATCAAATTCAATTATTGTGGAATTCTGTCAATGTAAGTGAAACAGAATTATCAATTTTTATCACGACATTGTGAGTTTGTTTACAACAGGAAAATGGTTGGAAATGTAGTTTGGTGTAACTGCTTGTAACCCACCTGATTGGTGACACGATTGAATATTGTGTGCAGTAGGTGTTTCACATCGTCTCAGAAAAAAATTATGCTTCTCCAGTTTCCAAGGAAACATACACAATTAAGGTTTGTCCAGACAGATCTGAGACATGGGCAATGATATAAGAGAAAATCTGAGCAATGGAATAATATTGGTTCATGTGAATACACAAGGTAATTTCATTTTTAAACCAAATCCACAAGGAAATGTTTTTTACACTTCCATAAAAATGTCTTAGCACTGCAAATATTTAGCAACCATTAATTACATTGTTAGAACAATTACATTGTTCTTACATTGTTGGTCAATACATATGACAGCAAAAATCTACCCAGGTGCCACCACAATGCTTCACAGATTAAATAATTATTCTCCTGGACAAAAAGATATTGTTAAATATGATAGTCTAGCCTATGAATATTATCATAATCTAGTCTGGCGTGCACTGAATCTGAAAACAGCCACCAAGCAACATAACTGCTGATGCTAGAGGGATCTTTGAATGGACCAGTATCACAATAATGGACATACACTGTGGACCATGACACTGGACTCTGTCCAGTACCTTCAAACCAATAGGACTCTCTTATTGGCCAAACCAATACCAACCCTGCTTTGACACCTATTGTTCGGAAAGGGGGTCTAACCTACTCCTTCCCAAGGTTTTTGTGGACTTTTTCCTTGTGTGCAAAAAAGGTCTAAGTGTTAAAAGTACAATCTATCAAAGCCGGTTGAGACATACTGTTTGTGATTTTGGCCTAAGTATGAATGAGTGCTTTGTGTTTTTTCCTCTCAACGGGACCAAGAAATTACTTAAAGGTTGAACATTGCTTTTATATACTATATACCAATACTATAGTGAAACCAGTTATACTACCGGGGCAACTAATTTTGAATGCATAGTCTTTAAAAGTCTTTAAAAAATAACCCCATCCAATTTTATGGATCTTGAGTCTTTTCCCTGGGAGGTATGGGCAGAAAAAATTTTGATAGACCCACAACTATAATTGCTGCCATGTTATTATGAACATAAAGGTGTATCAAAAATTCAGCAGTGTCAGTGTCCCACCCAGTTATTTTTTTGGGTCAGACTGACAAAATTAATAAATGGTGAAATATTTCAATATGACACATTTAATTAATTATTTTAGCATTCATGTCACATAAAATTAATTAATCATGTTTTAATTTCCCATTTTAAATAAATTCACGGAACTTTATTATTTAATTATTGATGTATTTATCTATCTAATGTAAGTTGTAGCACTCCATAGTGGACCAGTGCATACATGTTCTGTGTAGTTTGCCAGTTAGATGGGTGAGTCTGTGTTTGCTGGCTGCCAGGAGGATGTTACCTGCCTGACCGCATTGTGTGCCAACTGTGAAGTTTGCTGGCTGCGAGATAATGAGGAGGGACTGTTTTTCAGGGTTTGGCATTGGCTGCTTGATTCCAGTATTTTGGAGAGTGTCATGCATCCAAATTTGTAGACATGGTTTGGGGAAGGACATTTTCTATTCCAGCCTGACATGGCTTGATGAATTTGGTGCGGAAGAACCTGAATGGTCCGCACAAAGCCCTGACCTGTGGGATGAACTGGAAAGAAGTGCCTGGCTCCATTCAGAAAAAAAAACTGTGGAAGTCAAGGACTCCATATTAAGTGTATCACATTAAAGTTCATGCTGATGCATTGCTTTGTTGTTCCAATACGTTTGTCCATATAGTGTAACTATAGTGAATATTCAGTGAATCGGTAAGTGTTTTTTTTTTTCCAATCATAACTTGCAACAGCTCTATATTATCTTAAATGTAAAATTATAATTAATAATCCTCAAAATTGGTTCTTTTGAGCAAATAAATCTTACCAGTAATGAGTAATACCATCAACATTTGGTATGTAAATTGTTACAAACTGGAAATGAGGTGGCAAGCAATTTTCATGGGTTCAGCGCCCTCTGTCAGCAATACTACGCAACTACTGCATCAAATCCTTAAACAATAATAAAGTTTCCTCTTTTTTTATTAAATTGTCTCCAGCAACAAATTAAATTCGAAAACATCTTCTCATTTAATTTCTTTAAAAGCCTAAAACAACGGTGCTTTAGGCCAGTGTTGATAATCCGCGAAATAAGGAAGCAGAATCATAGTCACATGCTCAAGTCAAGTGTATCACATGATCAGCCGATGACTCGCCGTCATCTGCGTGAAGCTCGCTGCAATTAGCAGCAAATGCGATGAATTGTCTTTCAAATTAAAAGCTTTCCTGTCAACATCCGGTGGCGTACATAGCCGTATTTGACGAGTGTTGACTTTGAAAGCTTTTATTTTGACAGATAAATCATATGACAGCAGAGGCATTGCTGCGCCTTTCACACAGCTCCCCTACTCTGAATGGATGTAGGATTTTCCTCCGTCGCGTTTTTCGTCCAGAGGGCTGTGGGGTCGAGTTGTTTTTGCTCGTTTTTCTACCGCTGGAGCATCATATAGGAGTATATCCCGGCTGTGTCGTGCAGTTTGCCTGTTCATACAGCGAAACTGGCGCTTCTACTGGAGTGCATAATGAACGGACACGCCATTCTGTACACCGGGGTCACTCTGGCCTTCTGGAGCACCATTCTCATCGTTGGTGAGCATCGGTGGCATCAAAATGTCTTTTTCGATATGTTGAGAAACGTCGGCGCGATATTTCATTGCGTGCCACGCAAGCTAACGTGCAGCTGCGGACGTAGCCGAGCAGGCGAGGCATTTAGCGGAACAATGCTAACCGGCTAGTTTCCACCGCACTGGTCGGATGATGCGTCCAGGACTTTACTTTGCGTCCTTATTATTATTATTATTATTATTATTGCAATTACATTTGTAAGTACATATGGTAATTGTGGTTGTAAAACAGACATTTTCCAAAAATGTTTGCCGTTTTTCTTAATTCGGTACCTTCCGGTTTTTAGGTTTTAAGGGCTGCAGGTGACTGGACCCTCTGCTGTTTTTTTTCCCCCTCAAATAATGGATTAAAGACTTTAATTACGGATGAGTTGTTTCACACTCACAATTTACGAGGGTTCTGCCATTCCCTGATATATCTGCACACACCTCTGCTTCTTCCTTACTTATGAACGTAGTTAGCAGAACTATTTCTAAACTGTAATAATTTTGGTTTTTCAATTTGTTTCCCTCTGAATAGGAATTTGCTACACAATCTTCGACCTTGGTTTCCGATTTGATGTGGCTTGGTAAGTTTTGTTTTTTGTGTACACCACGCAACGTGGTTGACGTCGCGCAGCATGCACGAGTAGAAACTTTAAAGGTGACCTTGACATGAACATTTCACTTTGTGAGATTATTTAACATCAATACGAGTTCCCCTAGACCGTCTGTGCTCCTGCAGTGGCTAGAAATGGTGATATGTAGAAAAAAAAAGAGTGCTTTGGTCATTCTACTTCACCATTCACAGAGTGGCAGCTCAGACAGTTATGTCGTCACAAGGGGCTTTATCTTCTTCTGGCAAAACTCTGCCACAACTTCCTGTCTGCGCCAAGCATTGTGCTTGGTGAATGGGCATGATGATGTCACTTCTGTAGGCCGCCCTCCTCCTCGTCCCGCCTCTCTCACCTCATTTGCATTTAAAGCTACAGTCAGCAATACCGCGCGTCCTGGGGAAATCTCATGTGGGACTCGCACAAAGTGGCTGTAATTCTGCACTACGGCTGAATTTCGGTGGCTGGTAGTAGCCTAGTGGGTAAAACACATGCCTATCATTGTGTAGCAAGACACTTAACCATAGGTTTCTCCAGGGGGGGACTGTCCCTGTTACTACTTATTGTAAGTCGCTCTGGATAAGGGCGTCTGGTAAATGCTGTAAATGTAATCATAATATACAATGAAGAACTCGGTCAGTGTCGATTTGAGGAAAATTCAGATAAATATTAGGCAAAAAAGAAATGTTAATGTCAGGGGACCTTTAATTTACGGATAATTTGAACGTCATATTTGAACACAGTGTTTGTTGCCACGTGGCCTTAATTCATTTTAGTATGAAAACGTGTTATTTTGTGTGTGACAGGTTTTTGACAGAAACGTCCCCTTTTATGTGGGCCAACCTTGGAATTGGCCTGGCCATATCCCTGTCTGTGGTGGGGGCAGCTTGGTAAGTGTGTGTTCAACATCCTCTTTTTGCAGCATGTGACAAAGGCGTGGACAGTTTAATGCATCCTCTTTTTCTCCCTTCATAGGGGAATTTACATCACCGGGTCCAGCATCATTGGTGGTGGCGTCAAAGCACCCAGGATTAAAACTAAGAATCTTGTCAGGTATTTTCCTTACAGTCTTGTAATCTGTACAGACCTGTAGTTGGATGGAGTTGCCTGTATATTGGCACTGATAAAATGAAGGCCCACACCTACAGAAGCACCATGTAAGAATTTTACTTAGAAATATTAAATAAATCTTTCTGCACAGTGCCAGAACACTTGCAAGAATTGCATATTAAAAAAAGTGAAAGTGATTTTCATTGTGAAACACTGCTGCACAGCACACACAAAAAAATGTCCCCTCTGCTTTTAACCATCACCCTTGATGAGCAATTGGCAGCCATGACAGGCGCCCAGGGAGCAGTGTGTGGGGACGGTGCTCTGCTCAGTGGCATCTTGGCGGCTCGGCATTCATACCGGCAACCTTCTGATTACGGTGCCGCTTCCTTACTTAACCACTAGGCCACCACTGCCCCTGCTAGGCCACCACTGCCCTGAAGCATATGGCTTCGTGGCGAAGCTGTACTTCACAGCATCAGTCAAACCAAAAAAGAAACATTTTCACAATTGATTTGGTTAGTTATATATGGGCTTATTTTGATCTTGCCAATGTCTGAGTTGCGCATTACATTAATATTTTAATGTCTGAAATAAATCATATAATTTTAGTCATTATTTATCAGTGTCTGTCTAAAATAGCCTTGTCATATGCATGTAAATTAATATACATCTACAACTCTGCAGCTAAATGTCACTTGCGGATCAGAAACCCTTTTTGAATGAGCAAGATAATGACCTTGTCATTAACATTTTTATCTTTTGTTCACAGTATTATTTTCTGTGAAGCGGTGGCCATCTATGGCATTATTATGGCCATCGTCATTAGTAACATGGCTGAGGTATGTGTTGCATGTTTTAAGAGAGAGACCTTCAACTTAACCTTCAATATAATAGTTTTAATTTCTGTTTCTATTCCTTATGTAGAATTTCTCTGGCACAACCCCTGAAACTATTGGGGCAAGAAACTACCAAGCTGGTTAGTGTTTTTTTTTTTACTTTATCTAGAATCCACAACAGAATGTTAGTTCATTTTATTGTTATTACTGAGATATTACTGGTGCTCTTTCTCCCCTTGTTTCCTTGTAGGTTACTCCATGTTTGGTGCTGGTCTCACTGTTGGCTTCTCAAACCTCTTTTGTGGCATCTGTGTGGGGATTGTTGGTAGTGGGGCCGCCCTGGCTGATGCCCAGAATGCCAGTCTTTTCGTAAAAATCCTCATTGTTGAAATCTTCGGCAGTGCTATCGGTCTGTTTGGAGTCATCGTTGCCATCCTGCAGGTATCACTTATTTTTAAAAGACACTGACAATCATTTAAGTAAAGCACGTCACACAGGATTTATTATTCTGTAAATCATTAGTCATTTAGATAGTCACCAAGATTCTAGTTTATTTAATTGCACTGCCGTTTTAATGAAAATTCGAAGAGGCTTTCTTCAAATAGTGCGATATTTTAGAAAAAAGAAGAAAACTGTGCTTTCCACCGCTGTTGTAAGAAATGCAGAAATACACAGATGCTCAGGTTCGCAGGTTGACTTAAGATCTCAATGCACATTTTTTTTTTTTTTTTTTTAAATGTGAGGCCAAATGAAAAATCTGTCAGTTGTTATTGGAACTGCACCTGCACAATTCTTTGGGTTGCGTGATGAATTGTGTCATGATCAATGACAGGGTACATATAATTTAGACAGGAAAAAACGTATTATGTTTCCTTCAGTAATTACCTGTTATTAATCCATGTTGTCTTTCTGTTTTTGCAAGACCTCAAAAGTAAAAATGGGCGACTAAGCAGAACTGAAGGAGAACTGGAGAACTGACCCTGGATCAGCAGAAGACAAACTGCGGTGCGAAAAGAATGAGATGTGTATATACATAATATATTATTTATATGTTGGGGTTTTTTTTTTTTCTTTAAAGAAAATATTTTTGTGCATGAATTGCTCTGCCCACATTATCCCACTTTAAATCAACTGCACGGAAATTAGCAGTATAGAAATCATGTTAATTGGACCTGCAATCAAATAATTGGAATTTAGAATTATTTATCTCTCCTATGTAAAAGGTTGATCTTGTGAAAATAGTCCTTAACACACAAAGAGGTATTTCTTGAATATATGAGACCATTTGTCAAACCGGGAGAGTTGGTGTATCTTTTACTCTATTGTGATATTTTGTACTGTTAATTCCAGTAAAATTACGTTGGTGGGGTGAATAACACTGGACGAAAATCAATTGTGAAAGTGAAAGGTCAATATCCACGATATTTCCCCTAATTGTTATTTGAAATATTGTATAGAAAACATATAGTGCAGAGTGGTATAGACAACAAAATTTAATTTGATTGATTGGTTGGTCACTGGTTGGTTAAGAATCAGAGGAAATAGTAATCGTGTGTGTGTGTGTGTGTGTGTGTGTGTGTGTATGTATATATATATATATATATATATATATATATATATATATATATATATATATATATATATATATATATATGTGTGTGTGTGTGTATGTATGTATGTATAAAATACAGGGCACATGTTTTCTTTGAAGCATGAAGCATTTACCTGTATCTGAGACCTGTATGTGATGTATGAATTATTATTATAATCCCCTGTTCTTAATGCCAGAAATGGTCTCAACCTACAGTCAGCTGTAAATGGAGTGTTTCTAAGATGCCCTGTACTAAGAGAAAATACCTGTTTAATGAGTTGTGCTGTCTTGTAAGGGGCATGTTGTGTGCTTTCAGTCAGGTGTGATGTTCTGTCTCCATACAGTTTCGATGATCTGAATTGAACGCTTCTCTGTGGCCTCTCTGTGTAAAAATCCATTCAACATGTTGGCCTTTTCTCTTAGTTCTATCAGATGGTCATTTTTTTTATTAATGTTATTGTTTGCAAAAAAGATTTCCATCAATGTTTTACAAGATCAGCATCTATGATGAGTAGTGTGTGTACAGTAGACTTGTTTTATTTTCAAATTTTACAAGGAAATGAAAATTGTGATGTAAGCAGTTCTCCCTTAGATTGAACACATTCTGCTTCCTCTTTTTTTTTTTTTTTTTTTTCTCTTTCTTCATAAACATTCCATTTTGGATCCTTTTCCTGCTCTTCATTTCAGCTTTTTCTCCTTGAGGCCAGCTATCATACAGGGAGATTGTGTTGGACACTCGTCCTCCAGGAAAGAATGTTCTTGCCGTAACATTTTGTGAATGTGTTATTTGAAGGTTTTTGAGGTCCGAAATTAAGAGCAAGGTCTTCCACAGCCATCACTGCTGGTTCTCAATAGGAAGTTTTCAAAGCCACCAATTTTATTTTCCTTTCCCTAAGTGACTGTGATTTATGTTGATGTGCTGACTCGATTGTTTTGATGTGTAAAAGTGAATCTTCATTATTGTCCTTGAACAAATAAAAAAAAAAAAAAAATGAATCATGTCCCTTCTGTTCAGGTGTAATGTCAGCTGATTTCACCAAACCTTCATGCAATAGTAAGATTAAAAGATCTGCTGTCCTGCAATAAACTGTGAATCATCTGCAGACACAATAACTATTAGGGAAAACGGGATGAAGAATTGTCCAGGAAATTTGAGATTGAAAATTGAACAGATTTGTCACACCTCACATAAGAAAATAAGACCAATCATTTTATGGGTGATTCCACAAACTTTTCTTTAACACACTTACTTCACACCCTGAGGAATTTGTTCAGTCAAGCAGTTTAAACGAAATGAGGCGTTTTATGTCTGTTTTTTAAGCCAAATACTAAACCTTCCACTCAAGGTGAATATCATTTACATGAGGAGTGTGTTTAATGGCTGTCTCACATTTCATATTCCCTGTGTAGTCTGGATGGACGTGGCCAATGCAAATGGGTCTGTTTCCCATGAGGTCATAATCATAATTCTGACTTCTTCCATCCCCCATCTTGTGTCCAGCTATATTGATGATATCAACTCTCTTGTTCTGCATGAACCTCCAGGCCCCTCAAAAGGGCCCAAATAAACCAAACCGGGATACATTCACTTGCTTTGAAAGGGGCGGGCAGGCAGGGTTTGGGTCCATGCCCAAAATTTGGACCAAAAGTGGGGAGAGGAAAGATCTGGTGATATCTGAGGTGATGAGGATGGAAGAAGAGTCGTATATGGCCAGCAACTTCAAGGGAGCTTCAACTTCAACCTGGGAGGCTGCTGCTGACAGAACACTCAAATCCATCCTCAGAGACCTGACGGTTTTTCAGCTCGCAGAACCAAAGTTCAGCACCCTAAATTCTGCATGTAGTTTAAGCCACTGTCCCTCAATAAATAAAATCCTCCCTCAATAAATAAATTGAGGAAGGATTTTTTTGTTGTTGTCTGTTACTATGAGAAAGTAGAGCAATGCTTTGTGTTCTAGTTCTAATATCTCAGTTTAGAAAAATCTGAGAAGGAGAATCTGACCAACATCCAAGCAGCAATTGCTGATTCTCACCACTAGATGGCAACTAGAACAACCATCTCCACGGAATGAAGGATTACGTTTATTCACCATCTGGGAATGTGATATAATTTCCCCTCTTAATGATCCTATCCTATAAACTGGCTCACGAAGGATGGGTTTTATTTAAGGATAATCAGGAAAAAATACTCATCACTTCTCCAGAGTCAATGTCCCCCCATTTTTTTGCGACCTATGAAGAAAAACGATCGATGTGTCCCATATGATTGGAAAGAAAAATAGGCTCATTTGAATGGATGTCTGCGAATTTATCATCTATACCAAAATCCTATATCCTCCCCAATACCTATAGGTTTTTACTTGTAACCGTATTTGCACATTTACAAAAAAAAAAACTATTACCTTTTACACAATGTGTATGTTCTACTGTTTCTTTCGATAAGAAGTTATTTTCAACTATTATCCAATTAATAGACTATTTTTTAAATAAAATTAAATCAAATAAAAAAAAGGAAGTGGAACCACACACATATTTATTCGTAAGTAACCCCAGTGATAATACATGAAAAGTGAATGCATTGTTGTTATTGTAGTGTTATAATGTAATTAATTGTGAGGCCGTGAGACCGTTAGTGTAGCGGGATTTGCGCCCCCCCCCCCCCCCCCCCCCCCCTCCCCCGGTCTCCTCTCCCCTCCCGACGTTTGGACCGTCCTGCTCTCCGTACCGGAGCCCATCCTGCCTCCCGCCGCCGCGACATCTGCCCGCGCATCCCTCCTCGCACGGCGCCGCGCCGGACCGGGCAGAATGGGGCGTCCGTGCGGCCGTGCTGCGGCCCGTGCTGCTCCGCCAGGGACGGACTGAGCGCGCTCGCGTCACCCGGGGGAGAAGCGACCGTCTCCGGCTGCGGCGCGGCGCGGCGCGGACGATGCGCGCTCCGTCGCGGGGGGAGTAAGACGCTTCGAATCAGCCGCTCGACGCGAAGCGAACCGAACCGGCGAAGGAGGGAAATAAATGAACCCTTAGGAGGAGGAAGAGGAGGAGGAGGAGGAGGAGGCGGTAAAGCACAAAGGTACGGACGCGGGTTTTTTTTTTTTTTTTTTTTTATCGACTCGCGTTCCATCCGCGACCCTCCGTTGCGCCTCCTTCCATTTTGACAAAAGGCGCGCGGAACAAAGCTGGGGAGAAGGTGGGGGTCCTCCGGCAGGTGGAAAACGGGGCGTCCGGGACGCGACGCCCTTTGTCGCGTTTAATGACGAGCAGGCCCGGGAATAAAAGTGCAACTTTGCATGAATAACTCCGCCGCACGTTCGTGCGCCAACTTCGGCCGCGGGGGCGGACGATCGATCCCTGGGATTCATCGCCGGGAGTCGGTGTTGATACTGGGATAAGTAGCCACGCTGGCGCTCTGCGGGGAAGATCGTGTCGGCGGGGCCTTTCGTGCGGTGGCAGTCGTCTTATTTACCACATTCAATTTATTTATTTTTTTGCAGTTTAATTCATGTGCTTCTGCCGTGCGACTTATGTTGCTGACAGGTTCAGGCCTCCTGGAGCTGGGATCTGGGGTTCACTGTAGAGAAACAAGCACGGAACACACAAATAACGGTGATTAAAAAGTGAAAAGTGTCCTTGATGTTCATGTTGATAGCTGGAGATGTGCTAGAAGAACTTGCGGTTGGTCTCTGAATGATCCGTCATCTTAGATAAACAGTGGAATGGTTTTCACTGGTTTGAATCTGAGGATTTTCTTGCCGCATTTACTTTGACATCCGGGCGACTTGCAATTACAGGGACAGTACCCCCCCCACCCGGAGACGCTTAATAAGTGTCAGGGACACAATGGTAGTAAGTGGGGCTCGAACCTGTGACTTTGTGGTCTTCTGGTTCGTCATTGAGTGTGTTACCCACTAGGCTACTACCACCCCTTTGCGCAGTACCATACGTGTATTGATAGAGTCGCTCCAGGCTTTGCCATATTTATTCCGATATATTTGGTATGTTTTGGAATATACGTCTACAACGATAAAGTCCACAAGACCTCAGATCATGAAGATGATTGCAGAATCCTTAATGGGGGGCGTGCCCATCTCCTTTCAAAAAGCTCTTCATTTTATTTCATACAATATGCT